>NC_091392.1:84030557-84644870 GCF_032191515.1 Phaenicophaeus curvirostris | reverse complement strand
CAGCTCTAGAAGTATATCGAGTTTCCACAAATTAAGGTTATTCTGTGTATAGGTGTACCAGTAAATAACTTAATTTGGTTTGTATTTTTAAATCTGACAACAGAAGTACCCTCTGGAGCTATAGTGTACCTTATATAGCATTCCTCTCTGCCTTCCTTAAACAGAACAGATAACAACAAGCTTAGCTCTTCTCCAATGAAGACATCAGCAGTGCTCTCTCCCCCAAACACCCCAGTACAAAAATACTACAAACCACAGAAAGACAGAATTACGTCTCCAACGAACAAAACTCACAGCCAGTGACAGTTCCTGAACTGTATGTCAAACCAACTTCCAAGATACTCCCAGTCACCGGTAACACTGAAAATCATCAATTTATTCCATTAAAACCTTCATGTCAATTCCAGCTACTTTTGTGTCCTGAAGGAACATATATAATAGCCTGTTTTCAATATAAACATTACTTTCTCAGGAAATAATTTTGAAGCTTGGCTGAAAATATTTGAAGGACTAATAATCTTTTAAGTCCTATAGTTTTTGTTTCCCTTACAAAGCCAACTATTTCCCACCTAGCAGTTTTCACAAAACCTGTTAACCAGATCCATACATTGAACTCCTCTTTTAGACAGCCCAAATCATACCTTTGCTTTTCTCAGTAAATACATCAACTTGTTCTCTTTTTTCCTGCTCTGTGCTCTAGGCCACTTCAACACAGTTTCATTTCCTAGCCTGTAAAAACCATCAACATTTCTCAAAGGGTTGAGATGGTCATCTCTCTGCTATTAACAGCAACGCATTTCCTCCTTCCATTTCCATTGCATTAAGCATCCCCCACAACCTGGCTTACTAATCACTAATCAAAAAGTTATTTCCAGAACAAACTACCTACATTCCTTCCTTGTGGCCCAACAAGCCTGAGTCTGCACATTCAGATTCTTTTTATTTTATTTTCTTTAGGGACGCTAATTTAATAGAGGTGACCACTTCCAAATGATAATGAGCAGTTATCTAGAAGACATTAACATCTCTGTTTCTTCAGTTGGCCGAGTGCCCTGCTCCTCCCTCTGTATAGACAAATAGCTTCTTTATTGTTCACTCATGTAGCAATTTGTCGTTACTAAACTCGGATCACACTGTACACTTGGATCATCTCTGGGGCGTTATATGCTGAAGTACAGTCTCATGGCTTCTCCCTGCAGATCTATTATTCTGTACTTGATCCCAGCTATTCCCTACCAAGTTATTGCTTTTATTCCCTGGCCACAGCGACAGCTGATGATATATACATGAAAAACGAATAGCTACTTCAACCCTGAGTAATTCTAGATGACTTCTCCTGCTGAGGCACACAGCTGAAGAAGACAGCAAGCAAAGAGATTCAAGAACAGTAACAGAGGGAAAGGCATGGATACCGTGAGCAGATGTGAAAGCAAGCAAATCACAATACTGCAACTCAGCTTTCTGAGGCTTGCTATAGAAAGTTGTGTCAGTAGCTGAAGTGGCCTCCTGCAAAAACAGATGCAGTGTTCCACTTTCAAGATGGATCTCCTCAATCTGCAACCTATAGCCCTTCTCTGTAAGGGACTGCAAATTTGCTGCATATCTGTTATGTGGAAACAGCTTCCCCTCAGCAGTGTAGCCTCTTTAAGGCCTACATTTTAAAACGGCAATAAATTTCAAAGATTTGATATTGACAGTGTAAAGGAAAACCACACACATCTGGGGAGGTAATCTGGACAGCTATGTAGTAAAAGGAATCTGAACAGTGGAGGGAAAGTGTCCTACATTTCATAAGAAATTAAACGTTTTGCAGGACATATGTCTCTCTTGGAAGCACGAGTTAGTGCTTCCAAAAAATTTGAGAGGCATTATAAAAGAAAGAGCTGCTCAGATTTATTTTTCTTGAGTAAGAGGTAAGATTTTATTAATTAACGCCTAAGATTGCAAACAATACATTCAAGATTCTTGGTAATGCATCTCTGTATTATACAGCTAGAGAGAACAACAGGGCCATATATACAACAAATAAACTCTTGAATCAAATGCACGCAACCACTGAACACTCAAGGAGATACTTTTATGATAGAAAATTTGATGTGGTACACCCAAATATGAGTATAAACTGGAGAGGAGGAGATTTAGACTGACATAAGGAAGAACTTCTTCACCATGAAAGTGGTGAGGCACTGAACAGGTTGCCCAGGGAAGTTGTTGATGCCCCATCCCTGGAGGTGTTCAAGGCCAGGTTGGATGGGGCCTTGGCCAGCCTGATCTAGTGGGACGTGTCCTTACGCATGGCAGGGGGGTTGGAACTGGATGATCTTTAAGGTCCCTTCCAACCCAAACTACTCTATTCTATGAAATTCCTGTTCAAAGAAATAATGCAAGTGTAGGTGGAATATGTTCATGGTTACAAAGGCAACATCTGATTTAAAGAATATGTATCGAATTGGGGTTGGTTATCTAGCTATCATTGACAAATATATCAGTATTTACAGATTTCACCATTACCTTTGAACAACTTAATAACTTATCCTTCTTTATAGTTGGCTAAAATTTACATGTATAAGACCTGTCTCTCCTTTTTGAAAAGCCTGACCGAGAATACCCATACTGGGGTCAGGGTAGACTGGTTATAAATCCAGATAGAGCACAGTAATTTGTCCCAGGCACTCTCTTCCCTCCCTTTATTCATTACAAAATGAACTTGTTTTCAGAAACATTCTTCTAGTCTAACTCACAATAGTGTTTGAATAATTAGCTTGTTGTGTCCAGACAACTGGTGGAGAGAAGAACATCTAATAGCTACATAAAAGTATGAAATAAACCAAGTAAATTAAGGAAGAAAAAAAAAAATCCTACTGAACCATGACTTTTCTTCCCATTAAGCTCTAGTTATGTCTAGCCCAGTCCTATAGGGAAGAAAACAGAGGGGTGAGAGAAACAGAATAATTTTCTGAATTAAATAGTCACATACTTCCTCTTATGACAGGAAGTTTTCAATGGACCATGCTAAATGAATGAATTTTAATGAATTTATAAGCTATGATGCAACAGAAGCTTTTAAGACCCTCCGAAAATTGGACAAGAAGTAGTGTGAATCTGTTCAAACTCTCCCCACAAAACAAAGCAGCTGGATATTTCTGGAAAATAATAGCAGAGAAACAGTTAGTGCGCACATTTAAATTGTTGTATTTTGGCTTTTGGAGTTAAAGGCTAAGACAAACTGGCAAATTCCCACCTCTCAGAGTTACTCCTTCAATTTACTTGCACACTGCAAGAATACTGCAGCTGATTATACTCAAAAAATAAATCACCCCACCCAGAAGGCTGAAAACTGTGATTTTCCATCCAGAAACTGAACGTTATGTTGTCCAGAAACTCACAGGACTCCTCAGAGAAGTGTTAGGGCAGCATATCAACCACTGCCTGCTAAATCAACTCTGATGGAATTTTAGTTTCTCTTGGGACACTGAGCATGTGTCTATCATGATAGGTAGGTGGACAGGAAAAACAGTCTGAGACCACATAAAAGCAACAGCAGTTTCTAAAATGGTTTTGACTGTGAAGCAGATGAGATACAAGATGGTTATGGGTAAGAACCGAAATGTGTATCGTACCCACCAGGAATCAGAGAAAATGGCTTATACCATATAACCTTACCATGTGTGCAGGCTGCTTACTGTCTTCCTTATACCCTCCCCCGTAAAACTTTTTGGTTTTAATAAAGCATTCTAAGTTTTATGAAAGATGACTGTTACAGCTTTTATCAGTTATGGCACAACTTAAGGAATTTGGTTTTTCATCTAGTATTCTCAGGATACATCGTGTAAGTTGTTATTCTGTTACAAAAAAAGCAACTCAAGGCATATCTTGACATTATCTTCTCTAAAAACAAAGATGGTTCCATACATCTTACATCTGTGCTCCAAATAAAAATGCTTATTTTTGAAATATGCATTTATTTTTGTTTTTGCAGAAATTGTCACTCTTTTATGACTTGTCTTCCTACTTAAGAAAACATAATTAAACAAGCTGTAATGGAAGAGTTTCTCTCACTGTGAGGCCATGCTAGTGTACAATGTATTCCACAACTGTGTTTTCCTACACACTCTAAATAAATGTGCTTGTTTATAACCCTTCACAATGTGGTTCCAAACACTACCCTAAATATTCATAACCATCCTTCTTACTTCTAAATATTTTCCAGAGCATTTCTTGCTTTTTGTAGGCACTACTGCACTAAGCTGGAGTTCAAGTTTTATATGGTAAAACTGTGGAAGGCATTTAGTGAACTGCTCTGTATTGAAAGCAAATATACAGCCAGACATTAGCTTTCTGTTTATGTATGTTATAAAAATACATAATTTACAAATGGTAGATTCTGAAGCATATAAACCTAATTTTCATAAAAATTTTCCATTTACAGGTAACTTAGCTGTATAGCTGATACATAACAGCAGAGGCCACATACCCTCTAAGCAATACAAAGAAAATCAGTCTACTCAAAATGCTTTTCATTTCATTTTACTTGCAAGACAAAGACATAACTGAAAACAGTTCTGGCTGTCCAAGACAACTTCACCTGTATCCTTATCATAGTAACACCTTTTGGATCTAGTGTAGATATGACAGGTTTTTGTTCTCACTATGCTTTTTCCCAGCAGTCAGTCTCTGATTGATATTGTTCAGCCTTTTGCCCCTCTGCTGTATTGGAAAGGATGACAAAATGTGGGAAAACTCTGGAGGCAGGTATTTTGGATAGCTCTGGATTAGAGATTACATCTGCATAAACCCTGCTGTAAATAAAAGCCTACTGACAGCGAAACCCTTACCAAAATGCACATGGCCTTTTGAGAAACAAAGTAATCAATTTTTTTTTCACATATGGCAAACATATTCCGGAAAAGGAATATAAGCAGCAATAGAATGAAAGAACAGAACAGAGTAAGCCAAACAAATAAGCAAAAATCCCCCTTCTTCAGCAATTCTACAAAATTCTTGCCCAGAGGAAGCAAGAGGACACCAGAGCATTTACAACAGTGACTGTATGAGCAGTTCTTTTTCAGGAGTTTATCATTAGCTTACTTTTGCAGTGTGAGAATTTCATTCTGCTATATACTGCTCCAGAATCAGGGTGCTACCAGTCACTAGTTGTAGTTGGCTTTGTTGATAAAACACAAAAGTTCTTATTTCATAATAATTTCATCGCACGATGTTTGTTTAAAAAAAGTGAATTGATGTATTAATCATAAGTAACTGCAGTAGCACCTCTGTGATCTACAGATTTGGTAATTCTCAAAATAGAACTGAAAATACAGCAATAACAGCAGCACGTTAATCTACTGAGAACTCTCTCAGTTATGAGTTTGATCTGGTATTGAAGAGAAAGCTACTTTTTCCATAATCAAATACCTAAACCATTTCTTCATTTGCAGCTGGATTTTCACTGCTTTCCTGATGACCTCTGGAAGTATAACCTATTTCATTATACAATTGGCTTTGGTCACTTCACTTTACACCTCAGCCAAATGTTTGTAAAGAAAATTGTGTTTTTTCGAGACCACCCTTGGAGACTCCTACAGGGACTGAAAAGGAGAGGCCAGCTCCTTTTTTTGAAAACTGCTCAATTACCCATCCAAAATCAAGTAATAAACTTTCTTGATTAGCAATAGCCACAACCCATCTTACAGCTTTGTTTTTAGGAAAAATCATCTCGGTATTATGACATTCCATAAAGTACTACTTCATTATCATACTAAACCAATAATCACATTAGCGAGGTTCCTGTCTCCTTTCCTCACATCAAGAGCTACACACAGATATTCCTTCTAATTGCTTCCAGAGAAATGTCTGGTCCTGCCAATGTAATTGTAATAGACTATAGTGCATCTCTAGGTATAGCTGTCCACTACATAAAGCTTGAGTAGACTGGTTTTTGGGAAGTCAACAAACCATTTCAGCCTGAACCATTACTGAAAAAGTCTGGATTCACAAACAATTGTAATAGTTCTTCTGCTTGCAGTGTGACAATGAGCTTACAAAAATCTACTAGAACTAGCCACTCCTGAAAGTTGCACTGGTATATGTGTGATAAATATTAGTAAGAATATGGATCAAGACATTAGATGCTGCCCACGGAAAGGAAATACTTAATGGTTTAGGTCAGGTAAGAAAAAACCCAAACACACTAGAGGACAGATAAGGACATCCAGAAAAAATAAAATAAAAGGTAGTCTATTTAATAGAGGCCAGCCTAACCAGAGTAACATAAACCAGAATAATATTTGGTAGAAGCTTTTGTATGATGAAGCTGAATATTTTTCAAGTCTAGCTATCTAAAGTTTTCATTGATTGTTGACTGTATTGGTTCTGTAGAAGCATCATTTACAGTCCTTCATTTCTTGAGTCTGATACTTTCTCAAGATTCAATCTCTGCATTATTATACCGTGAAAGACAAAACAATGCTTTCTGTGGCTGACTGCAATGTAAAAGTCTCACTGATAATGCGCTGGCTTCAAGGAAAGCCTGTGTGTTTGCTATAGCAAGACCTGGAACAGCAGCATTTTAGCTTTTAGACTCATAAGAACATAAGAAAAGCAACACAGAAACAGACCAAATATCCATATCTGACAGGAATCAACAGAAAAAAGTGTAAGTACAGAAAAGTATAGATATTCTCCTAAACGTGGTTGCAACATTTCCTGCAGAGGTGACACTTCAGGTATATAACAGTCCATCACAGACTTTTCAGATTAATTTGTTGAGTCCTTTTCTGAACTCATGCACATCTCAGCATGTGCTGTATCCTGTAACAAGGAGTTCCGTAGCCTAATTGGGGACTTCATGAAATGCAGCATTGTTTTGCTTGTGCTGAATCTATTTTGATACCTGTTAGTTCATGATCTTCAGTGGATAAAACAGTTGTTCTGTATCTATTTTCTGCATTTCACTTGTGATCTTACAAACCTTTACTTTATTTCTCTCTTACAATAAACTGCAAATCATCTCTCTTCTAGGCTGAAGAGTCCTCTCTGTGTATCTAGTCACTGATCCTGTGTTGTAACTAAATGAATTGTTCAGTTGCTTGAAAAGAAGACAAAAGGAAACTCCAGACTGGTTTTTACCACATCAATGGCTTGTAAATCACTTTGAGATTATTCCAGTTAATGTCATCCTCAATGTGAATTAAGTTAGGTCAGAGTCAAATTAAAACCCAAGCTGGTAACTTATTTGAAAGGATAAACACATTCAAACAAAGGATAAAATAATTTAAACATAGCTCCACTAGAATTCTGAACTAATCTATTTAGATTGGTTTTTTAATACAGAGGAAAAGTGAAGCAGGAAGAGTTATCTGTCTTCATGATTTCAATATCCACCAGGGATATGGAGCTATTACTGCCATTTGCAGTTTGACCACCACAGGAAATGCTGTCTGTAAAGATCATGCTCAAACAAGGAATGCAATAGCATGATTTCATCTCGCCGTGATAAAATTCACACTCTGTGCACCTTTGCAGCTCTGTTGCAAGTTGGACATCCATTGAAAGATGTCTTCACAAGAGCAGAAACTATGACACATCTGGCTTCGTGGGAAATTACAGAAGTTTGCCATCTCAGAGTCAGTAACAGAAAGTTAATCAGGCAAGAAACTAAGTTGAGTTCCAGGAAACTGCTGCATGCAATAAGATGAGGTTGACATATGCCAAGTAGGAAGGTAAGGCTAGTATCCCTTGGGGTGGTCAACAGAAAAAGCAAATATTTCACACATGAATTACCAGTTCAGGTGGAAAAAGGTGCATATGAAAAGGAGGTTTGAGTGAAGAAGGAAAAAAACCTCAGAGAAGACCAAACTCCATAATGATTACAATTGAACTGACACAAAACTTACCATGGTAATCACTTGTTGGAGATACTGTGCAGCTGGCAGGTTAGAGTGGCAAGTGCTGATACAAAAAAACATATTTCACTTGCCTTTATGATTGCACAGACTATTTTTATGCATTTATGTGTTAACCTTTCTACTAAAGTGACACTGAGAGAGCTAATTTAATGCTTTCCTAACAGGTTTTTTCAGTATTTTACTCATAAACCCCACAAAAGCTTCTTGCTCTGCTTGGGGAATCTAAAACATGCTTATCCTAAAATAGACTTCACAATCACGGTTTCAGCCACTTCAAAACAGCTGCAAGAGATAAGTTTGAAATCCAACACAGCTAACATTTTCTAAGACCACTAATATAAAGATGATTAAGGAGTTCTCTAATGCTATGCTCATTCATTAATATTTCTGGAAAACCACTTAATGAGAAACAACTCTAACGTGACAGGAGCACTAACCAGTGATTGTCGAAACAAGAAACACTTCTTTGGGTCAATACCACAGGCAAGGATGGCAGCAGTGGTGTCCAGTATGTTCTGGCGCAGGACAGCTGGCTCCTTTGGCATGGTGAGAGAATGCATGTCCATAATGCTGTATAGCACTGAGTTGCACTCTTCCTGCAGGTTCACCCAGTTCTGAATGGCTCCAAGGTAGTTACCCAGATGAGGTGTCCCAGTTGGCTGAATACCAGAGAAAATCCGATCCATGACCACACTCTGTTACAAAGCATTGGTAAAGTTAACAATTGATTTTTTTTTATAGATTCTTTTGTATTTTAAAGTCATGAATAAAGCTTCACTTGTGCCTGTCTCTTCTCTACTCCTATTAGTGTATTAATGTACACCTTACCTTAGGACTGACTAAAAATAACTGCAGTAAGTCAGTGAAAATACTCTATCTTATTGCAGAGAGGCTGACAACTTGTGTAATTTTAAGCTGTCAGGCTGCATATGCAAACAAACATAGCTGTAAACAACATCAGTGAAAAATAGATCTCAGAAACCAAGTGGGCGATTCTTTCATCCTTTCTTTTATGCCATAGCTGTATGTTTCTCTTTAGTACATTAACCACCCTGATACAGAAACTTAGAATCATCTTGTAGAGACAATGAAACATTTTTGTTGTAAACACATGCAATATCCAAGTAGATTGCCATCATAACTTTCATGAACATTGAAGTCTTACTTTGCCGGCTGCAAATAACATTTTGAATGATTCCTGAAAGAAGCATAGCCCTTGACTGGGACTAGGTCAAAGAATAATGAAGGAGATTATCGAAGTTCTGAAACTACTTAACTTGGCAGCAGTAAAATTTCTAAAAGGGTTCTACAAAAAATAGTGCTATAGTTCAAAATGACACCTGGAATACCATGGATGCATCAGTACCAGTAAAATGTCAACATGTGAAGTGGCTTCACAGAGAAGCAGCCAAAACTGATTAAGAAGCAGAGGCTGTAAGCAAAGATTAAAAAGTTTAAAACATGTATAGCTCGGCTAAATGACAGTTACCATGTTGGAAAGTTTGTTTTCCTGCATCCCGGCCCCTCATCTGACCATTTTCTCAAAGCTCTAAGCTGTCAGCATATGATCAATTACCTCCCCAAACCTTTCCAAAGAATTCCACCATATTCAGAAGTAACTCAGCAATGTTTTATGTGAAAACGCCTGCTACATGCCAAGTTGCAAGACCATGCAAGACTGCTCCACTTATAAATGAGCGTCCCACCAACCTCAGCAGGGAGTCCCAGTCACAAAGCTGCAAATTAAAAATTCTCAGACTCCGTTGTGCGGCAGGATCATCAACTTCATTGTGCCTCTGGCTGCATGATTTTTTTTCCTGCTAAATATTATAGACAACATCTAAAAGCGGAGAGAATTTATTTACTGGTGTAGTTTGTTTTAATTTCTGTGAAACTCTTACAGATGTATGAGGGAGAAAAAAAATGTCACACAACTGTGAAACCATACAAAATGGCAGCAAAAGTCAAGGCCAAGTACCATTATTTTAACTATTAAAAAGGGACTTCAAATTGACATAATTCACTTTGATTCAGACTCAAAAAAATTAATAAAAGTGCTTCCAAGTGGAATAAGACTTTTTATTTCTTAAACATGATTTATAGTTCACAAATACCTCGCCCATTTCTTTCAAAGTTTGCTGAAAAATTCTCTTTGCTTTCAAAGTAAGCCTGGTTTTTAAATCAAGACAATTTTCTTACCCAATGTTTAAGTATTTGTGCTGACAGGTAAGAGCAGGTTTGGACTAGCACCTGTGCTGGTTTCTCCTGCTCATACAAATACCTACACATTTAAGTCCAGGTGGTAACTCCTCACCTCATCTCAAATATCTTCTTGACTTCTAGGTATATTTTTGAGTCGGTTTCTACGTGCTTTTGGAGAACCTCCAGCACAGGAGCTGCAGGGCAGTGACTGCAATGACAAGCAGGCCATTTCTTCCAACCGCAATTCTAACTTCCCGTTCTTGTGCTCCAGTCCTTGACCAGCCATGCCCATCTCCTCCATTACACAAAACCGGAATTATGCTAATCAATTCCTTGCTTGCCATTTGATCCCTTGTTTTCCTAGGAATCTACATCAGAGCATTTATCATCGCTCGTAGATGCCTCTCACCTCCCACTAAACTACCACCTGACCCAAGGACTGCAGCCAGCTTCTTCTTAACACTGAGAAAGGCCAGGTGGTGACTAAAGAAGGAGGCATGCAGAATCCCATGATAAATGGGAGTCTTCTCCCATAAATGAAGTCTTCTAGAAACTTGGGATTCACTAGGCTTCCACTGCAAGCAGTCACTGGGCAATGCAACAGCCACTTTATCGGCATAACATTTGTCTTTTGCTTCCCATGTTTCTGCCCTTCACCAGAGAAAACAAGAAAAACAAGAAAACAAGGCTATAAATAGATGATCACTAAGATGGTGTTTTGCCCCTACAGGGATCCCAGAACAGCTGGTTGTCTGTCAGACCATATATCTTCTTCTCATCTTCCTGTCTCCCCTCACTCAGCTCAAATCCTGATGCTCCCTCCCACAATTATTTCCCCCGCAGAGCTTCCTGCTTTTCACTGCCCATTCATACGCCTGTTTAACCACACTTTTATACACAGACTATAGTTTCTTACAGCTTTACTCTCCATTTTCTTATCAGATAGTTTCATCCCTCCCATGTTCCTATCTTCTTTCCTTACTCCACTTGTGCTTCCCAGAAGAGCTATTGCACTTACTCTTACAAAAGAGTAAGGAGGAATAGAGTATATGCTATATAGTAAGGAAGCTATTGCTGCCTTGACTACAGTGACTTCGTATAAAATGTTTCCTACGTGTGCTGTTAGAAATGCTAAGAAACTTTATAGTGGTCTAGAAATCCACTATGGATGCGCATGAAATAAAGTACGTTGGGATGACCATGTTAAAACATGATAAAGAAACTTACATGTTTCGGCTGCAGTACAGATCAAGATAGCATCAGCTGAAATGTATCCTGATTGATTATTGATTCTTTTTTCTGGGATCCCGAAACTAGTGATAGTTCAGTGCAGAAACAGCTCTATCCCCTGGGATCTGTTACACCAAAAGGTAGGAATCTCTGTGCAGTCAGCACAGATCAGCTCACGTGCCACTATCTTGACCCAAAAAGAGATGGCACCCTAAGCCTGCGGAGAACAGTTCTGTCTACAAACCTCACCAGTCTTCAAGTCCCACAGACTCCATTTCCTTGCAGCTGCAGTCCTGGTTTCATATGCTTCCCACAACGCGTTTGTTACCTGCCTTTACTCCTTCTCAGATCACTGCTCATTTTGTAGATTATGTTGGACTCGATGATCCGGTAGGTCTCTTCCAACCTGGTTATTCTATGATTCTATGATTCTATATTGGATGTATTGTTAAAATTACGTCCCCTACTCAATAATATACTCAAATAGATGGTACAATGCAATAGTGACATTTAAATAAGCAGTCTGACAATGGTTTTCACCAATACAAGACATCAGTGCCTCAACACAAACTGTATATGCACATTCCGTACAAACTCCAAATATCTGAAGTGTAACAATAAGCATAAGATAGGTTTATTGCAATACTACATAAGCTAGCATCTGGTGACATGTTGGAAAGGAAACACACAAGTACAATGGAAAATGGACACAGTTTCACATAAAGAGACAACAAAGTTCTCTGTCTCTCTAGTAAGGAGCATACCTGTGAAAGCAAGCACAGTATCTTTAATGGTGCTTTTATGTTCAAATAGTAAGCAACTACTTATAAAAGGTATGTTCAGTATATGGGCAATAAATACCAACTTAAACATGAGAAACAAACAGTAGCAGCATTATACTGAGTCTAAGCTCAGCAATTACTTCACCTAAGCGTGGAATTTGCAGAATCAAGTAAATCCAATAATGAAAACTGAGCTAGGCTGCATGTGGGCAAAATACTAGCTAATATATTACAAAGAACAAACCTACTCTCAGCTGAGGGACCAGTGGACTAGAAGTCTTTAATCTTTAACTCCTTTGATTCCATTTAAAGCATGGGATGTTACAGCAAATAGGGTGGTATGAAATATTCCATTGTGTTAGCAGAAGTCTGTATTAAAAAAAAACCCACACAAAACATCCTTAAATGAATCCTGGATTTCTAGCACTAAAAATATACACAGAACATTGCTCCTTTGGCAAGAGTTTATGTTCCCTGTTTGTTCACCCTGTGAGAAGCAGCGGGCAGCATAGCAGAGTGGCAGGGGAGTTCTGCCTGGTACCATGAAATCATGGGGCTGGAATGCACTTCAATGGAGCTGTTAGGTCAGGGGATGGGAGCTGTGTGCTCGAAAGTACTGGAGCTGGAAAAGGATAAAAACAAAAGGAGTGAAGACTTCCCAGTGGAGCAGAGTGAAAGCCACAACACATGCAGCTCCCGCCCACAGGCACTCACTCATTCAGACATCTCTAGTAAGCACAGTGTGAGCCTGCTGTTCGTATGTTTAACTCTGTGTGGTGTGTGCACCTACACCAGTAGTGCTGCATGTTAATCTTCAGTCCTGTTAAAAGCACGGTATTTGACAGATGTTTTAACATTTATTATTTGTTTTCTCCCAATAAGATTTCTCCATGGCAATTCCAAACACCACAATGCATTTCGCGGCAGCATTTCTATATGAAGCTTGGCCCAAAACCCATTAAGGTTCAGGTGTTCTCTTTCCTAACCTCCTTTTTCATGATGAGATGAATAATTGCTGCTTCTTGTACTGAAAAACTGTTAATATCCAAATGCTCTTAAATAATCAGGAATAAGCATTATGTTCTGGTCCCCAAGCAGGAAGGCTGCAGTCTGGCCTCGTCACCTTGCAGTAGGGCCACATCAATTTTTCAGTGCAAAAGGGTATACTGGAAAACATGAGAGTTTCCAAAATCCAACGCTGCTCTCTTGGGCCCAAGCAGAGCTTTTCTCATACACCCCATCTGTAGTCAGGAGAGCTAGAATTGTCAAGGCCTCAATTCAGCAGTCAAAAACGCACCCATTCTCTGCTCATGAGACAAATGTGCCAGAACTGGAGAACACACCAAAAGTGCTAGAGCTAAGGAAATCCTATCTGCATGTCTTCCAAAGACTATTATGAATAGCTTTATTTTAAGAGCAAAGCAGGTGTTAAAATTCTTTCAATTAGACAAGCACGCTGTTATGAAGAATATTAGTAAAGACAACTTGATGCTCTTCAGTTACCTATGGAAATGTATGTATAATACACAATTTTCTCATGTTATTAATAACATGGGCAGAGTAACTTGAAGACCACTGAATCTTACATATTTGAGGGCCACCGAATCTTTAAAAGAAACATGCAAACTGCCTAAAATTTATGATTGTAACAATCTACCAAAGCAAAAATTCTTTCAAGAAGCAGGGACTCAAAAAATACAGCCACTTTAGATTGAGTTTCAGTTTGGTTTTTGCCTTTAGTAATGAAACTGTTTCCAATCATTAAGCATGGTCAGCCATTCTGTATTAGAAAACACATTTCACTATTTCTAGGAAACCTGGAGAAGGTGGACAATCAGTTTTAGGGATTAAAATGGACACCTCAAGAAAGCACACACAGGAGACTCTTGGGTGTTGAAGAGCATACAGAGAAGCTTCCAAGACCTTCAGCAGCACTAAAACCTAGGAGCAGTGATGCAGTAGCTGGTAGCTGTACATTTTGCATTTCCAATTGTGTTTAGAAATCTTTTTGCAACCTCCAGAGCAAGATGCCTTAATTCATCTGCAGCTATTAAAAATGTTTCTTTATTTCATTCTATCACTTTCAGATGACTCAAATTTTCCATATTAATACCCTCTAATTTAGACATCTGTACAATCTGAGTACATATTACTCTGGGATATCTAATTGATATCTAAACAATACAATAACTACAAGACATCTTTAAAAAAACAAGAGGTCTAACCAGGCAAAACATTTACATGCTTAAAATCTGAAACTAAAACATTAATAGTTACTTCAGAAAAATCTGTGAAAAGATGTCTATCTTAAAAATTAGACATTAGAGAGTCTGGAAAGTAAGAGTTCAAGATTCCTTTAAAAACAAGCATGGAAGTGTACAACTAACCGTAACCTAGTACTGTTTTTGCATAATAAAAATCAAGTGGAAAGCAAAAGACAACCCCACTGCTGAAAGCATTTCATTGTATCGCTGACCATAGAGTTACAGGGCTCCTTCCCTGTAACTAAAATCTAAGCGTCCCTTTGATTTTTAGTATAAGAAGCTACCTTTGCCTCCTTTACAACTACAGGAAGTTAAACTTTTTCATTCTGTTTTTATTTTTTAAAAGACTTTTAAGACTTTACCAGGAAGATTTTTTTGTTGTTGTTGTTTTTTAAATTGAGCAAGATAAGCTCAAGGCAAACTCAGGCATGCAACTCTCCTCATACTGTAACACAAACCATGGATACAAAGTACAGCTATTCTGAGAGGTAACTAGTGATTTGGGAAGCCTCAAATTGTGTTAATTCAAAAGAAGAAACCAATTCTAGTCTCTGAAAGTGCTGACAATCCACACTGAAAAGATCCATGCAGATCACACCCCATGTCACTAGCCAGTTCTTAATATCCTGACTACTTTTCATGTTTAACTTTATGAATTCTGTTAGGGTCGAATACAAGTGGCCTCAAGCTCTGCCAGGGGAGGTTTAGGCTGGACATTAGGAAAAAATTCTTCACAGAAGGGGTCATTGGGAACTGGAACAGGCTGCCCAGGGAGGTGGTTGAGTCCCTGGAGGTGTTTAAGGCACGGGTGGATGAGGTGCTAAGGGGCATGGTTTAGTGTTTGATAGGAACGGTTGGACTCGATGATCTGGTGGGTCTCTTCCAACCTGGTTATTCTATGATTCTATGATTCTAAGTATTTACCCATTGAATACATGTATTTGCCCAGCATGATCACGAAGAAACTACTTCTCAAATATGTAGTAAAATCAGTCATAATACAGCTCCTCCACCTCACAAAGGAGTTCAATAAAACCAAGTGAAAATATTCATAGGACTTAAGTTTTCAGAGCCTTTCTTCTTTATAACTCCACATAAATATTGTCATCATACACTTGAAATGACAGCAGACAAGTTACAACTATAAGGACACCTTATACCTTATAAACACCTCCAACTCTGTGTGGGTTTTAAAACCAAAAAAGGTAGCATCCAGTCAAGGAGGTAGGAGAAAGCTGCCAACAGACAGGGAGTTCTCAGGACTGCTTAGGAGAACATTTGTACAATTACATAGAAGTATATATTAAAGCTCGGGTGGTTAAAGTCTGTTTTAGGTGTATTATACAAGCCCACAAGACTGATCCTGCCCTAGAAGTACAGAAGTTGTACATCTTGGCTTCTCAATTTACCCAGAGATGGGGGAGACTGACAGTTATATTTTCAGGAACCTGTCTAGCCAGATATAGAGGTATAAAAATCACCCTCCAAAGAGTCTTTTGTTAATTGCATTCTTTGACTAAAAGAAGGTAAGGAGAAGGCTTCACACCGATTAATTTCTTTGTACTTTGTTCATAACAAAGCTATCCGAGCCAGCTAACTGACGTGAGATCGGCTTATGCCTCTATCTATAATGTATCTAATACATATTTTCATTTTCCCATCAAATTAAGACTTGCTTACAAGCTCACCTTTCAGCTGAAACACAAGGAAGACATTTTAGACCTAAAAAACCAACCCTCACTACAGAAAATTATGACAGTATTAGAATAGCAGCAGTACAAGAGCAGCTGCAACAGAAATCACCACACAACCCACAGCGGTGATTACTACTCACATGCTAGAACATTTAGCCTCTCTGCTTTATTTTAACAGCTATTTAGTCGGGGCGGGACAGGTGAAGAGCTGAGTGAGATCTGCAGCATCAGAGCTAATTCTAAACACAGGTGGTGGGCACGATGGAGAGAGCAGGAAGTCGACAGGAGAATCACTGCTGACATCTAGGACAGGGAAGATTGATGGCTTCCCTCTCTAGTTTTCCCCACTGTGTAGGCACGCAGGGGGTGGGGGAAAGGGACGGAGAAGCTGCTGTGCTGGCGACATAACACACCACACAGCCTCCACAGCACTAGGGCTGATTAATGAGACTGGAATGACTCAGGAAACAGCAAAGGATCATTCACAGACTTTGCTCTTCTTGTTATAATTTTATCTTTGGCGGTTTGCTTAGCCCTAGCTGTCCCAAACTGAAGGAAGTTCAAATTTGCCAGAGGAAAAGAAAATGTGAGAGTAAAGGGAAGAAAGAGCAGCATTAAGCAAATACAGACATGAGTAAAACACACAAACTGGAAAACTTGAAATTTCAAACATGGAGACCCTCCCAACAGGGATCGAAAAGGGAAGAGAAAAAAACCCCAAGACCAAAAACTTGCCTCAGCCTCAGAAACAAAAGAAATTCTTTGGCTGACCGAAGTCCCTAACTATTCTATCTTTTTCCTCTGCCTATGATTTTTTTTTTTTTTATTTCCCTCATTAATACTTTGCAGCTTCAAAGCTCTCGTAGCTAAAATGATAGGCTTGTCTGTTAATCTTGGCTTAGCAAACCTGTCTTCAGCCAGTTATTAAGCAGCAAAATGAAGGGAAACCAGACAGGTCAGATTTTACTAGCTAAAACATAAATTTTAAAGCCTAATTGGGACAATTTAAGTGTTAATATTACTAGAGACAGGAAAAAAAAGTGAAGGAAAAGGGAAATTTAGAAGCAGTTTATGTAGTGCAGACTTTGCTTCATTTATTGCTATTTAAGCAATTCTCTGCAAACTTGCTGTAGAAACCCTTAAGCCATGTTTATCTTGATCTAGTAATTCAATACATCATATTCACATGGTACATATGCTATTTCATCATGCTTAATCCTTAAAATTAAGGATTCAAGAGCTAACATTAAATTAGAAAGAAACATATTTAGACCAGAGCAAGTTTTCAGATAAATAGCTTCTGAGAAAGGATTAACTTGTTGCTCAGAAACTGAAATAAATTAAGATTTAAACAGCACTGTCTGGTAACCCTTTCTTGAATTTCAAATGCATTTATACTTAAACTTAAGTAAAATTTTAATATTTATATTTAAAATGAGAAACACATTTAAAAAAGGAACATTTATAGTACCTACTAACCCCACCCTATAAATTTAACTCTGCCCTCTAGGGCCAGCAAAAGAATACAGTATAACTGCATTTGGTTTAGGCTGCCCTCTCATGCTGCCTTGTTAAAGATGACTAAGCAAACAGATCCTTTAATGTGGTACGCTGCCTCCCGCAAATATATTCTGTCATTTGCCTTTATGAGCTCCACGTGCCACTCGATGTGCTAGTGACAGCTGTACTGACAGACGCACGGATTATCTACAGCAGGTTGCTGCAGTTCACACTGCTACGGAACAGAAGGTAGCTCATGGACCCTTCCCTCCCATGCTGAAGGAAACAGGTCATACAAACTATAGCTAAGGGGTTTCTAAGCAGTCAGTGGTCTACAAAGGAGAAAGAGCTGGCTCAAATACTCTGCAGAGGTCCTAGGGCAGGAAGAGGGGATGACACTTGACAGAGTGGGAAGGGTTTGTGCACAGTCAGTAAAGGAACCAAGCACTGGGTCTGCCTGCACAGAACTGCTCCTAATGGTTTCAAACAGCCCAAAGCAGGCAGCAGCCTAACAGCCCTAACCCTGCACTATTACCAAACCACGTACTTCCATTTTTTAAGCTTGTGCATAAAGCTTCTTCAACCAAACTACCTAGCCACAAACATTAACTGCAGGCTTTATCAGCCCATTTCACCCAGACTCAGCGAAAGGGTAATGGATTTGATTATGCTATGTTCTTACAACTATCACATAAGCAAGGTGCTAAGAGATAAACCAAATTAGTTGCCTCACTGATAGGAGGCTGCAATGAAAGCTAAGTTTGCTGAAGCTTCAGCAGGAACATTCTGGCTAGCTGGGCAAGCCATGAAGGTCAGGCCAGTTCAGTATGTGCCGCCTTCAAATCCATTAGTTGATGCACACAATGCTTGAAGCTGAAAATTTGATAGTTACGGTACCGTAGGCATTGCTTGTAGAAGGTGACACAAGGCAAAAGAAGAGGGAGCTGAGACACAGACTTATTATACTACGGAGAACACCCCCTAAGACATAAATCCATAGAAAAATTAGTTTATTGTTGGTTGAACAATGTGGCTGAACCAGCAGCAACCAAACAATTAAAATTTGAGGGCAGAGATGCCTTCTGGAAACAGCTTCTCGAGGCACCCACCAGGTCTGCCTTCCTCTTGATCCCTCTGTAGCCCCATGGGCTGGCAGAAAGCACAGTGGCAACAGCAGCAGCAGGCCAGGGAGAGAACAGAGAACCTCATGCTCCACGCTGAGATCTCACCTTAGTGGAGTTACCCTGTGCCAGTGAGTTTAAACTTGATTCTTGGAAAAATACAGGAACAAATAAAGAATTCAGAAGAAATTGCAGCTATAAACAGCAGACAGCAGTATTTCTCAAGAACTATTCATGTCTGAATAACCTGCTTTTCATTAAGTTCTGATATTACTTCAGTTTTCCACAAGCTAGAGAAATGTTACCTAGAACATAATACATGCTGGCAGGGTAGAACGGGACAGAAAAAACCCAAACCAGCACTTACTGTGGCTTACAGTGGTTGTGGAGAGACATACCAAATACAGGTTTGCAGGTTTTTCTCCTGGGTCCAGTATTATTTAATATTTTAATATCTTCCTTAGTAATCTGGATGATGTAATAGAGTATTCATTAAAACTGCAGATGACACAAAGATTGAAGGACGATAAGGGCTCAAAATGATCTGGACAAAATAAAGAAATAGCTCAAAAAATGGGATACTATTTACCAGGCAAACATGCATGGTTCTACACAGAAAGGACTACTCAGCTGCACAAACACAGGAAGGAGAACAGCTGTCTAGGCAACAACTGCAGAACAGTTACAGTGTTTGTAACATATTACAAGGCGTGTATGAATCAGTACTGTGCTGCTGCAAACCTACCACACTCCTAAAATACATCAAGAATTGCACAGGAATATATGAACAGGATTAAATCCAGAAGACAGAAACCAATTTGCTGATCTTGCTCAGGATTAGGATGGCCTCAAGCTGGAGCACTAGAACAGGTTTTAGGTTCCATTTTCAAACCAGTGATGGAAGAGGCCATAGAAGTACAATCAAGCCCAATGAGAGACCCCAGAAATAAAACTACCAGAAGACAGGCTGAAAAAACCAAGGTTTAGTCCAGTAGAAGGAAGACTGTGGAGAGACAAAGTATTAAACATGCTTTAAATATGTAGTCTTCTACATATGACTTTTGGGACCATGCTTAATAGTGTAAGAAACAATAAGCTTAAGTTGCAGTAAGAAAGATTCAGACCAGATGTGAAGAAAACTTTCCAACAGTAAGAAAAAGAAAATATCTCAGAAGAGTGCTTCTTTTGCAAAAAAACCCACCCCAAACAAACCCAACACACAGGATGAGTTGATAAAGATGCAGGGGCAGTTAATTTTTATTTTGGGCCAAGGGAGCACCGGATCACCTCCAGTTGGGTCTCTTCTAGTGCTCTGAGCCTATGATCTTATACAGGCATGATTAAGGTGAAAGTGTGATCACCAAAGAGAATTGAAGAGAAATTAGAAGTCTATTTAGATAGGCTAGATCTCATGGAATTTCTTGACTCAAGTCTTTCAACCTGCTTTTAACAAAATTTAACAATTGAGGCCTTTTCACAAGTAGCAGCTGAACACTGACATGCTTTGGAAAAACATTCCATGTTGTCAAAAGATGTGAAATATGAGCTGACATTTAATACTTGTAAACTGGTGCATATTCACATTCAGAAATGTACACTGCTTCAATAGAATAAAACTGATAGCAGCAAGTGAAGAATTAGCACTCATTTTGCTACAAGATACATGTGTTACAGCCAAAATGTAAGGAAAAGGATATTGTAGTTCTAAAATTTAAATACAGGTTATTTTATAGAATCATAGAATGGTTTGAGTTGGAAGGGACCTTAAAGATTATCCAGTTCCAACCCCCCTGCCATGGGCAGGGACACCACCCAGTGGATCAGGTTGCTCAAAGCCCCATCCAACCTGGCCTTAAACACCTTCAAGGGATGAGGCACCCACAACTTCCCCGAGCAACCTGTGACAGTGCCTCACCACCCTCACAGTAAATATATCATATTTGATATATGGAATGCTGATGTGATTTTAAGTTAATAGATGAGACCATTTAAGAACCAAAACCATCACCATCTTAAAGCAAAACAAAACAAAAAGTTAAAGAGTGTCCCCGTAACTAAATACTTGCCTCCTAGAGAAATTAAAGAAATTTTGGTTTTGATCACAGTAGTATCTGAATTTCTTAAAAACTTCTGATTGCTCTTGCTCCGTTGCTGATCTCTAGCTGAAAGGGAGCTTATTATATTTTTTATACTTTTTGTTCAAGTGAGGAGCCTGCTTACTACCAAGATTGCCCTATGGGGTATAAGCAAAGACTATTGACTTACATCTGGAGGGGTGTTTTTTAAAAAGTATTTTTTTCTTTGGAATTACAATGGTTCTTCAGAATAGTGTCTTAGAATCTCAAAGAGTAGTTCATTTCCTCTCTATTATTTTATTTGGCAATTCCCTATAGCAAGGAAAAGTTGGCTTCGTTTCACTTGAGGCCAAAATTAACACAGCTGTTTAAAATTTTTCACCTTGTGGTCACTGCCTGAAATTTACCTCAGGTGAAAAGGAAAGTTTTAAAACCACCTGATGGCTCTTGAGAGGAACTTAGGACTTGGAAGTGTCAGTAAATTCCCTAAGGGTACACACATGCACAAGGAAAATACTACAGCTGGTCCTTCTTCTTATGCTGAAATGAATTCTACCAATTTAAGTACTTTAGATATAATAATCATACTTGTATCGGGGACTTCTACAGAACTTTAAAACCTTTTTCTCAAGACAGACAATACTCAGAGATGAGGGCAACAAAGACAGAAATGTTCTTTTGTGCTCTGATGTTGGCCTCAAAGATGTAGCCAAGGCATGTTCATGTGTTCAGGGTCAGAGAAGCTCATCGTGTTGCCCTAGTTTAGATACAAGCACTGACCACAAAAAGTAAATGGTCAATGAAAGCTATATTCTCCTCCTAAGTAATTTAATCTAAGGTTGAGTTGAAGATAGGATGAGAGTACTGTACTCCCACTGAACAAGCAGACTAAGTTTACAACTGATGAAGTTTTCTGTATGCAGAGCAAGTTCTTTGGTTATGTGAGATGAAGTTTTTGTAGGACTGCTATCTAACGTGGACCAGCATCCTCAGTCACTGGCACAATAAAACACCACTTAAAAAGCAGTCTGCCCCTTGGTCACTAACATCTAAGGGATGTAAAAACAAAAGCAGTACAGGTAAGGATTTGTAGCAGTACAATTAAAGGTTATCATGCTTAAGACCTAAAGTGCATAGAAGTTTATAGAACATTACCTGTGAGACTAGAATGGCCATAGCATATGCCATGCAAGTCACGGCATACTGTAATTGCAGTCCTGCTTTTTACACACTTTGAGTCATGAAACACCAAATGAAAAGTTCCCTAGCTAATGTGTGACACTCACTGCTTTGTTATAAAGATCAGATCTCCCTTGCTAACTTACCTGTATTATTCAAACTGGCCCACAGGAAAGCAGGCAAATTACTAACGCTCAATTTGGGTGCACCGTTTGGAGTACATCAGTGTAAAAGAAGCTGACTGTTTGTACAGCAAGTATCTCAGAAATGTGTAATACTTCATTTTTCTTTGAGGGCTGGCAAGTATTCTACTAGAGACTTAAAATCAATGTTGCATGGCCAACCGTAAAAACGTTCCTCTGAAGGCAGCAACAGCACCTTTGCTTGTTCTGACATGGCTTAAGGATAAACACATGAAGTGCTGACTTTGCTTTAATTCTGCAAAGACCTCAAAAGTGGATGTCTTCCAGAAAAAAAACCCCAAAAAGCAAATAAAATAGTGGAAGCATATGAAGAACAGAATGTGTACTCATTCTTGGTGTCGGCAATTCCATGGACTAATTTGTTGCCAGTGGAGATGCAAAATGAGATTCAGTGAGGAATTCAGAGGGCTGGACCCCTCATTCCCTTTACACAAGCAACAAAGAGGCTTTGAAATGTTTGAAACTGTTTTGTTCTTCCACACAAACGGAAAGCACCCTATGGATGCCTATTAAGTGAAGCCTCTCCACATCTTGACAAGTATGTGATTTCAAGAAAAATATTTGCAAGGGGATAATTCAATTCAAGTAGAAGTCAAAGACCAACTCTGAAAGAAACTTTGATGTGGCTATAAAATGATTATATTTAGGAAAGGTAGCATAACGTGGTTCTGTCATCCAAAGTTTATACCTTCCAATATTTCTTCACTGTTGTTAATGTAAAAGGCAATACTATAAGCAGAAAAGTAAATACCCACGAGACCTAGGTTTAAGGGAAGAATCCCTGAAAAGGACTGTTCCTGATGCTGGATAAGCTCAAAACAGGTGATTGAGCAATCTTGCTGCCAAAGAACAGTGATATTATTTACAATTGTGAAAGCAAGCAACAGAAATAGTGTGATGTGACTCTTCGGTGAGGTCACCAGGAAGCCTGGAATCTTTTATTAACATGGTAGTGTTGCTCTATTTTTTCCAAGGCACAGATAATATGGTGGATACCAAAGTCAGAACTACGTACCTGGCAAAAGCCAAAAAGATGATGGTGATCCAAGGAAGTTGTGAAGATGTTAACAATTCAATTTTTTTGAATGCTGACCAATAACCTTCCAAATGAGATTAATAGCTCTGCATTGAGATTGTGAGAAGAATACTATGAAAACCCAGGTATCATTACATTTCAGCACAAGGATGAAGTAAACAAAAAAGTATATACAAGGTCCAACATAAAAAAAAAGAGACTGTGTCTGTAACACTTATTATTTAACAAGTAATATTCAACTACAATCACCTTCAAAATAGTTCCCTTCTGAGTTGACACACAGCTGCATACCATGCTGCCAATGTTCAAGGCCATTCCACAGATCATTTTCTGAAAGGCTGTTGAGAATCTCCATCGTTTTTACTTTAACATGTTCTGCAGACAAAAAACAGGTTCCTTTGAGCACTGACTTGATCTTAGGGTTCTCATCACTATAAGTCTCTGTCAATAACTGAGAAGTCTCTGCCATGGGTTTCTTCAGTTTCACAAGGCACTTGATGTGACCTCACTGGTCACTCTTGCACACTGACATTTTCCAGCTGAGGGTAAGAGAATATCTATATTTGAACATGTGTCCAGGCGTAGTGAGCGAAACAATTGAGTTGAGCCTTGTCTCATTGTGACAGGCTAGAACATATTCTATAAACATCACTTTGTCTCTCCCCTCCCACTCTTGGCTCCCGAGCTATAGGGCTAGTCCTGGTATTCTTGTGTTGGATCTCATGTACTTTATTGTATATTTGTCTGTGTGTGTATGTACATATTCATACACATACACATACACATGTGTAAATACACATATAGAATCATAGAATAACCAGGTTGGAAGAGACCCACTGGATCATTTCCTTTCCATTGCAGTGAACTTCTGCAAACTCTCAAGGTGGACGTCTCTGGCGACAAAAATGTGTTTGATCCTGTCGAGTGGATGCATAGATTTGCCTGATACAACAGAAAATGATAAAATCTGTTGTGTGATTTGTCTGACTTGGGAACTCCAAGAATGGTATTGTTACAGTCAAGGGCTCAAATAACCAAAAGGAAAACAATTTTAGTTGTTACTTACAAACTCAGCAGAGCTCAAAAAAGATATGATCTAAGGTGACTTAGCTGACTTAATTTTAGGGGTTTCTTCACTTCAACTTCTAATTCCGCTGTAATTTGAGTCAACTCCACAAAATGGTTGTTCATCTAACCCTGGAGTCCCAGCATAAACCACAACTTGTGTCATGGAAAAAGTAATTGTTGAATGTCTAGAACAGCACTTGCCGTATTAGTAAATGGAAATTCTATCTGCCAACAAAACAGCATTAACCAAGACCCCCAGCTTGTGGTCTAGAGACAGAGGTGATCTGCTACAATTCACAGTATGTTTATCCAATATATGCACGAGAGAAAGTTACACAAAACTTTTAACATCCAGGACTGCCAGAGTAGCATCTTTCATTAAACTCACTGTACAAAAACAAGTTAATAAAAACAGAAGTCCCTCTACAGAAAAAAACAGGCTCAGCCAAGAGACTCAAGGCAAGGGCCAGCAGGGAAAAGAATAGTGGGATTCTACCCAAGCCCTGCCAAGATGCCAGAATAAAGGGCTGTTTCCTGCTAAAACAATCTACATTTGCCAGACTTTATTGTTAGAACTCCATTACGGAAATGAATAGGACCCGTTCACGCCTCAAAGATCCTTCATTTCTGTCTACAGTGGGGGGTCTCTCCTGTGCAACTACAGCAGTGGCCAAAATCCACTAGAGACAAGGCATTAAGCAAGGCAGATTAGGAGAAGTCTCTCTACAGCTGGAAGGTCTAGTAAATCTGCGTGGAAATCTGAGTGTATTCTTACTGCATACTAACTTCCCTTCAGCTCTGAAAATGATACACAGCTAATGGTTTCATTCTGGCACAGAGAACATTTCCAATTCTTTATCTGAAAGATAAGTCAGTTTCCCTAGTGGGTTAAACAAAAGTTATTCAGTGATTAAAATAAAAGCAAAAGATTGATTAGGAAAGATCTCCATTCCAACCTGGAAGGGAGGGAGGGAGACAGGGAAGAGGGAGGGAGGGAGGGAGAGAAGGAGGGAGGGAGGAAGGAAGGAGGGAAGGAAGGAAGGAGGGAGGGAAGGAAGGAAGGAAGGAAGGAAGGAAGGAAGGAAGGAAGGAAGGAAGGAAGGAAGGAAGGAAGGAAGGAAGGAAGGAAGGAAGGAAGGAAGGAAGGAAGGAAGGAAGGAAGGAAGGAAGGAAGGAAGGCAGGCTGATTACCAATTTTTACACACAAATCCACATAGATGCTACTTGTATTTGGAAGGCATCTCTCAAGTCACTTAAATCTTTCCTAAATGTCCTGCAGCTAAGTTCCTTGGATTTGAAGGTCTCGTACTTGTAGTGGTCCTGACTGAACAATCATCTGATCTGTTTTCTATGCAGCATTCACCACGAGGTAGAAGCAGCATCCTTGGGACTGTGGAATTCAAACCAATCTTCTCTTTGTATGACCCAAACAGTGCCTTTTAGACTCATTGTCCTCAGTTTCATTAGAGCAAATCCAGCTCCAGGTGCAAGAAAAACAAACAAACAAACACCACCAAATTCTAGCACCAAAGAGGAAAGGAAAGTATTTTGTGTTAAAAAATGCCAGTCCTTGTGGCTGGAAGATGCAGTTCAGTATCATATAAAGGAAAAAGAGAATCCACATTCCAATGCATCAGACTCCTGTGAAAGCTGACAAGAAGCGAAGGTTGTAGGATATCAAAATCAGCTTAGCAACAATACAGCCATTGTAGTAAATCATGTGTGAAGGCCAGGGAAGTCTTACCTGCTGAAGAGGGAAGACCAGGGCAGAAGAAAAGGCAGTGAAATGGAAGGTTAATGTTTTCTTTAAAAGATGCTCTCAGGAAGAAAAGCAACATAGATATTATAGTGATAACTTTGCTACTGGAAAAGAAAAAACGGTGCCAAAGACTCCTGACTTCTTCAGGAAGGCAAACAACATCTAAAAGCAGGTCTCCAGCCGGGAGCCTGGAAAGCCATCTAATGACATATAAGACTGCAATCAAAAGCCAGACCACATCATTCTTCTACTTCACTGGGGTAACAGTGAAGATAGTAAAGTATCTTCTGGCAAGTCTCAAACATACTATGTAGCAGGAGCTACACAGATCAGAGTCTGAACAGAGCATATGCAACGCTGCCTAGGCTCCTCTCTGAACACATCAGTAGTCCATTATTGAGAGAAAGAGAGATGCCCTGGTTGGTCCAAGAGCTTGAGTTCACACCAGTACAGAAATGCTCTGCAGTTTGTGACTGGCATTGGTAGTACTGCAGACAGGTAAGATTTTCTTCCCTAATCACCTAAGCACAAACAATCGCTATCTTTACTTCATTCACTTACTTAGATTTTTTTCAACAGCAGCTGTTACACTTAGGAATGAAGGTCTGAACTGGAGAAAAGAAAGTCTGCACAGACTGGGATTTGACCACTGGCCACTTCCGATCTTAAATGACTTGGTTTTGCACAGTGAGACTATAGAGATTAACAGCTGAAGATACTGATGTAACAGTTAACCCCTGAAATTCACAAACTGACACAATGTGATGACTGATTTAGTAAGTTTTAATAATAACATTGATAGCAACAACTTTGAGAGTTGTGCTGACAGTACTAAACCTAATTCATATTTTATCGGGTCATACACCAATTTTCCTACTGACAGGTTATGCCATAGCTGGATTTCTCAGAATTTTATCAGCAATTCCCTGGAGTACCTGTTGGTTGCCATTTTTAAGAGTGTCTTATCAGAGAAACAGACATGATGAAATGACTTCCTATAACCTGAGCTTAGAGACACCTGAAGAGCAGTAAAACAAACAATTTGAAAATAAGCTTCAAAGTCAAGATACCCAAAATATAATAAATCTATCCAACAAAACTTTCTTTGTAACCACATATATTATCACTTCATATTCTGATTGTGTACTAGGAATACATACAACAAAAAGCATAGAGGAACTTCTCCACAGCATGATAAATCAAGGGTAATGATGAACTGTACTTTACAGTGAAATGAAGCTGGAAACACAGAAATTACATCTTCTGATAGCTATGGATGCAGTATCAAATGCTTAAACATCAAAACTGTAAGGCTGCCAGTAGGTATATACTACTCAAGCTTGAAAACAAACACATTTCAAGCTTGAAATTTGAATATTCCTCATTAATGCAGAGCAAATACATGACGTGTTCCAAGCTTTCTGCTATAATAGCTGAAATAATCAGAAGTCCAGCCTGGCAACAGAAGCAGTACAAAACAGGAAGCCAGGTTTTCCTTCAGATCTTTCGAAGAAGCACTTAAGTACCACTCCAATTCCAGAGCAATGCTTTCCAGTCAGACATAGCGGGGCACATAAAGTGAAACAGCAAAGTGGCACAAGCCCACAGCATATTGGATTTGTAAAATTTTAAACTGGAGAAACAACATAAATTACTGCTGTTATTTGGGGCTGACTGGTATGAAGTTACATAACCAACACTAACTTTGGGCTACTTGTTTTTAGATGAAAGCATTTAAAAAATAATAGGAAGGAAGCACATTCTCAGACCTATTACATCTAAAAGTTATCAGGTAACAATAAGAAGGTGACAAAGTGTCTGATGAGTAATCTTGATCTGATGAGCAATTCAGAGATAGCAAAGAAGTTCACGCCAGAGTGAATATTAAAATTTAACAGAGCCAAGTCTGGTCAGAGCAGATTTCTCTATGATGCAGGATAAACCAGAATCCTTTGCTAGAGGAATGAAGGCAGGGGAGGTTACTTGCTAGAACACATAATGGGATGCCAAAGTGCCACTATGATTAGCTGGAAAGATAAATGTATACAAATCCTTTCAATATTTTTCAAGGAACTTTGCAGTTCTTGTTCTAAGAATAAAAACTGGGTTGAGGTTTCTTTGCAAGATCTGTGTGTTATGTGCTTTGGCAAATGTATTACAGGGGCAGTGTATCTGTCCAAATTTTGAGTGTTAAAAACCCAGGAAGACAGGTGCACAAGCAAAATGAAATCAAGGCACCTAAAGGAATGGAAACACTCAACAAGCTTTTTGAGTACACCATGTCAAGACTCCTTAGGTCCTCTAGATGGTTAAAATTCAAAGTAGTCTTATACATAAATGAATTCTGAAACAAAAAAAATATAAGCAGAAACAGTAACATGCCTCACAGTAACACCTAGTAGGACACATGCAGTTACTAAGTAAAGTACCGGTTATGAAAGTTTAATATGGGATAACAGTTTCTCCCTCTTTGCCTCACTCAACCTCTTCAATAGAAAGAGCAGAAGCAAGGTTATTTGCATGCTATTAGCTGTCTTGATAAGAAGTTAAGGCATATTTCAGTAACTTAAGTTTAACCTTAAAAATCCTACTTCTAAAATCACTTAAACATTCCTGCAACTTGTAGTTTACCCAGACTTATCACTATACACACTGGCTTTTTTTTGTATTAAAGTATGTTTTAGCTTGAAATTCTCAGAATAACAGCTCCATGGTTGAGGGTAACAGATAGAATTCAGTTGCTGCAAGGTCACAGATAGCACAGATAACACCAAGAAACTTAAAGCCATCCTTGATCTTCTACTTATCCTATATCCCCTCACAAGCAACACGAGATACATCTACCCTGACACCTATTCTGGATAAATTCCATTATAGAAACACAGCATGCCATTCAGGATTTGGATGATATATGAATGTGAGCATGATTTTAATGCAAAAGCCAATTGTTTAGCTAAGAGAAACAAGCATTCACTAAAATGATGCATTATTGTCATCAAATTGTTTTAATAAATAATCCTTCCACTCATTTATAAAAATGCAGTCAAAACTGCTAAGTTGTCTCACTTGACCAACAAATGAAACCAGCATATTGTAATTAAAAAGAACTAAAGGGTTTAGATTTTTCTGAACTGAAGTAACACAGCTGGAAAAATGAGACTCCTGACAGTACCCTCTGTGCCACTAGATTGTGGGGTACCCCAATTAGCTTTGTCATTATGCTTACATTCAGTCTATATTGTCTGCATTGTTTGTGGAGTGAAAAGACTGTGCTGCATATGGAGATGCAGTGTATAGGTCTATGGCAACATTATAGAATATTCAGAAAGCTATGGTTGGCTGTGGATCACCTATTCATCTATCTCTAAACGTATGTCTTGATTTATAATATAGAGTTAATTTTTATATTAAGTTTAACATATCTTAAAAAAGTAAAAAATCATCTCAAGTTAGGTTTTATTAACTATTTACTTGTCAATACATTCATATTATCCTGAATTAACTCTGGGAAACTGAAACTTCGAAGACAGAGCTAAAGAAATTTTTAAAATCTTTTGCCTTCCTGTCAGTCTTTGCTGCTGTTATGGTATATCCCAAAGTTTTATTTCAGAACTACACTTTGGTATTCCAAATTACAGCTCCTTTTTTCTTTCTACTGATGTGCTCCATCACCTACACTGTAAGCCTCAAGTGACAAACTGGACCCATAATTCTTCCACGCATTTTAAAAACATGACTACAAGCTACATAAAAACTTAGATTGGCAAGACAAGCCATTTATAGACAGAAAACTTAATGAAGAAGGTTGCCTACAAACATGTCTGCTGACTATATTCCTGCCTGACTTGGCTGATTGCTTAGGGCATCTTCCCAAATATCATAGAATCATAGAATGGTTTGGGTCAGAAGGAATCTAAAAGATCACCCAGTTCTAACCCCGCTGCCATGGGCAGGAACACCTTCCACTGGATCAAGTTGCTCCAAATCCCATCCAGCCTGGCCTGCAACACCTCCAGGGATGGGCCATCCATGACTTCTGTCCTTCTCTGGGCACCCTGCTCCAGTGCCTCACCACCCTCACTAGAAAAAAATTCTTCCTAATATCTGATCTAAATCTCCCTTCTTTCAGCTTAAAACCATTACCTCATCCTACTTCTGCACTCCCTGATAAAAAGCCCCTCCCCAGCTTTTCTGTAGCTCCCTTTAACTACTGGAGCCTTCTCTTACACAGGCTGAAAAAACCCAATTTTCTCAGCCTGTCTTCATACGGGAGGTGTTCCAGCCCTCTGATCACCTCTGTGGTCTACTCTGCACTTGCTTTAACAGATCCGTCTTTCCTGTGCTGAGGACTCCAGAACTGAACACGGGACTGCAGGTGAGGTCTCATGAAGGCACAGTAGAGGTGATGAATGCAACATGATCAATGTAATCAACTGCTCCTTTATTTCCATTTTGTAATAGAATGGGGGGCGAGCTCCTGTTCCTTATGGTTACTATGAAAATCCCAAATAGATTAAGCAATTAAAACACCTCCACACCCCTCTGAACATGTCTAAGTTCCAAATCAGAGGGCTGACACACATCCTCTAACTAATGTTCATACACCTCTGTGGAATTTTCTTCCTGATGGAAAAGCCATGAGCATGTACCCTGCAGATACACAGGCTGCACCTTGAATACTGTATTCGGGCTATAAGAAGTACATTGAGGTGCCGCAGCGTGTCCAGAGAAGCGCAACAAAGCTGGAGAAGGGGCTGGAGAACAAGTCTTATGAGGCTGAGGGAACTAAGAGTTGTTTAGCCTGGAGAAGAGGAGGCTGAGGGGACACCTTATCAATGTCTACAACTACCTGAAAGGAGGTTGTAGTGAGGTGGGTGCTGGTTTCTCCTCCCAAGTAACAAGTGATAGGAGGAGAGGGAATGGCCTCAAGTTGTCCCAGGGGAAGTTCAGATTGGATATAAGGAAAAATTTTTTCACTGAAAGGGTTCTTAGGCACTGGCAGAGGCTGCCCAGGGACGTGGTTGAGTCACCATCCCTGGAGGTGTTTAAGACCTGGCTAGACGAGGTGCTCAGGGATCCATTTTATCAGTGGTCAGGTACGCCTAGACTCGATGATCTTCCAACCAAACGATTCTACGACTCTACATTTAAAACCACAAGATTACGCTCTAAAGAAAGAGCAAAAACCCACTGCTGGTACCCCGTGGTACCTCAGCTCATGAACGACCACAGGCACGGCCAGAGCAGCCGCAGCGCCTCCAAACTCCGCCCGCTGGCTCAGCCCTCCCTCTTTCCCGTACCCCTAAGCCCCGTGTGCTCCCACGGCTGCGAGGGGCCGGAGACAACCGGCTGCAAAGCGGGAGAGACGCAGCTCGGAGGCCCCAGCGCCGCGGGCAGCGACCGGAACGCGTGCCCCGTGCCCCACGCCGCACACGCAGCCTTCCTCACGTGACCACGCCCCCTCACGTGACCACGCCCCATCCAGCCCCGCTCGCCAGCGCATTGACCCGCCCCTTTTTAAAGAGGCCACGCCCCCACGTATGGCCACGCCCCCTCCAAGTCCCATGCCAATACGTTGCCCCCGCCCCTTCCTGCCCCCTCCTGGCCCCGCCCCCCGCGCATGCGCGGAGCCGGCCGGCTGCGAGGTGGCGGCTGGGCCGGCCTCGCCCGCAGGAGCGCGGCTCAGCCCAAGCCTCCAAGGCCGGGAAGGGTGGAACGAGCGGGACGTGTGTGTGTGTGTGTGTGTGTGTGTGTGTGTGTGGCTTGGGAGGAAATACCCCAGGCCGGTTTACCTGGCCGAGGGTCCCGCGGTGCAAGGCGCGGAAGAGGCCACTCGGTGTCGCCATGGCAAAGGCGGGGGCGGGGGCGGTAAGGAAGGGAAAGAGGGCCGGAACCCGGAAGCGCCGTTGCTGCGGGTCTGGCGCAGGCGGGAGCGCGCATGCGCAGCCCTGGGGCTGGAGGTGGGCGGGGCCGAGGGCTTCGCTGGGCGCGTGGTGCGGTCGCTGGTAGAAGCAGCAGTTACGTGGAATATCTTTAATTTAATCCAAAGCTGTGTTTCACTTAAGCAATTGTGTTGTTTGAAAGCCAGACAGAATGCCCCTCTTGAGAGGGCGTTTTCTTTCCAGCAGTGTTTCTTCAGGCGCTGCTCCTCCTCGGGAGCTGAGAGCGCCTTGTGCTCGGTGTGATCTGTGCTGAACAGGTGTCTCTCCCCCTGCAGTCCCTGCTCGCAGCCTTTCCCTGCCTCACACGCAAGGTCGGGGAGAGCTGGCTCCAAAGCTACAAATTAGCAAGAGATTTGGCTGGTGTGAAACATAATAACATTAAAATAAGTCCTTGTAAAGTAATAGAATATGTGTAAGATTTCTGGGGGAATTTATCCGTATGCCTGTCAGTGGGAAATCTATTTAGTCCCAGCTCTTGTCTGGCTGCAGCTGATGGATGGAGATTACTCTTCATGTTGTCCAGCCCTGGTAAAGGCTGCTTGCTTTCTAAAACTTCAGAATGAGTCTTCATGAGTCTTATTTGCTGACGTTATTGTCACCAGCCTCCCTTTTATCATGGGTTATGCCTCATGATTGCTTAATGTGTATCCTTCTATGTTCAAGTTGTGTAAATCAAAAGAAAGGAGTACTTTGTGACTGGAAGCCAGTATCAGCCAGTTGGAGATCAGCTGTGAAGAAGGAACATGTTCTAGGACATCACCCTAACCAAGGACGCTCAACATGCTAGTTGGACAAAAAGGTTACTGCTACTATGACAGAAGTCTAGCAAGAGCAGAAGAATAATTGCAGAGCATTCTTGGTGCAGGCAGAGAGGCAGAGTGGTGTGAATGTCCAAGGCAAATGAGAAGAGGAAGAGGTTGGATTGAGAATCCTAGAGAAGACATCCTGAGAGATGGTCAAGTTAGGGGAGGAGAAAGATTCACTCCTTATATTTATTGTCCTCTGAAATCTCCCACTGCTGCTGAAACCCTTCTGACTTTTCACATGTATGATTCCTAGACACTTTTCCCCTACCCTTATTACCCCGGTGCACATTACGAATCCATTCAGGACCATTTAGATGTGCAGAATCTGCTACTGAGCTTAAATTAGGAAAACACCAGCAACAGGTGAACATGCAGCAGGACTCATTCAAAACACCGCTAGTACAATTTTCTGGGTTTTTTAATGCCATCAAAATGACTGTTAACTTAGAAACAAATTCAAGACTGTATCTTTTCAGATCAGCGCATGTCTTCTGGGACACAGTGCTTCTGCAAAAGATCTAGAGTTTGTGGTGGGCAGGCAACTTGCAGTCCTGTTGCTGAAATGGTCAATTAAGTGATTTTTTTATTGCTGGAGTACCAGGCAGCAAACACTAAGTCCACTTGGGTTTCTGTGGTTAAAAAGAGATATTGAAAAATCAAGGAAAAAATTACAGACAATAGCCATAAAATGATTTAAGGGAAGACTTAGGCATATGCTCAGGTAAGTGGTTAGTGAAATGTAGGATACTGCTAGGAGCAGAACAGGAAGTCTGTGATTCTTTTTTTTTCTGGGTAGAAAGACTTCTGTAGCAGGGCTACAACTCACAAAACTTCTAATTTCATGAAGCCTTGAAGAGGCACTGGTTTACATAGGACCTTGCCTTGGTTGGTCTACAGCGTGAGTGGGGTCCTGGGAATAGGTTAGGGTTGTGTATAGGTTTTTACGCACAGCCTCTTTATCTTAAAATTAGAAGTAGTTTGGTTGCTGACAGCAGATTGTAAAAAGGAAGAATGGTTAAAGAAGCTGAATAAATTTTGAAAACCTGGCTTTATTCCTTGTCACTGTCAAAAATCCTGTCTGCTAAAATACTTTGTGTCTTACCTGAAAAATTGTCATGAATTCTGTGCACTCCTAGCTAAAAGCTTTTTTTTTTTGCTATTGTATTTCTCATATACCATATTCTAAACCCACAAAACAGCCTAAAATATTAGATCCTACATCTGTTAATTTAACATGTAAAATTTATGTATGACAATTAGTAATTTTCTACCCTATTGAGAGGTTGTGACAGAAAATCTTGTGGTAAGAAAGTCTTAGGACACCATTTTGAATAAGGCAAGAGCCTTGCAGAAAAAAATAGTATGCTACCATATAGTAAGAGACAATAGAAGATAAGGAAATAAATTAAAATCACATCAGATTTGACACCATCATTTCCCAGTTTCTGAGTGTTTGATTGTGTTTTCTAACATAGGAGGAAGGGTAATTCTCATTGTTACTGTTTTTAGTGTTTGCTACCATATTTCTCAGGTGCTGTCTCAAACTGGATCCCTTTGTGCTCTACATTGCTCATGCACACACCAAGTGACAGCCCCTGCTCCAAATAGCTCATAGTCTCCACAGGCAAAATGGACACAGGTCAGAGCGTACAACACAGCATGATAAATGAATTTGCAGGAATTGCCTTTTAAATAGTGTGACTTACGTTATTTTTTAAGCAAAGGTACTACCTGAATGAATGAGCAAGGAAGGGAAATCTAGGCAAACTAGAGAAGGTAGAGAAGGGAGACAGTATAGAGTGAGATCTGGAGAACACAGTAAAAGAACAAGTTGCCAACAGGCAACCAAAAAGCACAGGAAAGAGTCCAGTCAGCTCCTTCATGTTGTCACACATAAAGGACTTTACTTGAGAAGTGTAGGTTGGCTTAGTTTAAAAGCACGTCTTTGAAAGTCTTGAGAGCCTAGAGGTTAGCAGCAAGACTGGCTGAAGAGGGTGAATCAATAACTGTTACCTGTTTCATTTGACATTTTACTCATGGTATGGAAGAATCTTTGACCATTTTTATACATGTCTGTTCAGTGAAGCGGTGGCAGGGTAGTAATTTGAAAATGCTGGAGATCTGGCGGAAAGCATGAAGAAGTGTTGTATTATCTGTTGTGTGCTGAAACTGTTGATAGCATTGGGGCATCGCAGAGAGCTGTATCTTGTGAAGTTCATGGAAAAACACTACTAGTAGCCACTGAGAAATAAAAACACCTAGAATCTTCTGAAATCTGTAAACTTTTTCTCCCTATAATATGTTGGGGAAAAGAAATCTTTCCTATATGTTCTTTTGTATTATCATCAGTTATGGTGACTGTGTTCTTTGCATTCATTTTGAATCTATGTTTCCTGTCGTGAGCAGATTAAAAACAGAAGAGAGTGGAGTGAAAGTTTTCTATTGCAAACATCTGTGTCTGAAAAAGGATTGTATTTCCATGTCCTGGAACATCAAGGGAAAAAGCTTGCCCTCCCCAGACACACACCTTTGGTTTGCAGCAGTAAGGAGTTTATAGACAAGGTTGCTTTACTGCAGTAAATACTGTAGTTAAAAAAAACCCAATTCCGCTGTTGTTTCCAGTGGTTAATCCAGGCTGGGTGTCTGAGGAGATCTTCGATCATTGTTCCCAGCAGAGAGCTATCAGTCTATATCTAAAATGCTGAACACGTTTTTGGGTGTAACATGAGCAGTACTTCTAATAACTCCTGTCTTTTGTATCTGAAATTCAGTTTTATATGCAAATATTGCTGTGCAGATAAGTGTTCCTAGGGACTGTCTGTAGAAATGGAGAATGGATGTACATACTCTCTACAAGTTAAATGAAATCCACAGGCAGAAAAAATGGCTGTGTCAACAACTTCACAAAGGAAAAAAGTAGTGCTGAGTTATCGTCTATATCTGTCTGCTTTTAAAAAAACATAAGACTAGAAGAAGAGAGAAAAGATGTGGTAAGAAGCAGTAGAGACCAGATATACAGTATTTTCTCATACTTCGTGGTATTCTTAGAGGAATTTAGGCCTGGAAAGAAGGAAATTTATTCATTTAGATGCTGCCCTGAGACCTTCCTACGTCCTGCATAAAGGCCCTCCTTTGAAAATTTCAATATACTAATAAGCATCAATGCAAATATCGCCCAAAATACATTTCGCTAGATTTATATAATCTCTTACCCCATTGTACCCAAAGATCTCTTAAGTTGTATGTGAAACTGGAACAAACAGTTTGATAAAATAATCATCTGGACTAGTTCTTCAGTCATGATCCTCTTGGGCACCGAGGAGGCACTTGCTCTTTTGCTGGTAAGTAACAGCGATTACTGCTTTCTGAAGTGGAAGTACGTCTTCAAGTAACAGTCCATGGACTAGAGTTTTACTTTAGGCAATGTTTTTAATGAGGATGGTCTTCTCTCTTCTAATTATTTATCTCATCTGCAAAGCTTCTTCAGGCATACCCAATTATGGTGATCTTTCCATCCCTGTGAACATATTAAAGATTCTTAAGACTGCAAATATTATTACCAAACTTAATGTAAAATGAAGAAAACTTCAAAGTTTTAAAGAAGCATGGTAAAGTTAAGTAAGAAAAATCTCATAAACAGATTTGGAAAGGTAGGAATTTACACAGTTTGAACCCCTGCTTTGTAATTCTGGTTATTCAGATTGGTAAGAGAACCTTACAGCTGCATTTTCAGCAGTGGCAATTAGCATGACATATGTCTTGCTTTCTCTAAAGGATGTATTGCAGTGTGAACATTTGCCTGTGACTTACATGTCGAGCCAAGGTTCTTGGACACTATAAAGTATAATGAAGTGAATCCCTTGACCTGGTTCTTGGAATAAGGATCTTCATTATGTGAGTGAGAAGAGGGTGCAGAGAGATATGCTTGCCTAATCCCCATTAAGTCAGGGATAATTAGGCACCAGACACTTTTGAAAAGTTATCGATATAAAATCTATCATATTTTTTCAGTTGTTCCAGTTCCTAAAAAATATGCATTATTTCCAGTCTGCATTAGTCTAATTTCACTTTCCAATTTCAGACTGTATAATCTTATTGCCTCTTAACCTAAAACACTGTCTGAAATACTCTCCACTCATAATCAAAGAACATTTGGGTTTCTTTTATTTTTGGTTAAGGAAATGGCATGGACTGAATTTTTTAAAAACTTTCATCATAAAATAAGCTTTAAATTACAATCATAGCCCGTTAATCATTTCAGTTTTTCAAGCTATTCTGTTCAGGGTAAGAACCAAAATATGCCACAATACTATTGCAATCCTCAGTATCATTTGTCTGCTTCTACTCAACCATCTCCTAAAAAAAAGCAGAAGAGTTGCTAAGAAAGTTTGCAGATGATGCACAGATTGATAGAACAATAAATAACATTTATGTGTCTGAGGATAGTGCTAGTTGCTGCACTGCACTGAGAGCTCACATTTTTTCTGTGTGATCTCTGTCTGCCATTTTCAGTGTCAGTGGTTTCCACAGTCCCCCGGCTTGTAAGAGTGACCTAGGTTTTTTTTTGTTTCCAGGTGTGTGACCTTACATTTATGTGCATTCAGACACATTGCTTGAATGAGTTCCCCTTCCTACCAAACAACCCAGCTGTGTGTAATTCACTGTTTCTAAGTACTGTACTTTATCATTCCTCCAAGCTTTGCGCGACCTGCAAATTTTACTAGCACTTCTTTCATATTTTCTTCTTTGTGGTTAATAAAAATGCTAATTACTAAGCTAAGATCAGAGGCTTAACACCTTCTGAACTGGTAATGATTTAACATCCAATTTGTGTGCAGTTAAACATATGCTTCACTGATTATTTTATATTAATTTAAGAAAATAAGACTTTCAAAGAGTACGAAAAGAAATGCTTTTCAGAAATGTAGATATGGCATAGCGGAGTGTATTTCTAGATAGCAGAAAGATTGAAGTATATATAATGCAAAGGTATAATTCTCTCTAAAAATATAAATCATGTGTGTTAATGTATTATTAAATAACACTTCCAGATAAAAAAATATAAGTGTTAATTTTATTATTTTACCACTTAAACAAACATTCATGGCTATGCCCTGAGTATTGTGTTCCCATCTGGGGAATGCAGAACACCTATGGTTTATGGTTACGTCCACTGGATTTGCAGCTGCTTTGTTTCACCAGAGCAATGAAAAGTTGCTGAAATAGACTCGGGCACCCTTTGCTTTCTGCACTCCGAATTCCTGCTGATTTGTTGCCTCTCACAATTAATTATTCTTCATACACAGTCCCCTTGTTTGCATTCCCTTAGCCTGGCTTTATCCTACAAATGTATGAAATTCCCCACGCTCATACAATCCCACTCCCCTTGTATGCCAAGCTGGCATTTAATTAATACAGAGTGATTAGCTGCCTGGAGCATCAGGTTGATTAGGTGTGACAGCACAACCTTCTTGCTGTGCCACCCACTTTTCTTACGGCACAGATTTGGAAAGCTGGGCCACAGCTGCTGGGGAGCAGGGGGACTGCATGGGCACCAGCGCTGGCTGGACAGGAGGGCGGCACCACCAAGCAGCACCAGTCCATGTCTCCAGCTGTCCTGGTCTCTTGTTGATGGTGGCAATGACTGATCAGCTCTCCATGGCTTTTCCCTGAACCTTCTGCCTCAGCTTCTCACCTTTCCACCATCTCATGCCCGAAGTGTCCTTGTCCCTTCTCCTTTGGGCAGCAAAATACCATTTTGCCCACCTTGCTTACAAGCTTGGAGCCAGCCCTCTGCGTGTGTGCACTTCCCTCCCTATCGCTTCTCCAGGGAGGGTGCTCCTGACTTTGCCTTCAGCACAGAAAATGAGCACAGAGCCTCCCACCTCCCTCTCAGCATGACTCTAAAGAGGGATCTGGCACAATAGGTGCTTTCCGTCCCAGATGCTTCATATGAATGGCCATATTTACTGTTAGTTTTTGTAACTAAAAGTTTTGTTGTTGTTGTTGCTTTCCCCCCGTGCAGAATTGTTCCCTGTTGCACTGGCCACCATCATCCATTGTTCTCCATGGAACACAAACTGCCGTTGCCCTCAGGGGAGATGGTGGCTGCCTATACTGTGAGGCATCATAAAACACAGACCCCGTTGGGAACAATAGGGAAAAGCCTTCTCAACAGAGCCACCAGCTGAGGTCTGCCACCACTCTTGCCCATCCAGGGCGCTGGGAAGTGTGAGCCATGGTGAGGGGAGGTGGGGGTCCACTGAGCAGCCTCTTGGCCCAAGACTATGTGCAACAGAAAAAATACCCAAACAAAACTGGCTTCATTACAAGAAGCAAGTTAAATAAAGCCGTAGTTCAAGGTTGCAGTGAGTTTCACTTGTGTGGGGGCTAGCGAAGGTTGATAGCAAAGGTAGGCTGATTTGTCGGGGAGGTTGAAGTTCTTTTCTTTGCTCTATCCCACTGATGCTTTGCTTCCCCCTTAAACACTAAGAGAACAAATTTCCTGTTTGACAGTTTTAATAGGAAACAATTTATGTTAGAGAATAATAAGTGTTTCATCTGTGAAGATGTGATATTTTTCCACCCTCCCTTTTCACTGGGCAGTATTGTGCCTCATATACTCCTGGGTCACTGGAGTTTGTACTCTTGTTACCAAGACAGGAGACAAAGAGAAGTATAATAATGGGTGGTCCATTTAAAAAAATGTCTTATATTTAATGCCTAACCAAATTAATATATTCAAATACATCTTTGAAATGAGTGGAAAATTTGTTTTGTAATCAGACCATACGTGCTCTATTATTAGGGAGAGTAAACTGTATCTTTCATAGAGAGTAAAGGGTAATCAGTAAAGTATGCCCGAGTTTGAAAATTCAGGCGTGACTCTAGAGTCTTTTATTGCCTCTAAAGTGCTAGAAAATATTTTAAATGATGAGAAAAATTGAGGGCATGCATCATCAATAATTTTGTGCAAAGTATTGTAGGAATGCTGTGATTATTTTAAAAACCAAGCATTGTGATTCGAGGAAATAAACAGGCAACACCTTACTTAATAGGAATTCAAACCATTCATGTAACTGAAATTACAGCTGGCATACTCAATCAAGTCAAACTGTAATCTGTTAAAATCCCATATACATAAGCCTCCAGATCTTCATACTTCTACGTTTACTATGCTATAGGATGAACAATCATTTGCTGCCCTTATTCCTTATAGCAGAAAAGTCTTAACCCTGCCACAGAGCAACACCTAAACCTTTCATAATAATGCCTTTGGCCATTTCAGTGGCTTTGTACTTAAACTGATAAAGCTGGTCTTTGAAGATTTAGTATATGGTCTCTCCTCTTCAGGGTAGGGATCATAGTTTCTTTGGAAGTAGCGATTCATCTACAACAATGAAGCTGCATTCTCAATTGAGACACTGAGCTACTGGTATTATACATTTAATAATGTGAATTTGGAAGCTAAGAGGCAGATTTTTGATTTTTAATCACCTATAAATCCTATCAGGATGCTAGGTATACTTACTGCCTTCCACACTGGCTAAATGAGGGAACTCCTTGCATTCAGTAATAACTTACACAATGGAGGCTGCAGCCCAAAATATGCATTGAATGCAGGGTCAAAGGATCAATTACAGTGTACGAAACAGTGGAAAGTGGGAGAAAACAGGCAGGGAGCAAACCCAAAAATCATGGTACAAGAAATGAAGCGAATACACAATGGCCTTGAAAGAAAGCCAAGTGAAGGAACTTTTTGAGCAGAGCCCTGAATACAAGCAGATCTGGGATCATGAGCAAAGCATTGGATTCTTGTTCAATCTTATTGTATTTCAAGAAGTGGGACTTCGTTTGTAGTAAAACAGGATTACTTCAAAGAAATACCTGGCTTTTCTAATCAATTTCTCATTCTAATGGAAACAGCCTGTGATGTCGTGTGTATGGGCTGACTGCTCAGGCCACAATGGAGTTAGACAATGCAACCAGAGACAGCAAACAATGAGGAAAAGCAGAGAGAGAGGACAGAGAGAGATTTTAGAAAAAGATATGGCAAAAGGGAAGAAAAATGAAAACTTGCAGGAAATTAATCTAAGACACAGAGAGATAAAAGAATGTAGTCAGGTCATTTTCTTCATCATAATAGTCAGCCAGCTGGGAGATGCCAGTGGCTCTGGGGAAGAATAATCCCTAAAGTGCACCCATGTTTGAATTTCTGATAAAAAAGAAGACCCTGTCCCTCCCATCCCATTGCCATTTCAGAAAAGCAGCCCTCTCAGACAGGCAACAAAGCACCATGAAGGAGGGTTAAAACACATGAAGCTGCTGCCCGTTTGGAACACACTCTTGTCTCCTTTCACATCTGCAGAGCATTTAGCTGCTTGCATCTGGTTGTGTTTGCGCAAATATAATTCCATATTCACTAATAATTCCCGAGGCTAAAGGCCCCTCTCCTGTAACCTTGTTAATATTCTCACAAGGCCTGGTGTGAACGCCTCACAGCATTTGGATTAGAATTCAGTCTGGTGGGGTTTTCTCCCCCCCTGTCTTTTACTCTTTCTCTCTCTCGTACTTTTCTGGCCTCCAGTTTCCTGGCCACCCACATGACGAGACACTCTCCCTCCCGCTCTCTCCCCATTCTCAGTTTCAAGGAATTTCCTTTTGTCAAAGGCAAAGTGTGATTGACATATTTTCCCCCTCTTAAGTGCAGTCTTCTTAATACTTGATTTAACTATGTCCTTATGGGGCTCATATAGTCATTACCTAGGTGAGAAAGAGCCCCCCTGCTCCCACTCTACCATCCGATCTTTGGCTTCAAGCTCCAGAATGCTAGCTACTTAGCACTTTTAATGTGTTTTTTATTCACTTTTAAAAAATGTTTTTATTAACTTTGTGATGATGAAGGGTTCCCAACTGACAGCCTTGGAAACTGAAGTCATTTGTCCACAAAACAGGTACCACCAGAGCAGCAGACCTGATGGCTCCCATATCAATGTGCCTTGGGATTCCCTTTCAAAACACCTCACCCAGGCCAGGAAAATTACCTTCTTCTTTGGCCTTTCTAGGGAGAAGGCAATTCAATTTTCTAATCAGTCCATGACTCTGATGCTAAGACTGATAAAAAAGTGAGTCAGAGCTCACCCTGACTATAGTGTTACAGGAGTCAGGGACACAAGCATTTTACTCATTCAATTCTGGTCACTTCTGGTCTTCATAATGAGAAGCGATGGTTTCCTGTTGTTCTCCAGCATACTTTCCATGTGATCTGCATGGCATACACCCTGTCAGACTGCCCACCCCAGCTACAGATCAAAATGTGCCATGGTGGTAGGGGCAAGGCATTGAAGGAGAGTAGCTGTGGGGCTTGGGAAGGTGGATAGCTTCTGGCAGAAGAAGGAGAGTAAAGCGAGTCCCTAGGCTGATAGCTTGGAGTCTTTAACAATGCTCTGGCTAATTTGTATCATGCACCCTGCTGTACTACTCTGTTTTTATCTGTATCATGTATATTGGGATGGGGGAAAATAAAAGTGTGTTATGATGACTGTGGCTTGGCTGTGAGAATTTAGTTGAAGAAGTTGCCCAGACTGAGGCAAACATCTTCAGTACGACATAGGAAGGATTATTAAAAAGTTTTTGATTAAATATTTGCGAGATCTTAGCAGACCGTTTCATCAATAAGAGCAGAAATGAGTTTTGTTTTCCATTTAAAAGAAACAGCCCAGGAAAGTGATTGTTATAGCCAACATATAAGGAAATGTTAATGATTATGTAAGTTGACAATTTATACCACATCATTTTAATGCCTTGTTTTCAGATGTATATGAACTTGGCTACATTTGAACTAAATAGTCTGAAATTTCCAATGTCGGGGATTAATCTGTCTACCTTGCATCCTTCTTTTTGCCTTCCTTTGAAGAAGGGAGGAAAAATAACTAAAAGATTTTGGAAAAAAAATAGAGACACTTTTTTCTCATGGATATGCTGAAAAAGCCCCTGATACAAGTAAGAATTCGTAATCCTTACCTAATCTGGATGAAAGATTTGTCTTCTGATCAGCAGTTGGGGTGGGGTATTCCTTCGATGTCAGGAATTTGTACTTGCCTATTTCTGTGAAAATTTTCCCACATTTACTCGAGTTAGGAGCCTCTTAAAGTCCTGCTTCACATGAAAACATTAGAAATGCATGTTTTCTGAAAGATTTCTGCCCATTCTCAAACCTAGGGGTGGATGACAACCTTCACTCCCATTGCGTGTTTGGTGTGGCTGCGCTGTCTCAGGGAACAGGAGATGAACACTGTTGATGCCTCTGCTGTGGGTTTGGTGTTTGTCTGATGGCATGGGAGAGAAGAAGGAACCTTTCTGAAAAGACTGCAGAAGGTAGGGAGCTGGAACAGAGCCACTGGAAATGAAGACATTGGGACAAAGAGCTGCTGGGCTCAGTATCCTGATATTCTGAGGAATGGTGGGGACTTACAGGTAGGATTGGAAATGTGACAGGGGATGGGCATGGACCTCAGATGCTTGTCTTTGGAAACAGTACAGGAATTTACACAAGTTGGAAATTAAAAAATTAAATATGTCAGAAAAAAACCCCTAGAAAATTAATAATTCAGGTTTCAGAGCAGAGTTTGGATGATATGCAGTAAGATAGACATGAATCTATTGAATGAAAAGTATAAAAGAAGACCTCAAATACATGGAACCCTCAACATAGATCCAGTGGGAAATTTTTATGTGCTTATGTATCTAAAGATGGTGAGTTAGCTCATAGATAGAGCTGAAATAAGGTCAGGCTTATTGGTGATGACCTTTAACATCCGAATGTTTGACTTTGCAACATTAATAGTTTCTTAACATAGCCTTATTTATACCGTACATAGACCTAGTAGAGCATATAGGCCAGGACCTACACTGCTGTAAAGTGAGTTAGATTCTGTATCTCATTAATGGCTTAAATTAAATTAATTAACAACTATTTACCTTAGCTCTGGCTCCAAGCCACAAGGATTCAAAAGAACGCATGCTTTGCTAAGCCAGCTTCTGCGTATTCTGTAACGAGATGGGACCAAACGGTAATGATAGAAAAAAAAAATCCTTTCATTCTTGTCTTCCTTTCTTCACACAAACATGTGCAGCTGTGGCCCATAGCTGCTGAAAATAGTCATCACCACAATATGGCAATGAATATTTTCGACCATTCTTTCAAGAAAGCTTTTATCTTTTCTTGGCCTCACAATGTCTCCAGGCAATCTATCTCCATTGTCAGGGCCTTGTTTAGAGAAGTATTGTTTCAAGAAGCCTAGTCCAGGACTTTTTTTCCGGTATGTGCCTGGGAAGGAGTTAACTCGTAGATGGCTTCAGGAGCTTATCAGATCACAGTCCTTAGCCTCCCTGGTGTCATGTGCCAGGATGTCATGTGCCAGGACTGCCGCGTTAGTGACTTCCTCTCCGTGAAGAGCCTATTCCCTGGCTTTGTGGGCATTTACCTTTTGGGGCCAGCAACTGATGTGGGATACCTGACTACAGGTGTTTGTAAAATATGTACATGTTGTGGTAAAATGACAAACTCCAGAATAATTCCAGAATAAATGAGTTCATGAGGCTGTGACTGAAATGTTTCGGAAAGGTCGTGCGAGAACTATGGTTTCCAGCACTGAGGCAGCTCTGTGTTGTTGCAATGGTTTGCTCCTGGTTCAGGCTCTCACAGTTATTTCTGTATCTGCAATTGCCAGAAGCTGTTTAAAATTTAAGCTGCAATTTCTAAAGCATGATTTGCAGTAAGTGAGTTCTGCGTGGGCTGCAGAGCTGTGAGAGGCAGGGGCTTTGACGGCGCAGCAGAGTAGCTTGTGTCCCCCAGACCAGCTCACTCCACCTGCAATTACTATTCCGTGCTTTTATGCCACCTACTTTTGTGCACATCACCTGTAAGATCAATTATCCACCATAGCATCCTGTTTTGCCACTCTTCTGATGAAGCGTGTGTTACCTTCGTGCTAGCTCAGCCTTGGGACTGTGATGTGATGTTCAACTTTTTTCTTAGGCTTGCAGGACTACCTTGCAAAAAACAGTCCCACAGGTGAAAACATGAAGGCAAATTCTGGAAACTGCAAGGTAGCCTTGTCTTTCAGAATGACCTCAAATAGCTCAGGAGACAAGCAACCTGAAGTCTACTAGAATGTTTGTATATTGTTTTCTTCTGAAGAAAATTCCCTCTTCTCTGTTGTAAAAAATCGGCAGTAATAATCCTTTTTTATTTTTAGTCAAAGAAGCAAATAAATAATCCTGTACCCTCCTGGCTAGATTGAAATATCTTCCTTTTTTGCTTTTAACTGAGTGTTAGGAAGGGATGAGGGCTAGGAGAAAAAGCAGCTGGAATAACTTGCTGATGGAGTGTCTCAATATATATAGGGGTGTTTTCCAGGCATTGTGTAGAACAGTCCCTGCCTTACTGTGCTTATGGTCTCAAAGGACAAGGTTGAGAAAATCTGGAATTGGAAATTGGGAACGGGAAGAGGCTATTAGCAAGCAGCATCATGGTCCTGGAAAATAGAGCTGGAAGGATCTATCACCACCGGGGGCCAGTCTGAAGAAAGTGGAACACAATCCAGAAAGCATTTGAGTCACTCCACTCTCATCAATTAAGCCCATGGGCAAAGTCTGCTTCACTACCTGTAATGGCCAGAGCAAATATGAAATAGCAGTCTGCTACTGCCAGCAAATTGAGAAACAAAGGTATTTCTGTCCCTTTATTCCCTGCCCTCTCCAAGCAATTACCAAGTGTGAGGGATAGTGGGCCTTTTGTTATTAAATCAGTAGTTCGATAACAATACTGTGAACATTGACTGATAGCAAGGACAAATGTCTCTATTAAGATGTGGAATAAAGCAGTGAGAGAATTTCAAACCAAATCACTTTCCCCTAGGTAAAGAGAAAACTGGGGTATGGCAACTAGTGTTTTTGTTCAGATACAAGTGGTCAGGTGCTCTCTTCTGCATCGGAGTTTGAGCTGCCTGCAGATGTGTAAGGTGCTGCTAAGGACTGAGGTGTCAGACAGAGAGCCTCCTTTAGGCTTTCCAGAGGCAGCTCCTGTACCCATGGATGCTTTGGACAGTGGATGGCATTGTTCTGGGAGCTGCAGCTTGCACAGAGTGGTTTTATACACAATGTCAAATCCCTCCTGTCCTGACCCTTCCTGACTCCTTCACATCTGTGAGGAAACACCCCTGAGAGGGCATCTGTAAAGAACCATTTATTTTTCAGTGAACAGGTAATCTCATAATAACCAGGGAGTTCCTCCAAGTTCCTGGGAGTACCAAGTGAACATTGCCCAGTGTTGCTGGCTGAAACGCTGCAAACCCAAATACAATGGAGGCTCTGAAGAAGGCAGAGTGGCTCAGCACCCACAGCCCATGTTTATTTTCTCCAGAGATGAAGAGGGTACTGCAGGTCAGCAGGAATTGTGCATTCTGACTGGTATTTATTGATTCAGAAGTCCTTGCTGACAGACAGACAGACAGGCAGAGAAGGGTTCCATTACAGTGACGTTTCTTTCCCTCTTCACCCGTGAGGCGTTCACTGCTGACGCTCTTTACACATTGCTGAGGCTTCTCCAGCTGGTGCTGGGGCAAATGGCAACTGCCTTTCACCTCACTGATGCTGGAAGCCTGGGTGCCCCTAGGGAACATGACTGTCAGGCTTTTGGTGACATGCTGCAGCACATCTATCAGAGATGTATCAACAACCACAGCTTCGTGTTCAGCCTTCCCTCTGAGACTGGGGTTAAGACTGGAGGTCTGGGTCAGATGCTGAATGTGAACTCTGGATGGCTACTGGAGGTGAGTGTACAGTGTTTGTGTGAATGAGAAATGCATCCTTGCACTGTGCTTAGCCCCATTCCCATCTTCTGTTCCCCCATGCAGTCACTGCTAATTAGGCCTTTGATTGCCTTACTCTAATGTTATGCTTTAGGAGACATTCAGGTCCTTTCTGTAAGTGAGACTGATCTACTGTCAACTACTGGCAGGGATGCTAGAACACCCTCTGCAGCCTCTGTTTGAGCCAGGGGTCATGGCTTCAATCCTTTTGATTCTTAGTATGACTCCTCCAGAGGACCTCTTTTTATTTAAGCCCCTGCTGGGGATTTGTATTTTTTGTAACCAGTACAGTTACAACCACTGATGCTTTTAGGCCCACAGGGTAGCATTTTTCAGTAAGCCATCTCTGGCAATGCAAACTGCTGGATCCTTCATCCTTTCCAGAACAAGGAAGCAAAATGTCCATGTTTAAACAGTATGAATTGTTGCATTTGCCCCCATAATCTCCATTGGTTTTTTAAGATGGAGCGTCTCACTTTGAGTCCAGTATACCAAAGATGGCAGTTTCTAAAGGATACAGTAGGTTGGGGTACAGGATATCTGACATGTTTGCAGTAAAGCAGTGTTATAGACCAGACTTCCGACTCTTTACTCACTTTAAAAATGTCATACTTGCATTATGGAGAAGTGAATCACACTACTCTCTTGCTTAATGAAATTTACATTAGAGATGCTAAGGAGTTTTAGTAAGAATATGCCCTTTTAGATTCAGTCTTTATGAATGTGTCATCTCTGCAAATACACAGAATCACTAGGTTGGAAAAGACCTCCAGGATCATTGAGTCCAACCATTCCTATCAAACACTAAACCATGTCCCTGAGTACTCCATCCACCCATCTTTTAAACACCTTCAGGGATGGTGACTCAACCATCTCGCTGGGCAGCCTGTGCCAGTGCCCAATGACCCTTTCCATGAAAAATTGTTTTCTGATGTCCAGCCTGAACCTCTCCTAGCAGAGCTTGAGGCCATTCCCTCTTGTCCTGTCCCCTGTCACTTGGGAGAAGAGGCCAGCTCCCTCCTCTCTACAACCTCCTTTCAGGTAATTGTAGAGAGCAATAAGGTCTCCCCTCAGACTCCTCCAGGTTAAACAACCCCAGCTCTCTCAGCCGCTCCTCATAAGACTTGCTCTCCAGCCCCTTTACCAACCTCGTTACTCTTCTCTGGACTCGCTTCAGAGCCTCAACGTCCTTCTTGTAGCGAGGGGCCCAGAACTGAACACAGTATTCAAGGTGCAGTCTCACCAGTGCCGAGTACAGAGGGAGAATAACCTCCCTGGACCTGCTAGTCACACCATTTCTGACACAAGCCAAGATGCCATTGGCCTTCTTGGCCACCTGGGCACACTGCTGGCTCATGTTCAGTCGGCTGTCAACCAACACCCCCAGGTCCTTCTCCTCCAGGCAGCTTTCTAGACAGACTTCTCCTAGTCTGTAGCACTGCACAGGATTGTTGTGCCCCAAGTGCAGGACCCGGCATTTGGCCTTGTTAAACCTCATGCCATTGGACTCAGCCCAGCGGTCCAGCCTGTTCAGATCCCTTTGCAGAGCCTCCCTACCCTCCAGCAGATCAACACTTCCACCCAGCTTAGTGTCATCCGCAAACTTGCTAAGGGTGCATTCGATCCCCTCATCCAGGTCATTGATAAAGACATCGAACAGGAATGAGAACCCAAGCATCAGATAATTTAGTCCACTTCTTGATTGCCAATGCAAGATTATGTGCATCAGTGCATGTTTTATTTTAACAGTCTTAAATGATGAGGTATTACATCTTCCACATTTGGATCCTAACTGTTTTTCTAGTAATTCGATTCATGCAGTGAGGCATGGTAGCAACACTTTCTGTTCTGTGATAAAATGATTCTTACATCACCTAACATACATGGAATTCTTTTCAGGCTCTACCTCATTAAAACCTGATGCTTAGATCTCCTGCTTCTAATGTACAGGGGCAGATCTAGGCATATTTTCACTTTGAAAAGATTTCCTCTCCTTTTCATTAATCACAGCTGTACAGCTGTCTAAAGACTGTAAAGATTTCCCTCTATACTGCTGGATGTTTACTGTTTTGGTAATCTGTTTGTGGAGAGCCACATGTTTTTGTTCCCTCAATAAAGCTCCTTTAAGCAAAACCTGTTTTCCCTGATATGGCCTTCCCAGTAAATGGGAGTAAAGGGGATGAGGGATTCAATATGTTTACTGTGGATTGCACTGACGAGACAGTACTGCAAGGAGAATGTTTCCTGGCGATGTCTGTTAGCTGCTGAGAATGTCTCATGTCAAAAGGCTGCAACGTATGCACAACAGTGTATACAGAGCAGCTTCAGGGTACTTACAGGTGCACATCAACTTACAGTTCTAAGTTTAAGATGGCCAAATAAACCCTAAGCATTTTATCATCTAGTCTTGCTAAGCTTCCTGTGTAATGGGGCACGATATGCTACAAGCATGCAAATACAGGGCACAATTATCACTCTAATGGGCTTCAACACCTAAAGAGGGAGTAGCTGGACTGTTGAGTCTTATCTGAGGGCTGATTTACACAGCTGGGATTCCCCAAGCTAATTCCAGTTTGAATAAGGACACATATATAGGAACAAACAAAAAAAAATATTTAAAAGCAAACTGGATGATTGCCCGTCTGTTACATGACTGATTCACCTTAACTTTGTTTTATCTATCTGTAATCCACTGGGTTTCCCAACTTTTCCCTTTGAAGTGCAGTGTCCTTTGGTCAGTGTCTTTCAACTTGTGATCCACAGATTTCTGGAAATCAGGGTGCTGCTTCTAAAGGATCTGTGAAGGAAAAGCTGTTTATATGTGCTGTTCTGTAATCTATGTATGTGAAATTTCAAAGAAAACAGTGCATCTGTCCTTTTGGGATGGGCAGGAAAGTAGGACAAAAGATTTTTCTCATGGGAAGAAGCAGGGAATTCAAATCCTAAATTTGTGGCAGTTTTGTAATCTTTAGGTTCCTTTAGTTCTTCTCTGTTTCAAGAGAGACATACTGGCTGGTACTTCATGGATTGATTGAGCCTCTCGGAAGTGTCCTGTACATGCAGAAAGAAGGAATGCACAGTACAAGGGGTGTTTGCATTAAACTGGGATAGGTTCTCTGCTACTGACTTATACTGTACCTGGCCCCAATTCCTGTGTGAGGACATGACAGCCACGCACAGGGAAGATGCTGACATCAAAGAGTGAAAGTTACCTCCTCAGCAAGAGCACACACAAATGCAAACATGTTCTGGATTTGGAGGTGAAAATTTTTTCATCCTGTGCAAATTACTATAGAGTATTTATGTTTGATCTTGAATTCGGATCTTATTTAATGCCTTTGAAGGACACTCCATTGTATTTTATTTCTTCTACCCTGTCCCTTACTCAGCTTTGGTCCTAGTTTTGCTCAGCACTTCTAAGCCCCTTTTTTTCAGAGCCTGTGATTGCATCTGTTTGTGGCAGTTGTATTCTTGAAACAGCTTGTTTTGGTGTTTTTGCGTTTGCTCCAAAATAAGTGACAACCAGGCACAAGGGATATAACAAAAGCCTACACACATCTTTACTTGTAGCTAGATCTAACAAACCTTGATGAACTCTGCTTACCTTAGTTATCTCCATTGCTGCAGAAGGAGAAACAGACTTTATTCGGTTGCCTTCTATCAGTGAATCATAACCAGTGAAGGGCAGTAACCACATAAACAATCAACTCATGTAGTGCAGGTTAATAATCTTGCTATCATTGATCCATGGCTTAGGCCTAGGATATATATTTTGGTATTAAGATTAGAGTCATATTAAAATATTTTTTTTAAATAGCAAACCTCTGGGTTCTTTGATGGATCTCCTTTTGGTTTTGTTTCCTTCCCACAGCATCTTGTGATTTTCTGCAGTCAAACAGGATAATATCAGGTAATATGACATGTATAATATGTGATGCACCAAACTGTTCCTCCACATAAATATATACTCACAATTTTGTAGATTTGCAAGTTTAGATTCCTTGACTGATGCTGGATATTCACATATGCTGGATACTGTGCATCTACAGAATGAAACTAAGGTATAATTATGCACTGGAATCTAATTAAAAGTATCCCTGATGGGTTCAAGTTTGTCCTTCAGTGATGCCAGGGTACACTTGTTTATATTAACACAAATTAGTTAAGCACATTAATTGAGTTTAGGTCAACAAATTGAAATGGAAACAGACAGTAGCTGATTTCTTTCAGACTTGCACATGCTTGTTATATATTTGGGTCTACTCTGGACAAACAAAGCTCAGTGAAGTAGCATGTTTCTATTTGCTAGCTTTGCATTTCACCTGATGGATTCTGGAGGACCATTAGCTTCCTCTCTTTAACACATTTAAAGAATGCCCAGACTATCACTTGCATGATAAATATTTCCTGACACATGATTAGTCCAGCAGTCCTTTCCTTGCCATCCTCTTCTGAAGGCCCTCAAGGCATGCATACAGAAAGTTGGTTATGGGCTTTGTGGGTTGTTCTCATGGTTAGTGCCACCAGGTAATCCTTGTAGTCCTTATTCCAAGAGATACATGTAAGTGATGTGATGCCATGTGGCAGGACACATCAGGTGATGGAAATTCATCTGTTGATCACGTAACAGGTACATATCTGGGAGCTTATCAGAAAGGCTCAAGCTGAAGAGACAACCCAGAAATATCCCCATGGGTGGCTTTAGGGTCCACTTCAGCAGAAGTGTGAAGAGTCGATGCTTTCCGAAGGCATAACGCCCTCTAGCTATACCTTGAACCTTCTCCAACACATTGTCCATGTCCATATGCCAGATTCTTCAAGCAAGCAGGATGGCCCAGCTAAGCAGTGCTATGGAAACTCCTCTGTGTCCTGGGGATATCTAACTCATTAGTTCTGCCACGCTTACACTCCTGGTACAGAAGCCAGCGTGAAACACAGCCTTTATTTTTTATACATGGAAACCCTACACTTCAAACTATACTGCTTCAACAGAATCAGAAAGAAATCAGTAGGAGTTAAAGGGTACTTTTCCGAGTAAAGGAAAAAAGCAATCTTGAAGAGATGAATGTGGGTTGAAGATTGAAATACAAATATGAAGTATGAAGAGGTGACATTGCAAGCTGGTCATTTTGTTGAACATCAGTGCATTTTGACATATGTAAGGATAGGGAAAATATAGTCAATTAAATTTTGTTGTCTAAAATAAGCAAGGGTGCTTTCATCTAATCCTGGGCAGAAATGTAGTTTTTGTCACTGGCTCTCAGACATACATATTTAAACTGGAAAATCCAAAGCTTTTGTGCTCAGGTTTTGCAACATATTTCAGCTCAATTATGAATCACAGCGTATGAAATCTGAAGTGGCAAATAGTTATCGTTGATGCTTTTTTTTAAAGGCTCAACTGCTTCCCTTTTTATCTGGTTTTGCTTCTGTGTGTATGTCTCTCATCTGCACTGAACATACCTGTTATTAACATGCACTGTTAATACTGTAGTCTAAATTTTCAGAGGGGCAGCACAAAACCAAAAGCAGCTGCTGGAATTCAGCACCTCTGACAATCAAGCACTAATGTTTTTCAGTTGGAAAACCAGATTCCCTTCTATAAAATAATGCTTTGCATTTACAATTTAAGGAACTTTCAATGTTTGTAGGTTTTAAAACAGTGTGTAAGCAGTACATTCACACAGAAATCTGGCAGACATTTCTAGGGAGCGTTAAGCAACAAGATCTTGTAGTGAACAGAGGAATTATTTTTTATTTAGAGATTACATAACTCTGACAAAATGGAAACCAGCCCCCGTGCTTCGCTGTAGACCAGAACTTTCTCTTCCCAGATGGAGGATGACCTTTAATTGTGTCAGTTCCACCCCACATCCTCACAAAACAAGGGCAGCTGCTTCACACATGAAGGGAAGCAGCAACTGAAGCAGACGTGTTGATCAAGGATAGATCATGACTGAGGTAACCTTACAATAACTACACGAGTTAGACCCCATCCGTCAGTCAGGTCCATGAGTCTCCAGGCAAAAAAATAATTGATCCTAAATGCCACTGATAGAATTAGCCCCCACCTACCTCTGTCCCTTTAGTGGCCACTGTTGTAGCAATACTGACTGATCCAGAATAGCTGCCTGTCATGGTTAACTTATAGGAGATTGAGCAAGGTCTGATGCTAGCAATGCAAAGAGTGACACTGCAGTGGAGATGCTCACTCAGCAGGGGCCATACGGGAGGAATGGGCAGACCGAGAGCCGGTGGTGCCCTTGGGCTCAGTCTGCTGGAAGAGGAGTTGCCGTGTGGACTTCATGTGACTGAGACTTACAGCAAAGACAGAGGAATTAGAAACATGAAAAGTGTCCTGCCCCAAGTTAGTCCCATACAGGGAGTTCTGATGAATTAACTTGGGGCAGAATGCTTGATCAATAATTGTCCATAGAACTCCAGTACCACTTACACTCACCTATCTTTTGCTCCTTTTATCCCAACCACTCTCCTAAACCTTTAGGGTTTTGATTCTCTTTCCCTGTTCCTTTAATGTCTTCATGGTGCAGAGGGGGTGGGTATGCAGGAGGTGCTGGGACCCCTTCTGTGGAGCAGCTGTGGCTGCTTCCCAAGGATGTGTGAGAGTTGGGAAAGGTAGTGAGGCATGATTTTTGCTGTATGCTGAAAAGCTTTCTCCATCAACCTGAAGAAGGACCTGAGAAGTGGTGAAAGGTATAGAGTTGTCAGGCCTGAAACAAAAGTGTTCTCACAGTTGGGGAGTAACTGGACAGTGTCTGCATCCTTTGATGAGCTGAGACAGTTCCATTACCCACAACTGTACATTACTGTAAATCACCTAGTCCTCTGTTCTGAAATAGGTGTTCAGTGTTTGCTCTGCTGTTCCTTAAAGTTCTAGGCTCTTGATCAGAGAGATTACTTCAGTGCAGTGGTTGGCATGGAGTCACAGCAGCAAAGACTTTATCATTTCTTTTGACAAAGTTGTCACTGAACACAGTCACATGCTAAAATGCAATTTTAAAAGATGAATTAACTTTGACTATGCTTATGTTAACTTTCTGTGAACAGTCAAGCAATTTACTTTTATTGACAAGAAAATCTGTAAAAAGTCAATGTCAAAGATACATATGTATGCATTTAAGTAAACTAGTTTTAAGTTCTCATGCATAAGCATTCAGTTTTGAAGTGCTTATACATTCCCCCAGCCAAAGGAATGGAAACAATACAATGTGATTTATCTGACCAATCAAACCTAACCCAGACAGCTGCAGTGCAGGCTGTCCTGCTGGCTGCCACTTCCATGCTGGCAGAAGAAGAGGGTGGATTCCTCAGATGATTGTATTTCTGTTGTGAGCTGATCAGTCAGCTTTTCTTGCTCATGACTCAGAAGCTAGAAAAAGCGCAATCTGCCTCGAAGGGTCAAATGTGAAAATTATAAGAACTCACTGGACCTGGTGCTCACTGAACAACTGGCCGTTGATGTTATTCACTAAATTTGGCCTTTCATTTCTGTATTTAAATATGGATATGTTGTTAGGGAGCAATTTACATGCTATACTGGATATGAAACCTGCCCCCTCCCCCCCGCCCTAATTGACTCAAAATCATTAAAAGAACTGTTGACAAGTTCCATGAAACAAGTAGCATATTAGGACAAAATGGTGAAAGACATGCTGACATTTAGGTGCTACTGCAATGTTCTTGTGTAACACAGGGAATGCATAATAATTGCTTCAGGCTATACCTGTGTAACACTCCAGTGTGAATATTCCTATGAACAATTCAGAAATGATGTACAGAGGCCTCATTACAAAGAAAAAAAAAACACCACCAAGAACCAACATCTAGATCGTTCAAGGATATGCCAAAATGTGGGCAAAGCTGCTGCCAAACCTGAAAGTGTCCAAATTCCTTACAGAGCTATACTGCCAGCAAAGCTACTTGTGGTCTTGAAGGTCTCCGCTGAGCAGCTTAATCTTAACTGCATTAGGTGGCATAGTGTGTAAGCTGCAAGATCTCGAGAAGAAAACTTGTGTGATGTGAGCAGGATTCACCTGCGCAGCCCTCAGGTTTCTGAGATGCTACAGAAACACATGCCTGGGGTTCAGGCTGGTTATGTGTGTGCTCATCCCATTGCCTCCTCTGTTGGTGATCCCCCCCGGCACCATGGAATAGCTTTTAGCTCCCTATCTGTGCCAGTTCTTATCATCTCTCTTACTTATTTCTCCTCTGCCTTCACCCACAGCAGGGAACGTCTGCCAAGAACTTGGGAGAAAAGGTAATCTGAGGACAGTTCCTTTGTATTTTCAAGGGGTGCATTTTGTCTGAGGTGTAGGTTTGGAACCAAATGGCAATCAGAGTATGATGCTCCTCAAATCATATATCCCCACACAATTAAGGCACGGTTTTGGAGCTAAGCAAAGGCCCAGACATGACCCATTCTTTTTTACTAATGTGTTTACATGAGATAATGGTGAAGACACGTGTTCATGAAACAGATCAGCTTTGGTAGCATGACTTGATTGCTGTCTAAAGTGTGTTTTCAAACAAAGATGTCCTTTAAAAAATACTATTTTGAAAATAAAAAAGAAAGTTTTTTTTTTCTTTTTAGATCAGAAATCAAACCCATGTGGATTTATAAATTTGTGGATACTGTGAGTTTCCACTTGTCACTGAAACCTATCCCGTGCTTTGGCATATTTCAAGTGATATCCTAGTGCAACTTGATGTGTCTATTGCAGGAAAAGAATCCTTTCTAAGGTGTGTGTGGGAAGCTTGTGGCACTGCTCTGGCAGCCAGCCTGGCACGGATCCCATAGTGGGGGCCCAGGCAGTGGTGGTGGGTGGGTGGCTAAGTGTGCAAGGGGAGCCTCTGGTGGCCCCTATGAGGGCACCAGCAGTGGACATCTGCTGCACACGTTTAATTTAGTTCTTGTTTGGAATGACTGTGTGAGTGGCATAGTAAATCTCACACATTTTCTCAGGCTATACCCCAACAAGGTAAGATTGACAGCTGGAGAAAATCATATATTCCAAGTGCTAAATAGGTTATCCACTGTCCATAAGAAAGAAAAGCAATAAGTTTTATAACTGTGCCTCCCAGCCATGCCCTTGTTTTTGACTTTGCCACTGGCAAGGCTGAGTGCCTGACCCCTGCGAACATGCGGTGCCTTTAATAAGGAGAGGGAGGGAAGTAATTTTATACTCAGCGTGTGAGTGATTCATGTTCTCCAAGGGCATAAAAATGTTATTAGAAAATTCTCCTGCCAAATGTGTGGCAAATGAAACCAATTTATTAATGCTGTGAAGCCTATGTGTGAAATTGGGATAAAAGGTGAGGTGTGGTCTCACCCATGTGTGGCAGAATGTGTTGCAAGACAAAGGGCTCTTGTCCTCAAAAAGGGGATGCTGCTATTGGGACTACAAACAAATAAAACTTTTTTTTTAGCTCAGATGCACTTCAAGGTGTTGGGGGTGAGAGATGCCAAGTCTCAAAAGGCAGACCTTGATCACAAGCCATCAAACTACTGCTTGAAACCTGTAAAACGTTGTCAGGTCACCTTTGAAAATGCTTTTATTCTTTACGTAGTTCAAGACTTCCTCTTCATTTAGGGTTATTATGTATTTTATTATGTGTTAAGCAGTCTCGGTGTGCTCTGTGTTGAACAAGACATGAAACAAAACCAGTCCCAGGCTCCAAAATACTCCTGATTTGAAAAAAAGTCCACACAATCAAGGCATGATTTTGGAGATAACCAAAGGCCCAGACATGGCCCATGCTTTTCTACTAATGTATTTACGTGGGACAATGGTGAAGGAGACCATATGTTCATGAAGTACCTATAAAGCAAGTACTGTACTAACAACAAAAGCAATGTGAAAGAAGTTTATGTTGAAGTGACCACTGAAAAGTCAAAAGTCCTCTACCTGTTACCCTTAAACTGAAGAAGTCTGTGACACTTCCTGCATACCCCTACTGTTTGCTGTCTCTGCCAATGGCATTTTTTATGCAGCTGAACAAGACCAAACCAGCACAGATTGAGCCATAAGCAGAATGAGCAAGTCTCAGTCCTACATCTCTTTACCTCACATGCAAATAGCATCATGTCACTGTTTTCAGCACCTGGGTAACATCAGCATCTGAACTAAGAACAGTCAGGCAGAACCTGTCAGGACAGAGGAAATCTCGGGGGGTGGGGGACTAGAATTTCTTCTTTGAAAACCAGCTTCTCCAGAACAGAATATACTCCTTCATCTAATGGTATCTGACTTCAGTTTATGATGTAAGTAGGCATGCTTAGTTCTTCTGTATTCCTTTCTCATCCTGAACAACCCCCCAAAACCAGATTGTAATAACTCCATTTCTTAGCTGCAGGTATCTAGAAATCTGGGCCTTGTTAAATCAGGTTTTGATTTTCTTGTGTCAATGATCATCTCCAAGATGGTTTGCTGTGTTATTTTATACTCAGAAACAAGGCTGAGGATTGTTCTGATTAATTTCTGGAGAACTGTAACCCAGCCATTAATGCAATTCACCCATCCAAACCCTGTCTTTCTGCTCACCTTTCATTCAAGAAAACACTTAACTATATTATCCACAGACTCTGGCGGTAGGGCAGGAGAAATGATATGAAGTCAAGCTTTGCAAAAAGAAGTGAAATGTATTCAGAATGTTGCTGAACAAGAAGTGTGAAAACTGCCTGTTGTTTTTTCAGGCCAAAGAGGAATGCTCAGGAATCTAATGAAAGACAGAAATGAGAAAAAGGAATAAAATTTAGCTGCTGTAGTCAAGCACAGACACCATATGAGTGGCTGCATATCTTTTTTCATTTACTTCATGGACTTGACATCTAAATAAAGTTGTGCACATTTAACTATACTCAAAACTAGCTTCTATTAATGAATCTTGTAGTGGTAAATTTATTTAGATAGAGGACCTCTTTAAGCTTTGCTCAGCTGCTGTTCTACCACTTTTCTACCTGCCATTGAACCAGCAAACTCATTCCACAAGGTCTTAATATACTTGTATTTTGTCTGCAGTGGGGTTTCTGATTAGTTAATTCTGATTAATTAGTCTCTGACGTAATATTAACATTTTATTAGTGTAAGTCACAGAGCACAGTACCTCAGCCAGAGCTGAGTGATCCAGAATCCGAGTCCAGAATGACTCTATATTGTCAGATTACAGGATTCAGCTTTCTTGCCGTTACACACAAGTTCCTTGAAGAGTGAAATAATCATAGGTGAATGTCAGGATGTAGTATTATGAAGTAGAATTCAAGGTCTCTAAAACTTAAAAAATAATAAAATCTACCACTGCTTGGCAGAAAAAAAAGATTCAAGCTCCATGTATGCTTCAGAGTTCCCAGCTTCATGAGAGGGTCCTGTGTCATGGTCTTAATCCAAACCCTGCAGTATTTTTACTTTCACAAACTGGTAATTGCTGTTGCATGTTCCTGGTTCCCGTGTCTCTTAACTTTGTGGATGAGCTTCTACATACTTTACGTTTTAAGAACAGCTTCAAGATTCAAAGCTTAATTGCAGGTTTTGTCAATGCTCTTTATGGAAGTTAGTACAGAAATACCTGGCTGTGGGCTCACTCAGTTGTTACAGATGAGGAAAAATCTTAGGTGTTTATTGTACTTTGAAATACTTTCAAGTATGCACTTGCCTGGAGCATGGATGTACTTAGTATTTTCTCTTTGATCAGCTCTTTCTATTATTCTTTGGGCCCAACATCAAGAACCCAGTGCGTTTAATCCATGGACTTTTCTAGAAGGGACTTCAGAGCAGGTAGAAACTGTAGACAACTCAGGCAAAGGATACCTGGGCCTAGGTTAAGGCAAGATGGACATCTGGAACTGTGCCTCAGAAGATGAAGTCTGAGATGTATAGGCTGTTCAAATCATTCAACAATCTGTTAATTATATCCCCACCATTTTTTTCTCTGCTCTTGCTAACATGAAACTATCATTACAATTCACTCAATTATTGAGAAAGCCAAGAAATTGTCCCTGTTGGTAGAGGAATAGAAGCCTTCTTCATGGGCTCGCTGTAGAGCATTGTGTTACATTTCATGAGATCTGAAAGTTCATAGTCTAGAGCTAATTCTGGAGATCCATTAACTGAATAGAGGTTGTTATTTCTCAGTTCCAGTTTACAGACCTGTTATCTGTATTGGGTAATACCCAACTAAAGCCTATCATGGGTCATGAACAGCAGTAAATGCAATGAAGAGAAATAATGAATTCTGGAATTAAGGGAACATGGTTAGCATCTTGTGGTAGTTCAACTTTGGTGTCTAATAATGACACCAAAGAACTGAGGCTCTTCCTCTAAATGGTTTCAAGAGTGGCTTCTTGAATGAATTCTCTGGGGTCAGTGAAGAGCTAAGCTTATCTTGCCATCTCCTCATCAGTATGGAAGCACTGGTAAGGGCTCTCCTCAACAGCTAGTGATTGTCATGTTGACTATCTGGAGTTAATATCTCTGAAATACTGTCACTTGTGTCAGACTTACCCAAAACTGTCTGACCTGTTCAAGCAACATTGTGAGAAAAATAGAATGGAAAGGAAATAAAAAGTGAACTAATATCACAATCTTCCATCTTCCCCCTTGACGGCCCACATGTCCTTATAAGCCTTGCTTCCTCAGGAAGTGTTTTAGTTTACCCTGTGAACAGTGAAACCAAACAACAGTCTTTTCTGCCAGTGTGATAATTTTGTGTATTGCATGGATATACGATTGACTAATTGCTGGTGTCACCTGTGCTGGTGTGTTAATCCTCTGGAGCTCTGCTGAAGTCACTGGATTTACTCTGCATTTCTGCTGGTATGAGCGGATCAAAACATAGCCTCATTTAGGCTGTAACTTGCTTTTTTAGGGAAGCATAAGAATTTCCATTTTGTATTACAATATTTGATTGGGAGTTGTTTATTATTATACTATTATTATCATATGGCCTAAGTGTTAGTGGGAAGAGTTGTCTCTCAGTGTAATTTTGTATTTCCTGAAATCCCAGATCCTTGGATGTGTCAGACACAGTGCTTTAGCCAGTAGCAGTGCAGATGTGACTGAGCTGCAACAACATCCTCATATAGCTTTAACATATAAAATGTGATTTATAGCTGTGTAGCATACATTGTTGTTTGCAGCTATATGACAGCAGTGCTTTTCACAGTGTGCCAGAACTGTATTTGGTCTTGAATGTTAATACTTTTCACAACAGGACAGTGTGATTTTGGCTGGGGCTAGTTTGGATTCATACATATATGCATATGCATTCATATACATACCCTCTTGTGCCTTCTTCACCATTCTGAGAATCCATTTGATGCTGATCTTCAAATCACAGACTCATGGAACAATTTGAGTTGGAAGGGACCTTTGAAGGTCATCTAGTCCACCCCCTTGCCATGGGTAGGGACACCTTTAACTAGGTCAGGTTGCTCAAAGCTCTGTCCAACCTGACTTTCAATGTTTTCAGGGATGGGGCAACATCTAAATCTACCTTCTTTTATTTTAAAACCATCTGCCCTTCCTCGATCGCAACAGGCCCTGCTAAAAAGTTTGTCCCCATCTTATAAGCCCCGTTTAAATACTGAAAGGCCTCAATAAGGTCTACTTAGAGCCTTCTCTCCTCCATGTTGAACAAACCCAACTCTCAGCCTCTCTCTGTAGGAAGGGTACTTCATCCCTATGATCATTTTTGTGGCCCTCCTCTGGGCCATCTCCAACAGATCCATGTCTGTCTTGTGCTGGGGGTCCCAGAGTCAGACATAGTACTCGAGATGGAGTCTCACCAGAGAAGAGTAGAGGAGCAGAATCAGCTCCCTTGTCCTGCTGGTCACATTCTTTTGATGCAGCCCAGGACACAGCTTGCCTTCTTAACAGTGAGTGCACATTGTTGGCTCACGTTCAGCTTTTCATCCACAATTACCCCCAAGTCCTTCTCTGCAGGGTGGCTCTCCATGCCTTCATCCCCCATTCTGTCTATAGTCCATGTAATCTCTGGAGCTTGCAGCAGCTCACAGAGGAGCTTTGCCTGAAAGATTCAACCCATTTCCAGGGAACTCAGGCAGCGTATGTTCACTGAGTTTTTTCTCAGGCTACAGGTTTCATTTTGTGTGAAAAGGAGTCAGGAACATGATCTCTTGTCTCAATAGAAAACATTTGCTATACTTTCAGCTGGGGCAGTATTAGATTAGGTTAAAAGAAACAGCTGAGAGCAGTTGTCCAAAAGAGACTTTTTCTGCAAACAAGAAAGGTTATTCTTCATGTTCTCCAGAAGATCTGTAGGCTCAGTAATTCAACTAAACTGTAGGAAATGGTGCTTAAAGTCTTCATGCTGCCTGATCCATGCTTTCAGTCCTTATATCATGGAGATATAAAGTAAGAACTTAGGCCAGAGAGCTGTTTGGTCTTTTCTGGAAATCCAGCAGTTCATGTGGTAAATGCTACTTTCTATGATTAAGCATTAATTGGAGCAGGGGCTTGAAACTTAGTTTCACCTGCACTGGACAAGTGCTAATCTCCTAATCTGCAGAACCAGTCACTTGACGTCAATGGGAGTTACTTTGACTCCCATTCTGGCCCACCAAGATTATTCATTGTCTAATTGTTTATTTGAGATGGAATTCTGCCAACAGAAGGAATCAAGAGAGAGAAAGCTTGTTTCTTAATTTTCTTCTTTCAGAGTCAGAACAGAGTCTCCTATCTTATTTTCAGAATAGCAGTAGTGAACACAGTGCAATTTTCCTGTCTCATAGCTAAAATGGCTTCAATAATTGGTGTTCTTAGTTTTCTAGTTTAAAAGGCTCAAAGTATACGCAGCATAGATTTCATACAACCATCAGTGTGGCATTTTGAGAGAAGTTCAAGTAATTGGGCTTTACATATGTAAAACTCAAATTCACGGTTCCGGTCAGGAAAATGTGTCTGCAGTAAAGAGTTCTTTGCACTGTTAGATTAATTTAATTACAACTCTTAATGACTGCCATCTCTCCTACACTGGACAATATGTTGTTGGAGTCAACACTCCACAACTGAATGGAAGGAAAGAATGCAGGGTAATAGGAATAACATATGTTGCTCTCTTGATAGGATGATGAGCATTGTAAATCAGTGTGGACTTCAGCCAGAAACAGTCTTCAGCCCCTGCTGAGAGTGTCAGCAGCATAGAGTTCCCGAAGTTTATGTCCCATTGCACAAAATTTGTGCAAATTCAAACCTCTTCTTTCTGGTCCAATAAATTCTGAAATAGAGAGATCTTGATTCACCGTTCCTGGAACTGCTGATTTCAGTCTCTAGGGATTTGGCTTTTTTTCCTGTATATTTTCCCCTTAAAATGTCACTAGTTGTGTGAAATAAGATGTTTTTCTATGGTGTATTGGCAGAAATAGTAGAACATCTATGACTGAATCCCAGTATATTTTCAGCCAGTGCTACAAGCCTGTTCAGATATGCTGAGAATGGACACTCAGTCCCGATGCTGGCATTAACAACTAATAACACATTGTCTACAGATGAATTGCATCATCTTGCACTAAGGTTAAATAGAGTATTTGGAGGGCAGTTTTTTTATGCTCCTGTTTTAACAGGGCATGCCCTCTGCAGTGAGCTCTTTGAGTGAAATGCCACAGACCCCAGCTGGAATGTCAATAGAAGTGTAAATCCTTAGGTGGTGAAAAGTGTTGTATCTGTAGTTGGCCAAAAGTCAGGTGAATAAACATAATTTCCATGACAAACATAAACAATAGTCAATGAATGGCATGACTGAGTGGAATGTGATCAGTTTATTTTTCTCTGCATGTAGATGAGCATTCAAATAGAATTTTGTATCTAGAAAGAACCCATACTAGGATCTCTCCTAGACTTCTCCTTACCTGTTAGGTTTCCTCCTTTTAGGTTCATAACCAACTTCCTGCTCTCAGGATGTAAATGGTGCAGCCTGCAGAGTTCTTGTTGAGGTGTCACACTAAGGATATTCCTTAGACTGCCAGAAATGCAACTTAAATATATGGTCTGAAAAGGGACTGACTAGATCTGTTAAACCCCACAGTAGTGCTGTGCTGTAGGGATAAGTTGTCAAAGTGCTCTTATTGTAAAGTTCTGCATGATGCTGATGCAGTGTACTCCTACCCTTTATTTACAAAGGCTTGTAGCGGTAGGACTAGGGGCAATGGGTAGGAACTGGAGAGGAGCAGATTTAGACTAGACAGAAGGAAGAATTTCTTCACTATGAGAGTGGTGAGGCCCTGGAACAGGTTGCCCAGGGAAGATGTGGCTGCCCCATCCCTGGAGGTGTTCAACGCCAGGTTGGATGGGGCCTTGGGCAGCCTGATCTAGTGGGACATGTCTCTGCCCATGGCAGGGGGGTTGGAACTGGATGGTCTTTAAGGTCCCTTACAACCCAAACTATTCTATGATGTATGATTCTACCCTGCTGGAATAAAGTAATCTTTTTCACCTGCTTCACATTAATTGAATGCTATACACTAATAGGACAAAGAAAGTAGGTAGCCTTAGTGTCATGATGTCTATCACTTGGGAAGCAGTAACTCATGAGGGAAAGTCCACCTTGTAGTAAACAACTGAATATGACCTTTTGGTGCAGTGCTGTGGCTGAGTGCACCCAGTGAGTGATGGCTGGGTAATCACTGGGTGTATAAACAGACAACACTGAATAAAGAGATCATATTTCCTTTGCAAACAGTGCTGGTGATACATATCTGGCATCAGATGTGTGCCCAGTTCTGCTGTCTGCACTTGAAAAAAGGTGATGAAAAAGTGAAGAGAGTTTAGAACAATTACGTATATAACCACAAAGGGAGTCTTCATAATGAGAGAGCAACTCAAGGGAAAGTCAGACAGAAGCTCATTGATGGTCTGTAGGTAACTATATGAATGGAAGATTTTGATCAAACTCCTCAGACAAAGGCAGAAATGGCCAAGAGATCGCAAAGTTACTCATTGTGAGATAGACAAATTCACACTGAAAATCAAGTAGAGATTCTTATGGTGAGATGAAAGAGTTTCTGGAAAAAACTCATCAGCAAATGCAGCATATCCTTCTTTACTTGAAGTGATTGAGTAAATGTACATTATAGCTGGCTGTTTGCCCATGAGATGTCCACTAGCTCAGCAAGAAGTTTTCAGGATTTATAATGGATTTCTGTGCCTTGTATCACATTGTAAGTCAAGATAACCTCCCAGTTTTCTCCTTTAGCTACAAAATCTATATGCTTACCTGCTCACCTGCTTCTTTGGTATGGGGAATTTCTTATTCTCCTCGGTGATTATCTTTGAGCACAATCCTGAAAGCCGAGATAATTTTCTACTCAGAATCTACAAGAAGAGTGCATTAACATCACTGGGATAATTTTTCACATTCTCTTTATAAGCAAAGAAGCCTGCCTTATTTTATTATTATTTCAGTTTTGTTCTAAGAAAATGTCATGTTTGGCAAATAACTGATCTTGCTGCTGCTTCTTGTGTCTTCACCTCACTCAGTTTCTTCAGGCCAACTGCAGCTGTTTGTGTTGGTGCTGAGTGGCTAGGAAAATAATGATCTGGAACTCAGCAGCATATTGTATGCAAGCAATGAATTTATTGCCAAGAGTATGTATAAAATAAATTATTGTCGCGATCTGTTGAGAAATCCTCACTTTCCTTAGCTATGATGCCTCCTTTGAAAGCCCAGTCATTGCTGGCAGACTGGACCTGTAGTAGGCACTGGGTGCACGTAGGCAGGAGACTGTGACTTGACATGAGATGTAGGGGAGGGAGAGAGGGAATCTGAAGGGGCTGGCTGGAAGGCTGAGGCTAGATTTTACTCTGTTGTGGTGTAGGGCCAAGGTAATTTGTCTGAGGCAGTAGCTGTGAGCAACTAGTTGAGGAGAACAGGACCAAGCACAACAGGACAGAAGCACATAGTAGAATGGGTTTGAAGGACCAAATTGGAAGAAAAAAGAATGTTCAAATTTTTCAGTGTGAAGGTCATGTAATTAAAGGTAGAATCATAGTGTGCATCCACAGTAAAGCCTAGTTAATGAAGGCAGCATAAAAAACAGGTATACTAGTTTATTTCTGGTTTCAAATTATCTGTCATTGCAATGGCTACTAGTGCTTTTATAACTTCATTTTTCTGTTCTTTGAATAGTGTGGTTCAGCCTGGAAGGTATCCTTAGTGTCTGTTCTAGTAGGTAGCAACTGCTTTTTGCAAGACTTGTGTCTGAACACACTGGTGTTGTAACTCAACCTCTGCTGAAATTCTCAGTCTGCCTTCATTTTCTCATAGTCTTATCATTCCCATTGTATGGATTCTCTGATTCCCTGAGTCCCAGCTGTCCAAACCAGCACATGCCGAGTTCTGCTGCCCATCTGTTCGTCTACACAGAGAAGTGTGACCACATCCCCACAGCCTCAAACAATTTCATTCACTTCCTGCTGTCTTTGGATTCCAGATAAAGTTGGTTTTTTTTGGTTTTTTTTTTTTTTTTAAGAAACCTTCCCCTAATCTGTCTACTTAGTGATGTTAATGTGTGTGCTTTCATTTCGAAGAAGGCTTTATCGTAAGTGCACTGTATTGGCTGTATTGCCCTCCTAAAATGACTGTGTAAGTAAGTTTGTGACTTCAGACCATGGGAAGGGCACGTAATACTAACATTATACTTTGTGTCTGTTCTCATTATGCATTCATTCTTGGGTATCTCCACATTTCACCTGTCACCTGGTTTCACCAAGATGGTGTTGTACAAAGAATTTGCATTTATCCATTGCTATGTTAGTAGTAGCGTCAAAAGTCCCAGTCATCAACATGGGCCTCTTATGCTTGATGTTACATGAACACACGAAAATACAACCTCTTTCCCAAATTGCTTGTGATGTGTTGGCACCATGCAACTCACACCCCTGCAGCAAGCAGTTATGTTCTCATTTTATTCCCTGGTTTGGATGCCTGCAAAATGAGCATCATCTGGAGACAATGGATCATTTTACCTAGGCCACCAAACATGTGTTTGTTGCTAATAACTTTGGTTCACTATAGAAGTATGGCCAGATGGCTTTGTATTCCAGCTCCACTCTTCCCCATGCATTATTCTATAACGTAAGTCCCTGATCTATGGACATTTGTTTTATAACCCTATGTGAAGTACCATGTGTTTCACAGAACAGAACAATAGCGACAGCCACATTTTCAGTCAATGTGGTTTGGGATTTGGATGTCTTTCCTCTCTTTCTCTTCTCCTTAGGTCACTGTACTGTTTTCAAAACCAGTATATCTCAGCAACTCACAAGTTACGCATGATTGGTCTCTGCTTTACCTGGGAACTCCTTGATTCCTCTGCCAAGAGTTCGTCACAAATGTGAGATGTGCAGTTTTTAGAAAAGATAATCCCAGCAAAGTTGTAAAATTTAGCCTCTTTTCTAAAGTCATGACATCCAAGCAATGAGTAAGCCCACTAGAGTACCTGTCTGGCAGTGTACACGACTGTTGTGCCGCTCTGTAAGCCAAAGCATTTCAAGTGATGACCAGTGAAAGCAGGACACCATTGCCTGGGAAACCAAATAAATAGAAGCACACAACCATCCATCACTGCCATCTGGAAAAGATTGGGCTGAACGTCTTCCTGTCAGGATCTGCTACAGTATTTATTTGTATAGCTGAGCTTTGACTTTGGGGATTTCAGCAAAATATTCCTGTCAGCGATGATTCGCAGCAAAGATTTGGGTCTGATTGTCAGGCTAGTGTTAATTCCTTGTTCATTTTTGCAAAATTACAATTGTAAATAATAGTTGCATTTCTTTTTTCGCATGTATTGACTTTGTAAGGGTGGAAACAACATGTAAGAGATGATCTCATTTTAGCATTACGTACATGTGTTACCAAAGCACTGTGAATGGTCATGAGTAGGTGACATCTACAGGTGTAAATGATTCATGATGGATGAGTTTCCTTCTCTAGTGTATGTCTAAACCTATGTAAGAAGCACAAGTTTTTGCTTAACACAAATAGTCTGATGCATTCTCCTACCATCAGAAAATAAACAAAAGCTGAAAGATGGAGTTATTTTAAACATTAAAAATAGGAACATCTGAATGTACTAATGTACAACGGGCTTGTGAACCAGATAAGTAGTTCTGAGTTTAAGGCTGTGCTAATGGATGTGTATTACAATGCAGTAAACAAAACTAATAAAATGCTACCTAAAACTGGAAGGACAGTGTGAGGCGTACAAGCTATACAAAACGGAAAAGGGTAAAGAGATGATTTTAGCTGGCTGCCACTCAGCAATGAAAAGTGTACCCACACATTTTTCTGAGTGAGGACACAAGAAAAAGTTTACAAACAAATGTAAATGTGCATTTGCTGATAAGTGCCAAGGCAGAAGAAAATAAGAACAAAATGTTCTCAGACCAGCAAGTGCCACAAAATGTCTGATAACTTTCAGAAATTCCCTTTGGTCAAAGAAGAACAAAATAGTTTCCTAAACTGAATGGGAAAAATAACCATTTTTCAGAAGGGTGGGAGTCTAGTCAGTGAAGGGACTGTCTGGTATCTGTCATTGCCATCTGAGAGGGCTGGAGAGATTGAGAGAGGTAGAGAGGAGTTTAGCACCAGTACCAGGGTGTTCTGCTGACAGAGGACAGGGAGCGAATTACTGAGTTCACTAGTGTAACGAATAAGTAAAGGAATGAAAAGAAAAAGAACTTAAGGTAATAGTAGGCAGGAGAGAAGAAGATTAGGAAATGCAGGACCAAACCCTCAATCCCATGTTCACTGTTTACTTACTTTTTACTCTAGTTGGCTCCATTTGACTTCCATGGGAAAATATAGGAATAAAACCACAGTAAGGCAGAACTGGGGCATTGCAATTTTGAATCTGGCGGATGACAAAGAAGCACTGAAAAATGGAGATCCTCACTGGAAGAGGAAGGACAGCCATGTGCATTCATATCATCCTTTTCTGAATGGGCATAGTGAGGCTGACAAAAAACTAGTTCTTCCCATCAGTGTCTTCACTTTTACACACTCCTGCTAGTGTTAAATGTGTGGGGGCAGGGAAATCCAGATCTTTTCCAGAGATGGCCTTGCATTCAGTATATCCCTGAGGATTCATGTGCTCTGGGAGAGGAGCCATTTTCCTTCTTAGGAGATCCGTGTCCTTCCCATAGCCCTCTTAAGAAGACATCATGAAGACATCCTCACAGAGTTTGCCTTTCCCCAGAGCCTTCTCTTGCAGACCCATTGTAATTACAGCACAAAGAGCTAGCATTCATTTATGTAAGAAAAAAAAACCAAAAAACCAAACCACTTTCAGAGAACAAGAAAGCAGGCAATATATGTACGGAGAGGCTGCTCTGAGATGGGATGTTTGAAATGCAGCTAACCCATATATGAAAATGTTGAGATAGAGAACATCAAAGCAAGGGTTACCTGAGACTCAGAGGGAGAGAAGAACAGCAAAGGAATGAGAATGAGTCGATGCTTAGCCTAGATTCTTTCAAATCTGTTTTTCAAAGGGAAAGGAACGAAGAAGGGCAAACTGTTCAGGGAGCATGAACGGTTAAACTCAGTGTCAGAAAGTCTAGCCTTTGGAAGGATGGCTGCCCAGGAACATAAGTGTTTTCAAGTAATGGGTGACTTTTTGTTATCTTTTATTTCTTGCATTATTGATGTCCTTTTCCAGACAGGAAAATGGAAACAGTGTGTGTTTATATTGTGGAAGGGAAGACAGATTTAATTAACAAATTTAGAGAAAGAACCACTAATAATCAAGAAGAGAATTCAGGAGACAAACACTCTTTGCAGACAAAAGACATGAACTTATCTGTGAGTAAGATCCACTATTAGGCAAAAAACCATGCTTCAGAAGATCTTGGTGTAGCCAAAACCAAGTGCTACTAATTTGCAGGAAATTTCCAGACTTTCCAGTTAAGTGACAGTACGTGCTGCCAAATAGTTTGCAAGAGCAATAGTACATAGATGAAGAAATAAATAAAAAAGAAAAAAATAAACTAAGCTATAAACAAAGGTGAAATTACATACTTTCAGGGACCAAATGATACTGTGTGTAGTTTCTATATTATTTTACAGTAAGAGTTATGAAACTGTCGGACTTGAAAGCAAGGGCATGAGAGCAGGAGATGAAGTTTTCCCAACAACAGTCTTGCTTTCCAGCAGAGATGGGACCTTAGCATTCTGTGAATAAAATGTAGAAACTCCTGTCTTAACCGAAGCTTAAAGCAACAACAACAACAACAGATGAAGACTAAGAGGGGAATGGAAAATGAGGAGAAATAAAATTAAAAATTCCTGTGGCTTTATGTTGTTGGGATAATACTTCTGGGACTTTTACACATCATGGTGATGTAAGTACTACCAATGCTTAGATATTTAGATGGACAGATGCTGCAGAGATGCTGAAAAAAATCACACCTGCTTTCTATATCCAGTGTCTTGCTTACTGTGAGGACTCACTCGATAGATGTCAAACAGCATTGCTTCTGCATTCCTTGGATATACTCCATTGGAGGAGGCAGCAGTTTTATTTTCTGCTTAGCTCTCTAGAGAAATCATGATGCACAGTTATAACTTGGTGGTTGCATTGCTAGCGTATCCCTAACGACATCAGCTCGCCTCTCTTCCTGAGGAATGATGCCTTCTTTGGCTGCAGTACTGGCATGTAGTAGCTAGCTCACAGTGTCCTGCCAACATGGAATGCATTATCAAGTCTTATGAGTACAGATGTATTTTTATTTTTGTTACCTTATATTCTGTCTCAGATCTTGGAAAAGGGGAGAGCTGATGTTTTTCTAAAATCAGGCTGAACTTCCACTGTGCCTTTTCACCTTACTTCGTGCTGCTAATTCATACCTGTGTGTCTTGTGATAGATAATATTGATGTTTATTTGTTTTGCGGAAGGGATTGTGTATCGCATCCTTTGTCCATAAAAATAGTGTATTTGTGTCTTAAAAGGCCCAAATGTGAAGGCTGAAAATATAGAAAGACTTTAAAAAAATGACAGTTTATTATTTTTTAAGTATATTTCATGATTTTTAAGTGAGAAACAAATTTCTTGCATTTGAGTCATGGTTTCTGAACTCTGTAATTGCCAATGCTTTAGTTTGAAGCTAAAGGGGAATTTTTGCTTTTGGCTTCCATAGGTACAAAACTACACCACTATTTAGGGCTCAGATCAGTTGACCTAATCTCTGCTAACAGACTCTGCTTTATTTTGTTTATATAAGCTGCCTCCAAATATGCTGTATACACTGGTCTGATGAGGGAGGGATTTATGTCACTTTAGAAAAAAGAATGTGCAGGAAGTCTCTGGTGAAAAGAAAGAAAAAAAAGAAAACTGCATGCTTGAACAGAAACTAGATTTTGCTTTGATGATGCCGCAAAGAATTTGAGCACATATGAAGAACGTATTATGAAAACTTTTAGAACCCAAGTAAGACATACTTCACCCCTTAAAGCACTAACATAGAGCAAGCCCTCATGATGTGCTGCAGCACATCAAGTGCCTTCAATTTATGACTCTGGCATCTCTCAAGTGCCTCTGTTCAATTGCCTCCTTCAGCCTAGGCAGTTGCCCTTTTTCTAGGACATCTTTATGGGCAGGAAGATGAAGAAGGCAGAAGGAGGACAGAAACACTACAGCTTATATCGTGTTACTGCCAGTTATTTTAAAGTGATAGAAAATGAAGGAGGAAGCAAGAGGTTGAGTGAAAGCAAATGCAGAGCCCATCATCAAAAAAAGGAGCAAGACTGATGCTAGCGAGTGCTGTGGCTGTCTCATATGGCATGCAGGCTACCAGTTGGACTCTCAGCTGTGATATAAATACTTTGTGTATTGGGTTTGGTTTTTGTTTTTTTTTAAAAAACCCCAACCTCATGTAAACTTCTTGGAAGCATTTTTCTCATTTCTTGAGTCGTACTCTAAACCGTAGAGTCACAGTAATGTGCTCCTAGGCCGGGAATTGTTTAGAGTTGGGAGTAGAGCTGGTAGGTATTTTTCACTTGAAAACAAGTTTTTGATGAAAAATGGCCTCTTTTGTGAAACCCTCTGTATTTAATGAAAAACAGAAAGCAAATATGTTCTTTGACTCTAAGTTAAGAGTAAATATCATACCAAGGCAGTGTGAGCTCCACATGAGGGGGGAAATCAAAGAGTGGGAAAGTGCACACGCTCCCTAGAGCTTCTTTCACTCAGAACCTGTCATTTCCTCCCTAGGGATGCTCAATTTAAACTGGTGCAGGATACAAATCTTGAATACAGAGGGCAATAACAGTTACAAAAGGAAGGCTACAGCTGTTGAATGTCTATCGGAGAACATCTGCCAAGGGCTGAGAATAGTTGTCTTCAGATTTGCAGTATGTGGCCTAACTGTTTGAAAGACTTACCTGTGCAATATTACCTTCCAGGTACTTTTCATTTTAGTGTTATTCATAGTCTTCCAGTGGTTCTGGAATATTTATGGTCTTTCTTGGGTTCCCAGACAGAGTCAGCTGTGGCTTATGGTTTTTTTTCAGTCTAAATTACCTTGCAAGTTGTCATAATTTCCTGATGAGCTTAGTCTCTCTTTAGAGATAGTAATAAGCTGGATTCCTCTCTCGCTTTAAGTATTTGGGTAGTAAATAGTTTTGGAGTCATATGTTATTGAACATCTCTGTGATCAGACCTATATGAACTCTCAACGACTAAATTTAATCCCTGACATCTTGCTTTGTAGGGGATGTCAGCCTTGCATTGTACAAGGGAGTTTGTTTATTGACTAGCTTGGTAGTTCGTTCCTTAAGTGCATAGTATAAGAGACTAATACTGTGACTGCATTTCACCGATGCACTCTTATAAGCTGATGTCTTATTTACATTACTTGTCAAGGTTAGGGTTACAGACAGTCCCTGGCAGCATAGATACACTGGACCTCTAGTGACTTTGAATTTTCTTATAGGAGGCTTATCCCAGATAAAGGCCAGTCTTTAGAGGATCAATGAACAGAGGCCATAGATCACATAGAAATTTAGCTGGCAGCTCTGACAACTGTGAAATTGTCCTATCAGCAGTGTCATTGAGGGAAGCACCATACAGATCCTGAAATGGAGGTAAATGGTTAGGTATCCCCTATTTCCTCATACTTGTATTTCCTCATACTTGTTCCTGAACTGAGTAACTCCTTCCGTAATAATGCATCCTGCTGGGATAAACTTTATACTTTTCCCTTAAATCTTATCTGATCAGATAGCCCTGGGAACCATCTACATGAAGAAGTGAACATAAGGAGCATGTGCTCCCTTAGAGGCTGTCCTGCACCCACTGCAGGTGTATCAGTCCTTGCTGTTCTACGGGACTGTCCTCCACTAAAGTGCAAGGAACCAGACATGCTGTGTTTGGGAAGTCTCCCTTGGTTAGCAGTATTCACAGCTCATTGGGAAGAAACAGCAAGGTTAGAAAAGGGTTAGTAACTTGCCATTGACTTAATTTTTTCTTGACTCCTAGTCTAATTGCATCTCTGTTGTCCAAGGTCGTTTTCCCTGCACAAAGGTAAGTGTAGCCAGCAGAGGCTTAAGGCCTTACAATGGATGCCCTAACATGCATCTCTGCTTGTGCTCCATGATAAGTCTAGCTCAACATGGCTTGCAGGTCATGCTATTTATTTATTATTTTCTTTTATTTATGCTGGCATACTGAAAAAATACATTTTGTTGATGTATAATTTTTTGGAAGAGAGATCCTTTAGCCTAGAATGTCAATGAATATCAATGAATATCAATGAATGAATGTCAATGAATGAAAATAAAAAGAAACATTTACATACAACTATGGTTTTTGCTGTCTGTGACCACCATTCTTTAATAGTTCTTTTTTTGACTTTTTCACCTATTTTTTTAAAAACTGTGAGATGTTGTGCTCTCAGCCCCAGAACTGAGAGGGAAGAGATTCAGAGTTTTAGGGCTCTACCAAGAACCAGTGCAACCCTGAGGAGTCAAGGATGCTGCTGAACCTCAGTCTGTCTGAAGTGTAGATATGCACCCAACCTCAGATGGAAAAAAACACAGTTGCAACTAAATGAAAAAGCTTATCAGTATCAGTAGTGAGGACCATTGCTTAAGCTGGAGCTGCAGATTTTTTTTTGGTTCAAAACTTCTCTTTAATTTGCCCATGACCATCAGAAATTTTCATTTATGGGACTCATAATTACAGGTCTGATCACTGGTCAGATTTTTTAAGAGGTTCGAGCAGAAGTGATTTAGTCGCATGAGCAAGAGTTGAGTGCAAAACTCGTGCTTTCTGACTCTATAGAGAGGGATGGAAGTGCTCTAATGATAAAACAGCTGCAGACAGAAACTTCAAATTAGGGAGAAAAAACTTCTTTGCCAAAAACAAAAGCTTGTGAGAGTTGAGATGAAAATTGATTTGCTTTTGTCTGAATAACAAGCACTCAGAAATTGCACTCGGCCTAGGCTCAGTTCATGTTGAAGAGCTCTTGTGGTACTCTTGATAACAAACACCTACTGGAGCCTTTACTGTGTTCAATGTTTTTCCTGTACATAAATTATTTCTTGAACTGTTTATCTGGCATATGCAGTAGTGGATAGCGCTGTACATGTGTATTTGAAGTAGGGGAAATAGTATGGCAGAAGTAGGCAAATTTCATTGGTGCTGTAGCATTACAATCTCTGTTTTAATAATTGCCTTGGCATTCTTGAGGATCAAAATGCTAAGGAAATACAAGTTATAATGTAGTTACCTAAAATTAGAGCGGCAGTAAAAATGAGAGTGGGCTAGCGGCAGGAGAGGATACATGAGAAAACAATTCCTAAACTAAAATGTGGATTAAAGGTTCGTTTAAGCAGGTTGCTATGGAACTCTGGGCTGACCACAAGCATGTTAAGGCAGCATTCAGCTCTTCTGTAAAACATTTGCTGGTCCACAGGAAGAGTTTGTTGCATTAAGTAATTTATGGGGTGCTAAGAAGTTCCTTAAGCTATTATTGAAAACATACAAAATCTTCACTGGTTAGGACTCTACTAACTCAGACTTCTAACTAAGCAGAACTGATAGGGCAGGCCTTTTGATGTTTAATGAGTTCTGAAGCAGATGTGAGATGTGATAGACAGGGGAGCCAGGGTGATTTAGCGCTCATGGAACAAAATGATGAGATCCCCTCCTGAAAAGGAAAATGTAGCTAAAAAGGACAGGTTTGGGGTTTTTTTCCCCCCCTCCTTCTTCCTTCTTGGTGCATGTGTTTTTGATTTCCTTACCCCGTGCCTCTCAGTGCTGGCTCATTTCCATTCAAACACATACAGAACACTGAAAACTAATTAGCCCTGGATGCAGCCACAGGAAGTTAGCCTGCCAAGTCCCCTTTCCCCCACAATTCCTCAACTTTCTCAGCTTGCCTCAGGCCAAGGGCCTTGCATTGGGCCTCTCTGTGTAGGTTGCCAGGTCTAATTTTACAATTTCCCTTCACCTTATCAAGTGTGCCCCAGGCCCAACAAGGGGGGAAGGATCAGAGCCAATGTTGTGTTGTGAGCCTTCCCCCCCAACACCCAATCCCCACCCACCTCTTTTGTTTTCTGCATCAGTTTTGGGAATCTTGGTTGTATCTGGTTTCAGTGTTGACTTGTTAATCTGACCTTTGCTAATGCTTTTTAAAGGAACCAAAGAGAACTCTACCATCTTGTAAAACTTGAAAGTCCCTCCTCTCCAAAACTTCTCTTGAAGGTTAACAGTTTTTCCCAAGAGCCAGAGGACTACAGGTGTCAACCATTTTCAGGCATCTCATTTCAAAGCAGAGCCCACCACAATCCCAATGTGAGAAACCAGAGTCTGATTAGAAGAAAGCAGCAGGCTGGATGCCAGCCTACATTGGGCATGGTCATGACACATGCAACTCAGAAATACTGTTAGGAAATACCAGTGTGGTTGCAGTATTATGAAGGTCTAGACACATATTAGGGTTTTCTTTTTGATTGGTAGGCCTCAGTTGCTCTGTGACACTTAGCCAAAGTAATTTCAACTCTTTTGACATCCCTTTCTAGGCCGGTGATAACAGTACTCTCTCTACAGAGAGTACTTTGAGCTTTGTGAAGGAAAGACACTAAATGACAACTATTATTAAACCTCAGTGGAAAGGAGTGAAAAACATCAGGCAACTGAATTCCCCTCTTCCTTCTTCTCTGGTACAGAAAACCGGGAACTGATGGCCTTGTTGGACTGCTGCCTATCCAGTCCAGTGTCCAGATCCCACATGATCTAGAACAAAGCCTCTGCTAGAGGTACAATGGGTGAGAAGAGAGAACCGGCTAATTTGACCTTGTCCAGTGCCATTCAGATCTCTAGATGTTACGAAGCAGCGTAGGTGCTCAAGTACAAAATGTTTGCTATCGCTGCCTGTGACAGCTGTGGATGTTCTCAAGAACCACATAAATACCCAGTTCTTTTTTTATTGCTGTTAGGTTTTGAGCTGTACTGGTTTCCTGGAGCGATGAGTTCCACAGCATAATTGTGTGTTCTGTGAACAACGTCCCTTTCCCCATGGATGTGCTCTATGAATATCTGAAGAAACTCATGCTATATCTGCTGGTGCTGCACCTGCCCTGTAGACAGAGAACTTCAACCGGAATGGCTGGGAGAGGAGAGTCACCTGGGAACCAGCTCTAAATGAGCTCAGAGTCTGAAAATAACGTGAAGGAAAATATTGAGTACTGTGCTAGGAAAGGCTAATGTAAGAAAGGAATAAGATCCCATTCTTGTATCATTCTTCCCTGATAAGAAGAGTTTTTCATTAATTTTCTAGTGAAGTTATACTTTAAACAGATTTACCATCTTGCGTTTGATTTCCATCAGATTTCCATCTCTTCCTGTAGAGCGGACGGTGGCACCTGGTGTACTGTGTGTGGAACCATGCCTGCTGCCAGTCTCTTTTCACAGCCTATGAAACACCTGTTATGATGTTTTGTTCAACATTTTGTATGTGTCAGTCAGAGACAGCCCTGTCATGGAGAAGTGACTTTGCTGCACAGGCACAGCGTTCTGGAATGAGATCAAATGGGAACACAGAAATGTGATGTTGTAGACTCCAGTTTGGAAAATTCTGAAATCCATGGTGTGTAGCGTGTGAGTAGTCCATTAAGATGAGAGGGACTACTCTGGTGACTGCTGTAATGTTAAATTCAAGTAGTTTACTGAACTCAGGCAACCTACCTAATTTTTTAGGGAAAAACCCCCAACCCTGGATGCAGACAATCGGTTAATCTGATTTCAGGGTTGTCAGTGGCATTTTCTGTGTTTTTCTGTGACTGTTTTTCTGTGACTGTTGTTAACCCTTCTTTTTCTGTGACTGTTTTTCTGTGACTGTTGTTAACCCTTCTTTGCCCATATGGTTTGGACTCGATGATCCTGTGGGTCTTTTCCAACCTAGTGATTCTGTGATTCTGTGATTTGTAGAAGAAGGTCTGTTGGGCAGAGTCTGGTTTTGCCTCTGGTTCCGGACCAGGCAGATGTGGCCCCCAGTCTGTTTGGCTTGTCCCTCTTACAACTCTAATGAATGTAATTTTGGCAGGAACTAGCAGCCCACTAGCTGACCTGCATGCTCTCCCTCTGGCTCCAAGTTTTAACACTTCTCAGAGCACTTGCAAGATCGCCCCTTACTATTTTTTATCTTTGCCCAAGTGTCAGGACTCCAGTCCAAGATTATCATTTTGCTTGGTTGCTCTGAAGAAATCTGTGAATCCCAGGAAGAACTAAACAGCAGGACGTGTCTTAAAAGAACAGAATGAAGACCGAGGCAGTTTTTATGCAAATATCTGTACTGTCTTTAGCAGGAGCAGAGCAATGCAGAAAATGGAGTGTTCAGTAAAAATTATTTCTGGATTTTGTTTTGCAATTTTCTGAGAGGTGTTACCAGATATAATGACCTACAGCTCTGGGAGTACAGCACACATATGTTGTGTCTATTTTATGAGAGGGCATACTGCTAATTCAGCTCATTTTTAAGAACTCTTCACTCGTCCTAAAGAGCAAAAGGAGGAAAACGAAAGTCCCACATAAGAAACTGGCTTCCTTTCATGTCCGTGAAGTCAAAGAATATCTTGTCTTTCACTAGAGTACTAGCAAAACAAGGCCATGTGGCTGATCTTAGAGCTTTTACATATCTGACTGCAAGTAGACCTAACTAAAAAATTTCCATCCAAACATTACTTTCTAAAAAAAAAAGGAGTTTTAATGGAAAATGAAAGAGTCCTCAAAATAATCTTATTTTCTTTAAGTTGTTCACATATTTGTCTTAAAACCTAAACCCAAAAACTTCAGAGTGTCATTTCTGAGTACTTTGAGGCTAGGATTTGTCAGCTTTTGTCAGTTGTTCAAAAATGTCTATGCTTGTTTTTCTTTTCTCAGTTCTAGGCTTTTAAAAAGGATATGTTAAAAATGTTATGCACACCCTTTAATTCCCAGCACAATCTTAATGAGGCAGGACTAAGATGGTGGTAGCCCTGACTTCTCACTCCAAGTCACTGGATGCATCTGTGGCTCCATGCTTATTCAAAGCCTCTGCAGCACGGTGGGGTAGGCTCAGATCTGTAAAATGTGGCTTGTCTTTCTCTACGTACAGTTTGTTGGCACTGGCTTGTGTCCAGACTCCTGGAAGAGCACAGAATGTTATTCTGGCACCCCCCTGCCTAGTAAGAGGGTACAAATCCAGGTTCTAAGTGTGGCATAGTCTTTGCTGGAGAGGAAAATAAATAGGTCAGAATTCATGAGATCCTGTTTGAAATCAAGGTATGATAACAAATAACTGCAGCAAGAACATTTTCATCACTATTAACCTGCTGCTGCAATTAATTGGCCATTTTGATGCATTTATATCCATTTTGAAGAGGGTCTCTCCTGTGAGGCTTGTCTGACATGCTAAAATGCTTACTTTAGCTTTCTTCCGTAAAGTTTCTTTATAAGAAATTTTCACATTTCAGAAATTATTATTGCAGAAGTCCCAGTCTGTCCACTTTTGATAATTCCGTGAAGAAGAAATATAAGTATAACCATTGGTGATGCCTGAGAATGGTGAACAGCTTCAACGGAGCGCACGTGGTTGTGTCTAAGGGGACAGGATCATCAGATCTGAATGTCTTAACAGAAGGACCAAATTCTAAAATGTGGATAGAGCTGATCCCTCACCACTGAACTTATGATCAACAACAATCTCCCTCCTGCTAAACAGGTCTGATATGCAAGATCTTAATTATCTTTCTGTGTGGTCTTGCAAATCAGTCCAGGTTCCCTTAGAATTCTCCTTATCTAAAACAAAAAAAGATGATCTATGAAGCCCTTTCTCTGGGAAGTACATTGTGGGTTATACACAGAGACTTACGGGAATAAAATTTCTGTTATATTCCATGTAAATTTCCATGTAAAACAAGTGCATGGGAATTGTCTAGAACAGCACTCCAAGCCTGATGCAACACTCTCACCTGCTGCTATCATGTCTTGGAAGATAAAGGAGCTTGAGGAAAGACAGTCAAATTCGACTGTGATCCCCAGTGCTTGCTCCATCACCCTTGGTGATGTCTTCAGGCTGTGACTCTCTCACTTTAGATGCTGGATATTTTTTTGGCATTAATAACTAGTAGCCTTCTCAAATTTTCCTCCATGTTCCTTACCCTGTTCCTTTCCTCTGCTCCCTTTCTATTCCACTTTTCCTTTATGTGTCCTCAGGCTTAGAACTGCACTTCCCTTCATATATACCCTGCTCCTTTCATGCAGGGAAAAGGAAAATTCATATTCCCCAAGAAGAACAAACCCCCAAAAGAAAATCAAGCAAATTAGAAAATAACGAGAATAAAACATTTCCAAACTCTTACATTTTCCTTTTTTTCCCCCCCTTCTCATTTAGTTTGTATGCTAGAGATGTTTGAAAAGTGTTAGATTTTATTTGATTTGGGCATTTTCCCACGGAATTTAGATTCTTTCAGTAAAAAATCAACATGTCTCCAGAAATCAAGATTTGCAGTGTAGAAGTACTCATTGACATGGTTTACTTGATGCTTCTCTTCTCCCCAGTTGTCAGAGAGGCACAGTGACATGAGTTACCCAAGAACCATCTTCAAAGATGCAAGTTAAAGTTTCTCAGTAGAAATGTTATTAATGCTGCTGACACTGCTGTGTAGTACTGGTTATGTGGCTGCACGGTGTTAGCTCTTCAGATTATTCTTCCTTCTGTTTAGAGCACTAGAGGGCAAAGATATTCTATGGACAGCTTTATGGTGAGAAACTTTTGGGACATGACACTGAAGTTCTATTCAATACATTTTGAAAAAGGCTAATGATTCTGATACCTGATATCATATGGGCATTTTAGAGAGATGAATACTTGGCCTATTTGTGGTACTTATCAGTCATAAGCAAACAGTTGCATAGAGCCGAATGTGGCTGATGGGAACTAGTGAAAGATAAATATTTAAGTTGCTATATAAAAAGCAAATAAACAAAAATAATATCACCTGTTAAAGTGAAAACATGCAATGAATTACTCATACTCTGCCAGTGGAAAACAAGAGACCTCTTTTAGGGCAGCTGATATCCCAAGAAAGTCTCTGATGCCACTGTCATCTTGAGTTCCCAGTTCTGAGAAGCTATTTTCCTCTCTCTAAAATATATGCATGCATATAAACATGGCTTTTTATTTTTGAAACACATGAAATAATTTAGTACAAACTAGAAAATAACTTCCAAATGCCTTCTTTTGTCTGCACTCGTCTGAGAACATATGGGTTAAGATAGCACATACTTTTCTTACGAAGAAAATGAAAATGTCATTGTTTTCCCCAAATGAATTTGAAAAATTGATTTTGAAAAAATGCATTTTTGAGATCAACCCCTCCCATATCAATACATCATATGAGAAACCAGTCACCTCTGCAGAAACATTTATTGGTTTCCATCATGTTGCATTGTTTAAAAGATGAGATAGCATGCTCTGCAGAGTGCAGAACTTCCGCTCTTCTCTAACTGCATTTCTCTTCTCGGCATTACATAACTTTAAAGGCATGTTATAAATATTGTTCTGTGTCATAGATCATGTCTGTAATTTATACAACATTTTCACTTTGACATAGTCTCCTAAAGAAAAAGCAAAACATAGGAAATTAAAATAAAAGAAGCCAACCTGCCCATTTGAAAGACATTTTACTTTTATTTTGTAGAAGCCGATTTGATGCATTTTGCATAGCACGATTATTCTGCAAAGTCAGTTTGGAAAGGCTTGATTAAAAACCCTGGCATTTTTTAGTAAAAAACATATCTACAGAATTTTTCTCCCATGTCCATAGTTTCATATAATAGTTTTTGTTGTATTATTTAAAAAAAAAGATGAAATCATGACTGATTCCCACCCAGAGTGAGGTAACTGGATTAACAATAGTGGGGAACGCCACAGTCAGATGTGAGAACAACCAGTTTAATTCCATGAGTTTTACATACTAGAGCAAGAAAGAGGTTGCTATAGGTACAGACATTTGCCCTTTTCTCAAATTGCTCCAGCAAATTAAAATTTCAACTATGACAGAGAATAGGATCATACTACCAACACATACTACTCCTTGTTACAAAATCCACATTATTGCTAGGGAATGTTTTGCTCTATTAGCAGCCTTGCAATCTAGCCTACATTTCCCCATTGGTTTTGCTATGAAATAACCATGCAAACTGTTACTTTTATCATTCAGTTTATAAATATATTGATGGTTGTCTTACAATTTAATCTCTTAGAGTCTCATGTGGCTGCTCCGAAAGTGGTCTTCATTTTGAATATTAGTAATGAATAGAAATAAATATTTAGGTAATATATTTTTCTAATACCTTATGAAATGCTTGGAGTATCCGCCTCCCTGCAGAGTGGAAGTTCTGAAAGGATTTACCCAGAAAGGTAATTTTTTTTCTGACATCTTCATCTAAAACACAACACTTCAACATCCCTGAATTATGCTTTCTTTTGATTTTTTTTGAACCGTATTTCATTATTAAAATACGTTTAGGTATTTCATTACAGGATCTGTAGTTCAAGTTCCTGTTCTCTCATGGGGCTGGCTTCTCTGGCTGGACAACAGCTTTCCATAATGTACCCAAAATCTAGTAATTCCCAGGACAGACTTTCTCAGGAAAGGAGCAGTATGGAGATGCTTAAGGAGGTAGGGGAGATCTCATCTAATGGCTTCAGTAATATGCAAAACATGAGAAAGCAACATCAGCTTTTGCTGACAGCACAGAGCTGGGGACATCATCAGCACAGAAAAGGTCACGACTCATATAGGAAAAAGCAAGTGGCCATGAGTATTGGTGCATAGAAAGGGGAGTGAAAGGTTGTTCAGAACAAGATAAGAACTTAGGCTTTTACTTGATTGCAGATTGGCTGTGAGTTGCCCGTGTGATACAAATGTGGAGAATACAAATGTTATCTTACAATGTATTGAGGCATTTCTAACAGAGGTTGACTTTTAATATAATGATACAAGAGCTCAGTGAGAACACAGTTTATGTCTGGCAAAGGCTAAACTGGAAGTAAAATTGCAGAGGATGCCTGCTGGAGTGGCTGTGGGTAGGAAGCCTGTCTTATATGTGGAGACCAAGACAATTTGTCTTTTAAGACAGCCATGAGAAGACCAGGAAGAAGATACTAATGTTTTCTATGCATAATCCAGGGCCAAGCGGCTGGGGTAGAGAAGAGCAATATAAGCTGAGTGACCATCCTGGTGCAGGAACAAATGGCTCTGAGCAAATCTGTGCTGTGAATTGGGAGAGTGAGAAAAAGCATCAATAGGAATAATGGAAACTGGAAGCCGAACAAACTAAGATGGGGGTGGTAAATATTTTAAAAGGGTTATATGATGTGACTGCCTTCTTTGGTGGCTTGGGAGGTTCATTACAGTCCTGTGTTCTGCTTCCTTTCAGCCAACATAGTCCTTCCCTGGACACCAGCCCATGGAGGAAACGATGGCTAAAAGAGAGTCCCTGGAATAAAATATCTGCCCACAGATCAATCACACAAGTTGTGCCAGCCATCCCTCTGCACATTTTAAAGAATAGGGGTTATGCCTGTTGTGTCTCTATGGACTGCTTCCAGCAGTCACGTAGCATCTACCACAGGTTTGCCAGGACCTGGGTAGAAAACTTCCATTTCATGTTCTCCATATGGCTGCTGTCTAGCAGATGACATCACCTAAATGCCCATAATCCTGGCTCTCCCCTCAAAAGGCAGAGCGATTAGAGAAAAAAATAAACCAAACCTCCTCCCTGCTCCCCCTCGTCCCTAAAAAAAGTGCAAAAGTCAAAAGCCTTAATAAATTAGATGGGAAGAATAACCCATCTTTAGACTTCATAATTTGTTATGGATATTTAATTGCAGCATTGTTTTTTGTGTTTTTGTTTGGGTGGGAAGCCTGCAAGTCCTGTTAATGTTTTGTAGCGTACTTTGTGACATGTGGTAACACTAGGGAGAATAAAGACCAGGAAACACATGTGGCTGACAGGCAGGGCCAGTTGTTTTCCTCCTGCCAAGTAGGCTGCCTTTGTATGTGTTTCTGGCAGTGAGCTGCACGACACCTCAGGTTCTTTCCCGTGTCTTTCCAAGAGTAACAGTGATTTTCTTCTTTCCAAAGGAAAAATGAAATCACGACAAAAACTAATAAAAGCCATCAACCCAAGGCACTCAGAGGGATTTCAGACAGTACTTGGAGAGGTTTCTAGCTCAGAATTACTTTGTTGCAGCTTATTACTGGGTGCTTTAGTTCTTATGCGTAACTGGATGATCTTACCTGACTTTTTTCTAGCCCAGGCATCTTTATGCATGTTTCAAATGCTGCAAGCCACTTCTAAGGTATTTTAAGAATATAATTTACTAATTAAATTTGTGTGTTGACTTTACCCTTTAACAATGCCTGCATAGGTGTAATCTGGGATGGGAGCTTCCCCGCAGCGCCAAAGGAGCTGCAGTAAGGTAGGTGGTGGGCAGCTGGAGCTCTCCTGCAGTACAAATGCTGGGAAGATGGGTGTCCCAAGAACACACGAGTGATTAGCTCACCTTTTTGCATATATATATTATTCCAGCAATTGCATAAACTAGCTTTCCCTTCTCTCTGATCTGAGATGACTCTATTCCTGCTCTGAGAAAATAACATTTTATTTCATTCTCTTTCCTCAGGAGGGTCTTTACTTCTGCAGTCTCTCAACGACTTTTGCGTTATGGGCCTTAAAATCCTACTACACCACAGAGTCCCACTGTGCTCCCTGTTATCTCTTCCTTGCACACAGTATCTTCACAAGCTCTTGTAACACCTTCCTCTTTATTCTCTGTGATCTTCCCACACATCCATATTTTCCTTATGTATCATCCTCCTCCTACCTGCTTTATGATCTCTTTGCCAATGCAAGTTGTTCCCAGTAAAAGATATACTGGTCTTTTAATAATTTCTAATGATTAAAGTGTCATGAATGGCAGAACATGCCCAAATAAATGATAATTCAGATATGAGACCCTAATTCTCTTTTTAAAAATACAATCCAATTTATCTTCCTTCTCAGTTTTGCCAAAGCTACGAACTAGTCTGCCTTACATTTCATATATATGATCTCATGTCAGAACAGAAGCTTTCTGGAAAATTTGAGACAAATTGGATGAGGCATTTTTGGATTTATATAGAAACTGAAACATTCTTTTAAAGAGTTTTTAAATAATTTCTTTTCTTTTTACTTTTTTTTTGGCTTGCCATGACTCAAAAGCAACACGCACTGGAAAATTCCAGAAGACCATGGGTATTCTCCATAAGCTTTAGGTTTTCATGTTCTTCTAGTTGCCCAGAGAATAAATCAGTAGAAGGGACAGTCCTTTTTGGTTGGTTTTCTTTCTCCCTTCGCTACCTGCTGGAGTTGCAATGTGTGCTGATGGACAACCTCATGTATAATTGCCCATTACCTCTCAACTGCTGAAGCAGAGGACTGGGGGCCAGGGAAAGAGCTGACCAAAATTAGTCAAGTCGACACACTTTCAACGTCAACCTTTTTTATGGTCACTCAGTGCTGGTTGTTGGAAAACTCACCTGGAGTCTGCGTTCAGTTCTGAAGTCTGCAGCACAGGAAGGACATGGACCTGTTACCGCAAGTCTAGAGGAGGTCATGAAGATGATCAGAGGGCTGGAGCATGTCCCATATGAGGACAGGCTGAAAGAGTTGGGGTTGTTCAACCTGGAGAAGAGAAGGCTCTGGGAAGACCTTATAGCAGACTTCCAGAGGCTACAGGAAAGCTGGGGAGGGTCTCTGTATCAGGGAGTGCAGAGTCAGGATGAGGGGGAAAGGTTTTAAGCTGAAAGACAGGAGATCTTGGGAAGAACTTTTTCCTGTAAGGGTAGTGAGGCACTGGCCCAGGTTGCCCAGAGCAGCTGTGGCTGCCCCATCTCTGGAGGTGTTGAACACTGGGTTGGATGGGGCTTTGAGCAACCTGATCCAGTGGAAGGAGTCCTTGCCAATGGCGGGAGGGGGTGTGGAACTGGACGATCTTTATGGATCCTTCCAACCCAAACCATTCTATGATTCTGTGATGATCAGCACTTTATCGGTGGGTAGTTTTTCAGCTTGAATTTTAAGTTGATAATAGTGAAATAAATATTTTCTTTTTTTGACTTATACAAAATGGTTTAGTCCCTCAGCAAAATAAAAAAAAATTTCTTTTTCTTCAATACCAAAACAGAGAATTATTTTCAGTTTTGTGATTTTTTTTTTTTTAATTCTTAAAATTCTACCTTTAGGCAAATTTCAAAGCAAACTATTTTGTGGAAAAATCAGAAGGCATACTATCAAGAAAGTGTCAAAATTATTTTTTTTCCCCTGTTGTCCGAAAAGCATCTCTTCAGACTTGCTAAATTCAGTATGAATTAATGAATAGTTTTGATTAACCCCAAATGATATTTTTCTCTGATGTTCTCATCAATGACTGGCAATGACTAGTTTGGTAGAAGTTTATTAGCTGGGCTGAAAAAAAAACCCCTATGGATGCCATAAGAACTTTGCTTGCTGATTTTTATGAGCCTGAAGAAGCTGACCCCAGCCAGCTATGACATATTTAAATCTTTTTTGTAGCTTCTCTTCTCACATACAGCATATATTGAATCCTCAGTGGGTGCAGGGGAATTTACCCAAGCAGTGATAAACACTAAGTGGGAGATTTGGAGCTGTGTATATCCAGTTTTCCTCCATAATAATGCCATCAATTCAAAGATTCATTAGGCTTTGTCAGCCACAGTTGAGCTTCTCAGGTCAGAGGTGTGTTGTCCTCATGCAAACAGTAAGCAACGTGCATGGAGGGTTTCTTTATTCTTTGCATAATCAGTTCCTATCAGAAGTAGAGGAAATGGTGCCTTGAGAGAGTACATAGTATGCTAAAAATATAGCATAAAATAGTACAAAATGGTATTTGCATTATCTTTGGACTGAGTAGGATGAAGAGGAAACTCTCCATCTTTTCCTGCTCCCTTTTTCCTCCTTCTGTTTCATACAAAACTTGTAATAACTCATGAGTAGTATCAATACAGTCTGCTATATATGGCTGGAGTTTTGTGAGGGGTTAAGTTAGAAGCAAAGCTTGTATGAGTTTTATTATGATGGACAAGTTGGCACTGATGGGCAGTGTGGTGCAGTTCTGCTAGGAGAACTGCATGACTGCAAGGCAGAAAATGGCCACAGAAGCCAAAACAGATTTTGTGTGCCACCCTGGTATTTAAATTAGGCCTTGTGCTGGCCTTTTGCACAACATTAATTTTATTTTAGAAAAGGGTGGCAGTTCTTCTACAGAAAAAGCAGCACTCTAACAATTTAAATGAAATTAAGATTTTTTTTTAAAAAAGTGTTTTTCCTGACTAAAGAATGGAAAATAATGGTAAAACACCAGAGTTCAAAATAAGCAGGTTTAATGGGAAATCTAGCAAGGTAACTTCAAAATCCAGGAACCCCAGGAAGTTCAAGATCTTAACAACCTTTAGTCTGCTTTTGTCTCATTGCACATCTTCCAGTTATAACAATGGAAAAAACCCACACAGATTTGCAACACTTCTGTACTTTGACAAGATGAGCCATTAACCTGCATCGTATGTGATCTAAGGATGTCTTAAGCACCCACCCAGGACACATGGACATCTATGCAAGCAGAAAGTATCTTCCAACTCTTACCTCTATAGCAAAGTCTTGACCTTTATGTTTCACACAAGGAACAAAGATTCCCAACTTCCCATTTAAATCCCCCCTCCATGTACTGAAAATATTAAAACAATTTAATCTCCTTACAATCCCCAGTGGTGCCCTTTAAATCAGCTTTTCATTGGGAATTTACTAGATACTTTGTATAACATAAACTGAAATCTGGGAGTTGTAAGCTGCCAGCAAAATATGAAGGTATGCTACATTTGCCCAGATATATAAGATACGACAAGATTTAATATGTATTAAATTTAACAGGTGCTGTGATCTCCTGCATAGATACACAACATTCAAAGGCGTACTCCAGAGAACTCTGTATTCCCTGCTAGTTCAGCATTTCTGTCCTTTCCAGCGTATTTTTATCTGTAATCTTACCGCCCATTTCTTACAATTCAGGTTCATTTTATTTAAGCAGCATTATCTATGTTTTTATCAAGTTCCTAAATTACAGTCAACATATGCAACCTTAGCTCTGGCTTCCCAGAGGTGTTAGTTGGGGTGATTGCAAACTGTTTTGATAAACTCTAAAGTTGGAGGGAAACAGAACAAAACTTGGATGTCACATTTCTCAGCTAGAAAAGCTATTTCTCTCACTTACTATTTGAATCTTTAGGTGGAGAAATTCCTAGGAAGAAGATGATGGGGAGAAAGAAGAATGGGTTTATTTTTGTGAGAGGTCCTTAGACTATGGAGTACTCTCCATTGCTACCTTGCAGCTGAGATGTAAAGCCAAACATGTCTAATGCTGTCAAATACGAGTAATCACATTTTACATGCGTTTCATGTAGTCTTGAACATTGACAACAGATGTAAGGTAGCACAACACAGGGAATAAGAAACTGAGTATTGGAACAGAGGACCTCTCTTGAACTTGCCAGTAAAGCTCAAGTATCCACATCACTCTAAAAATTGAAGATCTGCGAAAAAGTGCTCCTTGGTTGTAACTTACAGTGCCTACACTTTGATTTCACTGGTAGTGTAGGTTCTATCCGCCAAATAGTGACCCTTATTTTTTTTTTAATGCATATCCTATTTAAACATTAATAAAGACACCACGCCGACACCACCCTCACCCCCATAGTACCAATTATGTTGTATATTTTCTTGTGTTGTATGACTTTCTTGGTCACTCAGCACTCACATATCCACCAGTCCTTCTGTAGCTCAAGGAAGCCACAGCGAGCTTTCCAACCCAGTGTGGAACTGCTAGCTGGTGAGAGGTAGATTCTCTGAAAGTTTGTTTTCCCTCTTGTGTCAAAGAAGGATATTGAAACATCACTTACTGAGAAAGCTATGTGAGAAGGATCATAGAATCACAAGGCTGGAAAAGACCTCTTGGATCATCTAGTCATCATCTCAGTGAGCTAAATAGAACCATATTTTGCTCTCTGTCTGGATCAGTATTTTTTTAAAAAAAGAGCAAAATTTTCCATTGATGATGTCCTGTATGCAGAAGGAAGGAGGCTACTCAACACAAAAAAGGAAACACTTTTAGTCATAAAGAAGCTCCCTGTGGCTAAAAGCTGAAAATTAGCCTATTGAAAACAGAAGAGGTGAAAGAAAGACTAAACTCCAGCAAACACAAGGCATTGATGGTGTTTCCAGACATCTTAAAGCCCAGAGGAACTACTACCATACTTATTGCCTAGACATTTCCATAAGATCGGCCAAGCAATTGCATGTGGTGGTTACATCAACAGAATGGTATCTTCTGCCTTATCTCTAAATTAGCTTTTAGAAATACGTTCCATTTTTATTTTAAAGTATCAACTGATGAAGAGTTGCTTGGGAAAGTGGATTTGATGGCTGTTTTCATGGACAAGAATGTGTAACTTAATTATACTCTGAAATTCTCCTCATTCTGTTTCCAGTCACTGGATTTCATTTTACTTTTACCTAGCTCTTCCTGGAAATCTTTTCTCCATGAACATACTTTTAAGGATTGCATCACACTTAACCTGCATTTGTATAAACTCACCATGGTGATGTCTTCTTGCTGTAAAAAAGGCCATGTAACCAAATTTCTAACGAAATGTGATTGGAATCCTCGTGTTTCCTTTCCAATCTTAACTTTCTACAGTTCTGGGGTGGACGGTACATCAGGTGAAATCTTTCTACAAGGGTGCAGTGTCATTCTAAGAGATTGGAATGTCTTTGTAAAAGGTATCTTACACACCAGACAGAACTTGTTTTCACTCAAGCTCCGCCAGAGGAGGTTTATGCTGAACATTAGGAAAAAAATTTTCACAGAAAGGGTCATTGGGCACTGGAACAGGCTGCCCAGGCGGGTGGTTGATTCACCTTCCCTGGAGGCGTTTAAAGGACGGGTGGTCGAGGTGCTGAGGGGCATGGTTTAGTGATTGATGGGAATGGTTGGACTCGATGATCCGGTGGGTCTCTTCCAACCTGGTGATTCTATGATTCTGTGATAACCTAGAAATAAACAGGAAGTATGCACTTCTGGAATGTGTTTAGATTGTACTCCATGATCAGAATGAAGTCTCAAAAACAGTTGCCCTCAACCCAGGTAGTTGTCCAGCAGAGGACCTGGGTACAGACATGACTAGTTTACTTGAGAGGAGAAAAATATTGATCTAGGAATGCACATTAAATGTGGAAGGTGAAAGTGTATAAATGCTGTCTGTTGGTTGAGTAAGTTGCATCCTTTTTGTGGCAGTCTGGTGCTCTTCTGAACTTCATTTTCTTATTGCTAATGTGAACTGATGAGTCTCTTCACTGCTGCAGAGGACTGGTTAGACTCCCCTGCAATCACACTGCAAAAAAAAAAAATCATATATATTAGCTACCAAAAAAAAAAAAGATTCCCTAGTGCTGGGTCCATTTAAGTATTTTAGCCAAGATAACTTCAGCAACAATATTGACTTCAGCAACAATATTGACTACTAGTCCTCTTTGGAATAGACACCTCTGACAGCCAGAGGTGTGCTAGCCCAATTACATTTCAAATATATGACACTGTACTGACATAATCACATTGTGATGCTGCACTGTCACATATCTCACTTCTAAATTCTTCACATATTTTTACAAAATAAATTTTTCATGCTGAAAATCTTCCCATCCCAGCACCAGTTACTTAATTTAAAAACATTTAGAATAATAGTGAGCTACACAGAAAATGGAAGCAAAGTTGAGTGGGAAGCAAGGATTACTGGAAGAATGGATATCTGTAGACAGAGGGCCTTTCTGAGTCCTACAGTGGATAATTACTTGTCATCTTGAATGACACTTGGTGCTTGAAGACCTACCAGTAAGGACCTGAATGAAGAATGGGAATGCTCCTTGCTGCAGGGATCTTCAGAACATGTCGAGTGGGTTAGGGGAAAAGTGAGTCACTGTTGTCCAGTCTGAGTGTGGGCGATACAGACCACATAGCCTGCTTGTACTCCACAGGCCAGAAAGTCATTGCTGAGGACAGCAGGGATTAATTGCTCCTCTGTTCCCCTCTTAATAAAATTATAGGAACTCCAACTGGAAAGGAATTAGGAGGATTAGCTTTAATGCTGTAGATATTTTGACATTGTATTAAAGTGTGTACTTCAGGAAAGCCTTCCTAGGGCAGAAGAAAATGTTAAAGGAGAGGTTTATTAACTAAGTAAAAGGATTCCTCCAGAATAGGAAATATAATATAACGGAAATGAGTGCATCACTTCTTAAATAAAAGTAAATAAACAAAACATCTCTACAAGACACCCAGATGAAGGGAATGTTTTATGGTTGGTGTTCTGTTATAACTATTAGGACCCACAGAACATGTAGTTACAAGTACATCTAGAGATGAATCCCCTGTCTGAGGAGTTAAGGTATCCAGTTAAGAAACTGTACAGCATTGCTATTAATTATGAAAGACTTGAAGGCTGTCTTCTGGGCTTGCTTTCAACACAGATATGCCAGAGAAATGTTTGTTAGCCAATATTTTCTACGTTCCCATTGACTGTCTGATAACAGATGTTAAAGTAGGAGTAAAAATTACAGAATCATCTTTGGTTGATCTTGAATATGTTGATAGTATTACCTAGAACAGAGACCACCTACAAGATTGGTTACTGGAAGAGTTGCAAAAAAATGTAGGCCTTTAGAGGATTTAAGATCAAAGTCATAAACCAGAAGTGTTTAGATTTTTTTTTCAGTGCCATTCATAGCCTGTGGTTGAGTTATAGCGTATCATTTGCAAATCTTTTCAGGTTTGATGTAAAACATTTTTGTAATGGAAGAATACCTCATGCATCTCAGTAGATGATTTCAGTGTTTAATTAGGAATGTTTTCCAGTTCATATTTGTGACTCTTATAGTCTTTTCTTACCAAACTAAAGAGCTCTTTCTTATCAGATGTCGAAAGGACATGTAGGTATTTGTAGGTAAGGTTAAAATCCATTTTCAAGTGTCTATTGGATAAGCTAGGTTTGTCTTTCTTCCTTCCTCACTATACAGCAGATTTTCCTGACCTCATATTTCATTAAATTATTTTCTGACCTCCTTCCAGGTTCTACCATCCTCTCTTGGGTGTAGACACCAGGACTAGAACCATCGCTCCAATCACATTATTACTTTAGTATTAATACCTTAGTTTTAGGCATTAATTGTTTCATTGCCTATTTCTGTGCAAAAATTAGAAATATGAGAGACATGCAGCTGAATATGCAACTCCAGAAAGTTACACAGAAGAGTCTATGCTCCAGTCCTTCAAGATGCCTCTGGGAAAGGCCATTCCCTTGTCACAGAGAGTAGAGGGAACTTGGTCAGACCAGCTTTCCTAGACCAAAGTTATCCTTAACCAGAATCCTCAGAGAGAAAATTGCTTTGCCCATACTGTCACTACGTGCCTATTGAGCAGTGTGTAGACAGATTTTCTCAGGCAGTTGATTCAGAGAGAACCAGATTTTCTCCTTGGCCATGAACCAGGTTCTCAGTTCAAGAACTTTTCTGACAGTTTTCCATGTGGGATATTATTCGGATTCATGTTTGGGCTGCAGCAATAATTCAGTCCTTCCATACAGTAATTTTATGCTTTCCTAGCTTGTTTTCTTGGAAGATCTCAAAAATGCCATAAATATTCATTGATTTACATTCACAGAAATCCAGGGAAGAAAGTAAATATGATGGCCTTAATAAGATTATTCTGGTGCTTGTTTTAATGCTATATGTGAAGTCAGTTGCAGAGAGTAAAATAGAGCCAGTTTCTTATATCTGAGTTCATCATATCTCTATACTTGATACTAAAATTATTGCAGTCCACATTGAAAATTATCTTCTCCTCTCTTTGTGTAAGTAGCCAACCCTGTTGCTTCATGACTCCCTTGCGATACAAATACGTAGCTATGTGCTGGAAAGGAACCTCCAACTATGTGACATAGCCTGCTGGTTTATACTTGAAAACAACGTGTTGAATGTGGCTTCATTTTCTCTGCAGCATTTTCTTCTCAACATTCAAAAAAAGAGGAAATATGAGAATAACTGCCCCCAAAGCATAATGGAACGTTTCTGGTTCATGCATTCTTCCTTTTGGACTGAGTCCCCTTGGCTTGCAGAGAAAAGATACAAAAGGAGAGGGTAGAGATTTGGTTTTCAGTGTGTTTATCTAAGCTGTGGTTCTTCATGCTATGAGAAACCTCTCAAGCAGCTCCAGCAAGAATCTTCTTTCTACTCCCTTCCACATCCTCCTTTACTCTTAGGTTCTCCTCCTCATTTTCTTTCATGTGGATCAAGGCCTGGAAAATGACAAGACTCTTGATTAATAGATACAGAAAGTCTTCTCATGTAATTTATTTGCTTTCTGCACCTGACTAGAACCACTAGGTTTATCTGGAAGGAAAATATATTGTCCTTCCTGACTCCGAGTGGCAGCAGAGAGAGCTGAGCATGTGATATCAAGCTGCGCATGGAAAGCAAACAAAACGCCATTTCTGTATTTTGTAAGCATCTCAGGTCATAAAAGTGTCAGCACGCTATATTTCTTGCTGAGATCCTCTCTGTTTTATTATCTGAGCCCTTTCCATTGTGTTGAATGTGCAAGGAGAGTGTCCAAAGCAGGCAACATCTGTTTCTTTGTCATGTTTTTGATTATCAGCTCCATATTCCTTGCAAGTACCCTGCTCACATATTCCAATCAAACTCAACGGGGGCTTCAACAGCAAGGACACTTCCTTATCTCCCTTCCCCCAGACTCTCTATCCATCATTCTCACATGCTGGTCCACTGAATGCTGATGCAAGGGGCCTTTTCTTTACACTTGGGTAACACACTCATGACCTCTCCAATTTGTTTTGTTTGCTTAAGTCTAATTGCTGTGAGCATACCTGCATCTCGGTCCTTAACAAGGGAAAGGGGAAAGGAAGGAGGCAGGTAGGACGTCTGATTGGTTTTTGTTCAGGTACCTGTGGAGAACAGTTTTCTAATGTAGTTTAGATTTGTTTCCCAGTTTTCTTCCCTCAAGAGGAAGTCTCTTCCCCTCTTTCTTAGCTCCCAATGGCTAAATCAGTCTCTCTGTCCCTTGCCAAGAGATCTGTTTTACCATTTATGCCGGAATTTCAATCTGTAGATGGGGATTCTACCAAGAAGAATCAATTAAAACAATTGTCTTTAGCCTATGGTATCGCAGTTGCAGGATATCTGGCACACTGAGATCTGGGAACGCAGAAACCTAAGTTACATTAAGATACAAATTATTTATCCAGTGATATTTTGCATTTATTTCACAGAGCATTTTTGTGTCCTCATGCAGAACGACAAACAACAGTTGTAGAGTGATGCAACTAATGTTGCAGTTGAGATACAGAAGTGGCAGTCTGTAGAGGTGGATTGTATTTATTTATTTAAAGGGTAGCTTTCTGCTGCCTTAGGTGATTCACCCGTCCATCCACAATAAACCCACATTGTGAATCCACATGGCAGAATTTTCCAGATTCAGCCAAAAATATTGCTAACATTTACACACAGGCTCAAAGCCTGCATAGAAGAAATGCATGTACTCCTTAGATCCTGTGTTGCTAGCAAACATGAAGTTACTCTTAGGTTTCAGGCATGGCATGGCTGCCTTGCACACTCCAAGATAAACCCCTCTCCAGATTTAGGTTCATAAAGGATTTTTTCTCCACATCAGATTGGTCAGCACAGTTGCTATGTCTGACCTGTTGTGCCATGCATCCCCTATATCTAGGGCTTCCTAGATGTGGAAATAGACACTAAAATTACTTGCTTGCTGGACGTCTCTTTGACCAGTTCCAATGTGATTTCTGGTGTGGGAAAGGAAGGGACTCCAAGTGGTCCTGGTGTTTAAAGGGCTTTGCATCGCATGGATACCTGCTGAGCTTCTGGCATTCAGCGCAGCTTCCTGTTCACCTTCTGGTGATGCTGTTAGTCAAATGAAGCGTATCTGGGACAGAGGCCCCGAAATCCATCTTGCAAGGATTCAAACACTATGGTTGAAAAGTTCAGTTGCAGTCTAAGATCAGATTAAGCACTAGTCTGACAGAGATACCAGATCGTAGGCTATGCTGGAACTTGGCTGTCTGCCAGGTCCAGTGTGCCAAAACCATGATTTTTTAAAAAAACTTGAAGCCAGATCTGCACAGAAAGCTTCCATCAAAGTTTCACTGATGTCATATTTTTAGATATCATTAGTTCTTTCTTCAGGATACATATAGCTTTTGCTTGATGTGCTACATGTTTCATGTGAGGAACTAAGTTTTAGTAGTGCTATGTGGCTTGTGATGAGGTATATGTATGGAACAAAGCCCTTTTGACCTCTCTGTATACCTTTTCTTACAGTCTTGTCATGGACCTGGTGGAGACTGGACTTCATACTTACGTTTATTCTTGACCATTCCTCATGCAGCTTCATCGACAGATGTGTAAGAGAGATTAAGGGATCAGCTGTTCACTAACAGCACCAAACTAACTACATGATGAAAGGCAACAAGAACTGAATAGAGAAAAATAACAAAAGAATTTGGATGTTTGCAGAGTGCCTGTCACTAATATGACTGCAGGAAACAAAAGATAAGGGTGAGGAAGAGCAGAGACAAGAGTTGAATGGACATTGGTCAAGGAGCAGTATGATATGGACAACCTCAGCCTTTGTTGGTGGGCTCACAGAGATAACCATGAGTGCAAAGGCAGACTGTTGCAAGAGACCTCAGTGCTCAGGCAGCTTCCACATATGAGAGTCCTAGAGAGGGAGCAGGAGCTCCTGAGAAAATAAAGCCATAGTAAAGTTGATTACTGGATGGGTAGGAAGAGGATGCAGGGTATGAATAACCTGAATGGGAATCATGGACTGGGACAGGGAAATATAAATGAGTGACCAGGAAGAGATGGAGACAACAGAAGATTGGGGAGGAGGAGATTCACAGACTTTTGTATAGCAAGAAGAGATAGGACAAGTGAGGAGAGAAGAGAAGGAGTGCAAATGAACATGGAGTCACCATAAAAGACAGAAAAAGAGGGGAACAGAGACTACAAATAGCAGAAGTTTGCTGTCAGAGATCCAGGCACAGAACATGGAATACCTCAGCTGAGTTTACTCGTCCATGGTCTTTTGCTTGTGTTTCATGTACCCTTTAATTATATGGTAAGATAAGCTGTCCCAGAACCATTTCCCAGCTCTTCTGCAGGCATGGGGCAAGGTAGGATGCAGGCAGCTGTGAACTCAGCTTACTTTGTCCACAGCATCAGCAGGTCACAGCTCCAGTCATGGTGAATTAAGTCCTGCTGAGGAAAGGAGTGATGTACTTCTGGGTACAATAAAAACAGAAACAACCACACGTATCTGGTAAAACCATATGAAAGGAAAAATGGCACGAAACAATTCTTGGACTATCTTGGATATCTGGGCACCCAAAAGCCATTGGGAGGGTACTGCACTTCTGAGGTAGGAGATGGAAAGAGGAGATTGCTGCTTATGGGTTTTTAAAAGGCTGTTTAGCTAAACATTTGGCAAAGAGGTTCCTGAGGATGAATTAGAGTTAAAATTGCAAAAGCAGTCACTCTCACTGTAGAAGAAATCATAGATCTACACAGTAGCAGAAATGGAATGAGACTATAGGGAAATATGGAGCCTGTTACTGTGAATTAGTGACTTCAGTTTTGTTCATGGATATTTCAAATGTGCTCATCGGGAAATACAGTCCAATAAAGGACAATGTGCAATGGATCAGTAAAAGGAGATTCAATTGCAAGACAGATTGATCCTGGGCCTAGCTCTGAGATGAGTATAAAAGCAAGATCCAAGGGACATTTGAAGTTCCAAGTACAGTTTGGCCACAACTTGCTATCTAGTCCTTCATGCGATATAAAGGTAACATAGAGTTTTGCGCTGTTTTGTTCTCACCTGCTTGACCTTCCTAGTTTTCTCCCCTATGCTTTGCCAACTCTTCTGCCCTTTTGTCTGTATTTGGGAACATCTATCTTCCCCTTGCCTTCCAATCCATTTCCTTCCAATCCTTCCTCCACCCAGGAAGATTGCAACCTTCCCATACACTGGCCTGGCAGACAGATTGGGAAGTGCTGAGAGTGCTTTGCTGTCAAGGTACCACAGTGCTAAGCTGTTTTGCCTTCTTATTTTTGGGGATGTGTCAATCATGTTGTAACTCTAGACATGGGCCTTTGGTTTTAGTAGCACAATTTAAGTGCTGTGTCAATCACAGATAAACTGAAAACTGCCTGAACACCAGCTGACAATCAAGAGATCTCCAGAAGATTGCAGAAACCGTTGCACACTGAGTAACAATTTTTATATTTTCTAGCTTTTTCATAATGGAAAAGAGGGTGAGCCTCAATGTCCTCCTGTCTGCAGGCAGCAAGGTATTAGCTCAGGGTAATACGAATAGAGCAAAAATAGAGAAGCTGAAGAATTAGAAAGCTGGTCACTAAGGGACAAAATGAAACCATACTTCGGAAAAAATACAAACCAATACATATGGGGTAAATGATCTAAAACACATTATTCACCATGGAAATCGGGAGACTGGAAGAGACCTAAGTTTGTGAGCAGACAGTAAATTAGAGATAAGTTTGCAATGTGTCAGCGAAATAGTTTGGGATGCATACACAAAGGCACCACATCAGAGAACATGATAATAAACACTCTCCTTACATGCCTGGTGTGACCACACCTGAAAGTTTCAGGGACTTTGAAGTCAGTGGAGTTGTGCCAATTAACACCGGCTGAGCGTCTGCCAGTTCTGTTTGGTTATAGCTGCATCATTACTAGGCAGTTATTGACAAATTGGAGAATCAGTGGAAAGGAACAGAAATTATGACTGAGCTGGAAAGGCTGACACATACAAGTATACATATATATATGTGTATATATAACTCTGCATGAGGAATGCTCAAATGCTGGGAAAACTCAAAAAAAGCTGGTTTGACTGCAGCTATGATACCTATTAGTGTTTAGCCCCTAAGGACATTTGTGGACTGATTGGCCTTTGATTGCAGACATTTGCACAAAACCAAAGGTGTGTTTGTGAACAAATATGGATATGCAGGGTCTATTCCTGGATGCATCCCTCTGATTAATCTGTATTTAGGCACCTCAGCAAGAGATCAGTATTTTAGATCTGATAATCACCCACAGTTGTTATGAACTTGAATGGCAAGTTCTAAGAGCTCATCCTCTCTGCCTGTCTGACCTCAGTTAAATAGATATTAAAGATAGATGAGTACAACTCTGTGTAGATGTCTAGATTTGAATTGCTTAGTGGTAACAGATGAAACTACCATGAAGATCCAAACATTTTCCATTTCACTATCTAAAGATACATTGACAGCTAGTAGAGACCATTTAATGCAATATCCCTTGAAATGAATTCCTGAAGATAGAAATTCCCTGTCAATTTGTGTAAGACTATCCAGGACCCTATCCAGAGCTCTGGAAGTCAATGAAAATCTTTCCATCGACTTCAAAGTCTTTTGGACCATTCCTAGATAACAGCACAAATTTCACTTCATTCTTTCTTTCCAATTGGGTTGTTTGAAATTGAAGAGTGTGTGATTGAATCCCTATGTCCCTTGCATAGCTTGCATGCCAGCTCCCTTTAACACCTTCTGTGAAGCTTATTATGTTAAATGACATAATCAGTTGCTATAGGCTTCTTCTTTCCAATCTGGACCCCAGCTGCCTGAGGTCTAACAGATCATTCTTAAGGGACAATGTGAAAGCAGCAATGAATGTATCTAAGGAAGTCAGTTTAGCTAAGCACCTCTAAACACATGACTATCGAAGTAATGGAGTTAATCTACTTTTGGACACATAAGCCTCAGCAGCAGACAAGCGATTACAAACCTACCTTGGCAATAGTAGAGATTTTTCATGGTGCTAGTGATCATGATGCAGAAAAGTCTCAATGCTGAAATGCCTAAACATAGAATCTGTCGATTTAACCATCAGAGACCCAGATGACCCACATCACACACACAGATGAATGTAAATATATGACTGGTCCTGCCTATATGACAAAAGTATGCACTCAAAAAAAAGTGTTAAATATAGATAATCTTCATATAGTAAAAACTCATGTGTTTCTGTCATGTTCTTCTGACACAAGATTACGCCAGAGGTTAAAAACAGGGTTATTAATCTTTGTATGCTGCACATAGAATAATAACACTCTCTGCTGTCTCAAAAATTGTTCAGTTCATCCACCATCTGACAGATGCCAATGTACTCCAGCCAGGATTTAGCTACTATTTAGATCCTATTGTTACTTCTGGAACTGTGAAGTCTTCTAGCTTCATTAATATCTGGTATTATTAAAGCAAAAACTTAAGTTGGAGAAGCCAGAATTATCTATTCTAAATTAGTTACATGAATGTTTCTTAAGAGAATTCAAGGGATTCGGACACACCTTTCACCTGTGCTGTCAGCCGCCTCTCTTGGAGATTTCTATTCTGTGTGACAGTGGAAAAAGACATCACTAACTAATATCGATGTCTAACGAATGCAAAGCATGGACATGGTCTCTGAAGTAGAATAAATACATAGAAAAGGAGACAAGTCCATTTATCCTTGTCATGCCAGATGACTGAGGAGTGGAAAAGGAACAAAGCTGAGCCAGGTAGAGAGGACAGTGTATTTCCCATCATAGAGGCAAAGTAATAGTATGCCTTACTAATAAAACCTGCACAGAACCAACTAAGAAAGCCCTTATATGTAGACACACACTCCAAATACCACAATCACTGATGGAGAGGAAATGAGATGATTTGTGAGTGGGATGGGGGAGAGCACATCTGGCGAATCAAACAGCAACTCTTCATATAAAATGGACACAGATATCAGACACCACCCTGTATTTTGAAGGCTTTCCGAAGCTGTCCTGACCACATTAGACAAGTTAGAAGCTTTTGTGCTTCTGTATCAGTCCCAGACACCTATGGGCAGGTGGAGTATTAACTCTGTCTCAGCTTTGCACTTGAATTAAACTGTATCTCCAAGAGCAGTGCTTGATCCCTGTGGTGAGTCATATTTTCCAGCATCTTTGTGAGACTGGGTGCCCAGTCTTCTCATATGAAGCCCCCTCTCAAATGTAATAGGAATTATAAAATAATTAGGGATTAATCTGACAACCTGTGATGAGGCAGAAACACCTTCCATGACTGTGGCCTTGAAGGTGGCCATCAGACAAAATCACGTCTAATCTTTTGCAGAGTAGAACAGACGAGAATGAGGCAGACAGCAATGGAATGCACTTAAGAGAAATAGACACACACATGAAAGAAAAAGGCCTTGATATTTAAAATATTTATAGCCTTAAAAGGCATGAAAACTGATACTAGCCATTAACTAATAGACATTCTGCCTTTGTGGTGCAGCTTACATCCCTAACTAAAACCACATCTCTGCTCTGACTTTGTCTGAAGCCAGGTGCACAGATGATTAAATTTTGGGCCAGCTATAAGGAGAATGTCTCCACCCTGTCCTTTCCTCTAAGCACACACCATCTGTATTGTACTTATTCATCTCCTTTTGCTGGGCTGACCTACTAAGCCCATATTCTTCCAGCATCAGTTGTCCTCATACTGTCAAGCTGTGTAAATGGAAGGGATCTAAGCCTAATGGAGTAAGAGATTATGGAAGTAGGCTTGTGCTGTATTAAGGCAATATTAACTGTTCTCCTATAACCTTGATGTTGTTCATATGCATTTTCACAAAAGAGATTTGGGGCTCTAGTTGTTCACTACTGCCAACACACCTTTTACTTCTGTGTTCACTGTATTTAAATGCTCTGCTGCTGTGAATCTCTCCTGTGTGAATCAGAAAAGGGAAGAGGCTGGATTGTATCTCAGAGCACAAGGTTTCCTTGTAACGAATGGAGGTTAGATCGCTAAAAGAATTTTTGTTCTATTTTCTGAACAGAAGTTTTGAGCCCCTCTTTCTGTGTCATAGAGCTACTTGTAGCACAAAATGATAAGCCTAGACTCTGCCTCTTCGAGGAAATGATATATGCAGAAAAGGATTTCAAAGCCATGTTCATTTTTCATAAAAAGGTAAGATAGCTACTTTAAATGTGCTGAACATACCAGAGAATAGACACAGGCTCTGGGTTTTTTTTTTTCTTTTTCTAATTTTTTTTTTCATTCTGCCTCTGGTCTAAGCCATAGAGCCTAACAACATCTCATATACATAATACATTTGACCCAAATATATGAAAATATTATTCAGACCTGGATCAAAAACTAACCCAGGTTCTCCACTCTACCAGATGTTAAGCAGCACAAGATGCATTCAAACTTCCATTTCAAGAAGTTCCTCCAAAGCAGGGCATTACTGCCTGGCCTTACCCTTCATTATTTCTTCATTTCCTCTAAAATGCAAAGCCACATTGTCTTCCTAATTTTTTGCAAGACTTCAGAAGTTATTTTCAGTTGGGGATAACACGTTATGATGTGACTCTGCCCTGTAGTTCTCAGTATTATTTCTGAGACGGTGGACTTGGGCTGCAGAGGGTACAGCCATGAGGACTGAGACCTTGAATGCATTCTCTTTGAGAAGAGCAGGTAGAGAGAGGAGAAAATGTCTGGTGGACTCCACAGGTATAGAGGCAAATTGTGGAGATGCAGGCTCCCACAGCTGCTTGTCGAATGCATCTTTCCAGGAAACACCACAACCCTTCACCCCACATTACCCATGGCTGGTGTATTATGTGAGGCCCCAGATCACCCACAGCTGGTATCTTGCAAGACACATGAACAGCGCACAAAAGCTGAGAAGGACATGGATAGAGCTGTACTCTCTCTGTTTTACCAGCAGACCATCCACCAGTACTGCATCAGTTTCCAGCTCACAGGCTGGCTAGAATTTAGGGTGTGCTGAGACTAGGACAGGCCAGCTGGGAAGATATATGTAAAGATTTCTAGAGATAAGGAGAGATAATTAAAACCTTGACATAGCAGGCAACTACTTGCCAATATAGGGCAACTGAATTCTGTCAAGTGTCCTACACCATTCTATGGGTGACATAAATAGCACATTCTGCAGGACATTGTACCTTTATAAAAATAGAAATCCCATGTGAAAGAACATCCCGAGAAGTAAATTGCTAAAGGTCAACTAGCATGCTGGTGCCTGAGGAGAGCACAGAAATCACAACTTATGCTTCACAGGCTTTTCCAAGCCACAAAGTCCTTTCTTTCCACAGCCATTTAAGAAATCCAGTACAGAACCATAGCTCAAGTACAACTACAAACAAAAATATAATAAATAAATACAAAATTTTCTGCCTAGTCTTTTTGATTAGCTGTCCAGCAGGCAGATATAGATGTAATGGAACAGTGGAATAGCAGATCATAGAAGGGCTGCTTACAGAAATATCAAGTTCTGTGTCAAGATAGTTTTTAATGAGCTCTTTCAGTAAGTAGGGCAAGAAATATTTTACACAATCAGTTCACATGTTAATGTAACAAACATATTCAGTCTTATCTTTGTCATTCAGTAATGGTTCAGGCGTTGTTAAACTTGGCATAAACATGTTGAATGGCCACTTTGCCACTTGTAAAATACAGCCCAAATATGGAACATTAGGGACAAAAATGGATCTTGGTTTTAAGTAAAATTTACCCTAGGGTGTTTCTTGGAGTGCATCCTTAATTCTGCTCTGAGAAAGGCTGTACATCCTCCTCTTTCCAGCATGGAGCCTGGGGAAAAAATGTGGAAACATTGTAAATTAATTAAGAATAATGGTATATAACCATTTTATGGTGACATTATTAGTGAGATGATTTACTATACTTGAGATTGTAATGTTTTCACTGGGGAAAGAATTGGCCTTGCTGGAGGAAAAGTAAGCAGGAGAGCATTGCAGTAGCCAACAAGTAAGCAACATTTCCAAACAACCTCCAGAGTAACAGGGCAACAGCTGAAATTCAGGCTTCAAAAGTGACACAGCTGGAAAAGACATTGAACAGTTAGAAAGCCCTTGGAGCAGAGGAAGTCAGAGAAGATGAATGTATAGGATTGTCAGTGGATTCTAACTTGCAAGCAGGTAGGTTAGAACCAGTTTGCACTTTATGGTTTTTTTTCTCTAAAGAAATAATCCTTTTCATCAGGAATAGCACTGCTGTTGTTTCTAGAGGGAACAAGGCTGGAGGTGCTAGAGAAAGTGTAGGCACAGCAAAGCAGTTCTGGTGTCCTTCAGACCAGCCTGAGAATCCCTTCCACAGCCACCAACACCTGTCCCAAACAGCACCTTCACATAAACCTTGCCAAGGGTCCAGACCTGTAGGGAAATGCATTCAGAGAAGATAATTCTAAAGCTACTGCCACAGGCAGCAGGAATGTCATGATAGAAATCAGTGTAAGTTGAGGGAAGACACTACAAGAATCAGACAATCTCATCTTAAGTTTGGTTGACTAAGGGACAGTTATTCTTTTCAATAGACTGATACAAAACTGATTCCTAAACAACTGCATTTATTATTTTCTGTATATACCTGTCTTTGTTAGAGAAATTCAATACCAGAAAAAGAAACCAGAGTACAAAGATATTTCCCTTCACTATACATCAGCTACCATAGTGGAACATCTTCTCCTGATACAGTAAGAAAAAAATATAAAAGCAGCACTAAAAGGCTAAAAAAAAAAAAAAGCTGGAAATTTAACTTACAGACACATTAGCTGCATTGCATTTAATATTCCCAGTGAGGAAATGAAAAGAAATTTATTCTGTTCCTGCTCTCCACAAATTCACCAAGGGGAATGATATCCCTTAATTAAAGAAGACTGATTGCTTGTTTTTTTTTTCCCAAGCTTTCATTTGCCCTAAATTAAATGATGAGAAATAAATGATGCATATAAAAAAAATCAAAACCACACTGGGAATGCTGCAGTCATTCAAATTTCTCATTGTAATACACAGTACATTCCAAGGAGTTCTTTAATAATCTGTTAGGAGTCAGAAAAATGGAACAATTAATGCCCTGTTTCAATGGAGCAAATAAGTTCAAGCAAACTTACTAAAATGAAGGAATTACTCCTGTTCATTCAGGACTGATAATTTAACATTGTGGGATAGTATGAAAGTATACATATTTGACAGCAAATTTTATTGCATAAATGCTATGCACAGATTCGAAGCAAAGGGGAAGATTTTGATCAAGAAGGAAATTCCAGTTCTGGAATCCTCAACACAAGAAGAATATGGAACTGTTGGAACGGGTGCAGAGGAGGGCTACAAAAATGATCAGAGGGGTGGAGGCTGAGAGGCTTGAGGTTGTTCAGCCTGGAGAAGAGAAGGCTCCGAGGAGATCTTATAGCGACCTGCCAGTATGTGAAAGGGACCTACAAGAAATCTGGGGAGGGACTATTCATAAAGGCTTATGGTGATAGGATGAGTGGAACAGGTATAAACTGGGGAGGGGCAGATTTAGGCTTGACCATGAGGGTGGTGAGGTACTGGAACAGGTTGCCCAGGGAAGTTGTGGCTGCCCCACCCCTGGAGGTGTTCAAGGCCAGGCTGGACGGGGCCTTGGGCAGCCTGATTTAGTGAGATATCCCTGCCCATGTCAGGTGGCTTGGAGCTAGATGATCTTTAAGGTCTCTTCCAACCCTAACTGTTCTATGATTCTATGACTGTGAAGGCACATTGAAGAGGCTGAATGCAGGGGGGCCTTTGATAATGTGTAAAAAAGTTGGAAGATGACCCTGGCACTACTTGTTGCTCCTGGCCTGAATCTAAGCACAGTGCACACCCTAAACTGGTGACTGAAAGGGCTGTGTAAGAAAGGGGTACATGAAAACTGCTCTCCTGGTTTTGACAGAGGATCCTTGTAGCCTTGTAGCTTCTCTGCAACAAAGACCATAGCAGATGTCTTTAGAAGGGTAAGAACAGTTGAGGCATTAATGACATGCTCCTAAACAACAAACAAATTTAGCTCCAGAGATTTCCTCCTCTTGGTGCTTTTTCTCTAGTCTCTTTTGATGTAGTGGACTTCCAAACATTTGTCCAGCCTCTTCTTGAGCTCATGTATGTTTTTCATATCAATAACATCCTTAGGCAGAGTACTCCACAGTTTTATTACTTGTGTGGAAACTGAATTTCAGTTTCTTTTGTTGGTTTTTAACCTGGTTTCTGCTAGTTTCGTTTCATTTCATTGTCCCTAGTTCCTGAGCTGGAAGAGAAAGTCTGTTGTACTACATCATCATCATTTCATTCAGGCGTTTGCAGAAATCTTTCATATGCCTTTTCTTTTCTAGGCAGAAAAGTTCCCATTTACTGACTCCTACAGAAGTCATCCCCCACTTTTGATCATGCTCGTAGCCATTCTTTGAATGTTTTCCAGTTCTATTATAAATTTTCTGAAATGGTAACAACAGAATTGTGCAGATTCAAGTTCTTGGGCTAACTGTGGGCTTATACATGGGCATGGTGTTATTCACTGTTTTGTTGTCTTGTTGTTTTCCTAGTAACTCCTAACTTCTGATTTGCTTTTTAGTTGTTCCTGAGCACTGAGCTAGTGTCCTTATGGTATTATACTTTCATATTTAATTCCTTAGTGGCAATGGTCAGCATGAGGTCATCAATTCGTATTAGAAACTGCAACTTTCCTCGTGTGCATTGCTTTATATTTATCTGCATTTAGTTTCCCCTGCCAATTTATTCATTCATTACTGAGTCATCTACAATCCTTCCACTATTGCTGACAATCTGCCTTCATCCTCATAAACCAGGATGTCTTTGTGCCATCAGCTAGTGTCACTTGACAGCTCAGTATCTTCTTCAATTCATTTATATTGAACATAGTACCCAGCACAGACCCTTGTGCAACTCCTCTGGTGACATCCATCTCTTCTGAAAATGACTGTTTATCTCTACTCTTTATTTCTTTTATTTCAATTAATTCTTTTTCAGGATATTTCCTTCTTATATTTTGGCTCCTTAGTGTAATTAGCAGCCTTTGGCAAGGGATTTTTCAAGGCATATTCCATCTACAAGGCCATCTTCACCTGCCTGCTGATGTTGCTTTTGGAGACAAACAGGGAAGCTTCTCAGACAGGACTTCTCTATACTCAAGTAATTTTGACTCTTAAAGTATATCCTATTTCTTCACATATCAATGAATTCTCTACTGAGTGCTAATGATTTGTCAAGAGCAGAACTTCACCTCTCACACGTGTACACCCTGGTCTCCTGGAACTGCTATGCTTATCTTTCCAGGGTGATAAAATAGTATGACACTAAGGACCTGTGTTTTCCTAGATGTCCCCCAGGGACTTGTTTTAAAGGTTAGCTTCACATATGATACCTTCCAGTCTTCAGGTCCCAGGGAGATTTCAAATGGGAGGTAGTACATTATGATTAATAATTTAATGTTTCCATCCTTGATTTCTGCTACGTACCATCTGACTCTAGCAATCTGTTAGTTTGTGCTGTGTCTGTTTAAACCACTATCTCACCCACAATTATTTTGATTTTAGACATATCTTCTGCATTTTCCTCCTTATGAAAATTTGCCCCAGTGAACAGCACTGCAGAGTGGTTTCATTGTTTCTGATTTTTGCCTTATCACTAGCTGGCCATACAGAGTCCACAGCAGGATTTTTGCTCCTGACATGTTTTAAGAAGGGCATGGCACTAGTTTTGATTCCTTTAGTTTGTTCTCCTCAGACTCTTTTTTAGCTTTCCTAATTAGGATTTTGCTTTTAATCTGCCTGACTACATTATTCATTTCATTTTATTGGGCTGGATACAATAGGCATCTTTTTGAAAAATGCCTGCCTACTGCTAGTAAACTAACTTACTTGGTTGTTTATGTGTGCTGGCCTCCTTTAATCCATTCTCTGGCCTTTCTCAATAGGTCATACGCAGCGGTATTATGCTTCCAGTCTGGTGTTCTTCAGAAGTTTCCATGAGGCTTGCTAGGATTTCTCTTTGCTGACCTTTCTAGCTTCTTTTTAAAAGCCCTCCTCATGTCTGCATAGCTTTTCTTGAAGCTGAGGACAATGGCAGTGGTGTATTTGGCCTGTGGTGCTCCTGTAGAGCTGGTGAAGCTGAGTCCTCCATGGTCACTGTTTCAGAGTGGGGCTTCCACTGGAAGGGTTAGAGACACAAAGCTGAGGACTGCATTTTCTCCTGTGGGCTCTCTAACCAGCTTCTCCATGGAATAATTGCTGACAGAGCCCACAAATGTTGTCTCTGTTTCATGTTCCAGCATGACATTTGTTGATCTACAGGAGGGCAGTTGACATCTTCCATTACTACTGCTTTTCCTGCCCACACTGCCTCTCTCATCTCTTATTGAATTCATGGCATTTTGCTGTCCTTGGTCAGTAATATTATCCTTCACAATGATATTTTTCCTAATTAGGCCTGGAATTTTAACCTGTACAGAGCATATTACTCATTGAGGTGGTGAGCTTGTCAATTTGATTTAATCCTGAACTTTCAACAAGGCAGAGTACTGCTCTGCCTCCTCAGTGTTCCATTGACTGTCTTCCTTTCCGCAGGTTTCCAATATGCCTGGTATATCGCTGTCTACATTTTGGATCAGACACTGGTTTCGTATCTTGTATTTTAGATTTCAAACATTGTGTAGAAGTGAGAGTGCTTGGGTTCTTTTATCGACACATTGTATTAAAATAGTAATTTTTTTCCCCTTTCCCTGCTGGATTATTTGCATCTTCTGGATCATGCTTTCCTCCAGGATTTGGAACTTTACAATTTTTTTCCTCATAAGGATACTCCTGCTGAGTCTGGGCTTTTCCACACCTGTTGGCTTTCCCCAACTATTTTGGTTTTTTTCAGCCAGCAAGGGAATATTTTCATTTCAAAATGACTGTCTAGGGCCTTTTTTTTTGCTAGGAATACCTGAGAATGTTTTCAATTTGCTGCAAGACTGAGCAATATCATGGTAGAGAGTTAGATATGCCAGACATTTTCAAATCAGCTGGACTTGATGAAATTCCTGCTGGGATACTGGGAGGATTTTCTGAAGCAATGCCAGAACTATTAGCTGTTATCTTTGAGGAATCATGGAGTCCAGAGATAAATGTGTTGCCTCTTACTATTTTTTTAAATAATGAGAAGGCAGGACAAGAAATTATTCAGCCTCCAGAGTTAACTACAAGGTAAGTGTATGGATTTGTCAAGAACAAATCATACCAAACCAATCTAATGTGATTCTATGACAAGACTTGTGGATAGAGAAGAACAGCAGAAAAATGTATCTTAACTTTACTAAGGCTTTGGATATTGTCTCATGTGAGCTTCTCAGAAATAAGCTAATGTAACATTGTCCGTGTACAATTTTTAACAGGTGAGGTTGGCCTGGAAGTATATGATGACTGAGGTATCAATTACTAACTTTTTAATTAATCAAATGGATGGCAGAATAGAAAATATTTTTATTGTATTTCCATATTACATTGAACTGGGAGCTGTTACAATTACTTCAGATCACCTTGACAAACTAGGATGCAGTTTTATTAGGACAAACCACACCTTCTACCTTTAGTTAGCAATCATCAGCTGTGCATGAGCTAGAGAGCAGGACTACGGGAAGGAATACAGAGGTTGCAGTGTGTTCCATGACGAAAATTGCATGCAGTGCTGCCGCAAATTAAAGTTGCTGCAGATCAATGTGCAACCAGAGTCAAGCTGCCTCAGCTCAGCTGTTTCCCTGCTGTCTTAGTTAGACTTAGACTCTAAGACTTGGTGTCAGCTAGAGAACTACCTCTGAAGTGCATCAGCCTTGGGATTGTTGGGATCACGCCAAGTACTCTGACCCCATTCTGTGGCCTCATGAGATCAGAACTTCTACTTTCATGAGAGGACTTGAGCTGTACTGAGAGTCTGGACATTAATGATAACAGACAAGTTAACTTCCAAGGCACCACTATGGTTTTACCTTTGCAAAGACATCAGTTCTGGAATTCCAAAGTCCTAGACTTGGCTTAAATACTAATTCAGCATCAAGGCTAAAAGGATCCCCTCAGTTGTGATTTTGAGTCCACAATCTTGTTCAAACTGAGTCAGGAGTGTCTCCTTTATTTTCTGCCCTTCCATCACTAGGAAATCTCAAGGCTGAGGTGGATCTTTCAGGCTATGGACTGTTCTTGACACTGTTATTCAACGGCCTCTTCTATATCGTATCATTTTCATATCATTTGCACATCATGTCATGTCATATCATATCATATCATATCATATCATATCATATCATATCATATCATATCATATCATATCATATCACATCACATCACATCACATCACATCACATCACATCACATCACATCATATCATGTTTTCCCTGTCTCTGTTTCTCCAAGGAGACATGCAGATGTATTAGGGTGTCTCTGTTGCATATTTGGGGTGGATTCTTTTTAAGACATCTATTTCCTCTCAACATTTTTAGCTAAAAAAAAAGAGTTCTTTGCTAAGTGATTGATCTCTGGGATTTGAGACTTCTATTATCCTTAGCCCCCCTCTTGTCCTAGTTAGAAAAGACATAAGACTACTTCTTTGTCTGGAAGAGAGGAACAAAAGGGTTTGACTCCTTTCTTTATCTCAGGATGGAATAGCACATCCGAAGAAATAAGTAAGAAACAGTCTGCTGAGTAATGGACACAAAAATATTCTTCTATTATCGCATCTGAATAAATAGGATTATTGACATATTCTCTCTGCTTTGTTCCGGATAAGGGCAGGAGAGGACTCAGCTGGAGAATCATGTCCAGTTTCTGGTGCTTTAATTAAGGGAGAATGTGGAACAGCTGGAGAGCTAGAGGAGAGAACTGAGGATTACCAGCAATCTAGAAAACATCGCTCATAAGGAAAGGCTGAAGAAATTTGCATAGCATCATTTAGATAAAAGACAATAGAGGAGGTGGTCCAGAAATGATTTTTAAATATTTTTAAGATAGACATAAAGAGAAAGGAAGTGAATCTTTCCATGTTCATAACAGGTGAATAATAACTTAAATTACAGGAAGGGAGATCCAAGTGTAAATTTTCCTTGTGTGAATGGCAGTAAATCAATGACATCTTTGGAGGATGCGGAATCTTCAGGACTGGAGAAGGGTACAGGTATAGCTGATTCTGATTTCAGGAAGAAGAGTGGACTAGATGACTTCCTGACCTCCCATCAGCCCTTCTTTTCTATTTGTCTATGGCAGTTATGCAATGGCAGATAAAGACTTAGTCCTCACTGATTCTCAAATGGTGGTCAGATAGCAGCATTACTCTCATGCAGATCATAGAATCACAGAATCATAAAATCATAGAATCATAGAATCACCAGGTTGGAAAAGACCCACCGGATCATCAAGTCCAACCATCCCTATCAATCACCAAACCATGCCCCTCAGCACCTCATCCACCCGTCCCTTAAACACCTCCAGGGAAGGTGACTTAACCACCTCCCTGGGCAGCTTATAAAATTGAAGTGGAACATCAATACCAGAGCACTCTCTATCTCTTTGTCTCAGGTGGGTGCAGCTCTCAGGTGGGTGCAGCTCCCAGGTACCTCTTTTTGGGTTTTTATTGTGCTCAGTGGATTAGATTGAGCTACTTCTTTCACTGCCAGTACTATGGTACTTTAAAAAACCAAAAAAAGAAGGGAAAGCCTGAATGTCTGCACCAGCCTAGCAAGCCTATTAGGCCAGATAAAGCTATGGGCAAAATAATCTGCAACCAACTCTACCTAAGGATTTATCATGATTAATGTAATATCCAGCTGCCTCTAACTCCCTGGCTTTAAGAGGGACAACCGCCCATGGAAACCAAAGGCAAAACTCAAAGCTGAGTCATGCCTGATTTCCTCTGCTGCTCCTCATTGTGTGAGCTCAGTGCCTTTGGATGCAGCTTCGGCAGCAGCTAGTGAGGACCAAGAGGTGTTCTGGGAAACAGCATCTGCAGCCCTTCTTCTCTAACTCTTTTCCTGCTCACTTCACATGCCTGCCCCTATTTTGCATACATTCTGAAGACTGTAGTTATTTGTGCAGTTATTTGCTTGACAGTAGTCTTAGATATGTGTCTGAGATGAGCAATACTGTATGTCTTCATACTGAGAATAGACAGTCATTGTCCTCTCTCCTTAAGCATTTCCCAGCAATTATTAAATGACTCTGGAAGTGTTCTCTGAAATATATTTTTTATGGTTGTGTTCTCAGTCTCTGAGCCTGCTTGTGCACTCTCTCTCTGCTATCTGCAGCCTCAAATGATGGCGAGTCTCCTACATCAAACATTGACGTGATCTTTCCTCCCACCCAAATGCCCTTTTGGCTTGATTCCAGCATTGTTGGTGAAAGCACTTGTCAGAGTCTGCGGCTTCAGTTTGTTTATGAAGAGGGGTAATCTCGTGAAAAGACTGCATCAACTCTCTTGAGTGCTACAAAGCACTCCAGGCTTTCCTCACTTGAAGAGATGCAAGGGAGCAGGCTTTAATAGTAGGACCCAAAAGCATGCTCCTTATTTCATCCATTTTTTTTTTCCTGAGATGAAAAGGGGAATGAAGAAAAAGGGTAAGGATGAGTTGAAAGAAATGATACCACAATTCAGGTTACTGAGAGAATCTAAAGATGTAGGAAGATTCAGACTGATAGACAGCAGGATACATTGTGCTCCACATATGAGCTGCCACGTCCAGGCAGGCTAAAACAGACGTGGTGCAGGAGAAAGATAGACTCATCTACGCCAAAGGAGTTGTCAAATGGAAGATCTTGCCACAACTTGGTCTGAGATGAAATTGGAAATCCAGCCTGTGATTTGGAAAGTCCACTCTGATTGGTTCTCCTTGCCTTGAGAGGTAATAGAAGGGATCCTTGCAACTTGCAAGGGAAAAAAATAATTATTTTTCTGACCTGAACTGTCTAGAGGAAAAAGAAGTACAGGACCACAGCAGCAGCATGAGGCAACTGGGTTAGGACCCCATGAGTCACAGTTTTCCCAGCATTGCAATGGATCTGGATTATCTTATTTCAGGTGATCTAAACCCACTAGCTCTTGTAGAGCCCAGCAAAAACAAAGAATGCTCCTGAACTGGTGCTGTAGATAGTAACTGTCATCTGTATTTTATAGCCAAGGGTGCAGAGCACAGAGGTTAGCAGCAGTGTGGTGGTTATCTCAGAACAGCTCTGAATGTTCACAGCCTGGAAACAGGGAGGCTGTGTCAATACAGCATTACCAACAATTAACTGGTTGTGGATTAGTAGACTCAGTGTTTCTTTCCAGACTCAACTACTTTTGCATCCTGTGATTTCACTGTACCCTGTTGTCACTGGTTTAGCAGATCTTTCCTTGGTGCTCCCTAGTGCACAGCAGTTAAACCTGATCTGTTTCAGACCCTTTCTCTAATGCAGATGTTCAAGTGAGATGCAGCTAACCTGTGGGAAGATTTTTATTTAGGTGACATGTTAACAAGCTAGGTAAGCCAGAAAGAAAGGCTCAGAAATTACATTTTTACCACTTGTGACAGTACACAGGAGATGTGAGACTTCATACAACTGGTCCTCCAGAAACACAGCACAGAGCCCTGCAGCATCAGCTAGCAGAGTCATCTGCTAGAGGGAAACACTTTTCCTTTTTGAGAATCTAATACTGGGGGTAGATTAGACCTGTTTTCCCAAGGGGTTTTGTAGCTGTTTGCCATTCTGCAGAGCCATGCTAAGAATAAATCAAGTTCTTTTCTGGGTTTTGGAGATGGAGGTGGTTACAGAAAGAACAGCCAAATATTTACTAGTCTCCTATAACCCTTTCTGTTAGTGTGTCACTGGCTATGCCTCTCTGCCTCTTCCCCAGATTTGTACCCTTCTCTTGATTCTTCTGTCTCCTTAAATTCCTGTTACCCTGGATGTCCCTGTCTTGTTTCACTCCCTTCTGCTCTGCCTCTGACATAATTGACTCTACACATCTCACCCTGCCTGTTCCTAAGTGCTCTCCTGCATCCCCTCTTTTGAGCCATTATTTTTCTTTTCCTGCTCCCCTCCAGTGCTGTTTAAGGTTGAATGCAAGCACAGGGAGCTTGGGGGCAGATGGTTGCGGGGGGGGGCATCTGCTAATATTTGAGATTTTCTGAGTTCTTTGGCCATGGGCAGAAGCATAATCTGCACAAGGCAAGTCTCCAGTAAAGATGACAACTGGATTTCAGACAAGCTCTGATGAGCACGTGCAAGCACAGAGCAGTGATTTACAGATAGGTCAGATCTAGCTGGATTTTCATATGGCCAGTAAGTACAGGCTGGTGTCCCAGGGATCAGCCCCCACTAGTTTCAAGCCCCCGTATGACGCACTGAACTGGAGTGAAACCGCTGTAAGATATTTTCAGCATGGGCCAACCACCATACTTTTCAGTAACCTCATTCTTGGAAGTTGCTGACTGGCTTTCAGTGAAACGTTCCCAGAAAAACCCAGCCCAACACAGAGAGCAAGAATGGAAAATTTCAGTCTAGAATGATTAAAATATGACAAAATTAACAGCAAGTGAAAACTGGATCTTGTAATCAAAAGTGTTGGGCTTGTGTTAAATACAAGATTTGTTGCCATTTCCACCTCTTATAGAGGGATGACTATTTTAATATTTGGTTTTGGGAAAACTTTCTAGAATGATGGACATGCAAGGAAAAAGATTTTTCTTTCCAAACATGGGGCATATGACCAAGGAAGACATCTGATTAGGAAAACCAGTGGTGACTACATGCAAACTATTACATGATCTGTTATTTACACTGCTTAGAGTTCACCAGATTGTTCATGAAAGTGTTGTAAGATCCCAGACTGAACCCACCTCTACTAGAAGCATCAGTGAGATAGATGTCAGTTTGACCCATGGTGATTTGCCATCTGTGCAAAGCAAATAAATATAACCAACTGGAGTAACGAGCATCATGATTGTACAAGGAACTGGAGCACAGATTTACACGGGATCTTTCTGTTTGCACTCATGAGTCTTTGACTATGTTAGTATTGAAAAATAAGCAACTGCAAAACCCCAGCTGTGCAGATCTGTTAAAAAATGAAACTAGCTATTGACTGCTTGACAATCTACCTGCAAGACTGGACCAGATGTGTGAATATTCTATATTATTTTTTTCACTTCTCAAAAGAAGCCAGCAAGGTTTCCTGCAAAGCGTTTTAGAGGGTCCTTTCAAGTTTTATTGTACCTCAGTGGAAGACCTCCAGAACTTTAAAACTTAATACTTTTTCAAGGATATTAGCAGGGGGTCTAATAAAAGGTATTATCTCTGTGGCAAATTTTGATTTCCATAGAACTTTAGAGCTTCACAGCTAAATCAGAAGTTTAACTAGTAGCAGAGAAAACATTTTATGGGACAAGAAGTCATTGCTGCTTTGAATTGAGTCCATTGCTGAAATCAGAGAATATATTGAGATGCAAAGTACAGTGTCTTAAAAGCCACAGCACAAAAGAAGTTTTTCCCCCTCTCCTGATCCAAAAGACAGTAGTCGTGCAAAACTATGATAACAATGAAACCATAAACTTTATATTATGATAAGTTGGCTGTGATGTGTAGTCCTAAAGTAGGGGTGCACTGAGATAAGCATAATGAGAAATATGACAGAAGATCCCACAGATAATTTGTAGGCTGAAACAAAGATCAGGCCAGACCAGACATAGCTATGTTTATTGCTATGCTGTGCAGCAGAAAATGCTAAGAATAAAACACAGGAATGGAGACTTCTAAACGCATTAACAGGCACTCTTGTCATGTGATCATATCAGTTTTAACACCATAGTGCCTGGCAGGCCATCAAGGACTGATTGTGTTGTTGTTATTATCAACATACATTGATTTATATGACCCAAAGCTGACATCTAGTGGAGGCAGAATGAGCACAGGGTTTTCCTTCCCTTCACAAGGATGCAGTCTGCTGTGTGCAGATAGAGATGGCACTTTGCTCTTCTCTTTAAAAGGGACTTGAAGGCTGTCCACTGCATGGTTTGTCCTGGGCAGGAAAGTGAACTAAGGAGCTTACAGGCACTCTAGGCAACTAGTGGGCTCATCTTGTCTCATTAATGACACGTGTCACTAATAGATGAATGCCATAAGCTAACTTCACACTGCTGTCAGCTGATAATGAACTTGAAGGGTGCATTTAAAAAAGTTTCAGAAGATGATGGTATAGGTGACCATGCCTGGTAGAGCTTGGGCAGGATCTCATGAATACATTTAACAGACGAATAGATGTTTACCACAGCTGCAATGTGGTGTCAGCAGCCTAGGATTTCTGCCATAAGGAACATCAGATCTGCAGTCCTGGATCACACCAGACCCTTGGACACCAGACCCTGAAGTTGCAGTTCTGTTGAGCTTCCAGCTCTTCCTCAGTCCTTTGACTCTCCTACTGCCCTGCCTGGGCTGCTTGGGCAACAATACTGGCAAAACTTTGAGAATGTTTTCAGAGGTTTCTGCCTCACCTTCTGCACCTAGTATCACATGCTTATGAGAGAAATATCTCAATTTTTAATTAGTAAAAATCTAAGTTTCAAGTTCTCTTACTTGCATGGAGAAATTGAAAACACGAACCGTATGGGCTTAAAAAAACAAAGGGCAACTAAAATCATCTAGTGTTTACTTTCCATATCTTGCAAATTTAAGCCAATAATTGGCACTTCATTCCAGTTTGTAATGCTTAGCAGGAGGGATGGAAGGAAGCACAGTGAAGTCTCACCAGCTCCAAGCACAGGAAAGGGAAAGGATCCATGGTCCTCCTAGGAGATGGCTGAGTGGGGAACCAAAGGAAGGAACATGCTAGTGGGAGAGCAAACAGTTCACAAGAGCCCTTTAAAAATGGCAGAATACAAAAGGTGCTTTACTTATTTATATATGGTAGGAAGCAAAAATATCTCTGATGTGCATGGTAAAGATTCAAGGCTCTGTAGCTGAGGGCTGTAACCAACCATGATGTCTGTGCATCATCACTTTGGTGGGATTTGTAATACAGCAGCAACTTACCAATAATTTAGAGATTCAGTCAAAACACTTGAAATACTGTTGCTTCCCTAAATGAGTGCACAGCCTGCACCCACTGCCGAAGAGCGCAGCCCCAGTGCTGTGTCCCAAGGAATTGCACTGCTGACAAGGTGGTGCATGTTTTTGGAAGGAACTTTTAATCACCTAGTAGGAAAACAAAGTTAGTGTTATACAAACAGTACAAAGTTTACAGCAAGATTGAGCTTTAATCTCTGGTGGTTGCTTATTGACTCTGGAAAAAGCAGCAGCTAGTTAGTGAAAGGATCTCTAATTTCTGTTTACAGACGAAATTGAAGGAGAGGATTTCAACTCCTGCAGCCATCCCTGAAACCTGAAGTAAGTCTAAACTGAGATCTGAATTGGGAGACATTGAGGACTGGGCCTGGGTTGTTTAAAATTCCCATTTATTCTACCAAGAGAGGACTTGGTTTATCTTTATGCTAGCTTTAAGTTTCTGTAAGTTGGAAAAGCAGAAGTTGAGATATTTTTCCCACCTACTACATAATGCCTGTCATAATGCCAAAATACTACTGAAGAAATCAGTCATATTTCTTATTATTATTCAAATGAGTCCCTCATCTTGAGCTCCTTCCTAGCAGAGAATTAGGAGTCCTTATTTTCAAGTGTATATACAGGCCCCTCAGTCAGTGAGACATATCTGTGTCCGTGGTTCTAAAGGCTGGATCCATGTACATAACCTATATGTTTATCTGTGCCAAAAGTGTACAACATCGGACACAGGGGAGTGGTTTTGATGAAGCTTACAAGTCTGCGAATCTGCTGTGGGAGGCTAATCCTGAAAACTAGGATATTTACTTCATCCTATATGTTTTTAGAAAAATTATACCCAAACTACAACTGTTTTAAAACTTTGGTTTTTCATATGCCTTGCAAAATACCTATTTTAATCAGGGCAGTAATTGCAATAAACAATTTAGCAAACTGATTTTGTCTGTGTATTTTACATGTTTCCTTGCACATACGCGTGGTTTGCTAAAACATGAATTCTCATAGCATTTAGTCCTGACTGATTCAAAAGAATGTAAGTACAGGCACTTGCTAGGCAGCACTTATGTTGGTTTGAGTAGACGTCTTTGTAGCACAACATCACTTCTGTTCCCTGAAAGACCGAGGGTAGTTCTTAGAATCATCTTTCATGTTGTGAAACCTGCTTTTTGCCAGCATTTTCTCATAGTTTGTCCAAATTTTGTAGACTCCTTTTTTGGCATGGATCTGTGCCACAGTATGTAGTGTAAATACCCAGAAGATATTTGTTACAAAAAAAAAAAAATAAGAAGTTCTGTAAAAAATACTTCGTTTTCCTGCAGCTCTGGCCTTGACAGTGACTTGAATTCAGAGTCTGGGCATAGTTTTACAGTGTGTTCATGCTGGAGCAGGTTAGATATAGATTCTGTATTGACTTGCTTCCAGATTTCATGACCTTTAATTTAGTCACAGAACTCCATAACTAACTGTTCAGTCAGGGAGCCATTCTAAGGGGCAATCCAGCAAATGATCTTTCAAGTCAACCTTTGAGGAGAATTAGTGGAAAAAATAACCCGGATAGTTTTAAGATGGCATTTTTGTCAGAATTATATGACTACTGTGTCTTAAAGTAGCAGAGGACTGGAAATGTCCTCTTTGGGTTTCTGTACCTTAAGACAGAATAAAGAGAGGCACAGAGATGCAAGCTTCTTCCTACTTTTATGGTACCATCTGCAAGTTTGTCTCATAGTAGGGGAAAGGATGAATGGCTAGATAGACAGAGACAACCTCTCAGAAACTCTTCTATGAGACAGATGGGTCCAATGTTTGCATTACATGACATATTGTGTCCCTGGAAGAGAGAATGACAGTTCTGGGATCTAATTCGTGCTCCATGTTATTCTTTCCTTCAAGGTTCCCAGAGACTCTCTTGAAAATGGCTATGGTGTGTCTTTCAGACTTTGAAGCTTATGCTAAAAAGCATTTACCCAAGATTGCTTGGGATTTTTTTGCAGCTGGAGCAGATGACTGTATCACACGAGATGAAAACATCCTGGCATATAAAAGGTAATATGAGGAGGAAATGAGGGGCGTTGTACTGGAAGCCTTTAAACTAAGTTTTTGTGCAAGCATTTGGACCTCACAAGCCAAGTTTACTTATGAATTGTCATTTGAATGTGTCCCCCAAGCAAAATGCGCTTCTCTGAATTACATACACTGTATGCTTCAATGCCAATCTGAATATGATGTAGATTGTATGAGGCATAAGAGATTCTGAGGGTCCAGGCAAATGGCAGGATGGAGTAGGATAGGGTAGGGTATGGAATGACATGACATAGAGGGAGGGAGATGGACTTCGGAACTGGACTCAGGAACACACAGACCCAGGATCAGAGGCAAAAAGATTGTCTATGTCCATATTGGGTGCAGGCCATCAAAGAAGAGATCTTGACCCTCATGATCCTTTGGTTTTATGCCATGTATGACATAAATGGAATGGAATACTCTGTTGGTCAGTTTTAGATCACCTGTCCTGTCCCCTCCTCCCTGTAGGTGTGACCCTTTTTCACCCATTTCACTTAAAGTACTCCACCAGCTTGAGGATGACCTCGGTTTTCACAGGAATAAGTATGAGTAATAGCCTACATACCAATGCTGGGTGTTATCACTTCTAGAGAGAAACCCTGTCTGAAAACATGCAGTTAACTTTCAGAAAATGAAGTTACTTAGATGAGGCTTAGCTGATAAGTTGGAAACCTAAGTCTACTTCAGCTCAAACCAGAACAGTGAAAAATGGAAGTGGTGGAACTGGCTGAATTGACCTCTAAAAGTGAACAGAAATGACAAGGAGCCTGTGTTATATGCTGTTTTCATTATTGGCTCATATGCCTGCACTGCACTAGGTAAATGAAGACCCAGTTTCCATGAAACTCCAGAAAAGTCACTGGAAAGCTACCATCTTGAAGGATTTTTATTGTGTTACAGAATTCATTTCCGGCCACGTATGTTGCGGGACGTATCAATGATGGACATTAGGACTAAGATCCAGGGGACCGAAATCAGCTTTCCTGTAGGAATCGCCCCTACTGGCTTCCATCAGCTAGCATGGCCTGATGGAGAGAAAAGCACAGCTAGAGGTACTCTTCTGCTTTGTTGCCATGCAGCATAAAGGGGGTTGTGGCAAAGCCTCAAGCAGCTACTAAGATGACTTGAAGTGTGACTGAGAAAAATCTTCAAGATTGAAGGGGAAAACTTCTTTCTCACTTTCTGACATCCCATTTTGTGGATGACCCACTTGGGAATGGGGAGTGCGCCCCTATTTCTCCAGCCACCACTATTACAAGATCAGCCCTGTGGAGGCTGCTGCAAACTTAAGACAAAAACTGTGGATGCATTTCTGGTGTACATAATGGACTGTACAGGTCCTCAGTACTGTGCGCTCTAGATAGGATATAGAAGCAGTGGACAGGACTCTGCCTGTAAATTCCTTATTACTGGTAAGAACAGTATCTACTTTAGAGAAAAGCATAACCTCTCTTCCCAAATCCTGTGGTGGGTTTGGAGACCAGACTCCTGGAAATATCTTTTTTCCTCTGTGTGTTTCTGTGAGGACAGAATCCGAGAGTTCATATTTAAAAAAAAAAAACAACTTGCAAAATGAAAGCAACTCTTGGTAAATGATCTTTCTCTTTTGTGCTTTCTTAACCACAATCCTACAACACTGCATGGTAAATATAGCCGATTATAACCCCAGGGACATATTTGCCAATTGAGGGAGGGCTGTGTTTGATACGGTGTAAGTTAAACAGGAGTTGAAGGCTTCTCTGCAAAATGTAGATAAAGAACTTCTGTACCTGCTGTCTGACAGGACTGTTTAAAAGCCTATAATTCTGATTATTTTCCAATACCTCCCAAAGCGGCCAAAGCCGTGAACACCTGTTACGTTGTCAGCACATACTCCACCTGCACACTGGAGGAGATCTCCACAGCCGCCCCGGGTGGACTCCGGTGGTTCCAGCTCTACATCCACCGCAACAGGGCAGTTTCCCAGCAGCTGGTCCAGCAGGCGGAGGCCTTGGGTTTCCAGGGCCTTGTCCTCACTGTGGATCTGCCCTACACGGGCAAAAGACGTGACGATATTCGCAATGGTTTCCACCTTCCTCCCCACATGAAACTGAAGAACTTGGAAGGAGCCTTTGAGGTTTGTAAAATGAGCCTGTCCTTTCATTTACTGTGCTGGAATGCACCACATGAGACAAAACCACTGGGTAACTGCTGCTTTGGCGTCTGCTGTACCCAGGGTGCTCCTTCTGGCTTTGCAGCTTTCTGGCTTGATCTCCTGCCAGCCTGGGTTCTGCTTTCAAAATCCCAGTCTAGCTTCCTTAGAAACACCGATCTCCACCCCTGTTGTAATTATTCTCCTTTAGAGACACATGCTTTCCACAGCTGATGAACATACCTGTTAGCAACTTCATTTAAAATCTCTTCTACAACAGAGAAGTCGAGGAGCCACTGTGTTGTTACAACTCAGATGAGGTTTCTTTCTGTCCTGTGGCTGTAGGGAGATGACTGTTCTGAGTATGGACTGCCACCCAACAGCTTGGATCCTTCGCTCACCTGGAATGATATCTACTGGCTGCGGAGCCTGACCCACCTGCCCATCATTGTCAAAGGCATCTTGACAAAAGAAGATGCGGAGCTGGCAGTGAGACACGGAGTTCAGGGAATTATTGTGTCCAACCATGGTGGAAGGCAACTAGATGGAGGACCTGCCACTGTAAGTGGGAAAATGGATGTTCCATGAGTGTTTATTGTATGCACTGACGTGGGTATCTCTATGCTCACCTTTGTAAATATGCTTCTAGTTGACTTGTGTTTGTTGTGCTTCTGGACCATGTTTTATTGCATGGTTGTGGATGTGTCCAGAGGTATTTGGCTTTAACCTGGTAAGATGCTTTGTCATGGGTTACCCACTCAAGTGTTTTCTCAGCTTCCTGGGACGTTTCTCAGCTTACTGGGACGTTCAGTAAGCAGCACTGAATCCACAAAACTGCAGACAAACTGCTGGCTGAAGTTAGTGAATGTTTTCTGCCTATATCTTCATTAGCTGGTTGCACTGCACAAGTACTCTTTGCAGACTGCAGCAAAAATAAAATGAAGCTCTGGAACCAGAAATGTACAAAGGAAATCATAATGCATTGTCATTGTTCACATCTGCCAAACATGCACAAACTGTGCTGCTAGATTTAATGAGAGGTCTGCTTGCGTATTTACAAAATTAAGTCTAAATGGGAATGTATTGACTTTCATGAGCCAGAAAAAAGGATGAATTATCTGTAGGAAAAAATCACCAACTCTTTAATCTGAACAAAAAATTGTGGGTTGTTAGGATGCATGTGTATTTCACTGCTTTAATTTGGCTTCTGTCAATTTTTCCAGTTGTTGTCCCTTAGTATGTCTGTATTGCATAGTATCTTACGGACATTCTTTTCTCTGTTTTCCTCTGTAAAATAAAAATAGGCACCAGGGATCTTTCTTCTGTTCTATGTCCAGGCTGACAATAACAATTAAAAATATATATATAAATTAGAAGTTTCTTCACTTATGCAGACAAACCAGTAGATACTTAGTTTCGTCCTGCTGCTCCTCTGGTACCAAGCCTGGCAGTAGAAGATCATCTTCTTGTTCTTGGTGAGCTACTCGTAGAAAATTTCAGCCTGGAAGTTTTAGTCCTGAAATTCTGAAAAAAAATTATGAATATTAGGGAAAATCTACTTAGTAATCTTAGTTATAGCTGCCCTACTTAAAAAAAGATGAAAAGGGAAATGAGTATAGGAGGCTACAGAAAAGAGACTTTCATGTTTATTCGGTCTAGTGCAATGTCCTGCGACTAGTTATTCTGCCTTTGGGACCAGAGCAGCACCTCTGTGTGGTGCTGCCCTGCACTATCAGCCTGGCACTGCTCTCTGCTCTGCAGAAAAGACTTCAGGGAATCAGGAGACTTAACCTGGAGGAAACGATGTGTTGACTGTACTATAAAGCAAGTGAAAACCTTCATAGATGCTGTAGGGAATCTGAGGAGGCTTTTGACAGGTGGTCAACCAGGATTAGGTTGAAATGTAAGTTTAGGCAACTTGGACAGCAGCAGAGAGAAGTTTGACATCAGCTTTTTTCACAAATATTTCTATAATTCATCATTGTCTCAAATGAAAGTAAGATATTAATGACAATTATTTTCACTGAGATTTATACTTAAAGTCTCTCAGCCAGGTGAAAATTACTTTTTCCACTTATCAGAAATGCTAGCAAAGAATATCAGTATAAGCAAAGCACCGGGAAATGGAATTAACTATATGGCGAACAGAACAGGGAGATGCACTTTATTCTGTGGCTTTTGGTGCCGAGTTGTTTGTGATGCATTGTCACGTGTCATTTTGAGAAGGTATGCTATTAAAGCATTGCATCCCTACCTCTCTCTTTGGAAAACCTCCTCTTCCTCTTGGAATCAAAAGCTGACATCAAGGTGAGAGTGGCTCCTTCTTTGCAGATTGATGCTCTGGTTGAGGTTGTGGAGGCAGTACAAGACAGAGTCGAAGTTTATTTAGATGGTGGAATACGAAAAGGAAGTGACATATTAAAAGCATTGGCACTGGGAGCAAAATGTGTCTTTATTGGAAGACCAGCTATATGGGGTCTGGCTTACAAGGTAAGGAAGTCTGCTCATACTCTTCAACCCTCTGCCATTGTTATTTAAAAGTCATAGAGACAGTTTTCACCAGTGAAGAGTCTTACCTATTTTTTTCTTTTTATTTTCCTAAATTTTAAGTGAAAAAAACCCCAAACTGAATCAAACCCAGACACTTTCTACGATTTAAAAATATCACTGAATGTTACAATTCAAATATGATTTTGAAGCTGATAATGTTGTTTTGTGTGACCCAAATTCTTGGTGTTGCAGTTTGGTGCTTAAGTAATGTACAGCTGAGGATCATCAGTGCTTTTGAAAACTGGAAGTGGGCTTATTTGCCATAAAGATGAGACTGATAATGTCATTTGCTGGCAGCTTACTTGGAAACAATGCGTGGGTTTTATATGGCAGTTTCATAGAGGTGTTGAGAATTCTTCAGAAATACAAATAGAACTCCATCCCACTGAAATCTGATATATTTTGGACAGGACTAAGCACAGCTGTATGCTGTAGGTGTCTGAACATGTCACTACTATGTCAGGTTCAGCTTTGCTGATTCTTAGCTATTAGCATATTTCTATGATCCAGAGTCACGAGTCAGGACTCTGATGATGGATGTTAACATAATATAATATAATTAAAATTAAAATGTGATTATACCAGTTTTTTGCTTTGCTAAATTTTTGCTTTTTAGCCTCTGGATTGGACCTTTCAAGTTTTTCTCTAGAAGAAAAAAATATTTTTATGGTGTAGAAACATTTCATATCTTTAAAGTGAGATTCCTGCCCAGTGGTGTAAATCCTGTGGATTCCAGAAGCAAAATTTTAAGCAAGCAATCTCCTGAGCCACATGATGTACATGGAAGAATTGGCAGCACTGTTTTTATTGCCAGAGAAAACAGGCCTAACAGGAAAACAGTGTTGCCGTGACTTGCCTGCATTTTTTCCACAACGCAAGCAGAAAGGGGATGGGATTTTTTGAGTTCAGCTGTGCTGTGGTAGGTATCTCAGTGGCATTGACCTAGCATACAAGAGAGGAAGGTCATGAACAAGCACTGACATTGTCTGCACCGAAAGCATTATTCATTGCAAGAAATAAAAACAAAAAGTAAGAGAGAAAAAAAATTCCTCCATTATTTCACAGTAAGGTCAAAATCATATGTACATTTTATTGGATTTTGAGCTTCTTGGTGTAACTTGCTCAGAGGGAAATTCAGTATATTATTTCTAAAGATTCAGTTTGATATCTGAGCAAACTAAAGTTTTAAAAGCTGTACCATATATAAAAGTCTCATTATATTATAAAATACTGTCAGCTTTATAAGACCTGACATTTTAAAACAAGTCTGTTGGTGGAGACTAGTTGAATGCTAAGAAAAGAAAACCAGCTAGAAAATGTCAAAAGTGAAAAACAGCTTTGTTTTCTTTCCCTGTTCAGATGTATAACAAAAGGAAAAGCATCTAAATTAATCTGTGATGAACTGAGCACATCCATCACACCATTTTAATCATACATCTGTATGAGAGACTGGAATTGGCATGGACTTAAGAGACTGTCCCAGCTCTCACAGTGCAAGCATCCTGCAGCTCTGTGCCAGCACTCCTTTTACCCTGACTGCTTTCTTTTTTGGAGCAGGGTGAAGAAGGTCTTCAAGATGTTTTAAGAATTTTGCAGGATGAGTTTCGTTTGTCAATGGCCTTAGCTGGTAAGCGTTTTTCAGCTTGTTTATAATTGGTAACATGGAGATTTTGGAAGCCATCTAAAATCAGAAGTCTGATGGATGGGTCACACAAGGGGAATTCATGTGAGCTATGCTGGTTCTAGTTGCTGCATTTAAGGTGATTCTTTTTTTTCCGTGATACTACTTGACATTTCAGGTGCTATAGTGATAAAGGTTGCAAGGAGGAATTAGGATAAAGCAGGTCTCTGGCCCAATTAAAGAGATGCAAAATTGAGCAACATTTGGAATTTCTGTTCTTCTGAGAATTGCGTATGCTTTTCAGTATTTAATTTAATGTTTGCCAGGGTGAAATGCAAGCTTTTTTTCCCCGCATAAAATATTCAGAAAAAATGGATGCAGATCTTTTCTCTATGTATTAAAGTATCCAGTTTTTCAGTGCAGGTTCAAATCTGTGCATCTCACATGTTTTAAAAGCCTCTGTGTCTCCGTTAAGCTTTTACTGTTGTTTCTCATTCTGCATTTCTCACTGTAGCTTCCACGTCTGACTCTCCTCACTGAACAGCAGATTTGCACAACCCAGGGCAAACTCCAGTTTCACAAGTGAACAAGTCCGACATGCAGGTCCAATGCAGAAGTATTCAGACATCAACAAAGGGTCTTAACCCAGTTCAAATTATGTTTTAAAGATTTTCATGCTCTAGCAACCATGAACTCAAGTGGATAAAAATGCTGACTGGGAGACTGGAACTGAAATCCCATTGGGCATTTCTTAAAAGCTTGTTTTTCTGGGTTACTTTTTCAACTAGTAAAGATCCCTACAAAGTTTTTTATCCAGGAGGCTTTCATATTCTTTACATGCTAATGGGCACTGAATTTGGCAACAGCAACAGGGTGGGACCTTTTTGGCAGAGCTGTGAATTTGCACCCAGATTTGACCAAATGAAATGGCAATGCAAATCTCCACCTCCAATTACTTGACAGAAAGCAGTCCTTGTGCTTTTTTCTACCTCTCACTTCTGGCTGGATCAGGAAGTTCCATGCTCAGCTTGTTTTAAGAATCCCTTTTTTTTTGCATGTCTAACTGTTCTTGTGTGAGATGCTGGTGTGTAACTTAAAGGCTGAAGATGCCATTGAGGAGTACAGCTCCTGTGAATGATCTGTTGAGGTACCAACCTGACCCCACATGCCTCAGACAAGACTAGAGGGAGGGGAGCCTTCCAAGTTTCATCCACAGACCTTCTGCTCTCACTATCATGCTTCCATGTTAATAATAAATAATAATAATAATGTTCACCATCTCTATTTATTTCAGGCTGTGCCAACATCTCAGATATTGGCCGACACCTAGTTCAGTTCTCAAAACTGTGAACAGCCTTCTGCAATGCCCACCACAGAAAGTCAGCTCATGTTGAGGTCCCAAATCAGACTGAAGAGAGAAGAAGGAGGTGTGAACATTGACAGTGCAATAAGTATCTGATAGAACCTTCAGAAAACTTCTGAGGAGATTAGGAAAGGCTCCATGTTAGTAAAGGCCATTCTCTGCTTTTATTGAGATCAATGAGTTCTTCAACACATTGAGTAACTGTTGCTAAATACATCTACTTAAACTGGCTATTTGCTGTGTTGGGCCTTACTTCTGAGCTCTATTACACTGGGCAGCCAGACATAGAAAACCATCTCCCTTGCTTCCCTGTGGTTGTCCTACGATGTCTGACTGCAGCTCAAGCTACACACCTTTCCTGCCCCAGGCAGTAAGTGTTCTGGTTTTGTCTCCACAACCTGGGCTTTTCTGGATGCATTCATAGCAAATACAGAATCAGGATGTACCCCCTAACAGGCACCCCAGATACCCCTTATGGGGGCACGGGAGGGTCTTGCCCACTGCTTCTAAGTGCAGAGCAATGAAAATCACTAGTTAAAAAAGCAACGCCTTCTGTTCTTTCAACACCTCTTCCTTCACTGCACAGCTAATTTGCACTGTAAACTCATCTGAGCATCAGTCAGGACCTATCTATTTTCAGAGCAGAGGACAAGTTTGTGGCAGTGAATAAATAACTCACCCTAGTTTCTGTGCAGAGATGAGTGGGGCCAGCACAGGCTGACACAGCAGGCAGGAGCTGCTGACACCTCCTGAGTGGGCCATGGACTTTGCTCTTGGAGGATAGTGCAGAGGCAGTGGTGTGCATGCTGCCAGCATAAAGCAGCATAAACACTTGCTCTCCAAGGTAACAGAAATGTGTGCTTATTCCTCCCTTGCCCAAGTTTCTTCTCAAGTTATTGGTCTTGCCTCCCCAAGTGTGAGAGGACGTACACTCTTGGCTATGCCACCAGGTGATGGGTCCTTAATAACAACTAGGAACTTCCTTCCTCCCTCCCTCCCTCCCTCCCTCCCTCCCTTCCTCCCTCCCTCCCTTCCTCCTTCCCTCCCTTCCTCCTTCCCTTCCTCCTTCCCTTCCTCCTTCCCTTCCTCCTTCCCTTCCTCCTTCCCTTCCTCCTTCCCTTCCTCCTTCCCTTCCTCCTTCCCTTCCTCCCTCCCTTCCTCCCTCCCTTCCTCCCTCCCTCCCTTCCTCCCTCCCTTCCTCCCTCCCTTTTCTCTTCTACTCTTTTCCTCTCCCTTTTCCTCTCTCTCTTTTCTCTCCTTTCTTTTCTTCTAGTTCTCTTTCACCTGGATAGTTCCTTTTCTGGAGCACTCCTGAGAGAACACCATATATTCTTCCTGTTTCTTCCTCATTCTGTTTCATTTCAGCACCTCTCTGTCCCCTACCAGCCCCTCTTCCCCATTATTTTTCTTCAGAAAAATTTCAGTCCTCATCTAGGGTATTATTTCTGTGTATCACTGACTAACACGAGCCTCCCAGTATCATGGACTTCTGCCTGGAATGCCAGAGCTGCCTTCTCCCTGCCCAGATTGGAGAGCAGACTGCTGCTGCTGCCCAGAGCTGAGGGAGCTACTGAAGAGTGGAGGTGAGGCAGAGTCAGGGCAGATAGGATTATTTTGTACAATGCTGTCCACATAAAGGTGTAAACAGAATTAATCTATTTTGAATGGCTTAAACTGCTGTATTCGCTTTTGGTCTTTGTTATAAATGTAGTGTGTGAATTAGTGGGAAAATGGAATGGTGTGACTGGAAATAAGGTGAATTTCCGTAAAGAGTTTAGTTGATATAACTGCTTGGGCTTAATCAGGTCTTTTCAATAAGGCTAGGTAAACTACAATACACACTTGAAAACTGCTAATGTGCCTCATCTTTAAAAATGTAATGTGATCCTAAAAATACCTGGTAAAACACTAGTTTTCTTAAAAGTAATTTTTAAGGCCAGACTCACTGGTGCAGCCACTGCTTTTATGGCACTTTAGGACAGTAGAAGAATGGCTGAAAGATGCTTGGCAGCGATGTGATGGCAAATGCCACTTTATGCCAAAGAAGTGCCAACTTGCTGGGCACCATTTCTGCTTAATGCATCTCCCCATCTCACCATGCACACAAACATCCCTTTCTTATACACTTGCACATATTAACTTCTTTTTCCTCTCTGCTAATCCCCTGTTTCTTTGAGGATGGGAAGTGCTGAATCATGCAAAGCAGGGCTGAGCAGGAGAGAAGACATTCAAATCCAGAACTACTGCCCAAGGCTCTCACTCAACTTTTGCCTCACCCTGCAGAATGTTCTCTCCATGCTCTGTTCTTTGACATAAGTGTTCCAGATGGTTCAACTGGGCCTTCTCTGAGCAGCTCACGCCCTCCTGCATGAGTTAATCAGGCTGAAGAAGCCAGGTATTCTTCTCTTTGGGTGGAGTACTTTGAATACCTGGCAAAAGACAACCTTGGATGGTCGTCTCCTGCAAACTGCACTGCTCTAAGCACCAGGCATGGGCATCCTTGATTAGGGCACCTCCTTCCTCACCTTGGAGATGTGGTTCGGTTCAGTAAAAGCACCAAGAAGGGGCTGCAAGCACAGAAGAGTGATGCTTTGTAAGCTAGTGATTGAGGTTGCCCTGTGTATGAGGGTGAAGGTGGGGTCATGAGGTCATTACTTCACCTAGGAATTAGTAGTCACTGCCAGGCAGGGACATGTGGTTACCTATCCCTAGTTTTGTGGATCTGGAGTACTATGTGACCAAGTTTTAACAAGAAAATGCCAGCTCCCCTCCCAGGAAACCACCTTTGAACTTCTCTGGTCAAGGCTCCCTCCTGGCAGGGAAGAGGTGCTGTTTTAGCCATATGTGCTACCTCATTTCCTGCTGAGCAAGTTCCCCACTGGCTTCTGGTGTACAAGGTGGATGCAGCAACATCTCCTTTGCTCCTTTGCAAGTATCTTAGAAGAACAAAATGAGACTCATTAGGTCCTGAACATGCTAGAAGAGAGACTTCTGACTTATGGAAATGGCAGTAGCTGAAGGTACTTGCTGGCACACTCGAATTATCTAGCTAAGCTCTAGAGAGGAGCAGGATTTCCAACATGCTGGTTCTGATACCTCTCAGTGACTTCCCACTGAGCATTTGGATTTTTTGAGACCTGATTCTGGGTCCTCCAGAAGACCTAGATACCGGGCTTTTAGGAGCTGTGGGGAGGGAAGAGGAGAAGTCACAGTAGGTGAGTCATTGCCAGTGACTAGCTTGAGGCAGTGAAGCACTTACGTGGCTCAGGACTGTGCCTTTCCATGGGGTAGCCAGCTGCTTTTATTGCCATTAGCAGGCAGTGTGAGTTAGCAGGTGCCTGAATGTACCTGTTCTCCTCTGGAGATGATGCTGTGAAATGGAGATGGAGACAGTGATTAGGTGGGAACACTTCTCTTAAGCTCTATTTCCATGAAATTTAGGTGCTCTGTCTCCCTGAATGATGATCATCAAGGCCTTTGCTCCTTATTCTACAGTCTAATTCACTGAAAGAAAACCATTTTGACTGCAGAAATCTAGGTACTGAAAAATCATCCATTTCTCACCTGCATTTCACTTAGATACCGTTTGCTTGCAGTCAGACTCTCTCAATGTTACATGCATGGCATGGCTGGTCTGCTCATGCTCCTCCTCACAGCAGTCTGTGCTCCTTGGAGAAGAGGTGCTGCTCAAGGTTGCCCTGCCGAATTGGAGAAACCTCTCACTTCAGACTCAAGCATCACAGCTTTCATTTAAAGCCAACAAAACAAAGTGCTGGAGAGAATATCGTTACAATTTTGAAGGGAATCTTTCAAGGAGAAAAGCCACCTTAAGAAACTCACAGTTGCCTGCTGGAGCTAGAACAACCATGATGAAAATTATCTGCACTGCTGAGCTGATTTGTGTGGCTTCATTCACACTGTTGTTGAGTAGAATGAGATGGAAACCTGTTTTGAAGGAAAGCCAGTGCCATATTATGAAAATAAGCACAATAGTTTATTTTATGATTTGGGAAGAAACAGCACGTAACTCACCTTCTCTGTTTTCCCTATGGCACTGACGCTGGGAGATGGAGGATAGGAGGGCAGGTGGAGCTGAAGGTCACATGAACTCTACTAAAGGGCAGCCCGACAAATAGCAGCCTTTGGTCAAGCTCTTCTGTGGAACTGTTGTATACGACAAAATAACATCCTAAACCAGAAATGTCTGCAGAGGCCACCAGTTGGCAGCTCCTGTGATGTGGATGCTTAGTGCAGTACACCTGGAGCTGGTTTTGAAGAGGCATGAGAGATTAAGGTCTGCATGGGCCCAGGACTTAAGGCATTTGGAATGAGCAGCATCACAAAGATGAAATACTTGTTCTCCAGCCCTGTCTCTTGATGCTGGACCTTTACAACCATACAATTTTTCTACGTGATGCAATGATCTAAAACATCCTCCTAGCCCCTTTTCCCTTTTCAGGCCAGCATGTATCACAAAACCAAGGCAATGCCTGTGCACTTGGGTTGTTCAGCCTGCTCCCTGGCATTCTTCCTGTGCACTGTCTGAAGGCTGGTGATGATACAGAAGGGGAGCCTGGATTAAAAATCCCTTACAGTGCTCAAGATTAAAAATGAAGACTGTCACTCTTCACCTCCGACACTTCCAATCTTTTAAATGTTCCACACATCAATAAAAATAAACTTAATTAGATTTTCTTCCTGTTCCCATGAATAGTCTGCAGCTGACTTATGCCAACAGTATCATCTGAATCCATAGTTATTGGTTTGATATTCCATAAAAGTAAAATAAAGCACAGCTCATATGGGTTTCAAATGAATATTGTTAAATTTAAAGAAATCTCAGGAACAGGGAACAGAGTTCTGGTCTGAGGTCCTGGCTTTTTCACTTGTTTTCTGCTAAACCTTCTTCAGGCCTTTCCTACTTGTGCAGCCAGTGAACAAAATGTACAGTGGTGATCAAATGCCAAGTGCTAACATATTGTGGTTTCATCTTTGTACAGGTCTCGTTCAATATACCAAGCAGACTTCAGGTCTGTGTGTGTACTGTCCTCTGCCATCCTCTCTCCTCCAGGGCCAAGGGGATTTGAGAACCAAACAGGAATATCAACAGTTACTGTAATACTACTGTAATTCCCTTAAAGTACAAATAGGGAGTTCGGGGAAGGGAAGATTTTCACTGTCAGGTTTGTGGGAGTATCATGCCACAGTGATCAGTACCAAAGGGGTCCCACTGCAGAACCAGGTATGTGTGTCCTGGGGGCAAGTGATAAAGCTGCTCTTCAGCTGAGGTGTCCAGGGTAACCTGCTGCCCACAGCAGAGTATCACTTCTGAGCAAAGAGCCAGCTCACAGTGGTTCAGACCCCCTGTTGCAGCTGGCTTTGTGACTGGTGGCTCTTCTGGTGCCAAGTCCCCTGGCATGTGTAGGGCCATGCCATCAAGAAGTGACCTTCTTCGTAAGCCCTGCTTTAAATTGACCTTATGGAGGCTGAAGAAAGGAACTATCCCTGTTAGCTCCCTTTGTTTAGACCCAAATTTCTTGAAGAGATAACAGTGTCTGCAGTGATCATCCAGAGGCCTTCACATGGAGTCCTTCTTTTCTGTTCCAGTAATAACAAACCTTGCTGGCAGACTGAGAGCCCAACAGATAAGACTGAGGAATAATGTGACATTGCATACTTTGATGGACTTCAAGGACGTGCAAGAAGAGAGACTGGGACAGCAGGGTGTGCTCAGTCCTGAGAAGGCTGAAGGCAGATGGAGGTGGAGGATCACAATGCTATCTTTTACTACTCGGTTGAAGAAAAAACAGAAGATACTGTCCCACTTCTCAGATGTGTGCAGCAAAAGAGTGAAAGGCAAGGGGCACAAGTTGCAATGAAGAAAATTCCAGTTACAAATTAGTGGGGAAAAAATCACCATGAAGGTGGTTAGGTGCTGCAACAGAGGGTTTGTGAAATCTCCATCTTTAGAAATGGAGACTGGGCAAGGTCCTGAGCAACCTCGTCTAGTTTGTCTCTGGTTTGAGAAGAGATTGGGTCAGAAACCTCCAGAGTCTCCTTTCAGTCTAAATAGTTGAAAGACATCACAGAACCATAAAATAGGAGCTGCACTTGAGATCTGTACCCTGCCATACTGGTGTGTTGACCACTTCCGTGGTGTTGCAAAGATGTGTGAAAAAGGCTACAGAAAGAATTTTCTGGGGGAAAAAAGAAAGCTATTGATGAGTGAGCTTAAAATAAGAACTTACAGGGTTTAAGCAGCCTGAGAGTCTATCAATCAAGCCTATCCTACAATTTTCCATCCAAAAGTTTGGATGTTTTCTGTGATCTGCATCAAGCTTGTGCCAATGCATACTGAAGTCTTATGCCGCCTTTCTACACTCAGTCCTGCTTTCTGTTTGTTGTGAAAACCTCTGATAGAAACGCAAGCAAGGTCATATCTCTCAAAAAAAACGGAGCCCAAGGAGATTGTAAACATGTGGGTTAAGCACTAATCAAATCCTGCTGCCTCCCAACATCCCTGGGGAATACAGCAGGGACATGGAATTAGTTTATTTGCAAGAGTAGTTTATCTACAAAATGGATCAAAATTTAAACATTTTCCTTTGGCATATGGTGTAAATTTTGAGAACCTTTACATACATAATTGACTCATCAATTTCATTTGAGGAAACACAGTTCAACCTAAAACTAAGGGGAAAATTAGACTAAATATGTGTTTCTAGTTAATTGCCCAACTCATATACTGTCTAATATAGCAAAGAACATTACAACTAAGTCTTTCTGATCTTAGAGATCACGCAATAAAAGTTTACAATCACTTTCTCCCTTTTACCAAAAGAATTTTGGTACTAGTCAAATAGGAAATATTTTCTTTGTCAGGTTTGAATACACAGAATCATTGAGGCCTTTTAAGGTGCTTGACTTCATACCTTGGTTAAAGTGTCTTAAAACTTTTCCCCACTGGGAGAAGTTGTGTTTATTCAGAGCTTGATTTAGCACAGCTGTCCAAAAGCTTATTATTTAAGTCTTGCTGCTTCTTGTCAATGTGTAACCAGAAGAGACAGGAAAATATTTATTTATTCCAGTGCCATGTTTCAGTTTGTTCTCAGTTTTCCTTTCACTATTTCTCTCTTGCTGTCTTCTCATCTACACTACATGCCCTCCCTTTTTCTCCTTATGACAATGCTAAGAAAATGTGTTCTCTTAAACGCCAACCATCCATTTCCCTGAAGTATCTCTGTCACAGTAAGCAGTAATAAAGCTGGAGGATCAACACTGTTCCTGAGACCAGAGAATTATGGACGCAAGGGTGATTGCACATAGTGGATTGCACAAGTACTAAGCGAGGCACTTCTTCCATGTATAGCCATTCTCCAACACAAGGCAAAACTGGCAAGCTCTGATTTTCAAAAATGATAAATAAATGATAAAAGCAATAAAAATGACACGCAGCCCATTCTACCATCCATCTCTGTGGATGTCAGCAGAATAACAGATAGTGAAGGCCTCATTTTATGATAAAGTCAAGGCAAAGATGACAACGTAGTTAAAAAATGAATGCCTTGGCACAGAATGCAGACCTGGTAAACTTTTTAGATGCTGATGAATTATGGTTTGGACTGCAAATCCTATGTCTGTGCAATAGCTTTGAATTTCTTCAAGTTGTTCCTGGTGTGCTCTGGCCTCCTTGCTCATTGACAGCTTCCTGGGACATGTAGCCCAATCCAGCACCTGCCCATGTGTCCTTCAGGGAACACCACAGCCAGTCTTGTTTGCAGCACAGAGGACCCCACACAGCAGAATCAAGAAGAAACAGAAGGTGAAAATGTTCTCTTCAGGTGAGACTGCAGGAAGCACCAGTGGTTCGGTCCTTGAACTAAGCAAACTTCTGTTTTCTGATCCCTAACATCCACAAGTGGCAGTCCAAATGAAGGCTGCTATGTAGCAATGTATAAAATTCCCTCAAACTATGCCAAGCATTTGTCCCAGTAGTGCCTAGAAGGACAAAGGCACAACAGCAACAGATTTCCCTACAGACGCCTATGCAGCATTCGTAGTCTCATTTAAAGCATTATCCCTCCTAAACATGGACATTCTAATAGGAAAGCTTGGTGCAGGAAAATAGTTTGTATCCTAAGAAGCATCTTGTTTTGTCTGTTTTTATTACACAATGCGTCTCTGAGGGATTTTATTTCTTTTCCAACAGTAAATAGGAAGCACTGTTTTGGAGAATATTGGTTACAGCAACCGACAGGCATTAGTTATTTTTCCTTGAAAAATACATGTGCTGCACAAAATTAATTTGCAGCAGCTCCTGATAAGAACATGCAAAGTCAAGGTCCTGTATAAGAAAAGTCAAGGAAAGAAGCACTGATAACAGCTTTTTTAGACGTTGTTAGGGCAAGGGAAGTTTTTTTTCAAGGATGCTGTGATTAAAACAGTTGCCAAAATATCATGTCAGCTAGAAACTCTTTTCTTATGGAACAGAAATGGTTTTGCTTTCCTGCTGTCAATTGCAGGCCTAGCTTTGCTCTAAAAAAGTAACAGTGTGGAGGTGCTGCTTCTATGGCTTTCCTCCAGGTCTCTCTTTAATGAGTGAACAAAACTCATGACTACAGAATGAAAAATGGAGTTCTGGAGTTAGTTGCATGATCACAAGTGCCTGATATCAGTGATCCCCTCTCCAGTGATTTCAGTCTAATTATTTGTGTTGCTGGCCTTCTTTATATCGTCACATAGTGGCACACCTAACTTAAGGTGGCTACCTATTCAACATCTTGCTTCTGCAGGGATTTCTGCCTATCCCTGTTTAGGAGAGAGGGAAATACAGCTCCAGCCAGTGTGTCACTACATAAAGACCTGGGAAAGCAGGGCAGGTGTTGTGAGATTCCGGCTAATGCCTAAGCCCTGCACTGTTCTCACAGTAGAAAAGAGTTTTGCTAGAACCGGAGTGAAACCCTGGGGGGAGATAGCTGGGCAGGTTCCCTGTATTTTGGAAATGTGAAAAGGAATGACAGTGTTCACTGCAAAGGCAGTAACAACTAGCCACAGTCTTATTTTCACTATGTACTCTCACACTGGACATTTCACAGATGGATCTTTTTTTCCAGCCTCTTTAATTTAACTGGTCTATACATTAAACCATTTCATCACTTTGAATGCCTCCAGGGTACTGAACAAATACAAATTATCCCAGAGGTTAGTTTTCAGTCTTGCGCAGAGGGAGAAACCCATGCTATAATGGAGATCCAAGTGCTCAAAAAGCCTATAGCAGAAAAGTCCACCTCTCAAACAGCTATCAATGGCTACTCCTGCTATTTACATTTAATGTTAATGCTCTCAACGTGGATATTAATACTGTATTGCACAAGGAAGTGCAGCTACAGAGAAATGTCAGATTGAGAGTTTAACCTCTGAGGATTCAGGCACACAGGACCACATCTAGCCAGGCATCCAGATCTCACTGCATCCAGAGTCTTTATCTTTCAGAGGGGAGGGGTGGAAGCACTACATCCATTTGCAGCAAAGGAGGCACGTGAGAGGGAGGGAAAGCATAATGACTGAGGGAGAGCTCTGTGGTATATAAATACACACAAAATTCCCCACAGTCTTTTGAGTGCTGGGAGAGCTGGAACCAAGGATTGAGGCAGACATTTGTGGGGTTTGTTTAGCATTGAAGTTGATTTTGAGTATTCTCAGGTTTCTTGGTTTCTTTTGTGTGTCATAGTTTGTGAATAGTTTTTACTTTGCATGGAAAAAACGCATAGGCTGCTTCTAAATAGGAATAGCTAGCAAAAGTAAGGAATTCTTTAAAAATTGTTGTTTAATGTAGGGTTGCTTGGTTTTTTTCCTAATTGTGTCACCTCCTGGTAACACCCTTTGATTTATAACAACTCCAGAGGTTGATGTCATGTGTTCATTTCCTCAGGCAGGAGGTGAACCAGCCAGGCTAAGCTCACGGGAGAGCCAGTTTGCTACTGAGGAGCAAGCCAGAGCAATGTCCCTGGCTGGGGTAAGCTGTCTGGTGACAGGAGCAGGAGGATTTCTTGGCCAGAGGATTGTGCAGTTGCTGATGGAAGAAGAGGAGCCGCTGGCTGAGATCCGACTGCTGGACAAAGCCTTTAGCAATGAAGCACTCATGAGATTTGAAAGTAAGTATCGTCTTGTGAAGACTGTGTGTTATGGGTATATATGATGTTGTCTCATGTAGATCGCTTGGAAATTTCTACCTCTCATCCAAAACAGCTTTGTAGATAGATGTTTTATTTCAATCAAGTCTTGCTTTATCCTTCTCTCTCCCTCCAGCACAGAAATTGGATGTAAAACATGAAAGCAAGAGGTTTTGTTGCCAAGCCTGAGGCTTCTCTAGATTGGAATAGAGATGTATATACTGTTCATGCAGTAAACAGGCTGCCTTCGATCTGACTTGTATTACATCACAACCCACAGAGCAAAATTAGTGCAAAAATCTCACACTTCTGCTTAGTGGAGAAGGAAAAAGCAAACATTGCTATGCTAGTGAGGACTTTGTGTGTGCAGTAACCCAGAGCATACTATCCTGGGACCTGATGTAGTAGACCAGATGGCAGCGGCAAAGTTGTGGGTGCAAATACTAATGGTTTTCTTGAACCTGTGATTAGTTTGGTTAATAGTGAACTTATGCCTGAGAGCTGTGATGAGGTATCTTAAAAATTTGTTGTTATTGTTAATATAATTAATTATATTAATCCCCAGTTGCCTGGAGAGCAGAAATCTTTTTGTCTATACGCAGAAAAGACAGGACCCATTTGCAAGGGGCAATTCAAGACCCTGGCTTCTTGAAGGGACTGGAGACAGCACAAATGAGTTTTATGCCCAGCATCAGAAACAGTCTGTGGTGAGGAAAGCAGCTCAGAGTATAATATTTTCTATATCCCATTTAAAGGGATCCTGAGCATATCTATAAAAGACACACAGGAACATAAATTCAATCAAGTTCTTAAGTCCCTGCCTCACATTTATTGGACAGTGCTTTCCTCCATCACACGTTAACATTAAGACTATTCTTCCTCTGTAAAGGCAACTATACAGGAACCCTTATTGAACATCCCCATACAATTTGTAAAGAGTCATGATTTTTCTACAAAGCATTTAAATGTCTTCAAAGAATAGTAACGGTGCACCTTAAATCTGGTGCAAATTGCACAAGCCGTTAGGATGGTTTTATACAACTTGGACTTCCTCCTCATTAAATCTCATTCAGAATTTCACCGAGGATTTGCTAGATGCCCTTGAGCCTTGCAGCAGCCTTCCTGTTCTGATTCCCAGGCAGTTCCCACAGTGACAAAACCTGCGCCTGCATCAGAGGCTGAAGCCCTTGCAGCAACAGGAGCGTGTGTGGCTTAGCACTGATGCAGCAGGGCAGCAACAGAACTGTCTGTGCTGCTTCAGGCTATGAGAGCTTTGTGAGGATAACAGAGCTTCCTGGGGAGTGAAAATGACTGAGTGAAGTCTTGACTGAGCTGCAGCAAAACGTTTCCCTGTTCCCTTTCTGTTCATAGGAAAGCTCTATGCCCTGTTTCCATATCCTCCCTCTTCCTCCACTGAACACTCCACCCAAACACTCCTTCTCCTGTTTTTGCACCATTCCTGCTGCCTATCTGAACAGCACAGAAGGAAAGGAAAAATCAGGTATCAGCAGGTTTGCCCACACCCGAACACGTAGTAGGAACAACAGGCTGGCATTTCAGATGTGTTTGAATGGCCTCGAGCTCCTGCCTTTTGACTGGCAATCCCTCTGGCTGTATCAGCCTCTGTAACTACATCTCTTCAAGCACCCTGCCAGTGCTTGTGCTTGGGACTGTCTGAAATATTTTCCTGCCATTCCCTTTCATGCTCTTCTGTAGCACAGTGACTCCTATTAAAAATGCAAGGCTGCTGCAAAAACAGGAAAGCTGGAGCCTTCTAACCTGCATTATTTTTACTGCAGGGCCTTTTATTCACTGGCATATGTTGTTTGGATTTCTTCAACAGCTGGGAGCAGAGCTGAGTGGTTTTCTTTCTCACTGAGCTCTTAACACTATGTACTTGTAGTATCTTTGCAGAGTCTGGGCAGTGGGTTGTAAGACACAGGAGTACATTGAAGTTACAGCTATTTGTGCCAGGAGGCGCTCAGGGACATTCCTCTTCCATCCAAGCAAGTTTTCCGCTGAGATCTTGAGCATCACACTCAGTCTGTGTAAAACAGTGGCATTTGTGGTCTTCCACAGCCCTAGGGAGTCCAGAATGATCCAGTCAACGTCAAGTACTGTGAGCTGGAGTCTACCCACTTACACTGTGTGGTTGAGAATGAATGTCACTTTGAACATGGTAGTTTGGTGCCTTAGGTTTCCTACCTCCCATACCCACTTCAAATTTATCTTGCTGCCTTTCCTGTGCTTCCACTCATGCAATTCCTTTCTTTCTTTTATTTTTAATTTTTCTATTTTTTATTTTGTTCGCTATTGCATTGGCATTTCTGGAAAAGTTGGAAACTCATAGGTTGTTCTCAGGAGGAATATTCACCATTTCAAAGCATTGAGTCCCCTTTGTCTCATCCACCCCCACCCACACATATAATTTTTTAGCTAGATCATGTGATGCTGGAGCATTCAGTGGTTTTACACTGCTAACCCAGTACCACTTCAAAGTAGAAGGAAAGTAGAGGGAGAAAGCGCTGCTTTTTTTTTTCCCCAGGGTTTTTCCTGGAGGAAAGTTCCTACTCTGGAAAAACTTTCTCCTTCCTTTTTTTGCCCCATGTTGCAGAAATTCATCTGCCTTTATCACTGCATTCAAAACAGAAAGGCAGGGTAGCAGCAGAATATCACAGTAGCTGGAATTGGAACAGAATAAACATCTTCGCTTTCCTGGGCTAAAGAAGCAAATAAGTTGCTTTCCTTTGTAAATGAAAATTACACGCAATTTTAAATTTTCTCCTATGAGTACACGAAGTAGGCCATTTTAGTGAACCATCCAGTTAATAAGGAAAGTGGAGATCTCTCATGAGGAGTGCTTTTTCCCATCATCCACCTCACAGCTGCTAGGAGCCCTATAAAAGAGCATGAAGAAATTCAAGTAAAGTCCCATAGACACTGCTGTTTGCTTGAATAGAAATTCCAAAAATAGAGAACTGAGTTGAACAACTTCTCTCCCTCCCCTTCCACCTGACCTACATGCTTTTTTGATGCCTGGGCAATGGTTTGTGCAGATGGAAATCAAATTTCTATCAGCTGTCTACCTCAGACTGAAAACACTTTCCTCTGTTTTCTCCCTGCTTCCAAGATCACCTGTAGTTTTCCTCTTCCCTCAGAGCAAAACAGGCTCAATCTGCTGACTCTTGACATCTAGCTGATGCTGCTAAAGTAAACAAGGCCCATACTATACTTACCAGGGCAACTTCTGCTGAGTAAGGTAGAATGGAGGAGAAGCTTTCCTGCCTTGTATCACACACATGTAACTTAAATTCTAAGCTGAAAAAGGTACAAAGCAGCTAGACAACAGTTTTCCAGTGACTGATATCAACTACCAACTGCATGTGTATAAATTTGCATTTTCCTTACTCCTGCCTAGGCACAGCAACCGCTCTGAAGTGGACACATGTCTGAATTTACATTGTGAAAGCTCATGTATTTCATAGAATCATAAAATCGTAGAATCATAGAATCACTAGGTTGGAAAAGACCCACTGGATCATCGAGTCCAACCATTTCTATCAAACACTAAACCATGTCCCTCAGCACCTCATCCATCTGTCTTTTTAACCCCTCCAGTGAAGGTGACTCAACCAGCTCCCTGGGCAGCCTGTTCCAGTGCCCAATGACCCTTTCTGTGAAAAATTTTTTCCTAATGTCCAGCCTGAATCTCCCCTGGTGGAGCTTGAGGCCATTCCCTCTTGTCCTGTCCCCTGTCACTTGGGAGAAGAGGCCAGCACCCTCCTCTCCACAAACTCCTTTCAGGTAGTTGTGGAGAACAATGAGGTCTCCCCTCAGCCTCCTCTTCTCCAGGCTAAATAACCCCACCTCTCTGCTGCCCCTCATAAGGCCTGTTCTCCAGCCCCCTCACCAGCCCCTCATTGCTCTTCTCTGGACTCGCTCCAGAGCCTCAACATCCTTCTTGTGGTGAGGGGCCCAGACCTGAACACAGGATTTGAGGAGTGGTCTCACCAGTGCCGAGTACAGAGGGAGAATAACCTCCCTGGACCTGCTGGTCACACCGTTTCTGATACAAGCCAAGATGCCATTGGCCTTCTTGGCCACCTGGCCAAGTTTTTTCAGTCCTTTGGGTTACTGCAACCCCACAAAGCATTACTCACAGAGAACAAAAACGTAAGGGCTGTACAAAGAGCTAATGCTTGATAGAGCAAAGCCAACTGCCAGGTGCTTAACAAAAAGCCTAGCTCCATAGCCTGACATTTCTACATCCATACAAGTAGAGGTCAGTGTAAACCTTCAGGAAATGGAGCCCTAGAAAATGGATGCACTGTTAAAAAAAAATTTAAAAAATCATAAGCAATCATGTGGCAGTGACTGTGCTGTGATAGCAATAATGCTAGATTTAGTAGCAGTTTTGTAACTGTTGAACATTTAGTCTCCCATTTCACATCTCAGACCAAGTGACTGTGATGGAAAAAAAGAAGACCCGCAAGCCTGTGGCATTAGAATAATTGTTAAATTAATACAGGATTACATTCTAGTGTCCTGTAGAGATAGTGAGATAAACCCATTTAGAAAGATACTCCCACTCATTTGTAGATTCCAGCAGCTGTCTTGCTTAGTGTTTCTCCACTAAAGATATGGGATGAAACACTGCCTGCTTTGGAGCCAATGACAAAGCACTGGGCTACACAGCGTTTCAGTCACAGCTGTGGTTAAAAGCTGTATAAATTAATCACACTTTTCTCTTATCTGACATGGGCATTTAATCATGCTGGAAGAAGACAGATTTTGCCTGTGCTGCAGAGTCTCTTCCTGGTAACTGTGCATGAACAGCCCTTCAGCAGATCCACAGCAGAGGCTCACAAGAGTTGTAATGACACCACATCCTAAAAAGCTGTAAGTCATGCTAAGAAAGTTCTCTCCTCTCCCATGGCATAGCTGCAGCCAGCAGACTACCCAGGACAGCAGTGTCACCTTCAACTATAAATCCCTCCAGGCAATCAGCCTGTGTTGGATTGGTTTTGTTAGTTTAGTTCCAGGCTGTATTTACGTGCTTCTGCTCAGTAAAATTTAAGGAAGGATGGCTCTAAAACCTAGGACTGCACCAGGGTCACACACATAAGCTGTTGTGGAGGGAATGGGCTTAAAAAGCAGGAGTTAAGGCAGGTCAGGACTGAGGTAGCTCAGGAGAGCAGCCTTGAGAGTTCGGATTTGGACCAGAAAGATGTGCTTGCTAAAAATGACCCCACTGCACAGATGCTGAAACACAGCCAGAGCTGGATGTAGAGGCACATTAAGCCCTGGCTAAGGTGCATAAAAAAAAAATGTCAGAACTGTAAGCAATGCATTAGAAGAGCCGCACTGCGGGCAAGGTCAAGGGGCAGAAAATAGGTGTGAACACAGCTTTGTGCACACATGCTGTGAATGGAGAGAGATCATTCATCAGCTTGAAGATGGGAGCATGCCGTGCATGGATTTTCAGTATACTTGGGTTAACACTTTTATAAATAGCCAGTCACCAGAACACGCACAGCTAAAGCTTCCCCTGTGAACTTTAAAACAGTAACACCTGAAGAAAGCTTCAGGCCCTTGCTAACAGTTCCTCTTAAAAAAAAAAGAAAAGAAGGAAGCACATTGAATATTGGCTCAAAAAATACAGTAAGTAATGCAATATAGACTTCTGTAGCACTGTAATTAGCACTTGACAATATTGCCATTGGAAATTGCCTTCTGTTTTGCAAGCCAGCCTTAAAATATCGCTCCAGTGCCCGAGCACTCAGCACCTCTCAGGCACGGTGTCAGCATCCACACAGCCCTTCGCTGCTCCTTTCCGAGCTCTTCTTAGGATGCCTCTAAGGTCTCCTGTTTTGTATTTTGCTGCCCTTGCAGAGTTCCAGGGTAAGACTGAGGTGAAAATCCTGGAAGGGGACATCCGAGACGTGATGTTCCTGCACCGTGCCTGTCAGGGGGTCTCCCTCATCATCCACACGGCTTCCATCATTGACACCTTGGGCCTCGTAGAGAAGCAGCTGCTCTGGGAAGTGAATGTGACAGGTGAGTGGGTGAAGAACCTTTCTCAAACCCATGTCTATTCTGTATTAATCATCATCTGCTCAGGAAAGGGAACACCTAGTTTTGAGCCAGATCAGTCCAGTTTGCTGCATCATGTACAGACATGCAATTGAGTGCAAAGCATACACATGTGCAGCCCCATGCAGCTCTGTCACTCTCCACACCCAGCATGCACCAGTCTTCCACTGCAAGGCACAGCAGGATCATTTACTCTTGTCAGCATTCACATATGCCTATCCTGACAGTTACACATGCTCTGCCTTCAGTAGGGATGGACATAATCCCATACCCAGTGGACCTCTGAATTCCCAATGCAGGAGGTTTCTCATCCCAATGAGAAAAATTTGTTCTTATTCTCCCTCACCCGGTATTATAGCATAAGTGCCTGTGTACATTTTTGAATTTTTACAATCGTTGCAGTCTTTGGCTGCCAATTACAGCACACTAGCACTGCTAACATACCAGGCCAGGCTCTCTGCTTTGTGTTCTTTTCCTTCCTCGTCTTCTCCTTTTCCTCTCACTATGTTTTCATGTGCATGAATGAGTTCAGATAAGCACATGCCCTCCCACCTTAAAATTACTATTAAAAATCACAGAATTACAGAATCACAGAACCACCACGTTGGAAAAGACCCACTGGATCATCGAGTCCAACCATTCCTATCAAACACTAAACCATGCCCCTCAGCGTCTCATCCACCCATCCCTTGAACACCTCCAGGGAAGGTGAATCAACCACCTCCCTGGGCAGCCTGTTCCAGTGTCCAGTGACCCTATCCATAAAAAATATTTTCCTGATGTCAAGCCTAAACCTCCCCTGGCAGAGCTTGAGGCCATTCCCTCTCGACCTGTCCCCTGTCACTTGGGAGAAGAGGCCAGCACCCTCCTCTCTACAACCTCCTTTCAGGTAGTTGTAGAGAGCAATGAGGTCTCCCCTCAGCCTCCTCTTCTCCAGCCTAAACAACCCCAGCTCTCTCAGCTGTTCCTCGTAAGACCTGCTCTCCAGCCCCTTCACCAGCTTCGTTGCTCTTCTCTGGACTCGCTCCAGAGCCTCAACATCCTTCTTGTGGTGAGGGGCCCAGACCTGAACACAGGATTTGAGGAGCAGTCTCACCAGTGCCGAGTACAGAGGGAGAATAACCTCCCTGGACCTGCTGGTCACACCGTTTCTGATCCAAGCCAAGATGCCATTGGCCTTCTTGGCCACCTGGGCACACTGCTGGCTCATGTTCAGTCGCTGTCAACCAACGCCCCCAGGTCCTTCTCCTCCAGGCAGCTTTCTAGACAGACTTCTCCTAGTCTGTAGCACTGCACAGGGTTGTTGTGCCCCAAGTGCAGGACCCGGCATTTGGCCTTGTTAAACCTCATGCCATTGGTCTCAGCCCAGCAGTCCAGCCTGTTCAGATCCCCCAACAAACTCAAGGCTATGGGAGGGAAGGGTTTCAGTGACTTTTTACTTCATGATTAGCTCTCTCTTTCTACTAAGAAGCCCCTGCTCTTCATTAAAAGATCAGATGAAGGGGAAAGCTTTGGCTTAGAAATAGCCTGTAAGGCATCACCTGCCAGGAAATTTAAATATATTTCCTAAAAGAACAAACTCATATCCCTCCCTGTGATCTCAAACCCCTCTATGCCTTTCAGAGAACTGGTACTGCCTAACCTATATGCACACTCACCTCTCTGTCTGTGTTGCTTCAGCTGCCTGGGGAAGATTTGGGGAAGATGTTCTTTATTTATATGAAGAGTTTTCCTGGTTCTTTGTTCCTCTCTGCTACAGATAGAGGGCATCTTCACAGAAAAATAAGGAGCATATTTCTACAGGCACCACTTTCAATGTTACTGGCTACTCACCAGTGTTCAGAGTAAGACGGTTTTTTGTAGTCAAGTCATCTCTTATATGCACCTTATAAACAGTAGGATGGCATTTGGGTTGTTTTCGCCTGGCTCATGGCCTTTACATTCAGCTTCAAGACCCTTTCATTTCTGCTCAGACGAAGCCATAAATTGACACTGGCCACAAATTAGAGCCCAACGGGCAGCTTCTTAGGTCCTTGCCAGGAAGGGAGCACAGAAGGGCAAGTTCCTGTAAACCTCTGCATTAGGTAGTATGAAAAATGAATATCCAGGGTGGTAGTTCAGAAAGAGGATTTGTAAAGCTCTGTCTTTGTGACCATACTCCTGCTACAATCTGTTCTTCACACCAGAATGTGTTGCCTGAATCCATAGGGGAGAAAACCCCAAAACAACAAAAAAACCTGAACAAATATTAAAATGCCCCAAAAGCAGAAAGGGCTCTAACTCTGAGCCGGAGTCAGTGATAGAGAGTTTATTTTAATCTACCCCATCATTCATTTTGCAGGTTAGACTTAAGCAAAAAATACCTAGGCTTTCATAATTATTTCAGATCCACCTCCAGTGGAGACTGCCTATGGGTGAAATAAGACCACTGGGCAGGTGAGGGTTAGATTATAACATCTGGTAGAATGAAAATATACCCTAGTCCTGCTCCTAGATCAAACTGACCCCAAGGACAGTAAATACTGCATTCTTCTTCCCTCCTTCCCACCATTTCTGTTCTGATGCTCTTCCGGCTTTCTGACCAGACAAGACACTGCTATGTACTTCACAGACTTGGAGGATGAAAGCCTTTTTTTTCCTAGAAAACAGAACTCATGACAGAATCATAGAATCATAGCATCATAGAATGGTTTGGGTCAGAAGAGACCTTAAAGGTCCTTCAGTTCCAACCCCCCTGCCATGGTCTGGGACAACTCCCACTGGATCAGGTTGCTCAAAGCCCCATCCAACCTGGCCTCAAACACCTCCAGGGATGGGGCAGCCAGGACGTCTCTGGGCAACCTGGGCCAGTGTCTCACCACCCTCATAGGAAAACATTTCTTCCTAATGTCTCATCTAAAACTCCCCTTTTTCAGCTTTAAGCCAGTCCCCTTTGTTCTCTTCCTGCACTCCCTGATACAGAGCCCCTCCCCAGCTTTCCTGTAGCCCCTTTCAGTACTGGAAGGCTGTATAAGGTCTCCTCAGAGCCTTCTCTTCTCCTCTCTAGGCTATACAAGCCCAGCTCTCTCAGCCTGTCAATACAAATATGTCAAGGAATTAGATGTGCATGTTCACAAAACGGGTTAAACTTCCCATGGTGCAGGATTTCCCCCTGCTTCACATGCCATACGATGCCACAGAGCAAAAATATCTGAAGAGAAGCCATTTTTTAGAAGGAGGGGAATTAAGGAATTAATTAAGTATAATCCAAACAAAAGTACCCTCTGTGACTCAAATCCTCAGCCAGAAGGGCTTTGTGTGCGAGCAAAACTTGGAGACCTGTTTCATGGAAGATTTACTTTATTACATGCTATGTGAAAGGTGTCCAAATTCCCATTATTATAAGAACCTTTTAATTTTTACACTTAACTTTGATTTGCAAATAAAACACATTTTATTTGGATTAAATTGATCTTGAACAGATACGAATGGCCAAGATAATTTTATGTTTGCCTTTTTTAAAACATGCTATCTCAGTTGATTTTATCTAGCCCTTCTGCTCTTTATTACTTTCCCTCACTTTCTAAACATCATTGATGGCAGGAATTAAGATACTATTTTTTAACGTAGTATATTTTTAATTAATTAATTTTCCAGATGACTCTGTCTTGTGTTTCACCTAAACATAGTGACTTGCATGAACTCACTTTTCATGTGAATTTAGACTTAGTCCTGGCTGTGTAAGCTTTTTTCTTTGCACTTCTTTAGTGTTTCTTAAAGCGCCACCCAGGTTTACTTTCCATTTGTTTCAACTTCCTTCTTATTCAAGCTTGAAAAAAATTAATTTGTTGCCCTAACAATATTCAGTTCAAGAATTCTTCCCATCTCCCACTCATTAATGGGTCTATGTTTTGCTACTGGTATTTCTCAATCCTCTGAACTTATTCATTAAATATTTAGCAATGCTAGCCTGCTCCGTACTCTGCTGCCGTTAGCTGTTGTAACAGACCAAGCAGACTTCTTAGATCGTTTATGTCCCTCACTGTACTGTTTGACTTTATCCCCTTGATTTTAGGTCACACCCTTAGGCCTGAGATCATATTAGTCATTTTGGTTTAATGTTCCTTTGCCAAAGACATTTTCAAATGTCTTTGAGTTGTATCTTCTGTTCTGAAGTCACTGGCTCTTTTATATATACTCCCTGTCATTGCACCATACACAACAAATAAGGCTTGTTTTGCCTCAAAACTCAGAAGAAAAAAGAGCCTACTTGCCATTAAAACATCACAGTTTATTAAAATAATTACACTCCCCTTGAATATGCTTTCCTAGCTTAACCCTCTTGCTACTTGAAACACCTTGAACTTTCCAATTTACCTCTGCTCTCCTCAATGAAAGTATTATGACAGGATTTTAAAAGTAAGAAATCCTGTATCACTGCAAGTAAAACCCAGAATATGCTGAAAAAAGAGGCATATATACACAAGCATCATTTTGCTCACTGCACATTGCTCTTTGGCAACATGGTATCATGCATTGTTCTGACAGCTTTCCCTTCAAGCCCTCCTCTAAAGCCAGCTGGAAAGTGATTCCCACTGGGTGAAGCTGCTTTTAGAGCAAACCCCACATTAATGCTGTCCCTGCTTAGCAAACCACCCAAGAGCATCCTCAAGCCTAGAAAGCAGGGGCTGCAGCACACAGGATGGATGGTACCTAATGAGAAGAGCAGCCTCTGAAGGTTCTCAGCCTTAAGCCAAGTCAATCGAACCAGCAGGCACAAGCCCCTGAATCTGTGGTCAGTATCCATGCTAACCTAAGCAAGACCAAAATATGACTCTTGACATAAAAAACCTCCCACACCATGCAATTAAGACCAAGTGTTCATCCTTGTTTAACTCAATTGGGTGCACTGACACCACTTAAATACAGATGTAAGGTAGGTTCGCTTTCATTGAAAATGCTGCCCAGTTCAGAACAGGATTCTTCCAGCCAAGCTCAGGCAAGACATGCTGTTTCTGATATAAAAATCCCACTTTTTCCTGCTTGGAGAGTTCTAGACTGACTTGCTTGTTTCTTTTTTGAAGGTACTCAGCTACTGCTGGAGGTATGTGTCCGCTGTAACGTCCAGCACTTCATATACACCAGTACCATAGAAGTGACAGGCCCAAACAGCAAAGGTGACCCTGTTTTCAATGGTAATGAAGATACAGTTTATGTGAGCGTACCAAAATTTCCTTATGCCCAGACTAAGAGACTGGCAGAGAATTCTGTGCTGAAAGCAGATGGCCAGGTATTGAAGGATGGTGGCACACTGATGACTTGCGCCCTAAGATCAATGTACATTTTTGGAGAAGGATGCCCATTTCTTCAAGGTCATTTGGATAAGTGTCTGTTAAACAAAAATGTCTACCTGCGCTTCTCCAGAAAGGAGGCTCTGGTGAACCCCGTGTACGTGGGAAACATTGCCTGGGCACATGTGCAGGCAGCCAAAGCCCTGCAGGTTCCACAGAAGGCCAAGAACATCAGGGGGCAGTTCTACTACATCTCAGATGACACTCCTCCTATGAGCTATGCAGATCTAAATTACGAGCTGACCAAGGACCTGGGGTTTGCAATTGAGCCCAGGCTCCCCATGCCTCTGACGATGTTGTATTACTTCTCGCTGCTGCTGGAGATCGTGAGCTTCTTGCTCAGGCCCTTTGTCAGATACATCCCCTCCACCAACCGCCACCTGGTCACTCTACTGAATACCCCGTTCACCTTCTCTTATAAAAAGGCACAGAAGGATTTTGGCTACACACCCCGCTACACGTGGGAAGCAGCCAAGCAGTCCACTGGTCAGTGGCTTGCCTCCATTGTCCCACAGAGAAGGGAGTACTTGCAAATCGAGACCGTCTAAGTCTTAAGAGGAGGAGAGGGCTGGCTAAACGAGCAGGGCCAGGAGCCAGAGGGGAGCTGGTTGAACGGCAGCGCAGCAAACTACAAAATATTTAAATGAAGACTTAGTGTAACAGCCCCCTCATCAACACCTCCCCCTCGCCCCAATTCAGAATAAGAAAAAGCGAAATGTTCCTTTGTTTGTTGAGTACACACTGATCAGAACCAGCTTTACTGTAGTACTGATCCATTTCTTTATGTGCAGCATGAAGACGCTATTTTAGTAAGACTCTATACTGTCCTTTATGGGAACACATCAGCCCTTCTTTTCATTCCATGCGTCCATTAAAGGTTTTGTAAAGCACAGTTCGTCCTAGAACTATGCTTACACTTTACAGATAATGTCCTACTCACACCCTACTCATTCTGCTCTTGCCAAACACGAAGCAAGGTAGAAGGCACATGTTTGCAAAAGCTGTTACAAACCTTACTCACTTTTTCAAGAGTATAGTCCAGTTTCACATGCCATTCATCTGACAGTCAAGCTTGAGAATAAATTTGGGCACTGTAAGCATTGTGAGGCCAAAAGTACAATATTAGTGCAGCATAGTTTTAGTTAGGCTGGTGTGTGAAGGGAGAGAAGGGTAAGATTTGGTCAAGTGAAGAGTTCTTCATCCAGTCTCATTTTCCTAGTTACCAGTTTTGCAATAAATCTGACGAGTGGTGAGAAGAACAGATTCAACGAGATGATAAGGAGAAAAATATTGCAGGATGGCTTTGTTCACTGAAGAGTTTCCATTGCAGAGTCAAGACATTTGTGAACACTGAGGAAAAATAAGCAGTGCAGGAAAAAATCATGCTATTTCCAGATTTCAGCAAGGAACAAAGGCTTGCTTTAGCTGTGCTGTCCCTGTGCTTTCCTGAAGGCCATGTGAGTTTATGTAAAATGTGTAACTTGACTTTTGGGCCAAAAATGTAGAACTTATCTGAACAAATGTTTGCTCACTTCCTGAAAACAGCTCTGCAAGATGGTAATTTCTCTGTTCTGTTTAGGATGGTGTGAATAGAAACATTTTACCTGACTCTGTACTAATGTAAATAAATCACATTTCTCAAGGTGTAGGCAGATTGTGATCTGTGTTGAGCTTGATTATTAAGTGTCCTAGACGTTAGATTGTCCCATTACAAATATTACTATATTACTATTGTCTTTAGTAACATTTTAGATGAAGTTTACAATATCTGAATCAACGGAATACCAGCCACCAGAGCTTCCAGCCATATGCTGGGGCCACAGAAATAAATTAATTCCCCAGAGAGGCCATGATTTTGTCCAACTTACAGCAGTAGTTTACAAAGGTCTTGCCCCATCCCTTTGCAAAGGGGCCAAGTAAACACAACAGATCCATGTGCTTATGTCTCACCTGCTCCAGCATTTCAGTATAAGCTGCAGATCCACGCAAAAGGGCAGAACAGGCACATGTGCTCTCTTTCCTCCATCATCAGGATGAGAATCCTGTGACTGAAGCACCTTTCACTATCAGAGCTGCTCACTCAAGTGAACTTAAGAAGGAGCCAAAGTGTCCGATTCTTCTGTTAATTGTGCAGCATTTTGAAGCAAGCCGCTGACAGTGAACAAAGGACCAACAAGTGGTGGCACAGAACCACCTGAGCAACAAATCTTGTGTGTATCACAGACAAATGGGAAGTAATTTGGGGAGCCCTCTCTCTGTATTTTTAGTAGTTGCTGTGGTCTGGACGTAATTTGGCCAACTTTGTTTTTGAACAAAAGGTGGTCTCCTTTTCACAGGCAGCTGCTGAAAAGATCAACCCCTGCCTCTTAGCTTTGCTGTTAGACCAATTGTATGTTTGTTTTTTTCTAGTTTTGCTTGAATTCAGGCCTCAAAATCAACCAGAATGAGTTAAAATGAATACCACATCAAAGTCACCCACTCATTACCCCCATTCAGCTACTAGCAACTGCCCCGGGCACACAGGTGTGATAGTGTGCTTCTGCCTTGCTGCTGTGACAGCTTCAAATGCCTAAGTTTTGGTGTTTAAATACAGACCAGTTTTAGGCAATTAAATTTCACTCATAATCCCTAAAATTTTTTTCTAAAAGATTACTAAACCCCAGTTTGTTTTCTGCCTGACAGGACTCTGAACTGCAGTATAGTTCTTGATAACAATGATTTCCCTGTGAAGGACAGTAAGGGCTCCAGGTGCGACTTCATAGAATCCTAGAAAGGTTTGGGTTGGAAGGGACCATGAAGGTCATCTAGTCCACATCCCAACCCTGCAGTGAGAAGGGATGTCTTCAACTTGATCAAGTTGCTCAGAGCCCCATCCAACCTGACCTTGAATGTTACGAGGGATGGGGCATCCACTTCCTCTCTGGGCAACCTGTGCCAGTGTTTCACCACCCTCAGCATGAAAAATTTCTTCCTAATACCTAGTCCAAACTTCTCTTTTAGTTTAAAACCATTAACTCTTGCCCTAACCCTTGCTACAGGCCCTGCTACAAAGTTTGTCCCTATCTTTCTTATCAGCCCCCTTTAAGTATTGAAAGGCCCCAATAAGGTCTCCTCGGAGTCTTCTCTTCTCCAAGCTGAACAACCCCAACTCTCTCATCCTCTCTTAATAGTGCAGGTGTTTGGGGTCTTTGATTATTTTTGTGGCCCTCCTCTAGACCTGCTCCAACAGGTCCACGTCCCTCCTGTGCTGAGGGCTCCAGAGCTGCACGCAGTACTCCAGGCAAGGTCTCACCAGAGCAGAGCAGAGGGGCAGAATCACCTCCCTTCACCTGCTGGCCACAGCTCTTTTGATGCAGCCCAGGTTACGGTTGGCTTTCTGGGCTGCTAGCACAATTCACCAGCTCATTTCCAGCTTCTCATGCATTACCATGCAGATAGGAGTCAAGTCTTACTTACTAGTCCTGTTAATAATCATGACTTTACACTAGCAATTGCACCCTCAGACCTCTTCATACATGCTTTGTTCCTCTTCAGACTGAACTCCAGCTCCTGTTGAGCTCTGTTCCTCTCCTATCCTGTTCCTTTGCCCTTTGCTCTCCTTCAGACCCCTCTGCGCATGCTCCATTGCCCTTCTAGTGCTTGTGTTTGCATACTTACCCCTTGTAGCCCCCTCTGTTCTCACTATGTTCCCTTCTGAACCCCTCCATCACTGCTCTTTTCCACTCCCTTCCCGTCTAGCTGGTTCTGTTCCCTGCCAGCCCCACCTCACTTCATGCATCTTTCAGCGTCTCACAAGTAGAGAAAGATGGGCTCTTCACCTTGCAGCCACCCCAGGCAAACCAATGCCTTGCTCTCCAAAAACCTGGGAAAGATTAGCGAAACAGACCCTAACAAGATCTGGTCTCACGATCTCTGAAACAGAGACAAGTGACAACACAATACTGCTTGTGAGGAGCTCTGTGAAGACTGATTCTGAAGCTCACACTGTTGCAGGCATTAGAACTTTGCAGGGAAAGAGGTACTGGCTTACTGGCATCCTCATAGTTTGTGAACTTTTTTGGCTTTTCAGGAAGATGGACCCAGCTCTTTGGGGGAGAAAAACTTCACAAAAGGAGATTTTCTAAGAAAACCTAATGCTCTTGAGGGAACTGAAGTAGTTCTGCAACTCCCCTCCAGCCTGCAATGGCATTTTCTATCACTGCCAAGCCGTAGCCTGATGTGGTCCTACCATGAGATCTAGGGTACGGGCTTGAGTTCCCATCTGCTTGTGAGTAGACTCCTTGATCTCTCTCCTTACCCTTCCTCAGGTGTGTAATGATTGACCTTTTCTATACTGGTGACATTACCAAATATCCTGAAGGAAAACTCTACCTCTCTCTTAGTCAGGGCACCTTTCAGGAAAGGCTTTGAGAGAGAGGGAAGGTGGACAACCACTTTGAGTGCTGCTGCTTTAGGCCCTACCAGATCATCAACGGGTCCTTTTGTGTCTCACTTATACCTGCAGCTGAGATGTTACACTTCATGTCTGTGTACTTTCTTCCCCTCCATTGCCTTCCTTGGACACTGTTCCTCTTCCCTCTCCTGTACACACACTCTTATTTCCATTTAGTCCCCTCTACACGCACCTGCTTCCTCTCCCCTTCCCCTCCTCTCATGCATTTTTGCCCTCCAATACCCTTTGTGCCCATTCTGTTCCCCTCCATTATATTTCAGGCACCAAACTGTTGCTGAGTAGAAGGGGCAGTGCCTTCAGTGCCTTCAGTCTACTTACTGGGTACCTTCCTTCAAACTTAGTTCAGGCTACTGTCCCATTGGTCTTTGCTACTGAAGCACACTGCTCCCTCACATCCAGCTTGTTGCCTACCAAGAATTCCAGATCTTTTTCAGCAGAGTTTCCCCCAGACAGTCAAGCCCACTATGGGTACATGGCTTTGCACTTGTTCCTGTTGAATTTCACAAGGTTTCTGCTGGCCCTTTCCCCCAGCCCACATCATACATCTGAAGGCCTTGCCTTCAAGCGTGTCAGCTGCTTCCCCCTGTTTGGTGTCATCCACAAACAGGCCAAGAACGCATTCCCTTGCCTCCTGCAAGTGGCTGAAAAAGATCGTAGAATCATAGAATCATAGAATCACCAGGTTGGAAGAGACCCACCATTCTAAACCTCCCCTGGCGGAGCTTGAGGCCATTCCCTCTTGTCCTGTCCCCTGTCACTTGGGAGAAGAGGCCAGCTCCCCCCTCTCTACAACCTCCTTTCAGGTAGTTGTAGAGAGCAATGAGGTCTCCCCTCAGCCTCCTCTTCTCCAGCCTAAACAACCCCAGCTCTCTCAGCCACTCCTCATAAGGCCTGTTCTCCAGCCCCCTCACCAGCTTTGTTGCTCTTCTCTAGACTCACTCCAGAGCCTCAACATCCTTCTTGTGGTGAGGGGCCCAGAACTGAACACAGGATTCGAGGAGCGGTCTCACCAGTGCCGAGTACAGAGGGAGAATAACCTCCCTGGACCTGCTGGTCACGCCGTTTCTGATACAAGCCAAGATGCCATTGGCCTTCTTGACCACCTGGGCACACTGCTGGCTCATGTTCAGTCGCTGTCAACCAACACCCCCAGGTCCCTCTCCTCCAGGCAGCTTTCTAGACAGACTTCTTCAAGATGTGGAACAAGACAAGGGTGCGGGACAGACTTTTGCGATGCCCTGCTTACTACCTACTGCCTTCTGACCCCAATCACCAAACAGCATTCCGGCAGGAAGAGACTAGAGTTCTGTTTAGATTTTTAATGGGAGGGTCTTGAAGAGTTGAAACAACAACAGACAGCATTCGTGATGCCAATTTGGTCATTGCTGGGCACAATACTGTAATTTCATTTGGTTTTAGAGCTTTTTTTCGGAGTTGAGCACCTTAGTGCCTTACTTGCTGTTTGTTATAGTTTATACACAATTCGTCACCTCTGGGCATTGGGTTAAAGATACAGCTTTGCTCTTTTGCTTAGAATTAGTTTATCATGTTTAAAATCATTGATAGCAACCATAGCAGGCAGGTTCCAACCACAAAGGGCAGCGGCAGCTTCATCTCCGTACCTGGGGAGCCGTCTAGTGGACTTTGTTTCTAATTACACCGTTTGTTTTATTCCCAGAAGACAAGCTTTTGGGGAAATACTTTTTCACAGCTTCCCCTTCTCCTTCAGGGTAGTTCAAATACCTTTTGAGAGTTTTGGATATCTTTGGGATTTTGCAACTGGTATGCATATATTATTAAGTCTCTTGAATGCGTTACAGGTCTTGGTCTTGCTCAGGGTAAAATGTCAGGATGAAGGTAGGTGCTGCTTGGCTATTCCAACACCCAGGATGAGAAATGCAGCTACCTCATCCACCACTACAGCTGTAGCTGGACATTGTGGCTGCAGAGACTTCTGCAACAGGCACCACAACAACTCAAAGAGAGTCGGTGTAGCTCAGCCTGGAGAAGAGAAAGCTCTGGGGAAACCTTATAGTGGCTTTCTGGTACTTAAAAGGGACTACAGGAAAGCTGGGGGTGGGGCTCTTTATCAGGGATTGCAGGGATGGTATGAGGGGCAACAGTTTTAAGGTGAAAGAGGAGAGACTGAGATGAGACACTGGGAAGAATTTTTTTTCCTATGAGGGTGGTGAGGCACTGGCACACATTGCCCAGAGAAGTCATGGCTGCCCCATCCCTTTAGGTGTTCAAGGCCAGGTTGGATGAGGCTTTGAGCAACCTGATTGCGTGGGAGGTGTCCCTGCACTGGGCAGGGGGGTTGAAACAAGATGATCTTTAAAGGCCTTTCCAACTCAAACCATTCTATTATTCTGTGGCTCTATGAAACCCAGACAATATGCTCTGCAGCTAATGAAATCTCAGCAACCGATAAACCCAACAACCAACTTGTGCCAGCATCAGTCGCCCCTGTGCAGAAGAGATACACAAGAAAAATAGGCTTGAAGGTGAACCAACGACATCACAGAGAGAAGACCAAGAATCCAAGTACATATTCACTATCCTTAATTGGGCTGCAAGATATATGAAAAGAATTCTGCTGTCATGGGGGTGAGCAACTTCTCACTTCACTGCTCCAATGCTGGGATAAGAGGAGTTATCAAGTCCAATAGCATGGACTTAGAGGGTAGAGATGTCAGGCAGATGGGAGCCCTGGCTAGAAAAAGGTACATGGACAAGGCGCTTAGAAGAGAAGCACAAACCCTCAGCCTCTGAAGGCAGCAGTAAGTGGATGACTGTGGAGAAAGCTATCAAGTACCTGAGGGAATTATCTGTGTGGGAAATGATTTATAATGACCTGAGAAAGCAGCAGACACCTAGAGATCCAGATGGAGAACGATGTGTCCAGCCGACATTGCAGAAGTTCATAGAGCGTGCACCACCACCATATGCCCCCTCATTGGCAATACTGGACTTCATAGAATCATAGAATCACCAGGTTGGAAAAGACCCACCGGATCATCGAGTCCAACCATTCCGATCAATCACTAAACCATGTCTCTCAGCGCCTCGTCCACCCGTCCCTTAAACACTTCCAGGGAAGGTGACTCAACCACCTCCCTGGGCAGCCTGTTAACTTGGTAGAAGATGCCAGTTGTGGGTGGCTTGGCTAGCCAAATGCAGGAATATGAGATATGGACAGGCAATATATAGGTGAACAAATTTTAGCTTGGTGAGCCCATGCCACCTCAGGCCATCAAGGAAAAGATGAAACATATAGATGGGCTTGTGCTGGAGGGGTGGACGCTATTGCACAGGTCATCCATGAATGTTGAAACATGCATCACAATTAAGCAGACCCAATTGTTAAAGCCTCTGTGGTACGGAGGATGGTAGCTGAAATATATATATGGGGAGACCTGGCACACAGACTACACCATACTCCCTCAAACCCGCCCAGGCAAACACCATGTGCTTACAATGGTGGACACAACTACCAGGTGGCTGGAAACGTATCCCATGCCACCACCTGGAACACTATCTTGGGCCTTGAAAAACAAGTCTTGTGGTGGCATGGCACGCCAGAAAGAACTGAGTCAGATAATGGGACTCATTTCTGAAACAATCTCATAGACACCTGGGCTAAGGATCATGGTACATCACATTGTCTATCACGCACCAGCCTCCGGGAAAACTGAACAATACAACAGACTGTTAAATATTACCTTGAAAGCAATGAGTGGCGAGACCTTTAAAACTTGAGATAAACATTTAGCAAAAGCCACTTGGTTAGTTAGCACTGCAGGATCTGTCAATCATGCTGGCCCTGCTCAATCAGAACTTTTCTGTACTGTAGAAGGGCATAAAGTTACTGTGGTGCATGTAAGGAATATGCTGGGGAAGACAGTCTGAGTTATTCCTGCCTTGAGAGAAGACAAACCCATCCATGGTATTGCTTTTGCTTAAGGGCCTGGGTGTACCTGGTGGGTGATGCAGGAGGGTGGGGAAGTAACAGAATCATAGAATCATAGAATCGTAGAATCGTAGAATCATAGAATAGTTTGGGTTGGAAGGGACCTTAAGGATCATCCATTTCCAACCCCCCTGCCATTGGCAGACATGCCCCCACCAGATCAGGCTGCTCAGAGCCTCATCCAGCCTGGCCTTGAACACTTCCAGGGAGTGGCCATCCCCAACTTCTCTGGGCAACCTGTGCCAGTTCCTCATCACCCTCATCCTTAAGATTTCTTCATAATGTCTAATCTAAATGTGCCCCCTTCTGATTTAAAGCCATTCCCTCTCATCCTCTCACTCCACGACCTCGTAGAAAGTCCCTCCTCTGCTTTCATGTATGCCCCCTTCAGGTACGGGAAGGTTGCTACAAGGTATCCCTGAAGCCTTCTCTTCTGCAGGCTAAACAACTGCAACTCTCTTCAGCCTGTCCTCATATGAGAGGTGCTCCACTCCTCTGATCACCTTCATGGCCCTCCTCTGGACCTGTTCCAACAGTTCCATATCCTTCTTACACTGGGGATTCCAGAACTGGACTCTAGGTGAGGTCTCACAAGAGCAGAATTGAGGGACAGAATCACCTCCCTCGACCTGCTGGCAACACTTCTTTTGATGCAGCCCAGGATATATTTGGCTTTCTGGGCTCAAGTGCACATTGCTGGCTCATGTCAAGCTTCTCATCGATCAGCACCCCCAAGTCCTTCTTTGCAGGGCTGCTCTCAATCACATTATCCTTCATCCCTCATTCCCCAAGCCAGGTGTAGGACCTTGCACTTGGCCTTGTTGAACCACATGAGGTTCACACAGATCCACTTTTCCAGCTTGTCCAGGTCTCTCTGGATGACATTCTGTCCTTCTGGTGCGAAATCTGCACCACTCAGCTTGGTGTCATCTACAAACTTGCTGAGAATGCACTCAATCTCACTGTCTGTATAATTGATGTAGATATTAATCAACACTGATCCCAGTACGGATCCCAGAGGAACACCATTTGTCACCTATCTCCATCTGGACATCAAGCTGTTGACGATCACTTTTGGAATGTGACCGTCCAACCAATTCCTTATCCACTGAACAGTCCACCCATCAAATCCATCTGTGTCTAATTTAAAGAGAAGGATGCTGCCCAGTGTGTACCTTGAGGAGATTTGATTCTGTGTGCAAACAGCCGATAATGTGAACTGCATGATGCTAATTGCTACGTGATACTGCTTGTCATCCTTCCCCCAGATTAATGAAGAACTGACTTCAGCAACTTCCAGCAGCCCCGCAACTTCCTCGAGATAGACATCAGTATAAATCAAGAATTTTTCTGGGGACACTCTCTCCCGTTTTGGACTCTGCCCTCCTCACGTGATCTCCTACTCCTGGCGCTCCTACTCCTCCAAGTTCAAATGCCATGTTCTCTGGTCTCTCTGTGACAGCTGTGACATCTGCAGCCACTGGAACTGCTGCACTTGTTTTATTGGCAGTCTGACAACCGTTGCTAGGAGCATGCATTCCATGGCTACTCTTCAGGAGTATTCTGAGTATTTTTCTGTATTTTCTATATTATTTGTGTTAATATTAGTTTTGATTGTTTATTAAAACTGTTTCTGTTTCAACCTACAGTTCTTCCTTTCCTTTCCTGATTTTTATTCTCCAGGTGCTGGTGGTGGAGAACTGGATGAGGGAGTGGCTGTCTATTGTTTAGCTACTGACTAAAGGCATTAAACTGGGACAAGACCGAAGACGTGGAATACTGCAACACATACCAGAGAAGTAGGACATCCTTGCCCAGGTTTAACAGAGCTCCTAAGATATCTACAGATGCTACCAGAGAGAACGAAGGACAACTTTTCTTCCGCAGTTCAGTAAGTGACATTTCCCAAATGCAGGCTGATGTTGTCATTTTTGCCTTCTCAGTGAGGCAGTGGGATCTTTATATCTCTCCAAGGGCTGTGCTCCCAACAACCAGATTTCTAAGTGCCAAATCCCTCCTTTGCTGAACTTCCTATTTCTTGTTGCCACATCCCTTACTTCAATCACCTGACAAGCCATTCCTGCTGACAGGAAGCTTATTCCCACTTTTGTCCCTATCCTGATACTCCCTACTTCATCAGCAACCTACTCATACTGTGACAGAGATGTCTCCTCCCCTTGATGGTTTCTTCCTACTTTCAATCACACCATATTATTTATAATTTAGTTTAATTTTGTTAAAGGCAAGGCACTGATGCTCACAGACCTAAGGAAAACGTTGTCCTCCTGCCTATTTCTGGTGAAGTTTACAGTGCTGCTTGAGGCGTGCCTTGTTTTAGAAGCACTTCCCCACACAACACATATAAAGGTTTTTTTTCTTCTGCTTGGACTCACTGGTGTCAGTGTGAAAGCTCTGTTTGAAGAACTTCTCACACTGGGAACACACACAGGGCTTCTCACCTGTCTGGGTTCGCTGGTGCTGGACAACAGTTGAGAAATCATTGAAGCCTTTTCCATACTGAATGTATTTGAAGAGCCTCTCGCAATGTAGGCTCTGTACTGTTAGTGTCTTTGTGCTTGGACTCAGCCTGCAGGGAGTGGGCAGATGCACTATGCCCTGAAATGTGGGCTGGGCATCAGGGCTGAGGCTGCTGGTGGCAGAGATGCTGAGGGCAAAGCTTCCTCCTGTAGTGAAAAGGCAGCTGGAAACAGGCCACAGGGCAGATCTGAGTGACATCCCAGTATTAGGACCAGGTCCACATTTTGATCTCATCACTCTTTCACTGGGGAAGGAGTTTGAGACAAGGAACATCACGGAGCAACTTCTGGGTGGGGTGACTGCAGTATTAAATCTGTGATTTTTTCCTGTGTGTCCCCTCCCTGTAGCTCCTGGCCTAGGACACAGCAGGCAAAGTGAGATCTGAGCCTTGCACTTCTCAGTGGGATTCTCCGCTTGGAGAGGAAGTAACTTATGATCAGCTATTTGATAGGATTGATGCTTGTTTCACGTAATTTAAGTCTCCCGGCTCTGCCGGTCTGTGCCTCTTACAACCACAAGATGGTATCTTTAGCGATAGTTCTCCCTCGCTTGCTCTGTGAAGTCCAATTTGAAGTTCCAATTTGAAAAATGCATTTTGTTCACAAATAACACAGTGCAAGGTTGATGGTACAGGCTGCTACTACTGGGTGTCAGAGAAAGAGGAGTAAAGTAACTCTGATATTTCATGTCCATTATTCGTGCAAGTATTCGTCTGACCTCCCCTCCTGCTAACATCCTTTTTGTGCTTTGCAACCCCTTTTACTAGTCAAAATTTCACAATGTTGCTTTAGGGGGATGTACTGATGCATCTATTTCAAGAAAAGTTCTCTGGTTCATTCTGTAAAGATTGCTCAGGTGGGGGTAATGTCATATTTGTCTGCGATAACAGGGCAACCGGAGCACAGCCCAGAATCTCCAAAAGTGCCACTGTCTAGCTTTCCAATCCCATCTAAGGATAAATTGGTTAACGCATTGGAAGTCTGCATGGGCCTCTCTGCACAGATAGATATGTAGTACAGGATTTAAAAAAACACCAAGCGCCTCCTTTCCCCTCTCCCACCAGCACCCCCGCAGCGAGTGATGGAAGAGCTACAGGTGATGGAGTTAAGGCCAAGTGTATGAATCCTATTGGTTATTCACTTGGGAGTGAAAAAAATAAACCTGCCTGTAAAAAGATCACTGCAAGCACCTGAAGTAACTGTGGGACTCATGTTTATATCACAGAACGTTTTACTTCGATGTCATGTTATTCTGTGTTGTGTTTTGTACTTGGTTACTGTGAAAGGTCATACTAAAATCAGGATATTGCCAATCATGTGTGTTTGAATAAGAGCAGTCAACAGGAGTGACTGCCTGATCTGTCTGGGGAATGGAGATGCATGTCTATTTCAGATTTAAGTTTAAAAAAAATTCTTTCCAAAAAGCAGGTTGCCCTCTAGTGTTTGCAGCAGTGCTCAGGGTGAGCCTAACACAGAAATGTCTATTCCTGATTATTTCATTATGCTGGTAAAAAGTGCTTGTAACCTCTGCCAGACTGGGAGATACACCAAGTTTTCTCTTTTTTAATATTATTTTTAAGGGTGTTTTTAATCATTCTGGAAGAAAAGGGAAGGGAAAGGCTTGGAAATATTAAATTAAGAGTGACCCAAAGGCTCAAGATTAAAAAAATAATAATCCCTGAAGACATGGAAAAAGATCTTCAAACTTGTTATTTAGAAGAAATCTCATCATTTTCCTACCCTGATTAAGAGTTTTTGAAAACTTGAGGTTGTTAAGCAGCTGAAAACTAAACTATAGTCTTTTCTCAACAGGAGCCAGCTGGAATCCCACGGCATCCACAAAGGTTATCGGACACTCCCCATCAGGCATGTTTGCTCCGCTGCAGGAAGAAAGCTCCTCACAGTCCCAGTTCATGTCCCACATCACAAACTTGCCACCATCCTTTGTGTTGATTTCCTAATCTGTTGAGGGCAGACTGCTGTGCGCTTGCACTTGGCTGGGTCTGCCGAGCCTTGGTGGCTCTTGAAACAAGGGACTTTGCATGTCCTGATGAGTCAGCTCCATCAGGTATTACACATGCAAGTTAGCAAAGGATTCAGCATTTGGGAGACAGACCATGAGTCTCTAATGTTCAAATGTCCCCAATGTGGAAGTCAGTTTAAGGCTGTTATTGAAACCAAATAATGACTTTCAAATTAGCCTGGGTATGGATTGAACACAGAATACAGCAGCCAACAGAGAAGTGAGGAAGGCGATACCAGCATCAGAGTACACCCACCCACATCAGTGCCCTTTCCCAACAGCTCAAGCTGGCAAAGAAACTTCTCTTGCAGGGTTAAAACATGGATGTGTGCAGAGCAGCTAACAAGCAGCTGGCACTGAACATAACCTGTTGAGAGGGCACTTTGCCAGGGCTACGGGCTGTGCTTTGTGAAGGGGTTGATATGTTGTCCCCATATACTTCTGTTCTACTAAGAAAAACCATGAGTGGGAGATAAGAGGCACTACATAGAAAGGTTTACTTGTGCTACGCATCTGGAAAAGTAGTATTTGTGTATTGTTTAAGTTAATAAAAAAATCAGTGTAATGATGTCTCCTGGATGTGGCAGCAAATTTGTCCCTGTTAACACTGATCTCATCAAAGCCTGCTTCACAGGAAAGCCATTAATCCAATGAGTAGATGACTGGCTGGTATTCAAAGATTTTGGGGTTTCTTTTCCTGGGGGAAATTTCCAGTTCAGCTGAAAAACATCTAATGAGAATCTGAAAACATAAACTTGCTGTGATACAAGTAGGAATGCAGTGCCTGATTTTACAGGATCTTGGCATAAGGTTTTAGCAGACTCTAGTATTTGTTTGATATAAATGGTTGCCCAAATAACACTGGTTCTAAGATTTGAGCGTACTAACATCAATGAATTCTTTGAAATTACTTGCCTGGCTAAAGTGTACAGAATGTATAACTATGTAACAGTGCAGATCTAAGGGTACTCTGGTAAGCTGGTGAAGGGGCTGGAGAACAGGCCTTATGAGGAACAGCTGAGAGAGCTGGAGTTGTTTAGCCTGGAGAAGAGGAGGCTGAGGGGAGACCTCATTGCTCTCTACAACTACCTGAAAGGAGGTTGTGGAGAGGAGGGTGCTGGCCTCTTCTCCCAAGTGACAGGGGACAGGACGAGAGGGAATGGCCTCAAGCTCCGCCAGGGGAGGTTTAGGCTGAACATTAGGAAAAAAATTTTCATGGAAAGGGTCATTGGGCACTGGCACAGGCTGCCCAGGGAGGTGGTTGATTCACCTTCCCTGGAGGTGTTTAAGGGATGGATGGATGAGGTGCTGAGGAGCATGTTTTAGTGATTGATAGGAATGGTTGGACTTGATGATCCGATGGGTCTTTTCCAACTTGGTGATTCTATGATGAAAAAAAGCCAGAGAACTGTTATGGAAATCTTTTGATATAAACATGAATTACTATAGAAATAACCCACAGACACAAAGCAGCTCAAGTAATAATGGGATATATACTCAAATAAAGGATGAGCCATATTCAAATATGGGCAAACCAGAATATAAGCATGCACCAGGCAGTATCTTCAGAGATACTGAGATCTTCAGAGATCTCCGAGGGTATTGGTGATCTTTACTTATTTTGCTGTGTAAGAATGATTGCACAAATGACTTTACTTATGGACTGTACCACTCTTCTATTTTAGTATCATATTCCTTGTTCCTCAATTCTTGTTCAATAACAAATCTTTAGACAAAAGAGACTGGTGTCGTATGTTGATAGCACAGTGTTTCAACATATTGCAATCTGTTTCTGATTCAGTCACAGCAAATCCAGGGGGGGAAGCTAATTGAATAACCATATTAGAAAACTTAATAGCAAGTATTTTGGTGATTTGCTATTCATCATTACACAACAAGCATAGCAAACGTGAACCAATTACTCCCATCCATGTAGATAAGAAAGGCTTTTTTTCTGATCTAATGGCATTTTACACTTGCCCTCCAATAGAAACAGATTACAGCAAAAAGGAAAGGGCTTTTGTATACTGTAAATAACTTGTAAATATAGAGCTCTGGAACACAGGACAGGAAGAGACCTGTATCCTTGATTAGGGTACTTGGATTTGCAGGCAAGCACACATCATCATCCTTTTCTTCAGCAGATAAACATGTTTTCTACTTCTAGGATGCTAGTCTCAGAAATCACTCAGATATTGCAGGTATCAATTTGTGTGTGCGGTTTTTTTTGACAGGTAAAAGTTTTTTTCTATTCCAGAAAGATCAACTATTTGACGTGCTATACACAGCAGTTTTCCCTTCTGTCAGTCCTCCGCTGTGCCAGGCTAAACTCACCTCTCTTGACACCAACTCCCCGTTCCCTCGTAAGCCTAGATATTCCTGTCTTATATCTATCCCACTGAGACAAGCTCTTCTAAAAACAGGTGACCAGACCCATACACTGTATCTCAGATGTGTTAATCCTTCTTTAACACTGGTACTTCTTTAGTCTGATCAGAAATACCCTTTTGTGGCATGCATGCTTTGCCAACACCATGAAGCTCTTTGGCAGAGCTTGTTCTGCAGACAGACAGTCCCTATTGATTTAGTAAGCGACTGGACTAATTCTTAGGGACATCACCACCCCACCCCTGTATGTCAAAGGGCTATTAAATACAAAGATACCACCAACGGCTCAGGAAGCTGCGGGTCATTTCAGGCTACACTTGTGAAGTATCAATGCACAGGTTTTTTTCTACTCTTCTAGGGGAATCTGCTCTTAGTCAATGTTGAGCCAAGATGCTAGTTCAGACAGACGTTAATTTTGACACAACACATTCTTTTGGACCCATTCTTTTATTTTCCCATGTTTTTTTTCACCTTGCATTGGTAATCTGTGTCATTATGGCTGACTATACATTCAGGTCTTTCTCAATGTTAATGATTTCAGACTGATAACATCCCAGATTATAATGAAAGGTTTTATTCCCAGTCCCCGGAGGAACAAGTTTGCCTTTTAAAATTTCTTTTGTCTTCTGCAGTTCCAGGCCTCAAGATTATCTGATCCTTCTCTTTGTTGACAATTCTCCCTTTCTGCTGCTACAAATTCTTTTTGCCGTCACAAAAGATTTGTCCAAAGTGCCAGGATTTTGTAACATTCACTAAGCACCTAGAAGTTTCCTTCTCCATTTTATACTTCATTGTTTTTCCTTTATCCAGTTCCTTTTCCACTGTGCAGCTCCTGTGTTCAATTTTGCATTTTCAATACAACTGCAAATATTAGTCAAGTTCAGTTACATGAGATGTACCATATATGCTTCATCTGGAAAACGATATTTTTCATAAAGAGTAGCACCTGGCTACCTTGAAAGCTTTTGTCTTTGATACCCAAATAATTCTGTATGTTCAGTGACTTTTTTCTTCAAAATATATACTGTGGGCTCACAAATGGTTGAAGTTAAGCCAGGTGGGATTCACAGGAATGCTGGGCACGATCCACACACCATGACTGGGTCTATCTGTGCATGAGAAATCTTCCTGCACCTCACCTCCTGGAGCCTGTGCATGGGTCTCTGTTGCAGGTGGTGCAGCAGATTGCTCGCACCCACTCTTACTATTTGGGGCTTCAGTATGGAGCAATGAAGAGATGGATATGCAGATATAACAGTTCGTAGAGGAAATGACTCAGGAACATCTTCCTTTTTGTAGCTGTATTATAATGCGCTTCATGTGGGACTTCTGTGTGATCCCATACCAACACATGATGCTATTTTCATAGTCATGCAGCAGCTCATCCTTTCTGGTTTATATGGTAACAGACAGACACCACACCTGTTGCCTATAACGACTTGTACAATAGGAACCATACAAGAAAATAAAACAGTGAAACTGTTGGTACACACGGACAAATAGTACTTTTTTCCTTCCTCCCCTAATCCTTCCCTGAGTTTTTACCTGCAAGTACCTGGGCCATACAAGTGACTGCTCTCCTCAAATCCTTTCACATGGGACTTTGCTCAGCCTGAAATATTGTTGCCAAAAGACACTTGCTCTTCACATCAAAAAGAAAAGTGCACTTCCACCAACCTTCACACATCCCACATGTGAACCAGCAGAGATAGAGTAACATTTCCTTTCCAAAGCCCACAGAATGCCTGCGGCTTTGCACAGAGAGAAGCCAGCTCTCAGAGCTACAAGATGAAAGCTAAAAATAACCCATTAAGGATTAATTTTAGGATTTTTAAAATACAGCTAATTAATATGCACAGGAAAGGCACATGGTCTCCAGGAAGGAGCACACACAATCACAGCGTCTGTGAGGAAAGGGAAAGGGGAGGTTGACATGCAGGCAGAGTGCCAGAGGAGAAATAAAAGAGGATATTTGCTATGTATCCTCAGACAGAGGATGTGCAAGGAAAAGGGCGTTTCAGAAGAGATAGAAGCAAAGCGGTGAAACACTTCACTGTTGAAGAGGCAGTTCAGCCACAAAGGACAGGATCTCATCTGAAGAGCTGCGAGGACGGTAATGAAGCCTTCAGTACTGGCCAAAATGCTACACACAAACACAGAGAGCTTGATAGCACTAAAGCGGGAGACAAGGTTTTGTGTGTTAGGGCTCAGTGGCTGAGAAAGGGTGACATGGATAGATGTAGCAAACGTGCTTTGATGCAAGAAATGAATTTCAATACAGCGGCTCAAGGGCTGAGCACACCATGGGAAGATCAATGGATGCAAAACAAACTGCTTTGGTAGTGGCACCGCTGTAGGAAACTGGGAGCATCATGAATATGCAGCACTTGGATGGAAAGGCATGGAGCAACAACTGGATGCGTAGCTGGATATCAGGACAGATGACAGACTAGAACAGCAGGTGTGTTCTTGGTGTCACTTGTTACACTGAATTATGGCACTTTGGAAACAATTTTTTCTTATGAAGCAGTACTGAGGGAGATCATTGCATCCTGAGGCAGGAGCACCCTTGGAAGGTTAGACGTTGGATATAAACCACTGAAACAGGATGCAAAGGATGGCAGTCACGGCATGCCATGGGAACTGCGTATGAGCGATATGGGTGATGTCAGGCAGTAAGGATTATCTATGGTTAACGGGAATCAGAAAGCAAATCTTGTTATTTACTAGCTGTACTGCAAATGAAAGAGCCATAGCAGCGAACTTAAAGGTGCAGAAGGGAAACAGGCTTACTCAGAGCAATTTCCACATACCAATCTCCCTGTGAACAACATTTAAACACTTAACAAACTTCATGCAGAGGAATGGATGAACTAACTTAATTGTCCAGTTCGCCGGCTATTTACTATCAAGAAAAGCTGTTTTATTTAACTTGGCCTCTCAAGAAAACTAAGTTCATTTATTAGTACTGCTTGTCTGCCTGCTCCCTTTGCACTGCATCACTAAGAATCTTTGAACGTCTTAGCTACTTTCACAGAAATTTAACAAAAGTGTAGAAATCTCAGAATTTTGTGGTATTTTGTGGCTTTCACAATGGCACACAGAAACAGCCTCAAGCTGCTGCACATTTATTTACATCTTAGAATGGTTTGGATTGGAAGGGACCTTAACGTCCATCCAGTTCCAACCCTCCTGCCATGGGCAGGGACACCTCCTACTGGATCAGGTTGCTCAAAGCCTCACCCAGCCTGGCACTTACTTGAACACTTACCAGGGATGGGGCTTCCACTACTTCTCTGGGCAGTCTGGGCCAGTGCCACACCACCCTCACAGGAAAAAAAAACTTCTTCCCAATATCTCATCTAAATCTCTCCTCTTTCAGCTTAAAACCGTTCCCCCTTGCCCTCCCCCTGCACTCCCTGATACAAAGCCCCACCCCAGCTTTCCTGTGGCCCCTTTCAGTACTGGAAGGCTGCTATAAGGTCTCCCTGCAACCTTCTCTTCTACATCATGAGAAAAATCTGAGCACCTCAGGGACCTGTTAAAAGCAAGCAAGGGGTACAGGGGTTTAATTTTGCAATATGGGCTTCCTGATAAACATTTAAGTTGAAAAATCGCTAGTAAAGCTGCAGGGGAATAAAAAGCTGCACCACCAAATCTATGAAACGGAATCAGCTTCACAGTCCAGTGTTATGAGATACCGCTGTTGGAGGCAAAGGACACAACTCCCACCTTTTTCACTTAAAGACATTCTTTATTCAATCTTTTTTATATACAATATTATTTTTAATCTGTAAAAAGTACATATGCAGGATTCCAAGTCAGAGGCAGGTTTCCACATCAGAAGATACACTTTTGCCCTTTTATTACTCTGGAGGAAAATAATCTGTCAATTTTAGACAAAGCAAGAATAAAGGCAGAATGCAAATCCAGCTTCCACCAAGCGATTTAAGATGAAAGGCAACAATTCACCGTAATACACCAGGCTGTCCCCTTCGACTTTGGTGGTTCCCAACTTTTCTGGGCAATTAGAGCAGTTTGTTAGAAAGGGGCTCACAGCCAAAGCAGCTTAAGGTTATCATCTCTGCTACAGCTATAAGCACACAACTTGCAACCTTCCCCTTCATATAGCAACTCAAACACTTGAGTCAGAAGACTGTTTCTCAAAATTCAAGAAGCGAAAGAGGGATGTCTTATCAGAGTGAACAGTGTCTCAGCTACAGTGTGGATCAAGAGCTTGCTGTCGTTTTTCTCTGGCAACAAGAAGCCTGTTTCTTCTTTGTCCCCTTAAAACAATGGACTAGACTAACGTAATTAACAGGGTGTGTTTGCTAAAATCCTGTTACTACAACCCTGAGATGTAAACTGCCTCAACATTTCCTGTGGATACGAGGTTACCTTGCTGATCCTTCCAATATCAACGCTACTAACCACTACTCCATTCAAACCAGGGAGAGTCACATGGCAACGGTTTGTAATGTCATTTCCAGATGAGGGAATCATAAAGGACAGATTGACGGGGCTTTGGTTAGCTGCAAATCTGCATATCCTTTAACCTTAAAGGATGGCATTACAGGGAGTGCATAATTATTTTCATTTTTCAGATTCTGGATACTCAGCATTCAAATTTTGTAAAATACTAGGTGGTAGTATGTCCATGATCGGGATATAGAAGACAGCGATCCACAGATTTCAAGTACGGAGCTAAAGAAGCCTCAAAGGTGTGACTGGGACAGGGAACTCCTCGCTTTTCCCTTTACTACAGAGTGCTTACTATTTTCAGTACTTAAGTATTCAATTTTAAGGACTGTATTGTGCAGCAAAATAAGCACCCAGAGTATCCTTCAAGGGTTCTGTTTTCATTTAGAAGACAAAGCTAAGAAGCTGACTTCTTGACCGCAGGACACACACAGCTCCAGGGTGGTCAAGGGAAGCTGCAATAATCTGGCTTCTTTCAAAAGTCAAGCTCTAACTATCACAAAAAATTTCCTGGTAGTAGATCCTGACCAACAGGCAAGCTTGAGGCTTGGATTAGGAAAAGAACTGAACATCCTTGGTTTGACTGCATGCAAACAGGAAACAAGACAGTTCTGGGATTTCCAGGCTCTTGCCCAAATCCAGTGTGCCAAAAGTGTACATGATCTTCTGTTCTTTGTTTTATCCCATAAAACAAGAGGGTATTGTAGAAATTGCTAAAATGGGACAGCTACCTGAAGAAAATAAGGATTGTTTTGTCAGAGAATACAGTGCAAGATTCTGAAACAACTAGGACTGAAGAGTCATTTTGTGCTTAAATTTACACTCTATCTTCATAGAAGTATGTAAGACAGCAGCAACAGAATGAAAATGGCAATGTTCCACTGTACCTTAGGTACCCAGAGGGAAACCAGTCTGAACCTTGGGTTGCACGTAACACCATTCTGTAGATCAGAACCTACTTCTCTGTGGAGGACTTGGCAGAAGGGCACATCACTTTAGTCAGAAGTTTCAGTATCTGTGGTGCTTGGTTATTATGCCCACACCTTGCCCAGAACTCATTACCTCCAAACTCAGCTCGCTCTAGGAAATCTCAGGATGGAGATTCATGAAGGACACGGCAATTAGTCCATAAAATACATTATTTTTGATAGACTACATACATTAGTAGCTTCTGGAGGAAACGGATAGCTGGTATTTTCAAGAGTGATAGAGTAGAAACTCACAGCCGTTGGGATAACTGGAAAACGAGAAACAAATGTCCTTTATTTGGTACCTGCTGCTTGTCTACACAAAGAAGAAATAGCAGTACTGTACATCTGCTTTGAGAAAAAATACCATCCCATAACATGAAATGGCTTAGGTCCTCCATTCAAGCACTCTTGTGGCAGTGAGTTAACCCACTGGGATTCATGAAGGAATTAATTTTAACGGCTGCTCTTTAATTCACAAGAGAGGGATGAAAGAGCAGCAAACGAGAAGCTTGCTGTTTCTAGGACTCCAGGATTCTGTCCTTGAACCTCCTCTGAACAGACTGGCAGCCATTCTACATCTGCCTTTATCAGGAAATGTATGGTGTGTAAAGTGTCTTTTTCTTATTTTCTTATTATTTTCTTCTTATTTTTTTCCTACTTTTTTCTTTTTCCTTGGGTTTTTTTGGGTTTTTTTTTTTTTTCCACATTAGAATCTGCTTTTCCACCTCCTCTTTTGTACCCAGAGGATTCAGGAGAACCAAACAGTCGAGTGTAGCTTTAAACTAATAACAGTTCTCAAGGGATTGGAAAATTCAATTTGAAAACACAACATATCTCAATTTTGAAAAATTGAGAAATTTTTACTCTTCAGTAAATCACTGAATACTAATTAGATAAATAAATTAACGTGGGACCAGTAAGAAAGATCAATTTATTAAGTAACTTCTAATTTTAAATAAATGATTACTTGAATCAGTATTATTTACTGTATCAATTACTTTATCAGTGCTCAAATGATTTTTATGATACCGTTGCAAATTCAGGCAACCAAGTAACTGGTATTAAGGTAAAAACATCGAGGTTGAAGTTTTCCCAAGGTCTTCCTCTTAAACTAAAGTAACTGTCTGGGGAAAAGCATCTCATTGCGCTTTTTCTAATATCATCAAATGATTTCTGTGCCTAACTTAGTGTCAAAGACACATGAAAAAAAATTTTATGGAGGAAATTCTACTATAATGCACAGTCAGATATATAGGAGTACAACAGAGAGAAAAGCTTTTATATATAAAACTTAATACATAAACATTTTTTGATGGGGAGAAATAGCACTTGCTCCTTTCAAATCTGATGCTGTAGCTCAATGAAGAGTTCTTCCACTCACTTTAGTAGGAAAACGCATTCAAGATATTTTAAAGACTCAACCTGTGCACTAATTAGGAGGAAAAGGAACATTTCACAGCTCTTTTTCAGCAAAGCCACTAGTAATCATGGCAAAAGCACTTGGGGAATAAAAAAAATAATTTGAGCTGTAAGGATTCTGGAACAACAGTGAAAAAATAAAAAGAGATGGAGATTTACTTGAAAAGACTAAACTTCTTTTAGTAAATATGTGAAGGCTGAAGCAGACTTCATTTAAGTGATACTGTCCTGGTCCAGCCCAGCTAAGAAGTACTCGAAAAAAAAACCATGTAGGTTACAGCATCTCATTTCTCATAAGCTACGTAAGAAGAGACTCTCCAGTTTCTTCCCCCCCGTATGTAAGAGATGTTATATTAACATGTTTCCAAAGAAGATCAGGTCAGCTTTGTACTGGAGCACTCAGAAGAAAACAAGTTTTGTAAACAAAATAAAAGGCAGTTTAGGCTTCTATGATACACTTACCTGCAAAAAAAGCTCCATGAATACTATCCAAAGAATGAAATCAAATTTTAGGAAAAATTCAGATTGTATGGAAAAATACAGAGCAACAAAATACTGCTGCTTAGCTCAAGGGGAGCATTTTCAAGTGCCATATACTATATTCTGCTACATAAATCATAAGAGACTGTTTTTCTCATATTGTCATCTCTGGTTATTTAGCTAAAAGAACCATAACTAATAAGATGATGTTTTTTCCCACGTGACAGGATTTGTGAGGAAGGGAAACTCAGGATCCTTCCTACCCCTGCAATGTGCTCCACACTATGACTGTAGCTTGCCAAATGAACTAAATCCATGTTACTGACAGTGAATGACAAACCAAATGACTACTAGTTGGCTTTTAGGATGTAAGCATACAACGCAGATCTTTCCACATTATTTTGTAATGGGAAAATGAGGAGGCAATAGTTTTCATAGTTTAGTTTTAACAGCTCAGAGGCCCTGAGAATGGCTGCCAGTCTGGAAAAATACGGTCCTTAGAAAATTCAGACATGCACAGAAAAGAATACAAATCCCGATGCTGCTGGTGCAGTGATGTTGTCTTTTGTTGTTGCTGTGTTCATGCCTTCATCAAACAAAAAAAAAAAAAAGAAAAAGAAAATCTAGGTATTTCGAACCCACCCAATCTGAAGGGGCGACTGGTGTTTTGTTTCTTGCAACAGCCAATAGCAGCAGCAGCAAGTTCCTTTCCCTGGACGGGAGAGCCTCCTCTTCCTTATGTTGCTGCATTTATATTAAACAGTAGATTCCATGTCTTGATAGGGTTCAAAGCGCATGAAGTCTCTGTCCTGCAAATACCACACTAACGTGTTTTGGTCATGTATAAAACAGAATTTTTTTTTTCCGTTTTAACTTATCTATATGTCAAAGAGCTTTATTTCTCACGCCAGTACTTGCTCAACTCAGAGGTCTGGTTTTATCAAGTATCTGTCTCCTCTCCTGCTTAAAGTCTCAAGTGGTCCATGTAAACAAAACAGAGCAGAAAGCAGTCTCTCTTCCTCTTCACAGAGCTGTTTTTATCGATATGCAGGATTTCCTGACAGTGTGGAGTTGGCTAAATGTAAAACAGGCAGAGGATGAGCTTCTGTGTTAAAAACCCAGTTGTCTAATGGTAGAAGGTCATCATTGGAGAAAAGCAGGTACAAATACCTAGATATCAAGACAGAGAAGGAAAACAATGGGTATTAAAGCAGAGCAATAGACAGGGAGGGGCAACACAGCAGCTTCAGGCCTCACCAGTCAGCAGTTAAAGCTATAAACAAGTCGCTTTCAGTCTTTGCATAGCACTTACACAACCTCCCCTGTTATAACGATCTGAAGAGTCATTTGTATCATAATCAAGCCCTTCAACGAAAGTTGTTTTAAAAACAGCATTTTAATCTTTTCAAGTAACTTTTGTTTCTCAAGATTCCTTTCAAAGACTTGTAAGGTAACACAAACATCAAGACCCTAGCACAAGGATTTTGAGGACAGGGAAGTAGGGAAGTTGGCAAAAAAAAAAAATCTTCTTAATGGAGTAAACCCATTTGGAAATGACTAGTCTTTTTTAATCCAAACCAAAGATTTTGAAGAAGCACAACAGATGCCAGTAAGGCAGTCAGATATCTGACTTGTCATTACTCTGCTGGAAGCTGGTTCAGCGTCTGGTGAGAGGAAATGGGCCAACACACTGTGCAGAAGAGATTAATAATCTTGCTTATTATAAAGCACTACAGAACAAATGAAGCGTGCAAAGTTAAGGTTTCTGGACATATGTGGAAAGAGTATTTCTTGGTTCTTTTTTTCTTAACACATACTTTGGGATATATTGGTGGTAGGGATCTTTGCAAGGCTTCCAAACTCAATTGCTAGAACTCAAAAGACATTGCCCCTGTTCCAGATAACCTGACTACACATCCACAAGTGTAACATCATGGGCATACGGGACCTCTCAGCTCCTCATTCAGCTTGCTCTCTTGCCATCCAGGTCTTGCAGCACATGGCAAGGACGGGTTGTCATTCTCACTACTGGGCTCTGTCACATCCAGAAGTGCACACACTTTGCTTTCTCCCAATCAGATGCTCCCTAGTGTCTGTGACACTGCCTGATCATTCTCCCACTGCCTTTATTTGCCAGTTCTATCCACAGCATAACCCAGATAGCGAAGCTCTGCTTTTTTTTCACTTCCTCACCAATTAACTGTTACAGATAAAAATTTCTTGCTGAGATGATTCAGTTTTGTCCCACATATCCTAGTCTCTTCCTGTAAATTTTTCATCTGTTTAGCATCATGCCTTTCTTCTCCTCCCTAATCCTTCCTTGCTTTCTCTCTCCGCAGCTCTCCAAACTTTTTCACCACAGCAGCAAAGTTCCACCTTGATCAAATTCACCTCTCTCATTTGACTAACTCTTCTGTTTTGAATAAATTAAGCAACCTGTTTCTACATCTTGCTCCTCCCCACTCAAGAACTACCTTCTTGCAACTCAGACTGCCCAAATGCTCATAATTTGCTAAGTATCTTTGACGATCCATGTTTGGGAAAGGTGTACACTTTGAATGAGGGGAATGAAGACAGAAGTTATCATCAGTAGAAGAGAAGATCACAGCAGGCATTCTGTAATACACATTTTATGCCCCACTTCTGAGGGACATCTTCATTTTTCTCATGGCACCACACTCAACCCTTCTGTCTTTATTTTCACAGCCATTTGAGCTACCCCAACCTTATGTTCCCTATTTCATCACGAGGTGATACTAGTTTCTGGTTTGGCTATGCCAATAGCATCAATGTCAAATATCTAATATCCAGCTCTCTAAAAAAACTTCCATCCCACAACCAGGAAATGATCCAAACCAAAACCCAATAAACATTTGTCTGCTCCCTCTAGAATTGCCTTCTTTTGCGATGCATGCACTTCAAGTTACCCAGTGATGCATCAGACCTCCTTGTGATTATTTAAGATGCAGACAGGATCCCGGCAATACTTCAAAGGTCAGCCTCGTCACCACATAAGTCCCTCAGGAGCAGATTTCATTCTCCGATTTGGCTTTTATAGGTGTATTAATCATGTAAGAACAGCTCCTTGGGAGATATTGCTTCTCCGACCGAATCTGTTTGAAACTGCCACCTCTGTCTTTGGGAGTATAGCTGTTAGGCTGCTGAAAATTAACTCAAAAGAGTGAAATAAAAATTAATGAAGACAACAAGGGAGATAAGAGTGGCTGATTTAATTTTTATAATGATAACACGGGGAAACAAAGCATTGTGAATCTCTAGAGGAGTCTGGTAAGAAGCTAGCAGGACAGAATAGCCAGACTTCCCTTACACGTGATGGACTTGGAGCCCTTTCTTGCCAGTGAAACGCTTCTTGCCTAAAGCAGGCACCAGTACTGCCACTTTAAGGACCTACCTTGTTCCCTCTGCATTTTAAGCTCCCAATACCTAAAATTGATCGTCATATGCATCAGCTAAAACCTGAAAATCTGATACTGTTGATACTGCAAACTGCTGCTGTATAGAAACCCTGTTTATTCTGCAAAGCCTGCATGCCACACTAGACTGCAAAATGTTTACAATTGTTTTTACATCATATCACTGGGTTGCAAAGACAGAAAGGGCACCTTAATGAGTCTTTGTTGCTGACAGGTTTGTGCAACAGCATATGTATCATCCCTTCCATAACATGTTGGCAGAAAATGGCATGGATATGTAAGCACAAACAACAACTGAATCTCCTAATAGCAGCTCTGGTCTCATTCATGCTACCAGTCATGGCTTCTGTCTATGGATTTAACCATATAAAACACTCTCCAAACTGTTATCCAGGAGGAAAAAAAAAAGGGGGGGAGGGGGTAGGGAACACAGCCAACTCTGTCACTTTTCTTCCAAAAGTACACATTTCACAAGATTTCAGGGAGGTAGGTCCATACAAGAATCTAAGTAAATTTCAATGCCAGAACTATATTAATAAATCTGCTGATGTAACTTGAGTATGAAGAAAATTGTCACATATTAGAAGACACAGCCAAAACCCCAGAGTGATCACAACCATGTGACAAGAGTGCTTGATAGCTCATTTATGTCAGTGATGGAGATGAGTAGCCAGGGCATGCTAGCTCAGTTTCAAAAATGGATCTCTTATAAAGATTGGCTTGTGGTATGGAGATTTTATTAACAGTTTTTCTTACTGCTATGACATGCTCTAGTACAGCCTTTTTTATTATTAATTAAAAAGAAAATGGTGGAAGACCAATGACTTTGAACATTTTACCTTGAACCAAATATGCAACACAGTGCATTGGCTTCTGCAGGATGGACTACAGTTGTCCAACTGATTTGACTGAATTGAAAATATTTAAGTATGCAAGAGATTATATAGTATGGGTGATATTCTTGCTCACAATAAAAAGCATTCTGGAAAAACATGCTGTGGGAAAATACAGAAAAATCATCCACACAAAGGTCTTTTGTTCCATGTATTTACTCCCTTACAGTGACACACACAAGAACTGGGTTTGATGATATCAGAACATGGCACGTTTTTATAAGACAAGTCAAGTGTATCTAAAGAGACGTCTTTCGCAAAGGGAATTTCTTAAAGAGAGATAACATCTCTGCTGTGATGTCAAATATGAAACACAAGCCATAAAACCTAAAGCTTTCTTAGCATAAGCTTCTTGTACAGGAAATTCTGCCTGTGTTTCCTACTGGTAAGATGGGCTGATCTGGGACCCTAATGCTGGGGAAAAAAAGAAAGCCCAAACCATAAATCACTCATACAAGATAACAGATTATTGGTTGAACCACGTTTTCCTTCTAGAATTTAGGTGCAAGCTTTTACAGGAAGATTCAAGAGTGAAGAGAACTTACTTCAAGGTTTCAGCAAGGAAAAAGCTCTGCTGTACGTCATCGTATGTAGGAGATGAGGAATAGACATCCTTGACACCAGAAAAGCCACCGCTGACTCGGCAATACTTGTCAATTGCCTGCAAAGAGGAAGGGAAAAGAAAAGGAGAATTTAATTGCAACCCAAAATTTGGAAATATTAAAGGATCATGCTTTTTCAACAAAGGTGGCAGCTCTTTCTGTGGTGCATTATTCTGTTGCAAATCTCCTTGTCAGAGGATGCTGTGAATGTTAAGAATTTACATCAACAAAAAAAATATAAAAAGAGACTGGACACATACAGAAGTAAAATCCTTCCAGGTCTACTAATGACACCACATTTCGCAAACTGCAAGATGCTATGAAAATACTCTGGGTATTTACTGTTGACAGGACATAGACTCAGTAGACTTTTGCTCTGAGCTTTTATGGCTTCTCATAGGTAACAATGAGTAAAACTATCTATTAGTCAATCAATGCAACATATGCTATGAGGTGCACAGGAAGATGATAAATGTCCCTGGATCTTGCAGCTGGTGGAGTTTGAAGAGTTATAGGAATTCCATGACTAGTAGCTAGTCAGAGACACCTACTGAAAGTAGGAATAAAATACTGTATTCATCTTTAGGGACTGGTGATTTAACCTCATACATTCTTCTAGCTACTGCTTTCTCCCCACGTTTCCATCTCCTACAAGTGCTCTTCTCTGTTTCTCCTTTATACACCTGAAACTCAAGTCAGCTTGTGTGCTAGAGTGCAGAAGAGCTCTTTATCTTTATCTTACAGAGTTTAAATCCTTAAACTTTCCATGCAGAAATGGGCCAACGGAGCTGTGATTCAAGAAACACCCAGTTAGTCAGCTCCAACACAGTACTTCAAAAAGCACAATGAAAGAGGAGGAGATGGGAAAGAACAAGTTAGTAGCTCAGAGCATCTCTCGCCTACGCTTTCATTATTCCACTCACACGTGTGAACTTACAGCACACAAGGATATCAGCCATTAAAACCAGCCACAAAGAAATGGCTCTGAAATGATTCACAGGTTATTTGTGCTTCCCTGCTGCTTTGGCAGTGCTTCCTCAGCAGAGACCAACTCTTTTAATAGATTCATGCAGGGACAGAAAAGACACAGTGATGAAGGAAAATGTTTGGCTCAGGATGTCTGTCATTACCAACTACTGAATGTTGCTACCTGTAGTTCAGTAATATATGATTCAGCCCGTTAGCCTGGATGAAGTTTCTCTCTGCATGGTGCTTTAGGCCCAGATTTTTGTTAATTCTGATTTTTGCTAGTTATACTCAACAGAAGCTGAGGGGAGCCAAGGCAGGGGAGCAAATAAGTTTTGAATGATGTCCCTTTTCATGGGAAAAACAAATTCAATCAAAATTAACTCTTCAAGGTCCTTACTATAGCCTTTGCATACTAGAAATACTGGGAAACAAAGGAGAATCTTCCACTGGACACATGCATAAAGAATGCTGGCAGATACCACCACTGAAATCAGGAGGAAAAGTGAAAAAGCAAATAAACAAAGTACCTATGATAGTATGTTATAGCACATTAGGTACTACACCTAACTTACCCTGTGTAAACGTGAGGTTAAAATCAGGACCGTATAAAGTTCTTTCAAATTTCTGAACACCAAGATTTTTAAAGAAGAGAGACTGGAAAAGGATGTTACTGGAATGGCTATGACTCTAGAGCCTGAGCTTATGCCAAGAAAGGCACTGTCCTTCTTGGCAAAATCTAATTCTCTCTGCAGTTCCTCATCTCAAGTGGAGCCTTCTTTGATTTCGGATGGAAATGCTGCTTTTGTCTTGGTACTTGAGCCTAGAATGAGAAAGTGTCTGGGTAAGTTCACGTGTGGTTACTGGTGCAGGTTAGGGCCACACTGAGACTATTCACATGTTGGGATTTGGGCTGATCAGGTTTTCTCTAGTCTGAAGAGTACTGTGTATGTGACACACTTAGCCAACACCACCACACTCATGACAATCTCTTCACATGCCCTTGCACACCACAAGTGATGCTAGCTATTAACTGGCAGCCAAACAAAAACAAGGAAAAGAAAACATTTAATTGTTTGCCTGTCTTCTGACGAAATAATACTTATGCTACTTATGGAACAATTTGTATGTTCATCCCCACAAGTCCTACAGCTGCTAGGGAGGTGTTATACAAATAAACAAGAGCCACTTTCGCTTTCTAGGCAGCAAATTAAGTGCCTCCTCTTGCTACTACCCCCTTTTTTATAGTAATGAAGAATATGACCTTGTTTCTGCTCTGAAGCATGGCAAGAATGGCGGGGAGGAGAAGCTCCAGTGGTTACAATCCTTCTGGAATTTCTAGCATGTGGATTCTGACCTTGCAAGTGTTCCTCTGGTCAACGATTCAGCAACCCTGACACTGTGTGCTACAGCTCAGACAAGAGAAACTTGCTAGTGATTGTGGAAAAATGAGAAGGAACAAACAGTACCGCTGATTAGTACGTTGCCTCCTTCCTCCTTAAGAATTAAATCCCCAAGTCAGCCTAAGAGAGACAACTCGTTTATTCTGGAGACTGAGATAACAGATAGCATACAGATCCTGCTCTGTGCTGTAGAGGTCTCATGCTTGGATAACTAAGTGCAGTACTGGTGAAGCTGGCAGGCCTAGTAGAAGCCGGAAGAAAGAAAATGTGTGATTTATATTGCTATCTTTTTTTTCTTACAATTGCCAAGTAGTCTTGTTTTCTCAGAAATTTCTCCCTCCCTGGGGAGATAGACTCTGCCTAGACTGGAGTTCAGAACAGGCACAGAATTTATCCTAGTTGATCAGCAATCTAGACACTGCAGGTAGTAATGAACTGTAGAGGAAAAATTCCTCTGAAAGATTGCTATACACCAATTCCTCCAAACAGAGAGAAACAAACAGTCACTAATTCAGAGGCGTACAGAACTTTAGGACACTGGCTGAAAAGTTTAGAGCTGTAGACAAGCTGCTTTAAAGGCACTTGAAATTTGCAGTGTTCTGCCTTCACACACATCTCAGAGTACACAGTGTAGAGGCATCTGATTTGCCACCTGGATACTCTTTCGCTCACGAGCTGAAGATTTGTTTCCTTGGTAAAATGGTGCTAAATTTATTGCACCCTAGAATACCAGGAAGCCCTAGATGACTGGAAGGATTATCAAGGTAATGCTACTATTGTGAGGCATGGGCAGCTTGAGTGAACAACTTTAGGATGCTATGCCTGGGGTTAGTATCAAACAATTATGGGAACACATGTGAAAAAACGTAAAAGAACAAGAGGATAATTGATACTAGTCAGCACTGTTTTATAGCAAAGTACCTTGCTCACAGGCTTGATTTCATCCTTGGAGGTCTACAAATTGGCAAGTAAAGGTAACTGCAGAGGTGTAATAAGCTTAAGTTTCTGAAGCAACTGAAAATAGCACTGTGAGTATCAGTATTTTAATTTAAAATCAACTGACAGTGCTCCAAGAACTGGCAATGTAAATTAATCACCTAATACAGCTATTCTCAGAGAGATCCACAAGGAGTGGTCTCAAGTTTTATCAATCACTGCAACACTGCTGCTGGCAAAAAATGTCATGGGTAAATGACAGCAGACAACGTAATTTGGTGGTAACTGGGGCTCAAGCAAGTTTCCTATAACCAGGTACATAATCCTAAATCTAGACATGAAGGCTGTGTTATTGCAGAACCAGATTAACCTGGAAAGTAGAGACATTTAAAAGAATTCAGTGGCCAGATAAATCAACCCAGTACGAGTTTCTGCTAGGATGATGTGGCAGGTGCATACACAAGGACAGTAAACAGTAGCAGGGTTATATTTTACTTTTGCACAGGACTCTGGGTAAAGTTGGAACTGGAATACACCATTCTGGAATTAATTTTTTAAAAAGGATGATGAACTGACACGGGTACAGACATTGGAGAAAATGCTTTACAGTGGGAGACAATACAATTTGTTCAGCTTCTTAAGTAGACTCAGTAGTAAGCTTATTATGATCCACGAAAACCCTTTGGAAAGAAAAGATGGGGAAATACGAGACATTTTAATACAGTATAGGAAGTCATAGGAAAATCCAGTGACTGACAGCTGAAACTAGACAAATTCAAATGGGAAATAAAGTACATATTTTTAACAGCACAAGTAATTAAGTAATGCAACAAACTAGCAGAAGGGGATTTTCCAGTTCCCTTTATTCAAATCAAGAGTAGAACAGAAGAATATGCAAAAGGGTACTCTTGCCAAATATAAGCATCTTGGCTCAAAAATGATGAAAAGTAAAATTTCAGGGCCTGCGACATACAGGGAGGTCAGAGCTGATCTAAGTTCTTTGGATCTAAACTTGGAGGTGCTTCTACATCAGACCCCAGCTCCCTCAGTTCCTCTGAGGGTGTTTTTGCGTGACTCTTCTTGACTATGCTAACACCATGCTCATAAAAACTGTGCCAGCTTCTTACCCAGCTTACATCCCTAAAGCACTTCTCTGTGGTACTCACAGCTTCCAACCCATGAACTCTGAACCCACGTTTATGTCACCTCCAGCCTATGCCTGGCTCTTTTCTGTTACTTTGCTTCATTAAGTAGAGAGCTACAGGTCTCTCCACTCTATTTTATCATCAATCCTCAATTTGCCTGAGGTTAGCTCAAACTTGAGGTTTCATATATTATTTTTACTCTAAGTAGAAACTCTGAATGAACTTCACAGCCTCCGTGGTGCAATCCTGCTTAGTCAGATATGCAAGTCCCCAACAAATAGCGGAACCTTTGCTGACACAGCTTAAATTAGTAATTGGCTTTACATTGCCTATTGTGAAACGGTGGCTCTTACAGCTTTCAATTAATTAATCTAGAAAGGATTTCAGTCATTTTCTGCATTTACCCTATTTTGCATGCATATTTCTGTAATACTTCAGCCACTCCCCCAGCATACCATCATCCAATTTTGTTGGCCCAATACAATCGAGATTGATGTCTCTAGGGCTAAGTGTAGTATTAGGGAGAACTAGCCTTTTTTATTAGGAAAGAGATAAAGACCCTGTCACAGGCATTTATTATCACTGAGGAAACATAAGATTCAGTTTCCTGTTTTTTCCCCCACAGACACTGGATTTGGAGAAATGTGGCAAAACAGGCTGTGGTCAAAACACATCATCTGTACTAAAATGCCTAAGTTTTGTCAAAAAAATCCAGATAATAAAGCCAAAAAGCAGTTGCCAATGGTGAAACAGATAAAATACAGCACAAATATCTCCATACACACAAAATCCATCCCTCTGTGCAAATTCCCACTGATAAAAGGCAGAGCGATATCGGGGCCGGGAATGCTAAAGGAGCTTAAGTAATGCAGTATACATAAAAGACAGGTGGTTCTGCAATGTATCCTGGGTCACCTCTGAAGAGTTCTTAAAATGACAGAAGCAGACCTCTAGTGTATCAGTGAACTCAAAGCCAGCTGGGCGGAGATGTATTCATCCACTCAAAGAAGCAAACACAAGAGACCATCAACCACTCAGTCGTCAAACACTAGGTTACGACAGGTTCAGTGTAGAAAAATAAGACCATTTAGAACTCAGACACAAAACTCAGTTTTTCCAAAAATTTAAAAGAAGCCCTAGACTTCTGATGAAGAAAATATCATTCACCAGGAGAACTCTGAAACACAGATTTCAAAGTATGCCTCAGGGATTGAAAGACAAAAGGAATGTGAATACAGACAGTGTTGTACACAAGCAGCAAGCCAACAGCTCTGTGAGTCATACCAGATTCTTCTCTATTTATAAAAGGACAATTAAAAACAACCAGAGCTGTGTGTGGTAGAAGAAGAAAGAATAGTGAGTAGGTGTGAGGAGTAAACACAAGAACTTATTATCTAGATGCAGGGAACAGAAAACCCTGGGGAACAAAAAGCTTCCCAAGCTTCTGTGTTCGTATGATGGTGAGGGTAAGAAAATCTGCAACTGTTGGGAGAAAGTGAAGAGTTCAAAAACATTTCATGTCTATATTAGATAAGAAACTTTATACTGAGAAAGCAAGCAAAAAAGGGTGCTTCATAAGGACAGAGTGAGGCACACGGGCTGCATGATTCACAGAACTTTGATGCAGGTTGACAGAAGGATAAAATAAAATGCTACCCTGCTCACAGACAATACTGAAGGCACGGAAGGAGGAAGAGGGCTTGATTTGAAAGCATTAATGGGAAAACAAGACACGAAGGAAAATAAAGAAAGCTGGACAAAATGCAATTCAAAGACATGCTTTGAAGTGTGTCAAAAAGACAGATCCTGGTCTGAAAAAAATTAAATTTGTAAATTCTTTAACCTAGTACGAAGGACCCAAACTGAGCTTGGATCATCCAGCCACATCTGGATGCCACACCAGCTTCTGGCAAGAGCTGGTGTTAGATCAGCAAGTATTTGTAGTACACATGCTGGCAAGGAGTAGGTGACTGAATCAGTTTCTTTGTCATATAAGAAATGTGCACAGTTTGGGCAGGAGGGATGCTGTGACTCAATGTTTGATGTTTTGGAGAGAGTGGCAATGCATTCTGGAATACAAATGTGACAAATGTGGAACGCATCTCCAGAACAGCATAATGTTGTTTATAAACAAAATAGTCTGCAAGACAAAACCTAACCAGGACTAAAACACAATCTTAAAACACTTGGACTCTTATACATGACTGTAACTGTGCTGAGGGAAGGACAGAGATGAGCTCAGCTAAATGTTCTGAACCTGCCTTAACTATTTTCTACCTGATGAATACAGGCTTTTCAACAGATCTCTTCCTCCAATTACGTCTTCCATGTCTCTTGCCTCTGGAGTGAAACTGCAGAAAAAAGGTTCTCAAGCCTTTTAGTTTGCCTCTTCCTTTTGCTCTTCCCTCACCTCCTTTGGCTGTAGTAAAAGTATTTCATTAGTGTCTTGTCATCTTTAATGTTTATTCACATCTCTGAAACTGCCTTTGAGCTGTATTTCCAAAGACTGCTAGAGCTGTAGCAGGAAACTGGATTAGCTGTATTAATCCGCAGACCTTGAAGACGAGAAAATTGCTTGGCCAGCAAGTTAGTTTTGCACGAGCCCAGCGCGACCAGCAGGTGGAAGCAGTGAGAAACATAAGACCAAAAAAGGCTCACAAGTTCAGCCCCAGGAAGCATTTAAAAGGTGAAGTCTTTGGGGGATTACAAGTTTTTACCATTAGAATATTATATTTTCCTGAGAAGATTAATCCTAGTTAACTCCTATAGCCCATAATCTATTACTACCAGATAAAGGAACTATCCATCTGCATACAAAGGATGAATGAAGGAAGGCTGCGAGCACAGATTTGTGTCGAGTCCTACAAAGAATCTAGGATTCTGGAAATGCTTGTACTGAACTACAAGAAGAAAGACTCAGAAGCATTTTCACACTTGGCAATTTGATTGAAACATTCAACAACTAGATTTAAAACTAGGAAAGCAGCTCTAAAAAACCCCAACAATCTCTAAAATACCTTAGCACTCATTTTTAAGTTCTGCCCCATGTGCCCTTATTGACTCTCTTTTATGATCTACTCCTTGTGATGCTGTAATTTTTTGTTATAACTGAGTAAATCTAAACTAACTGGTAATATTTTTTCCCTTCCAGACAGCTAAGAAAAGAAAAAGCCATGATACCAAGCACATACATGTGTGCGCCTGCTATCTAGTCTACAAACCATCTTGAAACAGTTGTCTTACCATTTGTGCTTTAACAGCCGACTTCTAAGAATATGTAAACATGTGCTTAACGAAGTTATACATTTTCATTTCCCAAGATAAATTACCTCCTCTCAGGGGCTGCGGAGTACTGATAACTGTAGGAGTCATGACCAGTGGATTCTATTTCTATACCTAGAACCCATCAGCTGTACAATGCTGAACACTTCTCTCATCTGTGCATCTGATTCAGCAGTTACAAAACAGGAATAAGTGCGTGCACCCCCATATGCACCTTGGTTTGCAGGAACTCATGAAAATCAATTACCATTTGAAGTACTTCAGTACCACAGATTAAAGTGGCTACAAAAGGAAAACACATAGAATTAAATTACTGACAGATAATTAATGCAGTTACCTGCACTGCCTCCCAGCCCCACTGCCTGTACTTGGGATCATGGGTGAATCTCCACATATACCAGTAGGTCTCAATCACCTCTGGCCTTAGGATGTAGTACTTCTCATTCTGCCGCACTGCCACCGCCTCTACGCCACCATCAAATTTGAATGCTTCTGGACCTAGCTTTAACGCTGCAGAGAAAAGGAGAAAAAAAAAAAAACAAAAAGGAAACAATAAAAATAATATTCTTTACCAATCTTTGCAGGAAGGGTGCATAGGAGACTTTTATACCCCAAGCATGTGAGAAAAGCAAAAACTAGGTTGTCATTAAGCAGTTTCATAAATATTTCCTATTGTTGAGGCCTATAATTTTTCTTATGAATAATTTATTCAATTCCTGTGAGAAAACTACCTATCTTGACAGTAATCCTCTTGAAAACTGATGAAACACTAAGAATCTAAACACATTAACACGTTCACTTACAGGATCAAATTAAAGTGACCAACATCAGTTCTTTACAAGCAAAAGAAAAAAAAAAAAGGTCAAGAGAAGTTTTGATGTCTTTTGATCCTACCCAGAGCACAGCAGGAAAAGATCTTAGAACAAAATCAGATGCCATTAAATAACCTGCACCTTTACCCAGATTCTCTTGGTTTAGAGAACTGCTGTCAGGCTACCATATCTGATATGCTGCATAAAGTGATCCTCAAGTAAAGGGTTTACAACTAGGCAATGAAAACTCAGCGGTACCTAAAAATAAATATCTGAACTAAGAGATTCACTATTTCAGCCCTCAAAAGAAGCTGTAATGGCTCTGTGTCAGCATCTGGAAGTCCATTCATATAAGGAGGAAGCACATGTCAAAAAACCTACACATACAATTACATATTTTTTTTATTATACAGCTACACATAATTCCTCAAATTTGACATAAACAATGCACTCTTATCTACAGCTGCACCTCATCCTTGGCACTGGCAAATAATTTTTAAGGCACTGAGCTTTGAAGCTGCACTCAAGCTTTAAGAATTTTCAAAGCAATTAATTGTGTAATTCCCATGGGCTAGAGGGTTAAATTAACTGTGGTCTCACAAGACTGCAAGGGGAACCTTAGAATACTACAATGAAACATATGAGCACCTTCCAGTGCATTCCCCAGCAGAAAATCTCCCCCCAAAAAAATTCCTTAATCTTTTAGTTTCAAGGAAGTATGGCCCTGGATGCCAATAGAAAAAAAACATCACACTCCTCTTCAGCCACACATGTGGTAAGGAAAACTCCATCAAGAAATATTCATTACAATTCTTTCAAATTAGGCTATTTTACCAGTTTCAGGGGAAAAAAAAACCTACAAATTTTACTGTAAAATCAATGAGATCAGATACATAGCTCTACCTATCCAAAATTAAGAAGATAAGTATGGCAAATACTGGCCCAGCTGGAAGTTCTGTGTGGTCCGGTATCAAGTCTCCAACAATGGCCAAAATCAGACAAGCTGGAGAAGAGGAAGAACAGGGCAAGTATATGAGATACTTTTTTCCACCTTCTCTACCAATCCCCAGTTTTTCTGAGCTCAAGGCTTCTCCTAAACAAGACATACTTTTAAGTGTGGTCAGCAATTCTTAATATTTATTTCCCAAGCACTGCGCTGATGTTTCCTTAAACCTTTGTAAGCCTTAAGCTCCCAAACCAATCTCTAATAAGGAGTTTCACATCTGTAATACCTCTTGGTGTTGAACCACTCTTGCTCTTTTCCATTTTCAGTTTGGTTCCTAGTAGACTCATTCAACAGTTTCCAGGTCTTGGCTTGGAGAAGAGAGTGAACAACTGATTCCTATTCACTCTCCAGTCCCCTGCTGATTTTCCAAATCTGTTGCATCCTACCTAAAATGTCACTTTTCCACACTGAAGAATGTTACCCCGTGCAGCTGTTCCTTGAATGGAAACTGTTCCATACCTCTAGTTTTCCTTCTAGCCTTTCTCTACAACTCTTCCAATCCTATGATATCCTTTGTGAAATGAGAGGACCAGTCTGAATACAGCACTGTAAACGTGGACAAGATTAATACAGTGACATAATGATATTTTCTATTTTGTTCTTTCTTAGTTTGTATTTCCTGACTGCTATGGAGCTGACATTTTCATAATCTCAAGGGCAATTTCCTGAGTTGTAATGGCCAGTTAAGAGCTCTTCGTTTTATAGCAGAGGATCGGAATAATTTTTTCATAGCCACCTCACTTTACATTTAACTACATTGAATTTAATTTAGTAATTTATTACACAATTGCTCAACCTCATAAGGTCCTATAAGGTGTAATTTTTCAGCTCGCTTTCATGCTTGCTATCCTCAGACTGTTTTTCCCCCCACTTATCAGCATGCCTACTTTACTGTTACTGCCTTTTTCCTCATCATTTATGCATGTGTATATACATATATATTTTTATTTATATGCATATCTATTGCTAATACACATATTAAAATATAAAATGTAAATATACATTTACACACGTGTATAAATATATAGAAAATATATCAGAGTACCACTGGTTAACCACCTTTCATCCATTGCAGAACTATTTGTTACAACTACGATGGCTTTTTTTCCTCCATGCAGGTACTTCTGCTTATGCTGTAACTGCTTAACATCCTTATAACGCCTTAGTAGAGAATTTTTGAAAAAAACTTTTGGAAGTCAGGTAAACCGTGTCAGCTGTATTACTCTTATACACCCAAGCAGTTGCATTTCAGGCAGTTCTTGTCATGCACCACCTACAGAAACTATAACATCCTCTCTTGCTCTGTAGCCTGCTGGTATTAAATCTTCAACCATTTACTCATATCTATTTCAAACATTATAAGAATCATACAATCTCTTAGTTGGAAAAAATATTTGAGGTCATCGAATTCAACTGAACTTGTCCACTACGAAATCATATCCCTAAGTACTTCATCTACCAGTCTTTTAAACACCTCCACGGACAGCGACTCCACCACCTCCCTGGGCAGCCTCTTCCAGTGCCTGTTACCCCTTTTGTTAAAGAAATTTTTCCTAATGTCTCATCTAAACCTCCCTGGCGCAAATTGAGGCCATTCCCTCTCATACCATCACCTGTCACTTGGCAGAAGAGACCAACACCCACCTTGCTACAACCTCCTTTCAGGTCTCCTCTCAGTCTCCTTTTCATACCACCCAAGGATAGGGACCTCTGCATATTGTGACAATCTCACTGAATTTTTATCTGAAACCTAGGATGTGAAAGTAATTACAGCAATTCTACTAAGAGCTGACTAAGGTAAAGAAGGGAGCATTCTTCTAAGCAAAGAACCATCTAAGACCATTGTACAATGTGGTCACACTTCAATCCAAGAATTTCAGTATTAATGGGGTTGATAGGCTAAAAGTCTAAGCAAGAAGAGTAGAGGAGAAACAATTTAACATCATAGTGCAAAGCTTCAAAGCTACAGCAGCAGCTTTATCACACTGGTAACATCTTTCCAGATCAAAGTTACTCCACCGGAATTATCTGAAAACACAGAAGTGCTAGACCCTCAATCATCTGTCACGTCACCAGATTTATTTGTTCATAGAATAAAGACACAGGAAGCATGATTTCAAACCAGAATTGCAAAAGATGGTATTCAATGATTTATATTATTGTAAAGCCAGTAGCAAATATAGAATTTAGCTTGCCTGAAGCTTTTAGAAATATGAGGTTTTTTTTAAACTGGGTTTCATATCTGCAATACGTGCAGCAGGTTGCTGACAGTTGGCAATAATGCCCTTCTTTTCCAGAATTGCTTTTGTTCTGTGAAATTTTGTTTCAGTTTTGCTGACACTGGACCTTGAAACTACCTGTTTTGTTTTTTTTCCTCATGATCAGCCCCTATGGAAACCTAGATTGCTATACTAAAATATTATAAAACCAGGTATATACTGTATTTTATTATGAGCAACCCTAGGAAAATAAAGGAAAGGACATTTCTGGTTTGTTTATCATAGAACAGAATCATAGAATTGTTTGTTTGGAAAAGATCTTTGAGATCACTGAGTCTAGCCGGACCCATCCACCACTGAACTGTATCTCTGAGCACCTTAGCTGCCCATCTTTTACACGCCTCCAGGGATGGGGACTCAACCACCTCCCTGGACAGCCTCTGCCAGGGCCTGAGAAGCCTTTCAGTGAAGAAATTTTTCCTAATATCTAATCTGAACCTCCCCTGGTGCAACTTGAGGCCATCATCTGAAGAAGAGAGCTCTCCACCTTCAGCGCTCAGCCTCAGCACTTTGCTCTCTCCTCTGGAGACAGCAAGTGGGGCAAGTGCTCTCCCCAAGTCTATAGGAGAAAGAGATCAGATCTCCCCTTTGCTAACTGAAACATAAACCTACCAGCTGAACCAGGTCGACTGACTGCCTTCTGAAAGAGAGGTTTTTTTCTGCAATCAGCCAGTTTTGTCATTACAGTGCATAATTATGTCTCAAATCCTGCTGTTAAAGCATAATGAAGAACTTGACATTTTGCACGTAACAGTTCTTTATTTCCTTTGAAAAATCAGTTGAACCAAAAAAGACCCCAAAACAAAAAAAAAAAAATCCACATTCCTGAGACAGCACGACCAAACAAAAGAAAACCAGGGCACTGCAAATTTATAGCTGTCTTTACAACACTCAGCCTCTTTCTTGTAAGACTATACAGTCATTAAATATACAACCAAAACTTTTATCCACCCCATCTTTTGACTTATTTAGGGTACAGAATAAACATCTGAAGGAATGAAATTAGGACTGCACAAGCAACAGTAAATTTAGCATTGTTTATCTTTAAGTGCCGAATTAAACATTTAAATGCAGTTTTTCAGAATGCTACAACAGCTGCTAAGTCCAATCTTTTCCCTTAAATATCTTCCTATTTTTTTCTTTTTTTTTTTTTTTAATGCTGTTGTTATCCAGGTAAAAGTATCACTTCTGTGATTGAACTCTGCAAAACAACAGGTCATTAAGCAATGATACCATGTAATCCTGTGAATAAACACATGATATGTCATCTTAAAACTGTCCCGAGTCTCAGTCACCATTACTAGTACTAGGAAGTTATTTCAAAGCTCACTTCTCCAACAGCGACACAACGCCATCTCCAATTTCCACCTACATTTACTCATGTTGAGCTTGGTACAACTTGCTTTTGGTATAACTGTGTTGTTTATATTTTAAAATAACTTTATTACTTCTTGGTGTTTACCCCTTGAGATGACAACACATTTATTTCCTTCTTTCATATTTTTTTTCTAGTCTGAGCAGGCTGATCCCTGTTACAGTGTAAGATAAAAACGCTGTTGTTCTAACCATTCTGTTGGTTCTCCTCTGGATTTGTTCTGGTTGAAATTAAAATTTGTACAGTGTATTCTGGCTGACAAATTATACATGTCTTTAAGGCAGTGTAAATATTCTCTAATCTCTGGTGAAAATTCACCTGGTACAGACTAGGACTACACTGGCATATTTCAACTCCCAGTTCAGTGGAAGAGCTCATGCCTTTTTTCTAGTAACCTTTCCGTTTCTGACAGTCCAGTGCTCAAGATCTTCTTACTACTCTGTGACTCTCTTGTTTTAATGTGTCTTAGGACATTATGGCCAATTTAAGTGTGTCATCACCACACTTCAATTTTACACATCAAGGTCACTATTAGAGATGTAAAACAAATCTGATCCAAAACACTGAACTTGAGAAAATTCCAGCCCAATAGTCAAGTCTGACACTGCCTCCTCACTAGTCAGGTCTTTAGCATTCTCACAGTTTCCATACTAATCTTCATTCTCTCCAGTTTAGTTGTTCTTACCTAGAATGTTCTATTACTAAAACCACTAAAAGATTTATTTAAAAATTTTTCACTTTTGATAGCTGTAAGAACAGTATATATGAAACAAAAAACTCTCTACATAGTTCTAAGAACAGTATATAGGAAATGAAAAACTCTATACATATCTGGGTGGACAAGAGTTCACACTCCTTCCTCCCTGAACCCATATAAACTATTCTAACTTCATCCAAAAATACAGGTAAGTGTGCAGGAAGGAACCATAAAGTCTGGCTTTACATTTACTCACTGTGACGTAGATCAGGTGTAAACACATGGATGTTAAAAACATCACAATAGGATAAAAACAGTGCATGTTAGACAAACTTTAAGTCTGTAACTCATCTCAAAAGTAATTACAACAATTTCTGTATTTCAGCTACTGAAATAACCACATTAGCAATATATCTTACTTGTCCTGTCATATGACTCATGACACGTATGTGCAATTTCAGCTCCAAGCTGCAAATAATGTCCAGCTTTATCATCTCTTGAACCATCTGCTCCAAGGGCAAACATTCCCCCTGCAAAACAGGTCAAATGGCCCATCTTTCTTTCAAGGTGCCCGTTCTTCCACTCCCCAATGAAGGTCAGTCCTCCATTGGACTTCCTGATGAGATGTTTTTCTATGGCCTACAAGAAGATTAAGAAAACTTTCAAATACTGCTTCACATGTTTTACATACTAAATTTTACATATTTTTACATAGTAATTCTCCTTCAAAACAAAGAATTTTATTCTTCTTTCAAATTAACTTCAGAACACTACAGAACAAACAGCTGTTAAGATCATCGTTTCAATGCACACAAAAATACACTAACTACTAAACAATGCTAATGGGATCAAACACAGGAAAATTACGATACAGATAACACTGCCCTTTTAGCTGAGAATTCAGCACACATTTTGTGGTTAAAGCAATGTTTGTCTACCTGTTAACTGAGAAGTACGTCTTTGTTCTACTGTATAGACTGTGTGTACTCAGAAAATACATCCAAGCAGGAAACATTGGTCAGCAACATACATAAAGGCAGCACCTGTACTTTCAGTCAGTCTTTAATAGGAAGTGATAGGAATGCTCCGGCCACCTTCTAGCTGCTTCTCCATTGCAGCTTTCTGACTGCAAATGGCCAAAGGATGTGTGAGAGTTAAAGCAGCTACTCATAAAAAGCATTATTATTTTACAGGTGAGGCAACTGCCACTGCTTCTTTGCACAACAGTACCAATATATATTGTTCCTTGTGACTTATAAACTGCATTCTTCTGGCAGGAAGAATAGCTGACCGAACTCTGCAAAGTTTGCAAACTTCATGGAACACATTTATTTAAGCCTCTTTCAAAGTGTTTCACTATCCCCAACGACCTCCTGCTGTATTTACTATCTTTAGCATTAGACAGTTTTACTTATAACTCAAATCTCGTTACAGTCTGAGTCCTATAATAATAAAGACAATTATCTACCTTGCCATGGAAACATTATTCCTATCTTCTTGCCAGAAATCTCCTTTGTACCTCCATATATAACAATCTGATAGATTCACAACTTCCTTTAAAGTGCATGACCTGTGACTGGTCTGATTAGAGTAGAAGGATTAAGGTGCTATTAAAAAGGCATTTACCACTCTCTTTGCCAACCACAAGATCTATTACAGAAGTGAATTACTACTCTCTCCATTAGTTTTCTGGTAGCTACAACAAATTACACCCCGAATGTCCACAACTGTATTTTGCACTAGAAGTAGATATACTGAAAACACACAGAGGATGCTGCATATAACTGAAGAAGTTATCAAGGATGTGGATGCCACATCTGCTGCACACAGTTGTCTCCTTGCTATCTACACAAACTATGCAGTTCACTATGACGCAGATTCAAGCAATAAATACTTAGATTAATCAGCTTGTAACTTGTAATTCAGGTTGAGAAGTCAAGAGTGAAATAGTTTTTCCCTCTAGAAAAAAAAAAAAAAGACTGTTTTGTTTGCAACAAACAGACAAATAAAAAACTTTGAGCTCTGTACTAGGTATTGCAGCTTTTTTTTCCCTAAGACGATGCTTAAGTGGTACAGGACTGTGATTTGTAATGAACCCAACAATATTTGGTAACATGAAAGTCATCGATGCAGGTACTGAAATAACATCTGACAACCCTCCTTTCTTCAACAAAAAACTTCTCTAAAACCCAAACTAATAAAATTACAGTTAGAAAAGGCAGAATTTGTAGGATTAGGTGCCTCATCTGTGGAAGATGATATGAACAGTTATCTGAAACAGTGGTGTTTCTAAATATGCGTGTGCTTCTGTAGGGTTTTCTGAATACGCTCTTCACTTTGAGATGCTGCTGTGCTCACAGCAACCTACTGAATGGTTATGGTGATGTGAATCAACACCTCAGCCATGCAGCCAGTGAAGATCTGACAGTCCTCATATGGCCAAGGTGAACACACCAGCTAAAAGCCAACACAGTGGATTACAGGGAGAATACTGCATTATCATCAGTAGGGCCCTGCTCCTTACTTCTGCTGTGGACTGAGCCATCATTTGGGTGGTGAAATTTTTTGACTGCCATCTATTGAGCCTCTGTGGTCTGAGGGTAATGAAAGCAAAGTGCCAGTTTGCATTCCTGTTGGGTTAATTTCTTCACTAATATCACTGACAGATCTGAAGTTTGTGCTTATGGCAGGATCCAGTGAGAAAAACGCGGAAATAACTGACAGAGCAGAAACTAATAAGTCTCTGACAGCTGCCAGAGTGGTTTTCTAACAATCATGCAAATTGCCATTGAGGACTGGCATGATATGGTGGCTCCTGCCACTAGGAAGCCTGATGTGGTTAACTGTACAAGTCTCATTAGTTCTGAAAGTACTGGTACAGGAAAGACTGGATCTGATGAAAATGTTGCCACTGACAACAATCGTAAGATCTGTGGCATTAGCTCTGTTGATGCAACTATCTCAGCCTGTGACAAATTTGACATTATGATAATTACAGGCTTTTTTTTTGACTGCATGGTACATAACAGTTGAAAAGTACTTTTTAAAGGAAAGCCACTTTTACTATGAGGAGAAAGAAGGCTTAAAGGAGTTTGGATTATTTATTTCCTGGAGGAAATTTTTTTTTTTAATAATGTGTGGAATTCCCTTTTTGAATTATATCTTCTTGCAATTTCATAACTATTGAGGAGTAAGTGGTTGCAGGAACATTTCCAGGGGACAAAACTGCTGTGATTGGCACCAGGGGAGCCAGCAAAAGCCAAATTTATACACTTCTCCATAAGCCACTTATTCACTCTAGACTTGTTTTCAAAGTTTCACTGAAGAACATAATCTAGATGCAATGTGCTTCTCTTCTAAACAGAGAATACATCTTCTGAACTTGAACATCATTGTCTTGTATAATGGATGGGTTTTGAAATCTGAAAATCAAGTTCTATCAGTTACTTAATAATTTAAAGTTCCATCTTAAGAGTCACAAAGGAAGCACCCCCAAAAAGAAAATAAAAACAACCATCTCAAAATACTTTATCATTCAACAACCCACTGCTTGCTAATGATAAAAGGACAACTAATATTTACAGTAATTAAGAAGGAGCAGCTGGGCATTGCTGGGAACACTGCCTGTTGGACAAGAAAAGCTTGAGCAGGCTGGGACAGATGTGACATTTGTATCCTGGGATGGATGCCCGAGGCCACAGAGCACTCCAACAGGTGCTGTAAAGCAGCAACATCCAGCTAGACATGAGTACTATAAATGCACTAGAGTGGACAGGTACATTTAAGTGCCCAAAGCAAAGACTTAGCTTACATCAACTAAGAGATTAACGGATGGAAGACACTTACTTAGTCTGCGCAATGCCCAGAACAATAGTCTGAGATGTGAGAACAGAATGTTCTCTATCTAACGTTCATGCCTCCTGTGATTTTTATGACTCCAACAGATAGCATTTTCTGAGCTGTCTTGCAGCAGTACTTGCTACATTGTGATAGTTGCACACTGCTGAATCCTTCTTTTAGCTATTTAATGCCATGCAACAAGAAAGAGTGAGGATCAAATTTGTGAGCCTAATGGATTAAACTCTCAAGGCAACAGAAGAAAAGGAAGCTTCCCTATCCTCCAGCCAACATGAGAAGGAGAAAGGACAATTTAAACCAGACTAGCTGGGAGGTCTATATTATGATGTTAAAAGCAAAATTTAGAGGCTGATCCTCAATATTTATCACCACAAAAAAAAAAAAATCTCAACAGATTTAATAATTTCAGCTTTTATCATAGCTGTGAATCTACATATTACAACACCAATATAAAGTGTCCTTTACAGTGGAAGATCACACTAATGTTATATAGCACGTAGTAGTCACAGATACAGAATTTGTTCGTACTCTTGTTATGCAGTATGTGGTGACCTGGGTAAGGCTTCATATGCCATGCATTGGAAATCATGACACCTGAAGAACAGACGCTGTCAGCTTTTTTCCCTGTTAATATCTCCAACAAATGAGGTATCACTGCCTACTGCAAGACTTGAGACTCAGGGTATGGTTGTGTTTTCTACTTTCTGCCCCCATAGTAAGCTAAGGGAGTGAATTATGGCTGGACAGATACCTTCTTTTAGACTGGTAGGTGCTGAGAACATTTAGAACTCTGTGCTGTGAGGAGGAAGAATGTATTTTACACCCTTCCCCTTCTGCTTGTGTAAGTGACACAAAGAGCTTTTGCTCCAAGTTTAGCAAAACTAAGAGTAAGAAGTGTCAGCTATGGAGGAAGAACCATGTTATGGGCAACAACAAAAGAGTGGTAAGGGACTGGCTCTTAAAAATATTTTGAGATCTTAAATAAAAATTCAAAATGCAGTTATGTAAAAGCAATCCTACTCATTTACTCACTGCACAGATCTTTCAGTGTCAAGTAGGATCTTGAATAAACACAAACGCTGAACCAGAAGGATGTTCCACAATGCATAAATCAGTACAGTCCATGCAGACTCAAGTGTACATGGGTGTGTTTAGGTGAGAGGCAGTGAAAAAGAAAGCCACCCGATGCTTGCATTACAAGTCATATCACACATGAAGCAGGAGCAGCTCAGCTCTTTTTGTCGCCTATCCACAACATGTTTTCATCTGGTCCTAAATTTGCTTTGCTTTGCCTTGCCTCCATTTCAAGCCAGAGATTTGCCCATACAAAATGTTTGCTAGACCAGGCTTACAGTGAAGAGGATGAAAAGGAAAGTTTATTTCCACTAATTTTAAAGTGCTTGCAGTTTAGAAATCAGAATAAAATACTTCAACATTAACCACAACGGATGTTTTACATCAACTGCTAAGCATTTTTAAACCCACAGGATGCAATAAACTGTTAAAAGTACTCAACTGATATTTTGAACTACTAACGTTGATTTTAAACTCTAGAAAGCTAACCAAGTTCAAAAGGAATGGGAAACAGCTGATGCTTTAACAACATTTTAAAAGGTTAACAGAACAATTGTATAAAATGAATGATATGGTTTCAAAAGTGAATGTTTGACTGACAAGTACATGCTGATATTAGGAATTTCAGGAATTTCCTTAGTATTATACAAAATATTAGTCCTGAACAGATTCAAGGCAGCACATACGAAGTCGATTAAAAACTGGCTTGCTAGAACAGTTCGCAGTAAAATGAGAAATGGTGAAAAATCCTCATCCCATGAAGACTCTGCAAAGATACTTTTATCCAGTGCTAGGCAGCATTTCTACCAATTATCTGCAAGAAAGATGCCAAAAGAAAATTTGCAGATGACACATAAATTCATGGAGCTATAGATAGTGATAAAAGATAAGTCAGTCCTGCAAACTCATTCAGAACAGGTGACAAAATGGGGTTTGCCTGAACAATTTTATTTTAATAGAGATAAGTAAAAGGTCACATCAGGAAGGTAGGATGTGAAGGTAGGAATAGCAGTGGAAAAGTGGTAAATCAAAAGACTAAAACCAACTTCAGAGTAAAACCAACTGGAAAGAGGATGACAGTGCAAGACAAAGGTTAAAGACTGCAAACATAGCTCTTGGCTGCAAGAGAAATCAAGCAATGACATATTAGAAAAACCGTTACATCCTTGTCTCTATACTCAACACACTGTAAGGTACTTAGAAAAAAGCTTAAGAAAGAACTCAAAGTCTATTTTATAGCATGAGACTGAAGAAAACCATGCATTTCTCCTTCAGACGGGAATGTCCAACATGCCTTTGTTAGTAGACAGCTACGTGATACAGGTAACCCCTTCAAACCAATGTAGGGAAAGAAAAAGTTCAAGTAGCTGAAAGCCAAATCTAATCAAATTCAGGCCAGGATTTAGACATATTACAGCTTCAAAGCAATTTTGGATTAGAACTGTCATTATATAACTTTTAAAATGTGAATTTCTGAGAACTCCCAAAACAGACATTTTGTATTAGGAGACTGACTGCACTAGAACTACGCTTTAAAAGCGTGTATTGAAACAGACATGGCATGCACAGAGTATGGAACAAGTTAGGCACCAAGCACGTACCTGTACTTGGGACAAAACTACATGGTCCCTGCTACTGGTAGTACCACAGCAGACTTGACTAAAACTAGCTTGGTTACCCTCTACATGTCTCAACAGCAGCATAGGCATGTTGGCGTATATGGGTACAAGCGAGCCTGATGAAAGAAGATGCCTGTGTATGGGGAAAACTAAAAAAGTAAGCTCAGAGCCATCACAAAAGGGGCCCCCACCCCAAATCCTGCCAAATCACCACCATGCAGTACTGCTTTGCCTGGGGAAGCACTATTTGATCAGTGAGAGGGAGCAAGACCATATCACAAAAGAACTATAGAGAAAGGAATTGGTATGAACTACATTTTACAAGATAAATATGGAACATAATTTCTAAATGTTTTAGAAAATAATTCAAGGAATAAAACAATTCAGGACTTCAACTCATAGAATGGCTGAGAACATTAGCCAAAAATGACTTAGTTGTTCTGCACATATCTTAGGGTTGTTAGATCTCTTTTTAATAAACTATAGCTTGGACTTTTACATTATACCGTTTTGGACAAGCTGATTATTTTTAGCCCAACAATCTGCATCAGATGAATTCCACAATAATACTTTCCAAACTGCTCAGAATGAAAGCTAGTATTATTCATCACTTGATTTCTTAAAACTTACATAATCAAAACAAGTTCTGTGGTTTTTGCTTTATTTTGTGTTTGGCTTTTTTTTAGTATTAAAGTTGGATTTCAAACCCACTGTACTGGCAAACTCAAAGAATTATAATCACCTCAATTGCATCGTCGTACATTTTCCTTGCCTCCGTGTCCATCTTGTCTGACATAAGCCAGGCTTTCAATAAATATTCATAAAAACTGTCTCCCAGCCCGCCCACGGATGTGTGATCTGTAGGAGGGAAAGAGAAAAAAAAAATAAAAAAAAGAAATTGAAGTTGTTATATAATAGCACCGGAGATTTATTCAAAATATAAACTTATGCTTTTAAGGTCTACCACTGTAGAATTATCCATACTTTAAGCCTGTTTAGCAGGACAAACCTGCACTGTATCTACTCTGAACTTCTTTCATAGGTGTGGAACCTGTTGCATGTGTTCACTATTTGTCATTTCGCACAAGCTACCCCTCATAACAAAAATGTAACTTAAACTCTGTTTTTACTTCATTCCACAGAACCTAATTGTTTTGCTGCTAGGGCTTGGGATTTTTTTAAGTTTTGTGTGTATATATGTGTGCGTGTATATATATATATAAAAACTTATAAGACATCTGTATCCACGATGCAACCAGGTCATTTGGCTGGCTATAAACTGCCATGAATCACACAGAATCCAATTTTTCCAGCAGATATTTATTTCTAGCAGGATAGCTGCTTAACAGCCTAATGAATTTCTTATGGTAAAAGTTCTTATTTAAATTCTTTCAGTCAAAAGAGAGGCAAATTGCCTCTGCAGTGCACAACACAAGCTCTGTTCTGTTCCATGGTGCCTGAGCCGCTGTGCAGAGCCATGCCATGTGCTACAAGATAAGGCTGCTGGACTATTAGAATCCACCACCACATAAAACTGGGCCTCCTAACACACAGACTTCCTTTTTGTCACCTTTTTGTTTGTTTGTTTCTTGCAGAGGTTGCCTTTCACGCATAGCAGTATTGCTATTCTGTGCTGACAGACAACATAAGAACTACCTACATCTCTTTGGGGAAACTGTCAGATGTTCCCACAAAAAGCCTAATGATGGTCTGACTCAGTTCTGGAGCTCCTGTTCCAACCAAGGTAAGCACTGCCTCAGTATGCCCTTCATTCAGAAAGCTGTACACACTCTGTGATTTCCCAAGTGACTCCAACAAGAACAGCCCATAAACTTTTCTTTCCCAACATTGCAGCTCTCAAAATGCTGGCACCAGGACAGTCTTAGTCTGCTGAAGGAAAGATCAACTTTGTCACAATGCCAGAATTTCACTGCCCTAAGCACGGCTGTTATAGTCATGCAAGCTCCCTTTTACTGGGTGAAAAAAAGAGAAGAGAAAATACTTCTTTTTCCAAAGTACCTCAAAAAAGTCTTATTATTCACAGTCTATCTGGGATAAAGGTGTAAAAGAGAGGTTGGAGCTTTCCTTCTGTTCCTTCTTCCTCCAAGCACCATCTTGCCCCAGCATCTCTCCTTGTCTCTGAAGATGCAAGTAGGAGGTTAGGGCTTGTAGATGTTTTTACTCTTTTAGCTGTGTCTTGACTCCTCCAATACTTACCAAAGGATTTCTAAACTACGGAAGGAACAAGTGGAAAGCCTGTAGCTTTCCCATTTGTTTTCATGTTGTGGATCTGGAGCAAATTATTTTATGCCCTTCTCTTATATATCAATATCTCCTATACAGTCTTTTCACACCCAGCTACTCAGTGATTTAACTACAAACAAAGAGTTTTCATAAGCTTTCTATCTCCAAGCTGTAAGAGGGCATTCAGGTCATGAGTAATTTTCTTCCAGAAATAACAGTGCTAGAAATTAATCCATTAATGGACAATTACATTGTCACATATACACAAGAACTAAGGGTTTATGTTTTTCAGGAAAAAAACCAAGCCACTTCCAAGTTACAACTCACATCAGCACTATTCAGAGACTGTTCTCCTAAGAGACACAGCTTTAAACTACTTCTGTGAGGCTGCCTTCTCCCCAGCTGAGCTCTTTCACTTGAGTCAGCTCTGCTTGTCTGCCAGATTTCTTTCACAGATGCACTAAGTCTCCAACCAGGAGAGAGTTGCTGAGTATCCCTCAGCAGGGTTTGTCTTGTAGCAGCTCCAGCTGGGTTCAGGGAATGAAAGAGCAGGAAGATACATGGAAAAGGTTTATTTCCTAAACAGCGAAATCCATGTTCCAGGCGAATTTCCAAACTCAGTTATGAGAAGCCCGTCCCATTTTGCATCTGCTGCTTCAGGCAGTCATTGGAGAACGGTCTGTCTCTCTCCCGTCAGCAGCTCTTCTCCTCCACGTTGCTTCTCATCTTAGATCAAAAGGAACACAGGAACCAGCAGCATCAGGACACTCAGAGCCATCCCCTAAACAGACTTTTTTGTACCTTCTTCATGCATCCAGAGAACAGAGCTGCACAAATTTCTCATGCAAGAATCTTCCTCTCACTCAGCATGTGAGAAGTAAATATGGTAAGACTTCCAAGAGCCTCACTCCAACTCTGAACTACTTCAGAGTTTCTAAGGCTCCCCTCTCACTAAACACCGGACTCCACCACTCCACAGATGGACCAGAGGGTGGACCTGTCAGAAAGGGCAAATTGATTACGTTCCTTCTCTTCAGCAGCAGAAAAAGGGCAGATGAAATATTTTTCGTGGTCACACATGATAGAAGATCATCGACAGAGACATTTCACGTAAGAGGAAAGCAATGCTTCAAGAAGGGCTGACTGTGTTGATACACAGCAGTCTTACTTCCCTGACCACTCCCCATCTGCAAAAAAAATAAATACCAGGAAGAGAGTGGGAATGAAAAGAGGCCACCACAGCAGCTGAGCTGAGGTTTAAGCACAGCAAGTGTTCCACCTTCTATGGTTGCATTAACTGCACGCCTGGCAAGATGTTCAGGTCTTCTGCTAGTGTCAGAAGGTGTTGCTAAAGCAGTATCTGCTTAGTTTTGTGTAAGGACTGTAACTAGAAATGACTGAAAATTAAAAACATTTCTTGTGATGTTTTCAGGGCTTTGACAACTTGCTCTCACCTGGAGTGGAAACGCAAAAAAGATTTTTCACGACTCCTTAGAAAATGCATAGCTGGTGAAAACTGTAAATTCACATTATCACACACCATTCTCTCCTATAAACCAAGCTCCTGACCCAAACTTATCACCAGAAGTTCCACAGTGTTTATCACTCTTTTCTGCTATTTAAGCTACAGGTCAGATTCAGAGATCTAACTCAGCTCAACTCAAGATGTTTTGCTCATAAAGAGGTTTTGTACTTGAAAATATTTTACAGATTTTCAATCAGCCCTAGCTGTGCATATCAACCCAGAGTACTAAAAAGAACAACTCATGATTTGAATAACTGAGTTTACAGTAGTGTGCTGGTACTGGGTACACTTCGGCGAACAGCTATAAAGGTAAGTATTACATTTAAAATGTCTGTAAGAACTTTGTAAATTTCAAAACTGATTTAATTTTTCACATATTTGATCTACAGAAGTATTTAATTCACTCTGTCATTTAAAGTTTTTTACTGTAAAGAAGTATTTCACAGTAAAATCCTGAAGTAAGTTCTTTCCAGGTAAAGATAAATATAAAGAACAGAAGTATAAGAGTGTCAAAATATGGCAGAAGCCATATATTCTTCAGTGACACAAGCCATATATTCTGCTCAGTGACAAGTATACATTTTTAGAAAATTCATTTCTTCTAATCGAGACGAATTAAGGTATTTTTTCATTTGTTCAAATGCAGGCCCATGATTCCTTCATAGTCTTATTTTAAATTAAAAGACATAGTAACTGCAGTTGCAAAGAATACCTTCAACTATTGCCACCAAAGGCAATTACAAAAACCACTGCACTTTTTCTGGTTTGATACACACTTCAAAGCATGTTGTATGCAAACACGTGCAGTCAGTCTGTTTGTAGGTTTCCTCTTTGCCAGAAAGAGATGAAATCTTAATAGAAAGACAAAGATATTTACAGTTTATAGCAGCATGCTTGTTCAGATACTTTAAGAGATTTACATCTTAGTAAATACTGGCATTTTTCTTCCTTATTAAACACCATGGAATTAAAAAAAACCCCAACTATCAATATCATAGCAATATTTTAATAAGCTTTCAATTTATTGATAAAAAGTATCTATATTTAGTCAAATATTGCATCTCTGCTAATATTACAAAAATACCATCCACCTCTTTCCCACTTACTGAGTGGAGGACCTTCTCTTAAATTCTCACACCATCATTACTTACAATTTCTAAAGCTAGTTTCAACGCCAAATGACTTTATTTGCACCAGCAATCCATTAGCTCACTGCTGCAACAGATGCCTCTGACGAGAACAGGGACAACTATTTCACAGCAAATCACAGAAACACACAGGAGGTCAGAAGGGAGTGTGGATGATATCGAACTGAAATGACAATGAATTTAAGCACAAGATAGGAGGGAGAGTCTGTGGTGTTCTGGTGATTTGTTCTCTGTAAGTGAAATTGTTTCTTTACGAATCTGGGGAGACAAATTAACTTGTTTTTCCTCAGCTAGCTCTTCAGGGTGTAGGCAGCAGGGTTCCCCCTCCTCAATTACAGCTGAGGCACTGTGATGGATCTGGCTGTTCCTCCTCTACAGGACTCATTTTTTGAAGATGGTAGTAGATTACTAATACAGACACTAGGCATTCATATAGCTCATTCTCCTTTTACACATCCAAGTCTACCTAATGGCTTCCTCCACAGCAAGCCAGCTTCAAAATGAATGGCAGTGGTTCCTGAGAATAAGGCTACGGCAACAGACTGCAAGTTAGAAAAATGTGCCACCTCCTTTTGTTTACAGGGCAAGTTTGGTTCAGTGAGCAATAAAATATTTTCCACAACAAATGAATGCCCCCTAAAGATAACACTAATAACAAAACCTGCTCTAACGAAAGTCTACCTGCTCTCTAGAGCAAACTTAAGATGTTTAAATTATTTTTAAGCAGATGGCTTTAAGTAGTTAACAGCAGCTTAATGGGGCAAATTAAAAACAGTTCATGATTTGCTAAACTCTGCTTTGTGCCTTAATTGTTCAATTGTCATTTCTTGGCAATGAGCAGGAATAAATAAAGAAGCCAGGCATTGTTTTAAACGCAGTACCTTATGCCAGAACTGATGGTGCAGTCACAACACCTGAGGATGAGGCTTGGTGTTACCCTTCGTGAGCCCTAGGGTCACTAGGGCATGTCCTCCCATCCTTCCCTGGTGTATACAAAGCCTACACATCATTTACTGCGCACAGAATGAAAAAGATGAAATAAAATGCTGAGCAGAAGTATGTTTAGCATTTACAGGCTGCTGTGCTGAAAAGCAGTATGGTGAGATAACATTCTAGCAGTACCTAAACACAAGCAGGAGATTAGGATCAACTACATCATTAGTATTTTTAATTCATGAATTCGCAACTATAACAGCAATTTAATATTTTTGAGTACATATGCTAGAGAACAACCAAGCAAAGAATTAGAAATCGGGCAGCATGCAAAAGAAACTCAAGTCTTAGAACTTTCCAGTTGTTAGTTACAATTCTAAAGTAAATGAAAACTAACTTAAATCTGCCTACAGTTCTTATACCCACCAGACTGGAAACACCAGGATGAACAAACTACAGATTCATTTCAACCAAAAGAAGAGTAGTATGGAACTACTTTGCAAGAAAAGAACAAAGTAGTAAAAAGGAAGCATGATTTTCCTTAAGGATTGTGAACACTATCTTGGATAAAGTGCTATTGCAATATGTCAGGAAAGGAGTTCAAGAGTAGAAAATATATGAGTGACTGGTTGGAAATAATGAAGTGATTAAGGTAACATTAACTTTCATTAAGAAATCCACACACCCCATCACCACTAGCTCTGGGTATCGATGGGCCTTAGACCACAGGAACCCTCTTTCTCTGTATAGGAAACTTTTAAAGAATTGCTTTTCCGTTTTTTTTTTTTCAGAGTGTCTATGATTAAATTTTACTTCAATCTTTACTCCATGTAGTTGGGCTTAGTGCCCCTCAGCTGCTCTAAATAGGTGCAGGCTCCCTTTCTAATCCTTTAATCCAGAAAGATGAGGCCCTGGAAATTGCAGCTGCTGCAATTCACAGTGGAAATTCAACCTAAGGATGCCATAAGTCATAGTGGATGGTTTAAAAGTGCAAACACTTGTAAATTAACTGCAGCAGAGGCAGCCCTGATAAAAGGATATGGAGGTGCAAGTTTTCATCAGCTATGAATCATTTATCACTGATGAACACTCCACCAGCATGAGAATTTTTCTGAAAATATGCAGGTCGTCACATACCATAACAACACTCAAAGAACAGTTAAAGTTGCAAAGCCAAGCATTTATAAGATAGCTGAAGACACTGCTTCCCATTCTACTGTCTGGTGCCAAAACAGATTCAAGCAACAAAAAGAACTTAGCACAGCTCTTTCCAAACTGGGGATGCATGATCACGCCTGCTCAACTACAGAGAGCTTAGTAGCTGAATTCTAAATACTCCATATGGAGAAAGATGTGAATATATTTCAAAGGCTTCAAAAAATATTGATAGTTGTCTCCTCAAGCCGTCCTGAAACAAATAATTCCCACAGTATTTCATATCATAGAACCACCGAATCATAGAACAGTTTGGGTTGGAAGGGACCGTAAAGATCATCTAGTTCCAAGCCCCCTGCCATGGGCAGGTACATCCCACTAGATCAGGTCACCCAACACCCCATCCAACCTGGCCTTGAACACCTACAAGGATGAGGCAGCCACAACTTCCCTAGGCAACCTGTTCCAGTGCCTCACCGCTCTCATGGTGAAGAAATTCTTCCTAATGTCTAGTCTAAATCTGCCCTTCTCCAGTTTATAGCCATTGCCCCTTATCCTATCACCACAAGCCTTTATGAATAGTCCCTCCCCAGCTTTCTTGTAGGCTCATTTCAGGTACTGGAAGGTCACTATAAGATCTCCTGGGAGCCTTCTGTTCTCTAGGTTGAACAAGCCCAACTCTCTCAGCTGCGAGCGCACACTGCCAGCTCACATTGAGCTTCTCATCGACCAGCACCCCCAAGTCCTTCTCTGCAGGGCAGCTCTCAATCATGTCATCCCCCATCGTGTACTGAAAACGGGGATTGCCTTGACCCAGGTGTAGGACCTTGCACTTGTCCTTGTTGTACCTCGTGAGGTTCTCACAGGCCCACTTCTCCAGCCAAAACGTGAAACAGCCAAAACAGATCCAAAACATGACAGTTCTTGATTTTAACTGTATACTTAGGAAAAAAAACCCACCCAAACTTTAATCTGAGTTGAATTATATTCCACTTCTAGCTTAATTTAGATATGGCCAAAGTAATTTCTCAAAGCAGTTTCAAAAACCCCAACAGAACAGCTTGAGGCAGATAGAATATTCCAGCTGGAAGAACTGGAGATTGGCAGCTAGAAGAAACTGAAAACACAATCACTTAATGGAAAGTGTTGAGCAATCTTAACTGTTAGTGCTACCAGCTCCTTTCATAATATAATTAAGCAAAATGACTTCCTAGAACTATAGTGATTATCAAACTAAAGATAAAAATCTCAAATTTGCACAATTCAAGTGTGTGCGAAGACAAGAGAAATAACTTGAAATCAACCAGCAAGTACAAATACCCCAACTAATATAATAATATTTAGGTAACTTATGTTGTTAGAACTAAATCTGAATTTCAAACTGAATGTAGTTTATGAATCTGTAACATTAAAGGAATATCTTGATATCTTACAACGGGCTCTTCTTTCACACTCAGGAATTCACAGCTGAAACAAATATTTTCCTTTTTGTATTCGAACTTCCCTGTGACTTCAAAATATTCCAGCTATTACTTACAATTCTGGAAAGGTTTAGATCATCTCTCAGAAGACAAAGTCACAGATTAAAGACCAATAAACTAAACTATAAACGATCTCCACTTAGTGTCACCAAACTGGAAATGTTTCTGACATGACCACCAGAAGGTACAACTCCAGACATAATTCAGTATACAAAGTCTCACATACTGAATACAGAAAAAAAATATTAAGTCTGTTATATGCCCCCTGAAATCTACTAGTGGTTTAAAGAACCTCAACACAAACAGGTTGGTGCACAGCCTCCAACAAATAAGTGATACAGAAGGAATAAAATAAAAACAAGTAACAGTAATAAGGCTGAAACAAGATTGTCATTGGACTTCAATAGGCTTCCCTTTGATAGCTAATAAGAAAATAATGGTTCAAGAATATAGTCTCAAAAATACAAAGACCCTAGTACAGAAATCTATTAAAAGAAATAACAAGATTTCACAGGAGCTCAAACTTTAAAAACCTCAGACAGCATGTGCCCGAAGTTACCTTTTTATAGTCCCTGATCACATTAAGTTAGCTGTACTCAACCCCAACAAATTAAACTCTCAAGATCATCAGGTGGTATGCTAAGACATGCCAGACACTGCTAAAACTAGGAATTCAGGAAAATAAATGTTAAAGTTGTGGGACAAATTTCAAATTCTAGATATCAGTACACTCCCCACCAAGTTCATGCTCAAAAAGTTCAGTTCAGTGGTAAAGCAAAATAAAATATTAATCTCTTTCCCCAGCAACACATGCAAGTCTTTTCAAAACCCAGTTACATCATATCCAAATCCTATCTTTAGGAATTATTTATAGATTGTCCATTTCAAATGCATAATTCATATACATGTTTAACCTTTCAAAAGCACTAGAATCTTAAACACAATAAACAAGGACTTTACTTGTTTGGCTTCCTCAGCATCTTGCTTAACAGGCCGGCAAAAATCTTAACCAGGTAGTCTTATAAAAACATATTCCCTGTAATACACAGTTCTGCTGTATTTCATGAAAACGAAGTCTTAACATATTAACGTGCTCTTGTTTTCTAAGGAGTAATCAAATTTGAATGCAGCCTTTTCTTGGAACACAGTTAATTACAATTGTACACAGTTGTAAAGCAAAAGGGCAAGGGGAATTCCCCATCAGAGATTACACAGATTATTTTATATTCAAAACACATGCGTGTTCCTAAACACAGAACAAGGCAGAATATTTTGGAGAGAAAAATTAAGGACATCCGCCAAGACAGCAAACAAAATTAAACAGCAGAGAACCACCCCCACCTCTTCATCTGCAACCGATACATGCATGCCTATTGCTGTAAGTCTAGAAATCATGGTGTGGTTTCATTTGCTCGTAATACATTCAACTGCAAGTAGCTGTGAAATGAAAATAACCCACCACAATAAATGCTTGCATCAATCTCCAAACTGTCACATAGATCACATATCCCCAGTTCTATAATTGATGCTCCAACCACAAATCTAAAAAGAAATTTACTTGCTGAATTAAATAAATGTGCGAAGATGAAGTCAAGTTGGTAACTACTTCTACAACAGATAAATTGAACTATTTTAAACCTGCACAATTTCTATTTAAGAGAGAGAAAATATTTTCCTTATGGCAAAGAGTAAAAAGGCACCCAAGAACTAAAGCATTAGGAACTGTAATCTACAAGTCCAAACTGAAGGTAATTATCTGCAAAGTTTTGTAAAATATTTTTCAGAAAAATACAGGCTTATTCCTTTGCTTCCTTTTAGATTATGGATCTTCTGCCAGAACCTGATATTACATTTCACAACTTGATTTTTCATGACTCTTGGCACTGTTGATTTCTTAGTATTATCTGGAGCATGTAGGGGTATTAACAGACATAAATTAATAGACTACTTACACTAAACAAGGCATCTAGCAAATATACAAATAATATAAGGAGCGGGGGGGAGAATGTTCAATGTACCTTCATAGCTAAAGAACAACACTAACAGCTTCAGCTAGCAAAGACAGGAGTTATCCAATACTACTATATCCTTCACTACACCTAACTAGACTATCAAGCTGTTAATTTACACTTAAATTATGTTTTTATCTGAAATATTTATTTCCAATATTTCTTTAATCTTTTGGAAGACCACTTCATTCTTCAGTATTATTCACCTGACCTTCAATTTGCAAGGGTTTTTAGTCTCCCAGAGGTATGTGTAAAGACCGAAAGGGTTTTGTTGTTAAAATTAAGCAAGGAAGTCTGAGTAATAGAAATTTGAATAGTGGCTTATTTAGCAAGTTCTGTGGCACCTTTGAAAGTTTGCATTTACGAGCGCCACTCTTCCTATATATTAGATAGGGCTCACATCGCCAAGACAGTATCCTTCAGCTGATAAGCTAACATGATGCTCATACATGGCAGTATTAGCACTCTGATGTGTGGGGATACGCAGAATTTGAGAACATCATCTCCATCAAGGTTTTTGGTTAAGGACTATTCAGCATAAACTAAATACCAAATGACAAGGAAACTGGTAAATTAAACACCACCTGCTTGTTAATGTCTGTGTAACAGTCAACACCACAGACTGACAGGCCATTAAAGGAATTAATCAGGCAGAGCCTCACAGAGCCAACCTGAACTTTGTCACTGATAAGAAGGGCAAACACAGTTGCCATGAGCATTGTGAGATCTCTGAAGGGACTTGTAGGACTGTGCAAATCATATTTATGGAACAGTGGCTTTAGATAAAACTTACTTTGGGCCTATTTTGGGGAAGGGCTAAAGGGACTGAAAGGGAAAGACCAGGGTGGATGGGAATGGTTGGACTCGATGATCCAGTGGGTCTCTTCCAACCTGGTTATTCTATGATTCTATGACTTGCCAGTGCTACATTTACATTTAGACTTGATCTTAAAGGTCTTTTTGAATCTATATGGCTCTGTGGGAAGAACAAGCAAGGGAAAAATGGAGAGGAGGTGGGTTAAAAGGGCCTAGTTGCACGTAAATAGGTATCTGAGCCCTGCACCCTACCAGCACAGTCTGCTTCATCTTCTTATTAAATCTTTTATTATTTGTGTCTGATCCCACTCACTATCCCACATGTGTAAACAAGGGGTAAACACGAGCTGCTCGGGAAGAGGCTATCACCACACAACATCTAGGTCTAGCAGCCAGCACCTGGAGAGACCGGCATGCAAGATAGGTCTGGGTGCCAGGAACTGAGAACACTGGGATGCAAGGTCGGAGTGCCAGCAACTGGAAAGAGGTGTTGCGGGTCACAGATGCCTGCAGGTCTGAGTGCCAGCAGCAGGACAGAACAGCGGGTCAGAGACCTAGGTTTGCATGTCAGCAATTGGAGAGATTCACACACGTATTTTTCCCAGTGCATTTAATCCTGAGTGCACGTGTATTTGTGGAATTCATTAGCAAACTTCAAGCTGGATGAGCTGGTGAGTAGGAACAGACCAGCATCTGACAAGATGCAAGCTCCGAGCCGATAAATGCACAAGGGGTCCAGGGTGTAAGCATGAGTATTGGGTAGACTGAGAGTACCTGCAAATATTTGAAGGTACTTGTGAAGAGCATGAGAGGGCAGGCATCTATTAGACAGTGAACATCAGGAGAAGAAACAAGACCTGGCTACCTGCACATATGTTTTATGTGAGTTGTGGCAGCACTATGTGTGGGTACTACAAAGGCAGTGCTGTTGGTCTGTATGGGCAGCTGCATTAGCATCTTCCTAGCACACGTATGCACCTCCTCTAGGATACATCCTCAGCCTCACTACTGGCCAAACCTGCCTATGGGAGCAGCAGCCACATCCATCAGACTGAGATGGGAGACAGCTCGGATTCAAAATCTGGGAAGGAAGAATCCCTAAGTCTCAAAGTCTGACAAACACAGTGGGTTTAACATCTTTAAGAAATTGCATTACAAACATTTAGATTAAATTTATTTTCAGTTTTCCTTTAAATATTGACAAGTATAGACAGGTGGTACTGTATATTTGCTATGATGATGTATCAGGAATGAAAATATATATGGTGTATTTTCATGGTTTGTATATTACCTGCAAGAACTTAAATGAAGCAGTTCAGCTAATTACGTAGCTCAGCCAAAGAGCATTAGCCTAAAACCAGCTGTACAGGCAGGCATAAATATTTAGGAATATTCATTCAGTATTTGCACTGATTTAATGGAAGTAATTTAAAATTGGTGTGGTGTTTTGGTTTTTTTTTGCTTTTCTTCCCTATGAAAATTGTACCAATTTAGCAAAAGCATAAATCTAATCCAATTAAATTTAAGTCCACAGAAGCCTTCTCTAAATAGTATTTAAAAATTAAAACTGTTTGGTTTAATTTAAGCATTTATTGTTGAAAATGAAAGACTAACAGAAGAAACTGAAACGTTCACAACCACAAAGGCATTTGCTTTGGTTTGTTTAAAGACTAGTCTACAGCACAAACAGAAACAGAGGACAAATTTCTCCCATAAAGCCACCTTAGTTGCTACTCTGCTTACTCTCTACTAACAGATGCAGGGAACCACAAGAAAGTGAGAACATCACCAAAAGTTGCTATGTCAGTATGTGTAACAAGGTAGTCTAAACACCTGTGTGAATTCTCTTCCTTCATCACTTTGTACATGAAAGACATTTAAATTTAGACATGAAAGCCTTTAAATTTAGTCCGTTAAATAAACATACATGGATTGATGTCACATGGTTGGTGAGCTCTTGCAAACCTGCTGACAGAGTACCTCTCACTGGGCTTTTAACTTAGCCCGCTAAATCTTAGCCCGCCGTAAATCTGACTAAAGGGGCTTGGTTTTGGTAAGGAGACAGGAACAAAGCACTGTGGAATAGACTGCAGTTTGAACATTCATCACATCATTCAGCAATGGTGATTTCAGGACCTGTTATTATGTTCCCGTTAGTAATGCTCTGCTCATGCACCAAAAACTATATAAAAGCTTACTTTACAATAACTTGTTAATATGCTCACACATCACTAAGGTGTAATAAATACAGAAGACTAACATTGAATAGGTATCTCTGCTTATTTTCTTGCATATGGAATCCATATACAGTAAAAAAACCAATTGTAATTAAACTGACACAACTTTCTTGCATAACCAACAGAGGTAACTCCACAGGTAGCCCCATTGCAGGAAGTGAGATGTGAAGCCAGAGTGATCTGAATTCTCCTTCAGTAAAATTATTACTTGTAAGAGGTGTTGGAACCAGATGAGATGCAATAGTTTGTTCTTGGTATTTAGAAGTAGAAAGGAAGAATGCACAATTTACTGAAACGTGCAAACAGAAGTGGCACGCCCTGACTTGGCAATAACATGCAGATTGGCATTTTCTTTGTTATTGTTGTTCTAGTTGGTATTCTCACCTAACCTGTTCACAAATGTGAATTAAAATTAAATTGTCTCCACATATTTTCCACTTATTTTGAAAATTATTTTTCTTCAGTACAAACTAATTTCCATAATTCTGAAACCTCATACTTTTAATCAAAATTCTAGTCATAATACCTGCTTAGTAGGCTTCTCTGGAAAGCACTGTCACTGTTTTTAGAAATAATCTAAATTCAAAGTTCTGAAGCAACCACCCACCAAGCGAAATGACAAGCTAATAAAGTTAACTGTAGGCTAACATGAGAGGTTAGAATATGCTTCCGGCCAGCTGTTTTTCTTTCTGTCTTAACAGAAACTGAAGCCCTAAGGCAGAAGTATTGTAAATCTCTCACTTTACCTGGACCATCACCTTAATCTGTAAGTAAAAATTCAATCTGTCAACATTCCTGTGGGCATTATAGCTCTGCCTTCTAGAAAAAAGCCCCAGTGTGCTGACAAATCCTGAGCTGAACACATTAAAAAGCTGCCTGTCACGCCACTCATTCTGTAATAATACCTACACACTACAACTCTAAACATATATATTTATCTTACACATGACATCATTTTCCTCCTCCTGGGTATAGCAAGAAGGAAGTCTGTTACACAGCAGTAAGGGTCCAAGTCATGTATAGTTCTATTATGAAGCATTTCCACTGGAAAGGATGGGAGTTTGAGCAGTGACCAGCACACCATTCACGAAGCAGTTTTTAAGACTGGGTTTTATGGCATTCAAATGGAAAGAAATGACCGGATGGAATGGTAGTCCCTGTGCAGCCCTGCCTGTTGCTGCTCCTGACCCTGGCTGCTGCTGCATCACAAGGCAGGTAGAAAAAGAAAGAAGGTAATTTGTGATCAGAATCCTTCTTCAAGTGGCACTTAAAATGCATTAAATGCATGTGGAAATCTACATTCATTAAAATGTAAGCATTAAAGACATTTTATATTACTCTAATCATCTCTCCAACTTGTTAAGAATCTGGAAGACATGGTCACATCCTTCTTGATGAAATCATAATTACTAATTGACTGGTAAGCTATTTTATTGACTATACCTTTTTAGGCATGAACATTGACTGGTTTGAACAAAAGCACGTAACTTTGTAAGCACCAGCTGAAGCAGAACAATGAGCAAAAGGACAGTGTGTAAGTCACAGGGTACTGTCCCCAGAACGTCATTCCCCAGCAGTGAAATTGCAGAACACATTTATATATCGAGATCAAAAGGCCTGCACGTTGATAAATCAAACAATGGCAGAAATTACTCAGATCTGCATCCTAGCATCAGAAGGATGGCGACAAGTCTGCAGCATATTACATACCCAATTCCCCTTCCCCAAATGCGAGAAGAGATCAAATCACATACATTTTAAGCATACATTTACATATGAAAACACAGACAAGACACAGCAGTGTGGTCTAAAGATCTATGGAGGCTAAAGATAGAAATATTCTGAGGCATAGAAAACACACATAATAATTGCTGATCCCCAAAAGGCTCGAAATATCTGTCCAAAGCCTAGCTCATCATCATCATCATTCAAGAATGCTAGATAGGAAAAAAGCACTAGATACCAGTGTCCCCTTTCCTTTAAGTCCAGATAACTTGGGCATGTCTTGGTACTTATGAGCATGAATGAATTAAACTTGTGAGAAAATGAGAGTAGGCAAAAATTAGCTGGCTTAATGACTCTTTAAACAAATAAATGTAACCTTCCCCTTTCATAAGGCCTAGCACTGAATTTTATTACTCTGTTTCTTAACACCAGAAGCTGATATAAGCTTCATATTTGTGAATTATATCCGATTCATATGAAGTTCTGACAGACAACATGATATTTAGATTCTGCTAAATCCAAGATTCAAAAAAGGAAAGGCAGTATGTTTTGAGACCTTACACATCCAAAGAAGCTACTTATATGGCAGCATAAATCACTGCCCACATCTCTGGAGCAAGGAGGAAAAAAGGAAGGAAAGATGTCCTATTTCAAAAGTACATTAGTTGCTCACACTAACCTTTAATACTTGAGAATGCAAGACAAAGCAGATGCAACTCGGGGTGGGGGTGGGGTGGGGTGGGTGGGTGTTGTTTGGTAAAAACACAAAATGAGGATGTGCCTAGGTTCCTTGTGCAAGTACTTCTGAGAAGGTATTAAAATACTGTATCACAGTATAAAACATATGAAGAATTTTCCCCAAAATTCCTGTTGCAGGTAGATACACCCAGGTTACAGTCCTACGGTGCCACACTAAAGCCACAGAAACTGTTTGAGGCTTTTCTTTTCTTCCACAAATCTGTCTTGCAATAATTGCCTTTAAGTATTCAAGTTTACATACCAGCCTGTTAGAACAAAATTGAACAGAAAAACATCACAGAAGCATATTTCTTTTCTTCTATTCAAATAATACATATTTTTCTTTTAAAAATGAATTAAAAGGTAAAGATAAAACATAACCTTGGAGAAAACCTAAATGATTTTTTTCATTATAAATTTTGTTTAACATGCTTTAGATAATCAGCTGGTAGTAACAGCATTAACTAGCTTGACTGCAATGCACACACCACTGATCTTCATTACTTTGAACAAAGGTACCCCACCACTACAGTATATCCACCACTAGAGTGACAGGTGCAGAAACAGAAAACAAACCCACCACTAGAATGATTCTGTATAGCAGCTAAATCCCATATTTCTTCAAACAGTATATTTATGTAGATTTATTTCACACCCCTCATGATTGGCTGTAATACTGTACAGATGAACAGAAAATCTATGTACAACTGAGACAAGAAAAGTTTGAGGATGGAAAAAATGTTAAAAGAAAAAAGAAAACCTAGAAAGGTCAGAGTCAAGTTACACGTATCTAGGCAAATGGAGAGTTCTGACAATTCTCAGAAACTATCCAGTGAAATTACTTTTGCACAAGATAAGATACATCAAACTAAAGGCCACAGCACAGACGAAAAGGGCTCCCAGAAGCTGAAAGAAGAAAAGTCACGCTTTTGTACTCTTTCCATTGTCTCAGTCCTTCCAGTACTAAAGCGTCTAGCAAGCCAAACACAATGCTCTTTCAAATTACCTTCTGAGAAGGACATAAAAGCCTTGCCTGCCCTTAATACCAAGCATGTGACTTAAGTCAGTAACAGCGTTGTGGACTTTGACACAAGTCCTCTAGTGAACTGAGATGTAGTGCGTGAAGGCAGCACCCTTTCTTAACTGACTTTTATGATGCATGACACAATCTCTACAGGAGAAACGGAAGAAAAATTCCTGTCTAAGCCATAGCTGTTCCAGCTTGAACGTCCAGTGTTTCAGTGTATGCGTACCTTCACTGTAACTACTCAGGTTCCTGCAAATAGATTCACTGAAGAGTGATCTATCAGGAATGTAATAAAGACAGTTTCTTGTTGTTCCACCCTGGTTTGTGGAGGGAAAAACTGCATTATGAGTTCTTGCTATGTTGTCCCCGCAAAACTTTGAGATATGTTTTAAAAATGCTTGTTGCATTGGGGAAAATCTTAGAACCACTACCAGAACATTGGTACCTGCATTTGGAAGCTCATTTGCTCAAAACAAACAAACCAACCACCAAATTACAGGAAATAAGTCTGTGGGTAATGAACAGCACAGAAAATCTAAAAGCTCCATAAAGTTGTATTTCTTTTTATCCTAGGTACCTAAGTCTTAGACTGTGATCCTAAACTTTAGTCCCAAATGTATCATCTTTCAAAGTTCACTTAAATAGTACGTTTGAGCTCCAAATTTCTGCAAAGTTAAGATTTTCACTGTACATTTACTCTCAGTGACCAGGATTATTTTCAGGATTATTTTCTTTCCAAGAGCTGCTAACTCTAAGCATTACTATTACAACTGACAAAAAGTCTCTAAAGAATCTTGGTGATATGCCACATTAGACTACTTCTGATAAAAGCAGTAGGAGCAATTGGTTAGGAATAAAACAGTAATAGAAAAAAAATCAGAATGACGTAAACCAGCCTTTTGAATAAATAATAGGTGAATATTTACATTTATAGAATCATAGAACCATAGAATCACCAGGCTGGAAGAGACCCACCGGATCATCGAGTCCAACCATCCCTATCATTTGCTCACTTGTTTTCTGAATGCATTGTTAAACCTAAATTTGACTGAAGAATTTCTCTTCAATCCACATGTCCATCTCAGAAACTACCAGTATTCACGCTAAATTATTAGATATGTTGGAGAGAATTTTGGTCTTAATGAGATTAGACAACTCTTTTCACAGTTGCTGCAATGACAGCTGCATCCATTCCCTTCATATACGAAAGCCAGAAGCAAAGTCTCAGTTTTCAAGCCAGGACATGTTCTGCTCGATATATACAGCCAATCACTGAAATCCCCCAAATCTGTCCATGATGTCAATCAGGACAGAAATAGATCAACTTGCTTGTTTTTCCTAAATAAACTTGCATTCATAAAAAAAAAAAGGAACAGAAACCTTGAATAAAAAGGTTCTCCTTTATCGTACCCACTGTTTAACCACTAGATTACTCAACTTTTCCTGGAAGAAACACTTCAAGTAAATTAATTATGTCTGTGCCTGTCTTCCACTTACATTGTCAGCAAGAAAAAGTTTTTTCCCTTCATTCCAAAGCCTTTTCTTTTTTTTTTTTTTTTTAATGACAGATACATTGATACCAGTAGGGAGGTTCATCATGTCATTTCACATGCCACTAAGTAAAAAAATATTTATAAATGTCAGTCCCTACCACCAGGTGAAGGAGCTTGTATTTAACCACAAACTTTCATTACTTCTATGTTACCTTACAGTAATCCATTTACCAGGTGGTTTGCAGAACAAAAGCAGGAACAAAATCAAAGCGAGGAAACTATTGTCAGCCTCATTCTTTATTACTGAAGATTTTGTTGACTGATAAAAGTAAGGATAAGCATCAGACTTGGTAGGAAGCTGCCATAATTAAGGTACTACAAAACCCAACCTATGTGACTTCGGAGAGTGACACAAAATTGGTTTCAGATCTCAAGTCTAAGTAAGCCTTCTACATTGCATATTTTCAATCCATGCTGTTCATACCCTACAGAGTAATTTCTCTGATTTCTAACTCAACAACAAAGTTAAGAGTAGAGCTTTACGTAGGCAAGAATAAAATAAGAATACTTACGCTGACCCCACCGGCCTGTTCTTGGATTCAAATAATTTGGATAAAGTCCATTAGGACGATCCATTTTTTGAAGTAACTTCCGAATGTGCATGACCTAAATTAAATCAAGAATCAGGATCACCACTAACAACACTCATCTGATCTCTGCGCATAGTTAGATCTAAACTCTTTACTTTTTTTTTAGTTATTAATTTTCTTAATCTGAAACCAGAAGCTTTCTTAGGGGATTCCTAGAGATCAGTACATTTTTATTTTTACAGGACTGCTCACATAAACGTGTTTAAAGGTTATTATTTTTAAATGCATGCAGAAACAAATAAGAAAAGCTGTGTTGTCACAAGTTTCTACTTGCTAAAGTCATCTGTTCGGTAGCTGAAATACAAGTATGAAAACATTTACCTGCTACCAATAATGCAAATAGAATTCAATACAGGAAGTACTTCCCTTCTAATGCAACTTATGATGAAACATTAAAACAGACACTTGTATAACAAAAAAATGAATTTCAGACCCACCTTATTATAGTATACAGGATCCCCTGTCAAATAGCTGAGATGGACAAATTCCATGTGCAGAGTACCAAATTCAGCAAGGATGCTGCTGCCGGCAGAAGCCCAGCCCCAGTTTCGACCCACACCGCTGAATTCCAACAGATGTGCACGAAAAAAAGGCAGGAAACGACAAAAAAACCACCAGAATTACTGTGCACAGCAATAGTAACAACCTCCACAGCAAACTAAACATGTAACAGCAAAATATTAATCTGTTCTTAAGATTACAGGAGTTGTGGCTTGACTGATCAGTTGGTTCACTGGTTGGATCTTTTTGGAAAAAAGATAACATAACCTCAGAAAGTGCTATGATTAAAAGATACAACATCGTGACATCACAGAAATATAATGACTTAATGCTGGGAGTTTTCACCACCTTTCAGGATTGGGTCTTTTAATTTCTGAAGTGAACTACATTTCCCTGGGGATTACTTCTACTTCCTCTCATGAAAGATTTCAGTTATCAGTAAGACTGCAAGCAACTAGGAATGTCTTCTTAGTTATTTTTTAAACTATAAATTAGAAAAAGGAAATGCAAAGGAATAATGTTGGTAATGGAGCAGTATTTATAGCTCTGACCTGAGACAGAACAATACCTTTTCAAACAGAGTAACCACCATTTACAGAGCTTAGAGACAAAAATCATAGCTCGCCTTGGGGATTTTTTGGCACAACTCTTGAATGCAAAATGCATTATCAATGCAAGCAATGATTTTCCAAATATTTCTTTCTAGTCTTGTCTTTTACTGCAAATCAACCTCAGAAGTGATAGATGCTTGCTACTGTCACTGCCCCCCCGGCATGCCAGCCGCTATTTTCTACTGTGATGCTGACTGGTTCTGTACATTATGAAGAAACTAGCATGTTAAACGCGTACAAAGTACCAACATGCAGGAAATTTCTGGCACTTCAATCCTTTCCCCTCCACCTAACGCAAATCCTCCTCCCCAGTTCTACCTTCCTGACTGCACTCTGACACACAAGCCACATGTCTGACTGAAAAGTATCCACGCATCTACTGCTTACAGCTTCTTAAACCTCGCCATCTATGTTGCTCAAACTAGTGAATTGGATGCCTGTGGTGTTGAAAGAGTACAGCCACATGGGTGATACAAACACACCAGAGCGACAGTGCATGTTTGGGCTAAACAAAGCAAAAATAAAGAACTTATACACAGGGGAATTTCAAGCCGTATGAAACCACAGGGAGAACACAAGCTTAAGTAAACCATAATGCCACGTAGAAAGGGCATAGAGAAATCTAATCCAATAATATGAATTGTACAGATGTCTAAAAAAATGGGACAAGTGCAGCACAGGCAAAACTGAGAAAATCAGGTAAGGGTGGTGAGGTCCTGAGCCAACAGAAGGGTAAGCCACAATGCCACAATCTTCACCTAAAAAGTGACAGCAAAGCGAGGATTGTTTCCTGAACACAAGGCAGGCACATAGGGCTAATGCTCTCAAAGTAGTCCTAAATGTCCTCACAGTCAGAGTAAAACAAATCTCTTTTCTAAAGAGAAAATAATTTTAAACAATTAAAAAACCTCTTGCTATTTACTATCCTGAATTGCTTAAGTGTATGCGCAATCTAGACTTTCATTCCCAATTCAGTTAGTGCTTAAGAACACAATAAAAAATTTGAAAATGCCTTGTATCGAAACCACTCTCAATCTGAGGGAAATCCCAGCACTGAACAAGCAATAAAAGATAAACTAGACAAGGCAATTTTCTTCAACAAGGCAACGTAGACCACGTAAGTTCAGTGTCCAACTTGAACAGCCATCTCAGGGAGTCTGTCCATCTCCACAGATCATAGAGGACTTTAGCACACTAGCCTTTATAACTAAGCTGAACTGTAAATACATCAATATCTTCAGAGTCCTATCATCTTCTCAAACATCGGTAGCCTTCCAAAGGCAACATGCAGCTCATAGTACATGAAATCCAGCAAGCTCAACCATGGCCTGCAAATAATTTTGGTATTCAAAAGGTTCTTCCATGACTGAAGAACCAGTGACTGCGCTCTAGGGCAACACAGGGCTTAATACACTGGGTATGTTCCACTGGCATGCTAAATTCTTGCTGCAGAATGAGGGGAAAAAAAAAAAAAATCACAGTCACGATTTATTGCAGTTAATAAAGTAGAACTCTCTAAACTCTATTAAAATTATTCTGAAGTGCCAGGAATGCCAACTTGTCTGCATCTTCTACAGTTCCACTACCAAGAAAAATTGCTACATGACATTACTAGTTTTAACATGCTTCCTCACAAAAGAAAATCCATTACCTTTTTAGATTCACCATTGCCCATGGTATACCCGTAGGTGTGTTGAAGGCCGGAAGAAGTTTTCCTGCCAGTTGCACAGCTTTGATCTTGAAAACCTAAGATAGTAGGATCAATTGCAAATAGTTACAAAGCCTGATTTACCTTTAAGAACTATAGACTGAAATTTCCTTGCCCCACCCACCTTTTTGTATTAGAAAAGCTTTACATTGTTAAAGATATATTAACTTATTTATTTTTTACTTGTTCACTTTATACATTTCATTAAAATTCAAACATTAAAAGACAACTTGTCATTTTCACTTCTTTCCTTCCGTGCTTCCCAGCAATAATGCCTAGGTTCCTACTGAAGAAGAATATAAACACTCCTCCCACCTCCCTCTACCAATATTAAGAATTTCAAGGGCTTTCTAAAGTAGTATTTAAACCACATTTCCTATTTTGTAGCTAAAAATCATGAGACAACTCCTCCACACACTTCCCCTCCTCACTCCTCCTTCCCCCCCACCCCCGAGAATTTCAGCTTTTACAAGATTCCAATCTCTTTGTAATGAGATTATATATATACACAATTTCCTGTAGCTTTTCGTTCATTGATAATGCTAAAGAAAAATAATTATAGGCTTAGTCTTCCCTCTCAAGTCCAATTACTCATAGAAATTACTGACAGGACATCTCCTCTTTCATTTCTAATGTTGTTGCAATTAACTTTTGGAGCATAAATCTTTAATAGCCTTATGCAGAAACTAATGCTAATTAGTTAACTGAGCAACTGGGAAAAAGTTCCTTCTAAGCCTATGCAAAGCACCTTTCCCAAGAAGGCATATTTGGTAGACCCACATGACGTAAAACTGGTTTTAACACCTAGTGGCTAGAATACATTTTAATTAACTCATTGTGAGTATTCACAATAGTTCTGCAAGAGTATCTTCTCAATTCGGAGACAACATTTATTCACCATTTTGAAGCACTGCACAAACATCTAACAAAAAGAACTACCATGTCCCCAAATAACTGACACAAGATGGACATACTATATAAATGTTATTATCAACTACCTGACCAACAGTCCATAATCAAGGATAAGAGCTTTAAGAAGGACTACAAAACATCTCTATCGGACTTACAGAAAGGATTTCTCCCTTTTGTAAAGTCTGTGGGAGGAAAATAAGAGATGCTTACTGGAGAAGCATGCTGAGAAGTAGCTGAAGCATAAGCAATCAAGAACATCCTCATTTTTCACATAAAGGTGGGAAAGGATCAATATCTTAGCATTTGAGCAGATGACTAGCAAGACATGAAATAAACCAGAAAAGAATATTAAAGATGACATCTAATTGTATTTGATGCAGTGGAGTACGGAGAGATGGAGGTGGATCTGAAAGCAATGAGCCAGGAAAAAGAACTTTTATAGAGGTACTCTAAATGACTTGCAAGATGCGGTATGTCTAAACTGAAAAAGAGGATATCTCAGAGTTTGATAGAATTGTGAAGTAACGGAGGCAATATGGCTTGAATGATTTTTAGCAGAAATACTGACAAGAGACAGCTTTTGATAAAATATGCAGAAATTTAGCAGTAAAACTCAGATAGCGCTCCAACCTTGAATAAAGGACCAAGTCAAAATAGGAAGGCATGGGATAAGTAAGAGGTATAACACAGGTGGAGTCTACACACCAAAAATTCATGCTGAACTTTTGGATTATTAAGTAGCAGATGGGTCAAGACCAGACAAGACTACCTATAGGGAGTCATCTAAAGAGAGTTCCTCTATAGTGCAGGCATGTTTCAAGGTCTAACCCTGAACAACTACTTCAACTTAAATGGTATATTCTTCAGAAAGATATTTGTAGCTTGAATTTCTTTAGCTTCAGCTCTTGGATCCTGCATTCTCTGAAAGCACTACGCATTATTGTCTTATTCATTAATAAGAGATATTGAAACATTAGGGTAAGAATATTCAATGGGAGAACATCCCCAGAAACATCCTCACTACAGAATATTCTTAAATTCTATTTACACACCACTATATAGGTTTTGATCAATTTGAACTGGACTATGATGATTTGGGGAAAAAGCTATAGCAGTAGAAGCAGTTTTTAGTAAGAGTGCATAAAGTATAGGTTACGCTGATCTAAATGTGCATGAACCTGAACAAGGAGAGTTAAAGCACTGTGCTAGCCATTTTGGCGTGTGAGCAAACCAGAGCGTCAGCAGTAACTGCTAGTTCAGACAACCATGTTGTCAGTACTTGCGAAAACTTGCTATGATTAGAGGTGCCCCCCTATCACCTCTGTTGGGTTGAGGACTCTACATACCACTGGTTTAGCATCAGAAGGTAAAACTCTGCCTCTCTCTATTCCTCTCATCCAAGACTGAATCCATCAAAACACTTAATCAAATCCAAATCAAGCTGTTCATAGCTAGAAGGGGAGAGAGTGGAAATTATCAGAAAAAGCAAAACCTAACCCCCAAACCATCCATCTCATTAAGATGAAAACATTAATCAGTATCTACAAACTAGCATGTACAGCAGACCAGCTGTGACAGCCTGAATCATTTCCATCCATTAAATTGATGCTTAACACATCAAACCTGCCACCCATCTCAAAATATGAAAGCTTGCTCCTGAGCCTATTAATCCAAGTAAGGCCAAAACATTCAGCAGTGAAGGCCTCAAGGATTAAGACAATTCTTCAAAAGCCTCACTGAGGTATTCAGTGACTGCTGAGATGTATGGCTGCAACTCTCCAAAGACTGTATTATGCTAATACTGCTGTTAGGTGTTCCCTTCCAGCACTACGAATGGCAAACAGCCTCCAATGGCCTCTCTTCCTAACTCAGGGGAATCATAGATGTTTTATACAAATGAAGAATCTCTTTCATTTATGTGCATAAATCAGTCTGAGTCATTCTTCTTAAACAGTAATAAATGCCAGACTTCTGCTTAATCTGACAGTTATTAACTAGTGAGCATCCGTGGTCACGCATTGTGGCTGGTTTTGTAGGTTTGATAACTTCTGATCCTTGAAAAAATATCAAACAAAGCTGAAAGAAGGCAGATTTAGATTTAAATCTTAGGAAGAAATTTTCTCCTGTGAGGGTGGTGAAGCACTGGGACTGGACGCCCAGAGAAGCTGTGGATGCCCTATCACTGGAAGTGCTCAAGATTAGGCTGGATGAGGCTTTGAGCAACCCGATCCAGCAGGAGATGTCCCCGCCTGAGGCCCGGGATGGAGTGGTGGCAGTGGTGGAACTGGATGATCTTTAAGGTCCCTTCCAATCCAAACCATTCCAGGATTCTACGAAAACAGATATACTGCACAAGTTCACAAAAATATGGTACTCTCACTGTCAGCACTACTGTTACTAGCAAACCCTACACACATTTCCTTTGAACACTAAGCACAAAGATTACAAGGCAGACCTATTTAATTACCGAATGCAGACTGAAAAAAACAGAGCATCTGACAGCAATACTAGATGCAGACTCTTGAGGAAAATATTTGGATTTTTTTGGCCTTATCTAGAAGAATTCTCTTTCTCCCTTCAGAGTTCAATGTGAGTGGTGAACTCTTCACGTCCCTATTGTAGCTAACCACCTATTTAAAGCTCAATTTGTCAGAAAGGACTTTCTGCATGAGCAGAGATAGAGGCTCACAGAGTGATTTACTGCTGAAAAAAAAAAAATCAAGATAAGCAGCACTGTCACATCAAAAAAAAATTACTAGCTTAACAAGCATTGCTATTTATGTATAAGCCTGACTGCATAGCAAGATGTCTGCGTGCCAGATAAAAAGTTCCAAGATTCAGCACACACTTTTCCCCTTCAAGACTGGGAACTCCTGGGTTTTGCAGTGTTCCTAGGGCATTTCCCACTGCAAGTGTCAGCCATCCTGCCACCAAGAAATGAAGAAATTACTCCCTCTTTATGTATTTGCTTCTACATATTTAATTATGAAGGGATCTTGTGAGATGAGGGATATGCAGTAAGACTCTGGTAACATTTCAGTTATCATATGAATTGATAGTGGAGAGCACTTCAGCTATACTTTACAGATGTTTGTGAGTGATGACTGAAGAAGTACGTCACATCTAGAATTGATCCTGGAAAATGTAAACCCATGTTCATGTGAGATGTAGCAAAACAGCTACAAACTACACCCATAGTGGTGAAATGGTGTAGAAATATACAAATACAATAGAGCCTCTTCAGCACTGTAAGTCTCCAGAGTCCTAGCAGACGTTCAAGGAAGGAATGTTTGTAGGTACTATGAAGACAGCACCAAGCTAAGGTACTTTTGACTGCAACTGTTGCTGCAGAACCCTCCTTTGCCATTAGAATTGTGAGGTCTCAAGAACAGAATAAAGCAGGTAGTAGTTCATCCATAAATATTACATAACTCGCTGACTTAGTCATTACACAGAAAATGTTTCTTCTTTCAAAAAAAAAAAAAAAAGAAGAAACCATACCAAAACAAAACAAAAAAACCACATTACCAGTTCAACAACTCAAAGTCAATGTTGATGAGTACTTAGGCTTGCCTCCCCATGCATCCATTCTGATCCAGGCCTCTCTTCCCTTTAAAGGTTTCTGAAGTCAAAATAGGCTTGTTTGTTTTTTGTTTTGGTTTGGGTTTTTTTTGTAGTAAAAGAAAAAATGCCTTTGTAAAGAGATTTTAAAAAAAACCTCAGTTTTCAGAACATGAAGAGTTTGCTGACATCTTTCTTTATCCTGCAACACCACACGAGACCTCAAACTCTTTTATAATAAAAACCCACACTGGCAACCTCCCAGAAATATATGCTTTTGTTGACAATTTGAAAGAACAGTAGGAAGCCAAGAAAGACTGCCCTGTTTCAGACGATTGGCTACATAACAGATCTAAAAATCATGGCTGTACAAGCCTAGCTATCCACAGTATCTGTTTCTAGAGATTCAGCTTGTAAAAAATTTCTAATGCAGTGTATCAGAATTATCCTAAATTTCAAAGAAAAAGCTGCAACTGCAGTCTACATTCTACTTCTGAAACAAAAAGTTCAGTAAAGCCCAGGAGACCGTACAGATCCATTCACACACTCAGATCTCCAGATCTGGTTCCTAGAGGCTTTGGTCTGTTCAGAGATAAAATAAAGGTCAGGGCTTTTAGAATATTGAATCCAGGGGCACATAAAGCACTGACAAAAGACATGGCAAGAAACTACCCATCATATCAACTGATCTGGATGAACTAGACAACCTAGGAAAACTATCCTAGTGATAGTTCCCAAGTTATGAGTTGTACATGAGTTGAAAAGCATTAAAATCCTGATTGGATCATATTGTTCAACTACAATCTCCAGTCCACAAATGAGCAGAAAAATAAACACAGAAAAATACTGAAAGTGCATCAATTAAATGCAGATAAGAAGATAGGTATCATCTGCTTGACTACAAATGTTCCCTATTTACACTTCACAAATTAGCAATTATATGTTCAAATGCTGCTTCTTAGATATAAGGTAATAAATACTATGGTGGTTTTCTACTATCAGGAGGGAAAGATTTGCAGACTGAATTCTTAAGTGATACTATTTTTATCTTTCACAAAATTTTCACAAAGCTGCTTTCCTGAACAAAAGAGGTGAGGTATCTATATAATATTGACTGAGGCATCTTAGGATCTATATTCATTCATTTCACACTATTGGTATTTTTTTTAAAATCCACATGAGAAAGTTTGTGTTTATATTAGCTTCTCAGAAGTATTTGATATTTTTGCTCTAGAAGATCTAAATGCAAAAATTCAGCATGCACTGGACAACTACCTAATCACATTTAAACTACCAGGCACTGGCTAATAATACCTCAATTAAACTACATAGCTTCCATTCACTGCAACAGCCATATCATCTTCCTTGGCACAGGTTTCATGCATATCCAAGTAGAAAAGTTACACATTCTCCATTTTTAAAGGGCCTTCAAAACTGAGGCACTTTACATCAGCCAGGCAACATCACACAACACTTAAATTTCAGAATAAATGTGATGAAAATCTGGCATATAAATGCCTCCTTGATCTAATCATTCCAGGAAGATATAATGCACTGTTTCTCACCCTGCCTAAGTGAGCCAAAAACCATGGCAGTTTTGAGTTCATTTTCTCTTCTATTATTATTATTAGAGAGTTGCTTTCAGCCTAGGCAATTTTTGTGCTTTTTCTTCCCTTCTCTTTGCGTCTCTGACTTCTTTACTCTAGGTTTCTCTGCATAAGCAGTATTAACCTGCCAGATTAGTTACCTCTGTAAATAAACTGTCACAGGACTAGAAGCAACAACCATAAATTTGCACAATATACTAATCACAATTACTCATACCTAAGCACGCTCCAAGAACGTAAGCGAGCTTTTAAAAGACACTGCTTTCAGATGATTTCTTCTTGCTATGGGTGCAACTGCAGCTCAGGGAACCAGATGTGAGAGCACAAACAGTGTCTGGCATCTGGCTTAAGAGTTCTTCCACTAGTTGCTGGCAGCAAGAAAGGTTGATTTAAAAAAGTGTGGAAAGGGAACACAGAAAGAAAAGGGAGAAAAATTAATCTGAATGGCCATCAAGAAGCCAAATAGAAGAGCTGTTGAGGGACAGAAGTTCAGTACGAAGCTTAGCCAGCAAGGAAGCAAAACTGATAAAAGATAAGGATGGTTCCCCACCTCATACAAGAATAAGTGCCAGGGAGAAGTTGTTAGAAGAAGAGAGCATGAACAGGAGCTGAAGGTAAGAAACAAAAGGAATCAGGAGGAAGGACAAGGAACGAATGGAGGACTAAAGCAGACAAGACATAACATGGGACCGTGGAGAGAGTGACAAGAACATGCTCCTGTTCTTTACAGCTACGAGGAACACATTGGAGAATCTGACAGGGGAAGAAAGTTTCCTCACCCCCAGAACGCACTCTTTGGACCTAGAATTAATTGTAACATATCAGCCTCTCAACATGCCTTTGTAGCCAAACACACTTAGGCAAAGCAAATTGTAAAAATTAATTTTGTGGGTTTTCTTTTATTAATCAGTGATCCTTGGTATTTTGTATTCTGCTACTCCAGTTTTACTGAGTTGAGTAACAGATTGCTTTATGTTCCTCAAGGTCCCAACCCAGCTGATGATCCAGTCTCTCTGTGGTTTTTAAGAAGGAACCATAGGAAATGGTTCTGAAGTCAGGTAGTTAAACTGTTTGTGCTATATTTACAAGTCTTATGAGAATACTTCTCATGCAACAAAAATTATCTAACTTCTCTGATCAATAATCTCTCCTGGCATTGGCTTTTTTTGGTAACACCTACCCCCAACGCATTCTCCTCTCATGTCAAATGTCTCCTTAATTTCCCATGTATTTTTCCCTGCCATGTCATCTTTTTTGTCCTTCAGCTCTGTGCTTATATTGTATCAATTTCTACTTTCTTTCTCACTTAGTTCCTGACTCCTGTTTCTCTTGAAAGTGCTGCCAAGCTTTCAATTTTAAATTAATCTTGATTTTCCCTTTAGACTTTGCCAGAAATGACTCAGTCCCCTTTAGACTGTATTTGCCTTTACAAAGAAGTTAAACAGAGATGAAATTACATATCGTTTCACACTATGTGCACTCTTCATGCACACAGCCTTCATCTTCTCATCTGTATGATGTAAGAGATTAGGATACAAAAATCACAGTCCAGAAAACATAATTTTAAAACTATGTGATTTTTTTTACATCTTCAAAAACATAGCCTTTACACAATATCAGGTGCAAAATACATTTCATTACATTGTACCTGACAGAAGTGCGTAAATGTTTTGACTTTTTTTGTAAATGGATGAACTGGCTTGTTTTCAGATTTAGACATATTTAGTTTAAAAATACATATAAATATATATTAGGGCCAACTTCTGAAAGAAAATTAGTTGGCAAACAAAAGCTGTGAGCAATGAATCAGTTAAGTACAAGCTGTGAGCAATGAATTAGTAAGTACCAAAACTTCACAGTTGTATAAATCCTGCAAGGCACCTGAAAAACTAGGCATTTATATTGAAAAATGGTAAGATAAAAACTCCTGCAGTATACTTTATATATCCTAGGGCCAGAAATAAGACAAATTTTCTCCTATTATGTCATGCCAACAAAAATCAGAAAGATTCAACACAGCCATGATTTGATCTTCTGTATAAAATACAGTGAAATTAGCAAGCCAACTTTGTGTTTCTGTCAATAAGTAGTATTTAAGTGAAACATTTCTTCCACAGATGTATCTGGACTGAGTCACATACAACATACTGACTATTCATGAGTCCAGGAAGCATAACTATCAGTCCTGTCTCTTTTCTTGGTCTTTCTACATTTCTGCTGGTTTTACACATCCTTTTAAGAATGGAATTATGAAGACATCAAGAGCATACCAACAGCGACCTTTTAGTAATGACTTAAAACAGAAACAAATTCCTCTTCATATTCAAAACTCCTTTTTATAAACCCAAACGCTCATAGGTCTTTTGCCACAGGATTTCATACCAAAAGTTCAAACAGAGCTGCTTGCCTTTGGCAAGTTCCACATACTCTTGAAGCCACAGCTTCTCAAAGCACATTCCCTTGTTCTGTTCCCATGTTGGGGTCTGGCCAACATGGGTTGTTGATTTTTCCCATAACTTAAAGCCTGCATCTACACCTTTGGCAACATTAAAACAGACTTCATTTATACAAGCCATGTTGACCAATTGATTAAATTTCTCCAGAGTTTTCTATTTGCTTGCCATTTCAACATGAGTGAATCTACAGTCAGCTATAAATTCTTAGAAGAATACTTTCATTGTCAAATCACTACTATACTGATCTCTTATTTTCCATTAAATGAATTTCTGAGATGGGGAGGAGGAAGAAAATCAGCCTAACTGGCTCACAAACTGGCTCACAAAGGTCACCTCAAGTGACCTTTTCTGAACATAGACTTTTGTGTTCTTTTGGTTTAGGTACTTATCTGCAGTTTTATATTTTGAATTTAAAATATGCATGTTAACAGGCTAGAGAGCTGTTTGGCAATTTCTTTAAAGATTTGTCAGCCCACTGTCCAATTCATAAATGGTAATACACTACTATAGCAGGAAGCTTAGCATCCTCTTGATTTGTAATAGAGTAGACAAGTTTACCATCTTTATCCTGTGACAGGTTAACAAATCATTAGAGGCAATATGAATTGTGCCAGTTTTTTTCTGGTTTTTGGTGTTTTTGCTTAGCAGAGGCATTTATTTCATTTTTCTCTCACAGCACCTGTTCTTGCCTAAACGTATTTTAATATCAAAACTCCTCTTTGAGAGAGAAACAGAAAAGTTAGCACTGAAAGCGAACAACTTTGAAAAGGCAAACGCAGCCAAAATGCGTAGTTTTAAAGTGCTGTCATGTCCTGAGTTGTATTTTTTTTGTTGTTTTAAAGTAAGAAAAAGTCCTACTGAAAGAACTATGTTTTCAGTTGATGAGAAAGAATGCCATACTTCCTCTCCAGGTCAGATCAAGTATGAAAACCTTGAGTGCAGACGCTAACACAGGAAGAAAAAGCATAGGAAAACTCAGCGGGTAGAGACGAAGTGTGTTATTGTGTTATCTGTAATGCAATTAAATTAATACCTGGAGAAATAACAGGCAAGATACTGTGCCATCACTGGTGCCCATCAGTATAGCTGTTACATTACTGAGGACAGAGCCAAAAACTAATAGACATGGTCATCAGGAGATACTTGGCTATTGCTGCATAGTTGTTTTGTTTTCTTTTGCTAAAAGAGCTTCTCTTATTTACACCAGTTTAAATCATGTTATACCAACAGACAAACCTATTTCCAATCAAACTTAGAGAAAAGAAAACCACAATAAAGTCAGTTTTCCCCTCCTTCCTTCCTCTTCAGGTGCCATGCTGTACCAAGACACATCAATAAATTGGGTTCACAGAATCACAGAATCACAGAATAACCAGGTTGGAAGAGACCCACCGGATCACCGAGTCCAACCGTTCCTACCAAACACTAAACCATATCCCTCAGCACCTCGTCCACCCGTGCCTTAAACACCTCCAGGGAAGGTGACTCAACCACCTCCCTGGGCAGCCTGTTCCAGTGCCCAATGACCCTTTCTGTAAAGAATTTTTTCCTAACGTCTAGCCTAAACCTCCCCTGGCGGAGCTTGAAGCCATTCCCTCTTGTCCTGTCCCCTGTCACTTGGAAGAAGAGGCCAGCACCCTCCTCTCTACAACGTCCTTTCAAGTAGTTGTAGAGAGCAATGAGGTCACCCCTCAGCCTCCTCTTCTCCAGGCTAAACAACCCCAGCTCTCTCAGCCGCTCCTCATAAGGCCTGTTCTCCAGCCCTTTCACCAGCTTTGTTGCTCTTCTCTGGACTCTCTCCAGAGCCTCAACATCCTTCTTGTGGTGAGGGGCCCAGAACTGAACACAGGATTCGAGGAGCGGTCTCACCAGTGCCGAGTACAGAGGGAGGATAACCTCCCTGGACCTGCTGGTCACGCCGTTTCTGATACAAGCCAAGATGCCATTGGCCTTCTTGGCCACCTGGGCACACTGCTGGCTCATATTCAGTCGGCTGTCAACCAACACACCCAGGTCCCTCTCCTCCAGGCAGCTTTCTAGACAGACTTCTCCCAGTCTGTAGCACTGCATAGGGTTGTTGTGCCCCAAGTGCAGGACCCGGCATTTGGCCTTGTTAAACCTCATGCCATTGGACTCTGCCCAGCGGTCCAGCCTGTTCAGATCCCTTTGCAGAGCCTCCCGACCCTCCAGCAGATCGACACTTCCACCCAGCTTAGTGTCGTCTGCAAACTTGCTCAGGGTGCACTCGATGCCTTCATCCAGATCATTGATGAAGACATTGAACAGGGCTGGACCCAGCACTGAGCCCTGGGGAACCCCACTTGTCACTGGCCTCCAGCTGGATTTCACACCATTTACCACCACTCTCTGGGCCCGGCCATCCAACCAGTTTTCCACCCAGGAGAGTGTGCGCCTGTCCAGCCCAGAGGCTGACAGTTTCTCAAGCAGAACGCTGTGAGAAACTGTGTCAAAGGCTTTGCTGAAGTCCAGGAAGACCACATCCACAGCCTTTCCCTCATCCAGTAGCCGGGTCACTTTGTCATAGAAGGCGATCAGGTTAGTCTGGCAAGACCTGCCTTTTGTGAACCCATGTTGACTGGGCCTGATCACCCGGTTCTCTTGCATGTGCTTCATGATAGCACTCAAGATCACCTGTTCCATGACTTTCCCTGGCACTGAGGTCAGACTGACAGGCCTGTAGTTTCCTGGGTCCTCCCTGCGGCCCTTCTTGTAGATGGGCACAACATCAGCCAGCCTCCAGTCCAGTGGGACTTCCCCAGTCTTCCAGGACTGTTGGAAGATGATGGAAAGGGGTTTGGCCAGCACATCCGCCAGCTCCTTCAGTACCCTAGGGTGAATCCCGTCCGGCCCCATAGACTTGTGACTGTCCAGTCGGGCTAGCAAGGCTCTGACCACCTCCTCTTGGATCACGGGAGCCTCATTATGCTCCTCTAGCTCCTGGGTTTGTACACAGACGGAACGACCCTCCTTACGACTAAAGACTGAGGCAAAGAAGGCATTAAGTACCTCAGCCTTTTCCTCATCCCCTGTTACTGTTGTCCCTTCTGTGTCCAATAGGGACTGTATGGTCTCCCTAGTCCGCCTTTTATTATTTATATATTTGTAGAAAGATTTTTTGTTATCTTTCACTGACTTGGCCAATCCAATTTCTAGCTGAGCCTTAGCCCTTCTGATTTTTTCCCTACACAATCTCACTTCCCTCCTGTAGTCCACCCAAGAGGCCTGTCCCTTCTTCCAGAGGCCATAAACATTTCTTTTCTTCTTGATATCCCTCAAGATCTCTCTATTCAACCAAGCTGGCTTTCTCCCCTGCCGGGTTGTGTCATCTGACAGTCAAGAAAAAGTTTAGCACAAGCCTGGTAAACAGAAACCGCACAAGAATTACCATCTGCACTACAGTGAGCAGTGACAATGCTTTAAAACTCAAGAAAAAAGGGGTTTGGGTTTTTTTTTTTTCAGACTGTGTCCTATTAGAGACCAGTGAGCCGTCACGGCCACTTACTCATAAGCAGCTCATCTCCTGGCAACAAATTGAAAGTTCACCTTTATTGGATAGGACACACATAATGCTGCTATCTCTTCCAAGATTTTAGACCTTTGAAAACTTAATTTAGATAAAGCCCCTTCACAGGCACAGTGAAGATTTCTGTGAAACCGGTTCACAAAATACATTGTCTTGCTTGTTGAAGACCCATATCTTATATATTTACGTCAGTTATTAGGGATATCCATTTACATACATAACAATTTTACTAAGGAGTCTTCCTGAACAGAAGAGATGCTGCCTGTCATATTCCTGGAAAGGATTAGTTTGATTATCTGTTAATACATTATCAAGTACTTAAAAGCCCTCACACTCTACATTAAACAAAGATTTAAGATTGGATTTATCCATGTGAATTATATTATTATCTTGCCTAGAATGATATGTCATTTTGATGGTATTTATAAAGATGAGAAAGAATCATGAGGAACTGCTTTATATCTAGGGCTAGCAAAGGTAAACACAGTAAATCATTAGTATTGTTTTTATATTGCAAATGCCATAAATAAGTTTGCTACATTAAAAAAATAAGCTATCCTTTTCATTGTATTAATAAATCAGCAGCAGACAAGAACACTTTGTCATGACAGTGTAACTGTCCTCCTGCCACTATCATACAACAGCCGTTAGAATAATATTCACTTTGTTTTCCTTCTCAACACTGTTTCTTAAGCACAGACAAGTACTATGCACAACCACTGACCCTCTACACATCTCTGGGCTTCCATCATTCCATGCATTATTACTAACAGGAATGTTTTATTTGCCACTCCCAGTCACACTAGGAGTTTCAATGATTTGTGAAGCTCCAGTTCATGAAAGAAAGCAAGCAGTGAAAGCTACCTTATGCACTCTCTCCACAGACAAATGCTCTTCACACCAGGTAAGACGCTTATTCTAAAGGCAAGATGGGGTTACTCCTGCACTCCTTACAAATCTCTTTACGGACTGGACTGCTAGCAAATAAGCTCTAGGCAAAGCATGCAAGTATCACTTACTAATCCTAATTAGAATCATAGGTGGAGACTCCACTACTTTCCTGGGCAGCCTCTTCAAATACTTCATTACTCTTTCAAAGAGGAAATTTTTCCTAATATCTGATCTAAACCTCCCCTGGCACAGCCTGGGGCCATTTCCTGTTGCTTCTTACTTGGGAGAAGAGACCAACACCCACCTCAATACAACCTCCTTTCAGGTAGTTGTGATAAGCTCTATCCTCAGTCTTCTTTTCTCCAGGCTAAATAACCCCACTTCCCTCAGCCACTCCTGATGGAAGAAATTCTCAGTCACTGGCTTTCTTTATAACCCAGATCATACTCAAGAACTGGAAACAATCCCCAAATCCTGGTGCAAACAGCTGCAGCTGAACTTTTGTGGGAAGGAACCTAGAAGCCATGGGCTCAAAGTTCGGTTTCTTTACAGAGTTCCTAGAAGATGTTAGCCAAGAGAGTTAAATCTGAGTTTATAGAGACCACTCCTAGCTAACAGCAAGCAGTTATTTGGAGAAAAGCCACAGGCTCAAAATACCCGCGGGAATCTCAGATGGAATGACAGATTTGGACCTCATTCTTAGGTAGGAGCTGAGACAAAGAAGGCACACTCCTAGATCTAATGACATTCACCTAGTCAGACACCAGATGGCTTGCCCATGATCAGCCAGGAAAAACTTACTGCAGAGGATTGAAACAAGGGCCTCCCAGATTGCAGACATACTTACTACCCCTTCCACCAGATCACCCTCAGTGTTGTTTCAACATGGGAAGACTGAAATAGGATGCACAGGCATTTTCTTCCACTGTGCTAACTTTCACAGCCATATTCAAAAGACATTCTGACATGGAAAAAAAGGAGAAAGAAGGTGGTCTGACCCAAATTAGAAGAACTGCCTTTTAGAGAAACAATTTTGTCTGTCTACATCCAAAGAAAGGTTCAGTGAGGCAAGACCACCAAGGCAATTGGCCAGAGCAACACAAAAACATACGCACCCTTCTCAAACTTTAGCTTTACATGCTCATCAGTGAACGAAGTTCAGCAGAAACTCCCACTTATAGATGCATGAGTAAAAAATCCACAGGTTTCATGTTTCATTAAGAAAAGCCTATGACTCAACAGTGGACAGGATCGGCCTACAGCATTTTAAGCCAAGTTGCCAGTTGCTAAAACCAGCAGCTTTTTTAGGTTTAAGGGAGGTATTTTTCATTATTTCCCCACCCACTGCAGTAAAGGGGATCTCTTTCTGAAAGGAGGGACAGCAATACCCACAATCTTAATATGAAAGGTTTGAAATTTCACAGTCGGCTGTAGCCAGCATCATTAAAATAATGATCACTGTTGGTATTCCTCTGAGCAATACCAGTAACATGACATCTGAAATACAGCATGGAGACCACAGAGTCATGCCACTAGACAGGCTAAATAATTTTTAAAACCTAACATTTTTCTAATAAGAGCTTAAAACAGGACAATTTTATCTAAATTAATAGCCGTTTGTACTTTAAAGTTACGATCAATATCTACCATTATGACTTATAATCAAATAAAATCCTATCAAGCACAGTTACCCTCTCCAAGGGCAAAAGCATATAGATAAGCCATACTGACTAGTACACTTTCTCAGCGTGGACTCTTAAAAATGATTGAGCTTCTACAGCTGATGCTAAGTCTTGAACACTGTCTTTTAGTGGTGTCACTATAGCACCTTAACATCACTAAGTGAATGAAATAAGAATTGCTTTTATAACTGTCATCAAACAGCAGTAACTCTAGGTGCAGACTTAAGCAGAATGTATATAAATTAAAAGGAGAAAACCAGAACTAATTCCAAGCAGCCTGTTCATTGTATTGAATCTATTATTCAAAGCACCGAACAAGACATGGAAAAGTATGGAAATTAGCATGAAAAACCTCTAAAGCAGTATCTACCCAACAGTCTTGCAGAGAGATGGGGATTGGAATATCAAGAAGGTCTGGAAGGGCATATGATAAACAAAGGAGGGATACCTACCTACTGGACAAGATAGACACTCCTTTAGAGGCATAAGCCCATTAACATGTTCACAACATGATCATGCAAACATCCCAAAAGTTGGGATCAGGCTTGCCTGTCTCAGCAGTAGCTAAAAATTGTCTCCTCCAACCTCTGAATGCAGTAAAAAAGAAACAAGGCACGCCCCAACCATTAGCTAAAGAATACTTTCCCTTCTTGAGGACAGAACAGAGAAGACCTGGTTGGAAATCACAACTCAAACAAACCTTTTTCCAACTCCAAAGAGTTCTCAAAGGCAGGTGTCTCTCCTAGGCTCACACTGACAAACTGCAGAGAAGCCACCCACCTTGGCAAATGAAGTAGGACTGTTTCTGGTACCTGACAGACTACGTCACACAGCCTGAGCAATTTTTCAAGGAGTTCTTCTTTCAGAAGGTAAAGATAATACATACAAACACTGGACAGGAATAATCTTCTACTACAAGTCATGAAGCATTTAAAGAGAGACTGATGCTATAAAAGTATAGTGGCCAAAATTTAGGAAAGACAGAGGGTAAAAGCTGTCTAAGAAGGAAAGAAATAAAACATCTTGATGAAAACTCAGGCACTTGCTCTGCCTCCAGCAAGTGGCTAGAAGCAACTGAAAAGAAAAAGAATACTCAGCTTTACAAACACAAGCAAAGCCTCTGTTATGGCAGTGTTTGAGTACATCTGTCTGCATATTGGGACAAAAAAGTTCTTGTTAAGGGGCTTGTGCGCAGGTGTGGTATCACCCTATACAAACAATCCAGCTACTGATGTGTGATCTTTGCTTTTCCTCTGAAGTGTTTCATATTCACAGCAGATGACTCCAAGGAGCATGCTCCAGTTTGAGTAAGTTATCCAAGGACAGGATCAATGCTCCTAGCTGAAAAGAAGACATGGCGCTGCTCTACAAAGGCTGTCTTCCTGAAGAAGTGCCACAGCAATCAGTTTAAAAGGCTGACTTCTAACACTAGAGAATAGGAGCGCTGAGGGTAAAATCCTGACTGAACTGTGAGGAAACTCTGATGGAACACGTAAACTTGACAGATTCTAGAAGCAGAGAAAAGTTTTTAAAGTGCATTCACTGGCATGAATGCAAGGTCAGCTCTTCACTTGCCACAGAGGAAAGAGAGAGACAAAATTCCATACTTCTCCTTTCATTTGGGCCTCCTATAACAGGTCACATAAATCAGTGCAGCAGGAGGGACTGCTTGCAGTTGATCCCTCCACAGGCGAGGGGCCTGGAGAGTGTGGAAAGTGAGAGTGAAGCAGTAGTACTTGAAGAAAAATAAACTAGCCATTTCTTTCAGGATATACACTGGATTTTTGTTGTGTTTCTTCCAAAGAAAAGAAACTCCTATACGAAAAAAAATCAAAGATCCCAGGATGATGACAAAGACCCAAAGAGTAAACAAATACGAGGGGGGGGTTTCTCCTAGTTATTTTCAGGGTTGTGGGCTTAAAATTCCCATGAACTTGTTGATACGTATGTGCTGCTACCCTAAACAAAGGGGGAAGATACACATAAACACCTGAAAGTGTACTGAACCTCAAGCCATTAAATATGGCCACCAGCTTGATATTTTGGGTAGTTGGCTACACAGGGCCATGAAAAAGGAAGGCTAAAACCAAATCAAAGATACGGGCAATAGATCAAAAGCCAGGTAGCTAGGGCAACATTATAAGAGCTATGACTTAATCTGTAGAGGTTGGGTCAGGCTCCAGCTTTACTAAAGTATGTGAAGTAAGAAGTCACAGCAATGTTACTGCTAAACCAAAGAAGTCCAGGGCTGCAAGACTTTGAGTATATGCATCCTTTCAATTTAAGCACAACTTCATATAAGAAGTGTAAGCCTCTGATCTTTTTTTAATAGACGTTTCAAAAGTGGGACAAAATTGGCTTAACAGGTCTCAGTTTGTCACTGAGAAAATGGTAAAAAGACTGTACAGCACTTTGTGAAACAAACCTATAGCCTTGCACGACAAGTGACAAAACTTTTGTTTCCACCTTTACAGAACTACAGAATACAAAATCAACTTATTGTCAGCATAAGAAGGCAGTGACTTGACATTTCAGGCCAACATTTACTCAGACAGATATATTTTGAAAACATCCAGATAAAAGAAGTGTTCCGAAGTTCTACCAAAGGGTCCTAAATTGGCCAAGACCAATACAAAAACAAGCTCAAAAGATTCCTTACTCTGAGAATTTGATTACTTTAGACAACTTATTGCTGTAAAATTAGTTTGCAAACTACTGAAAACCCAAGATTCTAGAAAATTCTTTATATGCAACATTTGCTAGAATACATAAAATTTTACTGACACCTACGTTCCAGTCTCCTTACCTCTTGTCCTGAAAGGTAGTATGCTGCTAGAAGACCACCAATGAAGCGAATATTGACCTCAAAAACAGATACTTCGGAATTCTAGAACAGGAAAGAAGAGTAAATAATTAACCAACTCCCTAACTGAAAAAGAAAAAAAAAATCATGAAGGCAGAGGCAAGTACACACCCTAAACCAGCACCTTTTCTCTTAAGTGTAATACCAAATCTTCTGGGTTTACAAGATGAAGTAGAATAATAGAGAATTCCTGTAACGGGCTTTCTTAACCTACATTATCAACGTGCCATGTCAAAATTAGAGCTCCATTTTAACATGGTCTCCACCTAGGAATAGCCTTAATGTACTTAATGTTATGACAACAAGTCCTGCAAAACCACTGAGAAACTCAAAAGAATAAACCACTTACTGCCTTCATCCACATTAATATCCTTAGGCTAAATTCACCAGTATCTTTTGACTGATTTAACCCTCTGAAAAATTAAGAGGAACTAGGTAGTTTAAACATCCTTCTGCCTCCTTCAGTGCTCCATTCACTCCTTTACCTGTAACATATCTGTCTCCCTCAATAAATTTCTCTTCATTCAACCCATTCGACACAAAAATGTAGTTTCATTAAAAGATATTGATATAAAGGAGACTTTTCCTTTTATCCAGAGGTCACTAAAATGTACAAAGCACAAGTTGACCCGTGAAGTAGCACACAGTTGAAATTGTATTTATATATATGTCTTTCCTTTCACACTATTTCGATAGCACTTACGGTTGTGTCGCGAATTTTGCTTGTAACTAAAATAAATGCATTTTGCACTTACTAATTATGCCAGAAAGACGATATGAATACTTTACAGATTTCCTCAAATTTCTCAAATAGCACTGGTGATTAAAAATCTAAAGTTTGAAATACTCACAAATACAATTTTTAATAAAAGATTTACTTTTATTTATCTACATGTGATACAAGGAAAACGTCAACAATGCAGCCCATGATTCCAGTTAATACCTATTAAAGTCATGAATCACAATTTTTTTCCTCCTGGATTATTTTACTGGGAAATAGAAATCCTCTACACTGTACCTTTGCTTGTGTATTTATAAATAAACGTCAAACCATATAAGGAAATTAGTCAAGTCTGGTGTATATATAAGACAACTCATTAACCTTGAGAAATGTTTTTTTGATATGTAGGAAGCTGTAATTGAACCCCACTGGGTTATGCAAATTTCTTCCACCCAAATCCTAAGATTAGTTTATATTGAGATTGCTTCAGATCAGACTGAAGTTATGGAAGTAATTTAGTTCACTCTCATAATGGTACTCTTATGTCTACACTGCCTCTGATATATTTACGGTTTTCAGTTTTAGGCTGAATAATTATCTGGCACTAACTGAAAAAAAGCAGAGTAGAACTTCTTTACAGATTTCCAGAGAATCAATGTATAAAACAAAATAAAAAAAAAAAACCCAAAAAATAATTTCTGAAACACATAATATAAAAACAATAGTAAGCACCTGCTCAATTCAGACAGCGTATCTACTATTCAATTTGTGCATTACTAAATGAAAATCTATTTTTGGAGTCATAGGTCAAGCCCAAGGACTGAAATACAAATTCCGTCACAGAGTCTGCAACCGTCCCAAAACTAAACACTACTCAATAAGGATAAAGTAGGGCAATTTCTTCCATTTAATGTTTCCAAACTCTGCACACATGAACAATGCCAGATGCTGTATGATAAACTGGGAAGTTCTTGTGATAGATTGAGAGCCTGCAGACAAACTAAGATAACTCAAGTGGCATACTTCATGTTAAAATATCTTAAGGACGTGGAAAAAGAGGTAGCACTGTTAAGTAATTTATACACCGTAGTTTGAGAGGAAGTAGTCTTTCACAGTTACTTTCAGCTATTAGCTAGAAAAGACTCATCTTTCTGCCTTTATTTCTGAGGCCCTGTTGCTTCTCACTGACCACCTTCCCTTTCTTTCATTACTCAGTTATGATTTCTATTTTGAAAATACAATATAGAGATGTATCTTTACTTATAATTAAAGTGTGAAACAGTTAACGTGGGATTTTTTTTCCAACATAAAGTTACTGACACAGCGAACTTCACTAAAGCTCACACCTGAAGTTCTGATACTTTGAGCCATCAGGTTTTTAAGTTCCAGTTGAAATACCTCTTCTGTCTCCCCCGCAAGAAGAACACTGTGAAAAGGACTAGAGAAATACTAGGGCAATTGATACTCACCACACTGAAATCAAGATTTTTGTCAATCCACTCTTGCCCTTCTCTGAATTCATCGTGAAGCCCCATGATATAAAGCGTATCCAATGCGTCTACTATGGTAGCACCCAGTTGTGAGTTTCCTACATGCAAAAAGAAGGATTTCTATTACAATTGATTATTTAATTACTTTTCTTAAGCATCACAAGCATGAGAAAATAATCCAAGCAGTACCAAAGCAAAGTTACGACAAAGATGAAAGCATAAAGAATAATCAAAACGAGCAAGGAATTAGTAGCTGCATAAGAGGATCACAATTCTCTTTCCATGTATCAGTCCTCTGGCGCAGTTTGGCTTCTGAGGAGAAAAGAAGACTACAGATAGGAGTAAAAAAACCCCCAAACCTCTCCCATTTGCTTTCCTAACTTGAACATCAGCAACTGTACTTTGACATTAAAAAAAGCACAGGGAGACATTCAGCTTCAAAAAGCTATTATGGATTCTAGGACATAATGTTAAAAAAAAAAAAGCATATTTAAGGTAAAGCAATCTGTATTTGCAGTAATGCCTTGCATTTCCCAACATTTACTGCTGAAACGTCCAAAGTTTTGCAGTTATGGAAGATACCTCGTCACTGAAAGCATGGACTAATGAGTAAGGATGTCCTGGCTTAGCTAAACTGATAAAGATGCAGCCTCAAGAGGGACCCACTCTGGGAGGTGCTAATGGATTCCTCAATCCTCCCATTTAAAGTGGAGCATTTAAAGCCAGATAAAAATCAATACTGCTTCACCCTAAAACACCATTCACTTGAAATAGCAGCAATTTAGAGTTGATTGATGAGTGACTCATCGGTTTGAACAAGGGAGACAGGATGAAGAGGTGGCGGGAAGAGGTGGGGGGGGAAGTCACTGACCATATCAGCCTTTACCACCTTTGGCCATCCCAACCTAAGCTGTTACCCTTAGGCAGAGGTCTTTGTTTCTACAGGAAATCAAGAATTACCATGCCTTTTTTTTTATTTTCATGGAGTGTATAAAACTTCCTACACACTAAGAAAGTAGCCCAATTTCACTGTCCATACCTGTATCCTAAAAAACAGTACGATGACTACACGATTACGGGACTAGTGCTATTTAGTATCTTCATCAGTGACAGACAGCAAGATTGAGTGCCCCCTCAGCAAGTCTGCAGAGGACATTAAGCTGAGTGGTGCAGTTGTCACACCAGAAGGACGGAATGTCATCCAGAGGGACATGGACAAGCTGGAGAAGTGGAACTATGTGAGCCTCACAAGGGTCAACAAGGCGAAGTACAAGGTCCTACACCAGGGTCAGGACAATCTGCAGTTTCAATACAGAATGGGGGATGATGTGATTGAGAGCAACCGTGTGGAGAAGGACTTTGGGGTGCTGACTGGTGAGAAGCTCGACACAAGCCAGCAATGTGCGCTCGCAGCCCAGAAGGCCAACGATATCCTGGGCTGCATTCAAAGAAGCGTGGCCAGCAGGCTGGGGGAGGTGATTCTGCCCCTCTATCCCTCTCATGAGACCTCACCTGGAGTATTGTGTCCAGTTCTGGAATCCTTAACATAAGGTGGATACAGAGCTGTTAGAACGGGTCCAGAGGAGGGCTACAAGGGTGATCAGAGGGCTGGAGCACCTCCCATACGAGGACAGGCTGGGAGAGATGGGGTTGCTCAGCCTGGAGTAGAGAAGACTCCAAGGAGACCTTATAGCGACCTTCCAGTACCAGAAGGGGCTACAAGAACACTGAGGAGGGACTGTTTACAAAGTCATGTAGTGACAGGACTAGGGGCAACAGCTATAAATTGGTGAGAGGAAGATAGATATAGATATAGATTTAGATTTAAAGTAAACATTAGGAGGAAATTCTTCACAACGAGGGTGGTGAGGCACTGGAATTGGCTGTCCAAGCAAGTTGTGGCTGCCCCATCCCTGGAGGTGTTCAAGGTCAGGTTGGATGGGGCCTTGAGCAGCCTGATCCAGTGGAAGTTGTCCCTGCCCATGGCGGGGGGGTTGGAACTGAATGAGCTTTAAGGTCTCTTCTATGACAGTGGGGTGGAATTAGATGATCTTTAATGTCCCTTCCAACTCAAACCATACTATGATTCTGATATTAGCATTTTAATGACAGTAGTCTCCTAACAAATGAAGCTCATTTTCTTTTTTTTAAAGAACTTTTCATCCATAATGGAATTTCTACAGCACTGTGCTCCTGCTTGGTTGTTTCTATTAATTCATTTCTGATTTTTACATGTTAGAAAATATTTTTTTTCCCTTCAAGCATAACAACAACTGAATGAAGGCATCACCCACACTGTATTTCTTTTAAACACCTAGATGACTGGTACTTACATTCAAGCTCTATTCCATTTTCAGAGATTTCTTTCCCCAAATAATGAAAATTAAACAGTCTCTATGACAAAGTAATCACCAACTAATTTCTTCAAAAATAAATGCGCATCTGTTTTAAGTAATTTAAACTAGATATGGAAAGCCTTAAGCCAGTGGTGTTTATTAAAAATACTCGAGTACAGATCATGACATACGTAATTTCGCAAGATTCATTAAAAAGACATATCCTTTGACAAACTGGCAACCAGGCATACCTGTAACTCAGGAAATGCATCCACCACAGTGTGTAGGTAATGTCTAACACCTTCAACCAAGTGACAAATTCCATTGCTCCTGTTGGAGTGTAGGTGTCTTTGAGCAGAGCTACAGCATGCACTTAACTTCCTACTTTTTCATCAGCATAACGTGAGTTAACCAATTAATCACTTCAAAAATATGCAAAACAGACCATTACACAAGGACTAACTTCAGTATTAGCTGACAAGGTATTTCTGACCTAATGGTAGAATGTGTTACAGCACTGTTGTTCCTTTATTTAAACTACATTGGTAACGTTTTCAAATACACAAGGTGTTTAGACAAATAAGAATTCATAGCCTTGAGAAATCCTGAAAACTCCTCTTGTAACAGTTTCAGAAAATAAAAACCTTCAAAGGTAAATATAGTGATAATCATATATCACTAAGCTCTCATTCTGTAAATGGCACGAGGTAAGGACAATATATTGCATGTGGATGGATTAGTGTGCCATTGTGTCGCCCCACCCCAGAAAAAAGTTTAGACATCCCTCCTGTAAAATCACCCAGTTTTCTAGATCACAGAAGTACATTCATATGCCCACAAGGGATGATAGTATTACATTGGGTACAAGAATACCTGCCTTCTGTCTTCCATAAAATATCTTCAAAAATACAAATTTAAACAACTTTTTCTATGGAGCTCTCTACATAGAACCATAAAAACCTATGATTATTTCTGCTGTTTCATAAATCAAATAGATACATCCAGATAAAGCAGAGAGCAAAAACTGTAAAAACTTCTGCAACAGAGCTCACTCCAGAATCAAGAAAAAAACGTTGATAGCTTCCTAATGCATCCCACAGTGACTGAACAATATGACTTCACTGAATACCAACAAGAAATTTGCTTTAATCCTCACAGCATTTTAAAGTAAGTCTTCAACCACACAGAAATCTCACCTAAACGAGTAGTCCCCAGTTGGGACTGACCGACAACCTATTTCACACATCATCCTTCAGCGTGGTTTGTAGCCACAAAAATAAATGCAGTCTGACAAAGCAAAACAGACTCGCACAGCACTTTTTACCCCTAACAGTTAAAAGCATAGCTTCATACTCTAAGCTACACTGGGCCACACTCCAGTAGTTTGTCCAAGCTCCATTTCCTGCTGCCTTTTTGCCCCTTTCTCATCTTTTATGTCTATCATTCATACACCCACACACATCCAACAAAACATTACTGAGCAAAGCCCCTTCTGCTCATACATGCTTCTTCCCTAAACAGTGACAGGAGCCCATTTCTGAGATGCAGATTAGTATGGTTACAGCTTATAGGCTCCATGTGAGAGCTCAACTATTTCTTACTATGGCCTCCTAAGGAGAGCATTTATAATATCCCAACGCATAATAAATTATTCATAAGAAACAAGAAAAACTGAATAAGTAGGCTATTTTAACCAAATTTGGTTTCTTTCCTTTTTTTCTTCTTAAACATTTGGTAACTAACTCTAACTGCACACAAATCACTTCTTCCTTGATGAAGACTCAGAAAAACAATCTTTGCTTTTTAAAGCTGGGATAGAGAGTAAAATTAATTAATTGCTCTCAGCTTCTTTCCAAGAAGACTGTGGGAAAGCTAGGGGGGTGGGGAGGGCGTGCTTTTCATAAGAGAGTGCAGGGATAGGACAAAGGGGAACAGCTTTAAGGTGAAAGAAAGGAGATTTAGATGAGGAAGAAATATTTTCCTGTGAAGGTGGTGAAGCACTGGAACCAGATGCCCAGAGAAGTCACGGCTGCCCCATTCCTGGAGGTGTTCAAGGTCAGACTGGATGAGGCTTTGAGCAACCTGATCCAGTAGAAGGTGTCCCTACCCATGGCAGGGGTGTTGGAACTGGGTGATCTTTAAGGTCCCTTCCAATCCAAACCATTCTATAATTCTATGTGGAAGGGATGTCATTCTTAATTTGTTTCTAAGTAACAGCTTGCTCTGACCTCTTCTTTATCTGCAGAGGTTCTCAAGCTGACCAGACTAGGCTATGATGCTGTCATAGCCGTCTTCCTGCATCTTAAAATGCACTGGACTACGAGCAAGGCAGCCACTGAAATCTAAAGCACAAAGATACAGCAAGTGTTCAAAGTGATCACTGGCCTGCATTAGAGTCACATGTGGTGCTACAAGGAACACGCACTACAATGGTTAGGCAGCTTTCCCCTCCTGAAAGTCAGAGAAATAATTTTCCATTCACAATAGAGTATCTTTCCTTCTTTTCACAGCTATGATAAGATCCATACATTTTGCCTTAAAGGACAAGAGGATATTCTTCATGGACTTAAACTGCAGAAGCTCCAATTTGAAAATCTAAACAATGATGTAATAGTTCAGAAGAGTACATACAGCTTACAACCTCCTCAACCAGACTCATCTATTATTGCTCCAAATATAGAGAGAGCAGATGTGTCATTGTGGTGAAAAAGGCTATAAAGCAATTAAATTATAACAGAGAATAACACATCTCCTAGCTGAAGGCATTCCTCTCAGGGTCTGCCTCTGCTCAACACAAAAGCTCAGTTGGTCGTGTTGCATAAGATAATAACTGATTCTAAACAGGCTCAGTTTAACGAATGTCAGATTAGGAAGTTTCGTCTCCATATAATTATAGTTCTAGTTGATTGAGCTCCAAATTTAATGAAGTTTGCCTAATGAATGCAATGCTCATTCTTCTAAATAAAACAGAACATCCATCATGAGCTAATGGAAGGAATTTAGCAGTGAAATAGCTGAACTATTAAACAAATCGTGCATGTTCTCATTAAGCAAGAGTATTATTCCAAAGGACTGCAAAACACTAAGTCAGATTTGTATTTAGGTATATTTCAGTTTCCTGAGATTAGACCATTCCTTCACCTGATAGCACATAAATCTACAGTATGAAACATCTAGCAAATCATATGACAAACAGCAGGGTCTAAAAAAATTCTTGTAATCTGCTGAAGCACTAGATAAAAAGTGGTTTATTTATACCATTTTAAAGTCTCACAAGAGACTATTGAAGTACAGGGAGAGAGATCACTGATGTGCGTTCCATGACAAAAGGAATATGAAGAAAATAAATAGCCCACTTCCATTATACTGTAAGGATAAGTCTAGATCTTTAGAAAATCTAATACCAGCTACAGGGTTGCGTAGTGTATTTATTACGTGGAAGCATAAGAGATTATGAGCATGAGGTACTAGAGAAAACATGTACTAGCACAGATCAATTATGATCAGAGCAGACTGAAAACTTAAGACATAGATACGTTATGTAAACAAGGAACAAGATAACCAATTAAATCTCTATACCAGTGAACTGAAATCAAGCATGTCGAGTCAAAAAACAATCATCATGCTGGTGCTTCACAGAAACTTTGACTCATCACCCATATCTACTCTTCAACAGGTACACACCTCACAAACCTCTGTTTCTCCCAAAAACCTCTTCCATGCTCCATGATAAAAGCTGAGTGTGAGTGCATTAGTCTGGCAGGTAGCCATTCCTCAAGGATCAGCTGAGCTTCAGTCTGCTTGTGATGCACAGCAAGCACTTGTCTTTGCATTACTTCCCCCCTCTCACCTTCACTTATTAAACTACCCTCATCTCCATCCATGGGTTTCCTTGCTTTCTCTCCTCCTGTTCTCACATCCCTGTCATTCTGGGGACAGAATTTTCCTTCTTCCCCTTTCACCCTCTATCTGCCTGTGTTTTAACACTCTTGTTTTAAAAGTGTGTTAACGTCATACAACACACTTGGCACCTATCCAGAGACCACTTAGTGAAAGAGCAAACCTGACATTTGTTACGGTCTATTCAAATAGATCTCTCATTACCAAAATGCACACTAGGTCAGATCAGGACTGCTACAAAGTAAAGGAAAACAAGCCTAAGCAGAAAAATTACCATGAGGCCTCTCTGCCTCCAAGAAAAGTCAGACACAATAGGCCTAATAGGGGGATGTAATCATTCTTACCTTTCTCTACCTTACACAGTGCCTGAGAAGGAAATGTTTCATTATTAAGCAGAAAAGATAGCAGATCAAAAACGCAGAAGTGGGATGCCCATCAGTTCCTTCACAATCAAGGCCGTGTTTTAATATTTCCTAAACCACTGAAAAAAAAAGCAGAGGAATCTAACAATCACTCTTATTCTGGTTTACGAGGACAGTCTGTGGATACCACCACCAGCGATGTTTTAATGAAAGCTAAAGGAAATCAGCAAGATTGCTTGCAAAAAAAAACAAGCACTTGGATACAGTAAAACAGTTTGGGCTGTTACTGAAGGCAAATGCCTCTATATCATACAAATAGCAAGGATCTCCATGTCAAGGCATCCCCGCTATGAAAATAAGTTACTTTACAACCCAGAAAGCCAACTTCTCTTCATAAGCATTAGAAAGCTGGAACCCACAGTTAGTTATATGTAAAGACCAGAGATCTTGGTGTAAGGAAATGGCTTTCACTTTCAAAACAACAGAACTAGAGGGATGATCCTACTGATGGACAGAACCGTAAGATACAAACAGACCTTGTGTGCCAGAGATAGTATTGGTCTCATAACCACCCATATCAAGTTCTTCATTTTTTTTTCAGGGCCTGGACAGACCTTTACTGGAAGCAGAATCTGATGCAGAATGTCTTTGATTGAACTCAATCCTGTGGGTCTTTTCCAACCTAGTGATTCTGTGATTACTGGTGTGTTTCATTGGGGGGTGGGGGGTAAGGATCAATTTGAACATGGAAACCAAGAGGACTGAAGTCTCAAGAATTAATTTAACTTAATACTTCAGTTAAATGTCCACTCTGGCAGGTGATCAGAACTTCAGAACGGTTCAGCACTACTGCCAGAGCAACCTGACAACTGGGGTGCGCCCAAGCATAGAGCAGAACCTCCCTATTTGGTCACAGTGATTCAAGAAACAAAAGAGGAGATCTAGAGCTTGGAAGCACTAGGGTGCAGCTTTGAAACCAAAGGATTAGTTATTTTTCACATATGCAGGTGTTTTATTCCCTAGCAACAGAGCAAAAATGCCTCCTTGATAAACTCAGCCTGACATTAAATACAGAGTTATTATGGTCTTAAAGAATAAATATTCTTGTTATTGATATTCCTGCCTGGCCAGCTCCAGGATGGCTGAAATATGCAGACTGGGCAGGCCTGTATTGATCTGGGGAAAGTATAGCAATTTCTACTCAAAACATTCAAAGAACTCAAGTTTTGAGACTGTAGCACCAGAATTTCTTAATGTGATAGACAATAGATAATTACAGACCTGGTAGAAAAAATACGTAACATGAAAATTAAAAGGCAACAATTATCAACCCAGTTTTCTGTATCTCTACTGAGGTTCTAGCAATAAAGCTGCCAATACTCAAGCATCCCTCTTGTAAAATATCTTAATGACTCACACAGAACAAGATAACGTTTAAGAAAATGAATTAAACTTTTGAACAACGGAGTTTAATTCCACAGTGAAAACAAGTGCGGCAAAATCAGTCAATGAAACCATACATTTCATACAAAACTGAAATGTAGTATTTCAGCTCAGCCATAAAAAGGAATGAATAAGCCTTTAAGTATTCATGAAGAAACCAGCCACCCTTAACATTTTAAACTAATTAAAAAAAGCTGAACAAAAAGCTAAGCATGTTGATTGCTTAGTTCTGTTAAATTGCTGGTAACAAACAACATAAAACTCCTAATCTTTTGTACTAGACAGTAAAGTATTTCAGCATATAAATAACCTTAAATAATCAATTCTAATGCTTTCCTTAATTTTATAAATGATGAAGTAATGGGAGTGAAGCATTTCAGAGCATGTCAGTCTTTGTTCTTTGAATTTATTTAAAAGTGGACCTGCAGGTAAATGTTATTAATCAACAAACTGCTGCTCTAAATAGGTATGTTCTTAAGACCCAAATTTAAAAACTCTGTCTAAGAATTTATACTACAGTAAACCTTCCTCACTGCTCTTCACTTGACTGCTCCACTTTGGTCTCTAAATCCAACAAGGCCCTTCATCTTAACCCAGAAGTCATGCAAGCAAGAGCTGAACAGTCTCTGTAGTACAAAGCCTGACTCTTCTCAAAACTAAATCTTTAAAGAGCACAGATTATTAATACTAGGCTGTTTCAATTTTCTTTTTTTTTTCCAATTGTCTCATGTTTCCCCTGCCCTCCTCATATATTGTTTTTAAGCATAAGCACAGAACTGAATCACTGCAGAAAGGAGGAGGAAAGAGTGGACTCTGTGCAGACCATAATTAAGATTAATGCTTGAACTGTGATCTGAGTTAGTGGAAGGTTAAGACCTAGTGATAACTGAAAGGCCACAATGTCAGGAGACAAAGATTAAGATGAGCTTCAGAGTGGAAAAGAGATGAGTGAGAAGAGATGGCACTAAATTGAGTACAAAGGAGAGGACAGAAGTGCATCAGAAGGGAGGCAAGAAAAAATGTGCGAGTGCTGAATGGTGATGAATATCCACTACACACGTGAAGCAGTCAATCAAAACTAACTAAAACCACAGATCTGGATCAATCCCATTTCGAGAAATCAGGAAGTGGAGGGCTGAAGGAAAGAGTACCTGTGAACGACGGCTCAGAAGTATGCAGAGCCTAAATACAGCCAGCAATCAGTTAAAACCAGCAGCAAGTACAGCAAGATTAACATTTGACAGTAAATAAGAGAGCAGGATGTTATCTGGACTGGAGTATGGTTGTGTGACCTGAATGCAGAAATCTTATGTATGAAGTAAGCTAAGTACTGCTCTTCCAAGATAACAAGGATACAGTTTCTTACAGTTAACTGTAAGCTAAACTACTTTATCCGCTAGGTAGAAAGCAAACCATCACAAAAGCCCACACCTCTAACAGCCATCATATCACATAAGCTTTTCCACCTTTACATAAAAGCTTACGCCACTTCCATGCGTATTGGTCCAAATCACATTCTAAATTTTCTTTAAGACAGCTGAAGAGGAGCTGATTTCTGTGTGGCATCCATAAAACTTCATCAGAACAGTGTGAAACCTGAGTGAACAATACAGTGTATTGGGCACAAGCGCAGAGTTGCACTCATGTTGTTGAATTGCTTCTGAATTACAGCTGCCTCATAGCTGGCTTCAGATGACAGTGAAGCACACTTGCACCTGCTTCCCACTGGATACACATATCTATGTAGTTGTCCTGACTGTATTTAGTTTTGCAGCTCAGTATGCTAATCCTTATTTTCATGTCATGCCTGCTTACTTCGTATTTTAACACAGTCCAAAATAGACTGTATAGCCTTAATTTCATTTCCTTCCTCTGTTCTGAATTCCAAATCATAAGAAGTAAGTTTAAATTCAGGAATAGCATCCCCGCAACCTAAATAATTCCCAAATACAAACAGACAGAAGTACAAAGATTCCCAGTGGGAGGCAAATCTATTTTTTCCTCTGAGCAAAACATCTGGCTTGTGAGTGAAAAGGAGGAGAGGATGCTATTAGAATAAAAATTCTAATTCCTGAACCCTGAACTCTAATATGATGTATTTTCTTCAGTATCATTTGATGTACGCATTTACTTTACAATTCTACAAGGCACCTTACAGAAATGAGGTGTGTTTATCTAATACCAGTTTGCATCTGTGCATCTCTAACGGTAGAATTTTCAATTTTCTGAGTACTGTCATAAGATTGAACTTCATCAGTTCAGAAACGTGTAAAAAAGCAACTGAGAACAACTGACCTAAAGTGTTGCACAGGAGCTAGTACAAACTGGGCGAGAATAATTCAGTGCAAATACTGAATTATTAAAATAAGAACAGAAGACAGCTGGTCATGATGAATTTTCCTGATATGCATAGGCACACCTGACAGTTGGATAAAATAGCAACAAAATGCAAAAATAAATTCTTAGCTAACCACAGTTGCCTTTATCTATGGCACCAGTACTGTAAAACAGTTAAGACTGAGTGCACAGCCAGACTGCATCCTGCCTGCACACATTTGCAAGTTCTAGAGAACAACTATATTCTGAATAAACATGACATCTATTTCAGTGAAGCAAACCAGTGTTTAGAAAACACTGTTTTCCCAATTAGCAATATCAATCAGAGGATCTAATTTAAAATTAGATTAATTGAGGAAAAGTCAGAATTTTAGTAAAGGGAAATCTTACCTTAGTATCAACATTTCAGTCTTTTTAAGAAGTGAACTTGCATATGAACAGAAAATACACACAGAAGGTATGTGAGAACATCCCTAACAAAGGCTCTTAAGAAAACTAACCTGCTACAGCATGAGTGAAAGTTGTTCTCATGCAGATGAGCAATTGTTTAAAAAATTAGAAACCAGATAAATGTAAACAACCAATTATCATTGTTGAGGGGAAACCACTGAGACATGACTCCTTGGGCACATGCTTACTTATGGAATAATTTGGAAACATTTATAAACCATATTTATAAATAATTCAGAAATACTGTACCCAGTGGATGAAGATTTAGTAAAGGAATGCTATTGCAGAAAAGCCACCTTATAGTGAGTTTCTATACCGCCTAAGGAGTCTAAAAGATGCAAAATATAATTACTAAGGAACAGAGAACAAAACAGAAAACAGAACAAAGTTTTATTATTCTTCTCTAAGAAAAAACAACTTGAAAGATACAAAGAAAGGAGATAAGATGAAGTGCACAAAAAAATGTATGTATAAGAAATTACTTAATAAACTAAGATTCTTCATGCATGATGGGCACAGAACTGAAGGCATATGCAGTTCTACAAACTCATGAATGGCCAAGGAAAACACGAATAATAGGTTGTTTTTTTCCAGTACTATGACTAGTCACCTAGGACAGTGAACAGACTTCAAAACTAAAGTCTTCTAAGCACTATGGAATCAAACTATGGAGCCACTCATTAGAGCACTCACCATAACCCATTAAGTTTGCAGATTCAAAAGCAGACTGGACAAAACCACGGAAAACCAAACTAAAAGCAATGAAATAGAACTTGCTGTCTCTGACGACAGATTTACTCATACTGCACAAACCTTTCTAAGCCTGAAGGGTGCTTGGTGAAATGCTCACTTACTACAGGCTTTTCCTGCCCTGCCCTTATATTTTTTTCCATAGGTACCTGCTGTGAGGAATTTTTGGGGAATGAGTAATGATCAAGTTCAATCTTTCATCTGACTCGAAGGAAGGTTTCTTCTTTTACCAGAGCATTGTTTTAAGTTCAGCCAGCAATACCCAAGAGTTATGTGCTTAAAATATTATCTTCCCAACATTTTTGTTACTGGCCAAAAATACACATTCAATGTACATATAATAGTCAACATTGTCTCATTGTAGGCACTCATTACTGACACTGCAGAGGACATAGCTGCAAAGGTCTAAGACTTTAACTTACTTCAAAACTGAATATAACCTGAAATACAGAGATTCAACAGGAATTTACATCATGAAATTACTTCTCTTCACTAGTTAGTGTGAATGGTTTCTCTTCCCTCTTTCATTTGCCACAGAAAAAGGAAATGATGGGTAGATTACTTGTGAGCATAGAGTTAAGAGAAAAATTACTGCTCACCCAATAGTTTCTTTCATTAAGACAACATGAAGTCAAGAACATATTTTACATATATACTTCATATTCCTTTTTTGTTCTCCTTTATTCTCCAGACGGATTCTCAGAGGCTGAAAACATGCACAGAAAAAGGATGTTGAGCACAAATTGTTTCTCTTGTCTCTTTATTAGACTTTTACAATGAGAAGACATCAGAAACTTTTAGCCATATTTTCAAAAGGTCACCCCCCTCAGTCTTTACTGCAGGGTATATAATTAGTTTCTTCCCAGTAAAACTGGTTTGTCTCCATAATGTTTATAAATTTGCAGGTTATTTGGCAGCTAAAAAAACCCACAAGAGCAAAAGACCCAGGAAACCTGACACCCTTCACACTCAATTATATGAACTTCAGAAGTAAATGACAACTCATCAGATGACAGCGCATGATAGTGTCAAAGCAGCTCAGGCAGCCCAGTAACTGTTAAGATGACAGATGACGAAAACGCCTTATAAAATAATGACTACTTCCCAGGGCAATTGAAAAAAAAAAGCAGCTATTAAAATATTCTCTTGTAGCACTTGCGAGAAATATTCCACCTCTTGCTTTCTAGATCACGAACTGGACAAAGAAATCACATTACTCTCCCAAGCTATACTGCACTTGCCAGAAGTAATGGAAAAACAGCCTCCTTTCCCTGACTCAGCTCCTTCTTGCAACAGCCTCTCGCCCTTGCAGCCTGACAAATGCATTTTCTCTGCACAGCTAGGGAGCATCGCTGCTCCTGCTCTCTGCACAGCAGAGAAATGCCCTGTCAGATCTCTATTGCTTAGCAACACAAAGATCTGCAGCAGGAGCTTCCCACGCTGCAGCAGTGGGCAGTCGGCAGCTAACTCAGTAACTTTCTCTGAGATCATCGTGATTTATCGGTGGCAAAAGGCTGAGATGGGCTGTACAGCAAGGCAACAGGACACATTCAACAATGTGGTAAAAATCAAGCAGGCCACTGACAAGTTTAAAACAACCCTACAGATCACTAGATGCCCCAAATGTATCCTTGAGTTGAGAACAACTTGCTGGTTATCCAACATACATCTCAAAATTTCATTTTCCATACATATGAAGCAGGAACACACTATGTTAGTGACACTGAACATGTCAAACAAAAATCCCTCATGAAAGAGAAAAGAGCTTTACTTGTTTTCATGTTACGGAAGAGATATGGCACTACACTGCAGCCTTGAGGGTCTGCTAGGTGGTATCAGTTATATCAGGTACAGTTGAGCTTGATAATCTAAAAAGTATTCTCCAACCTAGTGATCCTATGATAAATCCAACCACATGTGACTTCACTGACAATTTTCTCTCCCTCCCAAAAGTCAACATCCCAAGACAGAGATGGCAGACAACTCTGAATAAACTAATTATTTGCATAGCATGTGCAATAGGCATGAAAGCACTATAGATGGGAGACAGCTCTAGCATCACAAAACACAAAGTAGTAATAAAGTGCATGAGAATGGGCATGTCTGTATGCAAGCATCTACAATTTAAGACATCCACAGCATTATTACTTAGGAAGGACATCTTCACACCCTTCAAAACGTATCTAGACATTTATATGTCTATGTATATATAGAGTCTCAGATCATCTTCACATAATGCAGCTCACCTCTAGACAGAATACATCTAAAAGCAAAGTTCAGAAATGCACTGCTAGTAACACTGGAAGTTTACAGTTTTGCAAGAGTTTGTATCAGTACTTTGCCATGTACTTCATATCAACAAACTGCACATTTCCACTTTATTCTTATATTGTTCACATGACAAAACAAACAAACAAACAACCCCCCCACACCTACACAAATTAGAGGTTTCAGAAAACATCAGGTAAGAGGACAGCCCAGAATTCTAGTTTTGCTGAGGACAATGTTCTCAGTTGCCCAAGGATTGTGACAGTTGTTCTTTATTTTCTTCCTCAAAGTCATTCAGATTCTCTAATAAAGAAAAATAAAAATTGAAGACAAATACAAACCCACCAGTACAAATTGCTTAATTTAGCTCTCAATAAAGCATCCCCAAAGCTTACGCGGCAGTAATTAGTTCATAAGATATTGAAGTAAAAGATGCCCCAACTACATAGTTTAAAACATTGAAGCATACCTAGACTGAGTAATTTCAATTGTGTTTCCATAAGCTGTTTGTCAAGCAGTCACCAAACAAGTGCAGGGACAAATCATCTTTAAAAACAGTGTGCTTCAGATGGGTACTCTGATCCTCAAAAGCAAATCCAAACAGATTTCTTTCCAGCAAGAGAATCTGACAATAGCATGAACTACTCTGGTTTTCATTAAATACAGTAAACCTTCTGTAGTAAGCTCTCATGCTTGCTCATTATCTTACTTGCATCATTTTCCATCAGCCTTTTCTCTTCATTCTTTGTGTTCTAATGAGAACTTGACCCAGATCCCATACAACCCCACCTCTGTAATAATTATACAAGCAATTTAAGCAGCTCAACAAAAAGTTAACTCTTTTTTTTTAGCTCAGCTGCTACAACCACCAGCAGAGCTGCAAATAAGATTTTAAACTGGGAAGAGAAATTACCCCTCTTTGCTATATGTTCTCCTTGCCTTTGTCTTATAGAACAGGAATAAATAACAAATCCTGAGATAACCAGTCCTTTCCAGGACAGGCAGCTTTCCCAACAACAGGAGTAAGTTCACCCTGTTTCACCTACACAAAACCTTCAAAGGTGTGTTTTAGATGATATATGAATGTAAATACCTCTAAAAGCCCACCAATTTCCATACATACTTTCCCAAAGAAGAGCCATGCTACTAGTGCTGCACCCCAGCTGTTGAAAAGGTACTACTGAAGATTTTTAACTACTGCCCAACTACAGTTTGACAGACAACATTTTTAGCAGGCTCTCCTTTACACTTCACAATCATCAGGTCAGACAGCTCAAAAAGAATGGCAAGAATTTCTAGCTGCAGAACAACCAAAGCAACCACAGCAGGTTTTGTTATTAAAGTCAAATCAATAATTGGGGAAGCCCACAAGAGATCTTGCTGGCACGCTTTAGCAAAGCACAGAGCATCTTGCTTTAAAGCTTATCACCTTTCCTTGTTTTTTTAATGACTTAAAGCTAAGACTTGAGAGCGGAGCAGGCCATTGCCTCTCCTCTTCTCTGATCCTGCTAGATCTTGCAGTGTTAGGAACACTGATGTACCTCTTGGTACGTAGCTATACGCTGCTTTAGACAGAAAGGGGAGTCCAATAGGTAAGATTAATGGCTTATTTGCCTTCTAAATAGAATTATCTTTACCTCATTTGAGAGTTATCAGTAAACATGATTTCCCAAAGATTCATGCAAAGCACTGTGGTGTCAACCAGTGATACCATCACCTTGCTAAATCTCAGACATGCTGTGAATTGAAACGGAATTACAACAGACTACAACAATGGCAGAAAATAGTTTGGGTCAAATCATCTTTAAGATACATAAAAAAAACCTTTGCTGAGCAGCTTTTTATTAAAAATAGCATCAGATTTCAAAAATAATCATGTAATACTTCTATAAAGGCAAATACTGCTGGGAATAGTGACATTATGGGTAATAGAGATTGGTAAAGTACTAACAATTACAATACAGACAGTCTTTGGTACAAGGACCAATCTTTCTGCCTCTCACCTTCCCGTCAACCACCCAGCAAATTAACAATAGCTGATTCTATTTTAGACTTGCAGTATACACTGAAGACAACATACTCCACAAACATTTTTCACATGAAATTGCCTTCAGCAGGGCAATTGTAACATGATTTGGCTAAAACTTAAGTGACACAAATACAGCATCTGGATTTTAACACGACAAACATTTGGAGGATCAGTTGTTAGAGTCAGCTGGAGTAAGAGAATCAGAAACTTGAATGTGGAGGAAGCATTCAATTTCTTTCAGACAACAACGCCAAAGCTCCAAAGAACAAGCATTCCAAGGAGAAAAAAAAAAAAGTAGAAGTCCTCCAGGCATAGAAGTAAGCAGAGGAGGAATGGAAAGAAAATAAAAGATTAGAGTAAAATTATAATCCTAAACTGCTTCAAAATATCGTCAGTCATATTAAAAATAAATATTAGGAAAATGTTTTCCTGCCATATAAAGGAAAAACCTCACTTCAGAGAGTCTAGGTTACAAAACTAAGGCTACTCTCAAATTGTACTTGGCAAATTAAGAAACAGAATTGTATGTAAATTCGACGGTAAAGACTACATGATCATACAGATGAAAATTAAACATTTTCACTGTGAGACCCAATTTCATCAGCTGGTAAAAGTACAGAGGAAAGCCATGAATTAGAGATAGCAAAACTATATCAGAGGAAAAGATTTTTCCAGTAAAAATGAATGCAGTGCCAGCATACAAGGTAGCAAAAGAGAAGTTAGCTAAGAATGCTACACAATACTCTCCAGGAACCTAAGAAATGTCCTCCTGTCATGGCAGAAGCCTGTTGCTCTGGTCTTCCCTTTAGCCTCACACTTTCTCCTTGCACTATGCTCAGTACTGGCTGCATCTTACTCTTCCATTTCAGTCTTCAAACTCCTCATCTAGACCAGATGTTCTTCTCTCCTGAGTCACCTTGCTCATCTTCCCATCCCACGACACAACTCCACCTGACCTAGTTATTTTCTTTATAAATGAATAATAGAAGTGAAACAAGTTTCAGCCTCCACATCATACCAAAGAAATCAGATTCCAGTGCAGGACCAAAAGCCATCAATGTCAGGCTCCAAGGGGTTTGATTGCAATCAAGGTGAACAGTCCTTATTTATGACAGAGCTTGTGCAGAAGCTGAAATTATCCTCCTATTGATTTACCTAGGCTTCTATGCACTACAGGTTTGAGTGGGAGAGGGTTTACTTGTGGGCATTTCTAAGTATTGCAGCAAATATAAGTCAGAGGCTTCTTCCATGGAAAAGGGGAAAGGAGCAGTGTGGAGTTCTCCTCACTTCCCTCCGTCCAGCATTTATCAAAGGCTGAAGCTTATCATGCAAAAAAAAAAAATAATTATGAAAACCTGTTTGGATATAAAGAAAATCACTTGCTTATTTGGTAAGATATAAGAATGGTTTCAAGAAAGTTGTGGAGATTGGGGGATCAGACAGAGGAAAAAAAAAAAACCTTTAAGTATTACAATACTTTTGAAATAAGTTCTTTGACTCTTCTTTTTGAATAAGTTTCCCCTGGGAGTTTAATTTTCCCTACGAATGAAAACAAAAATTTATGTCAAAATAATTTATTCTGGGTTCAGGCAGTAAGCACAGGAACTAAGACACTTAGACAAACCTAACCTGTACTGATATCATCCACAAGAAAAATTCAAGCACTAAAACAAGATAAATAGAACAAATACCAATTACAACAAGAATCAACATCAAAGTCATTAGCCAATTGCCTTACAGTAAAAGCCAATAAAATCTTAATTTCAAACAAACCATTCTAAACAATACTAACATACTTAAGCTACACACAGTGTATTCACACTCATTCTTGATGTAAAAACTGGTTATAATACATTTGTACTAGAGAGTGGATGAACACAGTATGAAACTCTGAACTGAATTCCAAAAACTGTACCCAGTCTTAGAGCAGCTTTCCCATGTGTTTCTAAACAAATGCATGGACTCCATGGCTCAGTAATCTTAGGCATCGTGCATTCCAGACCAACTCAGACATAACCTTAATCACTAGCATTGTAGCATGGTTAACTATTTTGCTCCTCATCAGAGGATGAACATAGAGAACCTCAGTACTCAACAGTTACAACCAGGCGTTTTGAACCATCAGTCCTACAGAACTAGGGATTAAAAAATGGATTCTTTCCTGGTCCGAGTACAAATAAAATGTTTGTCACTTTCTGATCACTGTTCTACTCATGCTGTTCCAGTGCATTTACACCAAAAAAGCAGTATGGCTGCTGATATTTTAAGGAATAAAAGCCATCTAGTCTCATCACACATACGTAACACAAGGTTATTCAGTTTCTTGATCTTTAGCTTCCTCACATTTCTTACTATCCTAAAAGCCATTTAATACTCGTACTCACACTCTGTTGCTCACATTTTCATGCTATCCCTTGAATTTCTTAAAAACTTGCCTCCAGCCTCAAGCTTCTGTATTTTGAATTTGGGTTTTTTTTTTTCTTTCATTCTAGTCAACAGGTACAGGATTCAAAAGTCATATCAATAACAATTATAACTTTCACCTTACCCAGAAGCCTTTTTTAAAAGCTACTTTACATTTCACCTTGATACTAGCGGGTTTTTGGAACCTGCTAGTTCCACATTGTGCACAACAATCTCATGAAATTAAACACAACGATGTTGATAAGATGCTGCTGTTTCTAAAGAAAACAAGTTTACATCAATTGCATCCCAAAATGTCATCACTGCACTATAACTTTGACTTTTACATATACACGTGTATGCACAATTCCACACTGCGTATAGACACAGTTTAGCTTTTGCAACAATAAGAACATATCACTCCCAAAACAATGGTCAAATAATTCATTGAAGTACCATTGAAACAACCGATATGCTTTTGCCATCCAAACTTCAAAATACTTATATTAAAACAGAATTTGCTAGGAAGTCTGGGTAGACTTTGAAAGAGGACAGCATTGATAAAAATATTTTTTAAAAAAAACAAACAAAAACCAAAACAAACCAGAAAATATAGCCTACCAAATATGTTGGTGGAATGTCCTTTCCGGGCAATTGGTTTGAGCTCATTATGTCCCCATCCATATTGCCTATAATTGTCCCAAGCATGCTTCATCATCTAAGAGACGGGAAAAAAAAGGATTCGATTACATTATAAAACTACTTTGTACAAAAACAATATTTTACCCCTTATTTGAGACTTCATCTTTCACAGCCATCCCACACACAGATAATTACTTTGCCACTTTTTCTGCCTGTTACAGAAATCAGATTAGACAGCAGGAATAAATCTGGAAACAACCTCAAGTCTATTTGACTTGAGCTACAGTCTAATGCGTTGCATTAGATCACTTTTTTATTCTTTCTTTCTTTTCCTTAAATATATGCATGGACACTTAAGAATTTAAGCATAAGGAATTGGTAAAAAATACTGATTAATGTCTAAGACACTAATGAAAAGAAAAAAATATCAACCAATATCTGAAGCATAAAGGGGATTAATTTACACTGGTGCATCCAAGTATGACTAAACAATTTCACAAAAGGCATAATAAATTTTTTATTAGCAACACCTACTTGACAAAGATACACTGTCATACAGCCTCTACCATAAGAAATGTTAAAAGCTTCATTCTTCACAAAGCATAATGAACCAAGCAGTACAAAATTATTTGCTCCACAAAATTCTCAACTCTTTTTAACAGATGTTTCCACCACTTAGTAAGCAAACTATGCCTGAAACACAAAGTCTTTTTGACCCAGAAGTATCTGTTGAATACATCAGCCACTAAACAATACTTTCATAGATTTGTTAAAGGCTTTCAAATTCCTTGCTTGTCTGTATACAGAAGAAATTCAGCAGCTACCCAAACATAAAGTGAACGCAGTTTAAAAAAATCAAATACTATTAGTTTCCTAAACAGATCAAAGCAAGTCACAGGAAGAAATCAGATTCCAAAAGACACTGCCCCAGACAAAAAAAAAAAATGTAATCAAACTTGTCCAAAAACAGCCATGCAGCTGTGTCCACATTATACATATCTTTTTTTTATAATGCATCTTAAAACCGGTATTAAAATATTAATACAAACAAAACTCCAAGAAAATGCACAGAACTTCAGATGTGATTTCCACAAGTTTGAGAAATGGTCTCTAAGTGGACAAACTATGCTAATGCAATTAACAGACCTGTACTAATCCTTTTAGAAACTGATTGTATCAGGGCAAGAAAAATTTTCACTACGATTTACAAGATCGTAGTTCTCTTATTTTAATCAGCCCCACCACACTCTCAGAAAATGTGAGGAAAAAAGCCAGTGCTGGCTCAGCCAGATGCCTTAGCAGCGCTACTTTGCATAGAAGTGTCTCTCTTCTCTTAGGGAGCTCAGGGTTTAGTGTAAAACAGCATGCAGTAATCCCAAACCTTTCAGTCTGCACCTAAACTGCCTGCTGAGACATGCAAAACAAAGTCCCTGTCTCCCCACAACCATCAACAGATCCCTGTCCAATCTACACAGGTATAATCCCTTTGAACGTAAACTCCTTCCAAATTTCCCATGGCTCAGTTAACACACGCCCAGACAATAAGTCTGAACCACAGTAAAAGTATACACACAGGCACAGAAATTGGGAAGCACTCACGTCAAACTGACATCAAGCTAGGCACAGACGTCCCTCTCAAGATGCTAGAGGCCTCACTCCTACTGCCTGTCATTCAAAGTCAGCTCACACATTGCTTTTGGTATTTGCACTAAAAGATTCTGACACCTGATTAGGCAATAATACCGTATCATTTATTTTAGTGTCATGAATCTGTAATGTACGAAAAAGAAGATGCAAATATAATACTAGAAGGGGAGAGAAAAGCCATGTCATTAGCACCCACAAATTCCTTAGTGTTTACAAAGCACTTAAATTGACCAATTAATAGCTATTATAACTTCAAGATCACTTAAGCAATCCTCTCTTGACAGGCAAAACCACAGCATGACAAATGCAGTAAAAGCCCGATTACAGGCAGTATAGAAGTTCCTCTGAGATTATCCATTATCCAGAAATCAACCTACAAATTTTTATATAAAACTGTTCATTAACTGAAGATCATTGAATCGAGAATCACAGCATCATTCAGATCACTCAAATTTGTACAAGACAGACAAATGTTTTCTTTCCAAGTTGATGAATCAGTGTTTTTGACTTTGAGTGTCATGGTCTCAAGAGAAACTGGTACTCACAGTTTTGACTGGTCCAGTGGTATTCAGAACACTAGAACCTCCCAGATCATCTCTGTAAAGAACCTATTCAGGCATCAAGCTAACAATCATCTTCAGCTTACCCCTGCAACTCTGGCCAGTTTTACTGTATCCATTTTGAAGCAGAGAGACAAGAACTACACGAAGTGTGCAAGATGCAGAGGCACCTTAGTTCCACACACTACCGTAAGAACCTCACCTGTTTTGTTTTCCTTCCCGAAAATAATGAATATTTGCTTTTTGTCTGCTATTGAGAAGTACAGCAACATTTCCAAGGAACTATTATAAACACAGGCTCTCATTCCCATCTGGCATTAAGTCACATCACTCCTTTTCATGGTAAGTGTGAAGCTGGAATTTCTTTCTCTCCAGCCCCTATACGCATCGTTTTACATTTAGCTGAGAAATAAAGGGGGAGATAATCACTCAGTCTCATAAGATTTTTCAGTCTGGCCTCAGTTCCCTACGCCAAACCTCCATGCTGGCAGCAAAGTTGATCATACCACTATTCAAATTTTAAATAATTTATTTGCATCATTTAGAGCATAAATCCCCAAGCACAGGGCCTCTATGGCCTCCAGCAACATTTATTTGTACTTTCCATTTCCTGCCTTCTAACCAGTTTCTCCAGGCAAACGCAGACACAATCCTCCATCCCATGCTTAGTTCCACAGCTGTTAGTGATTAACCCTGCCAAACAGTTTTTGAAAAATTATGTATATAATCGCATCTCCTCCTTGTTCACATGCTCGACGACTCTTTCAGGGATCTTTTACATCGCAACATCATTCAAAATAATCTGGGAAATCTTACGTGTCTGGGTGCTCAACAACTCTACTTCCTGTTCTAGTTTCTGTTAATCTGAAATTCATCCATCACACATAGGGATCTGCAGTTCTTTGATCTCCCCTTGAATCCCTTTCAAAAACTGACATCCTTAGTCACCTTTCAGTCTTGTGGTAACAAAGCAGAAAACAAGAATGGATGCCAGCAATGCCAATCAAGAATCCAAACCTCAGAATAACCTAAGTCAGAGTAAACTGTTGCAAATTTCATACAGTATTGTATACAGGTAGTCTATGTCTTAATGGAACACAAGGTAAGAGGTTATTCCTCAACCACAAGTAGCTCACACTGAGTATCCATCACACCATTAATACCAGTAATTATGACATGTAACATCATCACAAAAACTCTATGTTAAAGAACACTCTATGGAGTTGCTCTGGGAAATACAGAGGAGACTACAGCAGAAATTACACAAACGTGACACGTAGTACAAGTTTCACTATATTTAAGAGGATGCTCTTGCTTTCCGTTCAAAGTCTTCATAGCTACAAAAACTCAGACACTTGTATAATAGATCTTGTATGATTTAATATAAAGTTCTCTTCTGTCTAGTCATAATTCATGATTTTTGATACCAACATTTCCATAGTATGGGAATAAATGGCATATAAAACAAATTTTTTTTTAAAAAAAAAGAGCTGCAAGGTCAATCAGCTATCATGGAGGCTTTTGATTTACCCAATTCTGAAGACAAGTAATTTACTTGAGGTTTTGCTCATTTTTGTTTCGCTTATTAAATCCACGAAGTGAAATAGTTCCTGGTTTTCTTTGTTTTACTTTGCATTTCTGCATTTTAAATACTGCAAATGTGGTAGTTTATTGTTGAAAGACAGGATTTTTTTCACAATGGTCTGGAAAAAAAAAAAGTATCTTTAATAAGGAAGACCTTCTTGAATTTTTAATGTGCTTCCAATAACGCACGAGGGTTAAAGGATTCTCTAATTGCTACAGCTTGAATAAATGGAGTCATTTTTTAAATATCCTCAAACAAACTTGCATCCCTCATTAGTACTGTATTTCAAGCAAGCAACCAAAGCAACCTGTCCAGGATGTGCAGCTGAAATACAGCACCATCCACATTAGGAGCTTTATTTCACCCTTCTGTTTGAGCAAAATAAATAAATCAAGCTACAAAGCTTCTCATAGGCATAAATTAAAGACTTAAAAATGTAAAATGGTGTGTTTATGCCATCACAACATGCTGGGACATAACTTTGTGCATTCCTAACTTGCCTGTACTAGCCCAAAGTCCTAATTGCACAATTTTCATTCCAACATATCCATCGAAAATTAGTTTACCAACAGGCCTGATCAAGAGGAGTCCATCCTGACTTTACACAAATTTTACTCATTCAGTAAAAATAAGGTAAGTATTTAAAACTGGCAATTAAACTAATTTAAAGCCAACTTAGCTGTTCTCACCATGATGAATTACAGTTGAGAATCCAGAACAGAGAGAATCCAAACAGTGTGCAAACAAAACCACTTAATGAGGTGTGTGTATACATATGTATAAACAAACATGATCTTTTTCATAAAATGGATGTGTATGCATTATACAAATACGTACTGCAGGGAGTATTATCTTAAATATTGAAAAAGATAGTTCATAATACTTTCTGTGCTTCATTTTTATGGAATCAAAACCAGGAACAGTGAGCTATAAGATACAATGCAAAGCTTCTAACAGAACAGGCAAGTATTACTAAAAACTGATGTCCTAACCAACTAGAAGTCAAAATAAGTTTGATCAAGAAAAAGTGTGTAAAGTGCCAGCAATAATGAAATAATTCTAAGTTGTTTTTAGATCCTGAAAGAAGTCCCTCAGTCACAGAAGGCAGACGATCTGGCTAGATCAGAAACACTGCAGTTACAAAAAATAAATTAGATTAGCAGTGGAAGTTGTATGAGTAGTAACTACGAAAAGAGCATGAAAAGACCTCTAAATGATTAAGTATTTCTTTCTTCTGCATAGCTCTTTTCTCAATAAGCACACAAAACAGAACTCAGGTAGAAGGACGCTCACTTACTATCGTTAACCTGATTTGAACTTCGTATCTCCAAACCCCTCATCCTTTGTATGAGGTTTAGCAGATCACCTCTCCTTGTTAGCTGCACTGTCATTTGGAGGAGTAAATTGTCATCAGTGCAGGCTAAGAAACTCGCCAATTGCTTACGCGCTGCTGTGTTGCGCATCCAACACATCTTGAGTTGGATGAAGCCCCCCAAGAAGACCAGGGCCTGAAAACATGACATTGCTCCAATCTGTCTATGGAATGCTTAATCCACTTGTTATTCCTCATCAGGCAGCCTATAGCAGACACACACTAAAACCCCACCCGTATAAGTTTGCTCTTCAATCCTCATCCATAAACTCTCGGTTAGTTCATCATCAACCTCCAGATAGAGCTCCAGGCACTCCAGCTGCTCTCTCACATAAAAACCTACGTCACTCCCTCAGCCTCCTAGCCCAGTCTTCTTAGAGACTCTATATCCCTCTACTGCAACACTGCAGTCATGAAAGTCATCCTACCACATCTCTATCCATCTCCACATCTCCCGAAAGAAGTCTATGGACAATTAGCACTGCCTACAACTGCACACAGATCTCAAAAAAATCATGTTTGACTCAATGATCCAAGAGGTCTTTTCCAACCTAGCGATTCTATGATTCTGTGTCTGTTTCCCATGCTGCACACAGTACTGTACACACACTCCAGAGAGATACCCTGGCATGCTGATTCACCAGAAATGGTTTTGGAGACTTCTCCAAAATGGCATCTTGTAGGCATTTCCTTATATTCAAACATTAGAGGGGAACCTCCTTAAGCCCCAGGTTGTTGACTTAGTGATGCCTTTCTGCCACATCACTGCAGGCCCTTCACTTATCCACCCTGTCAGTCACTCCCTTGACAGGGCTGCTAGTTATTCTTTCCCTCCCCAACCATTCCAAGATTAAAATCCTCCTTACAAGGTCAGCCATCCTGCTGGCAAAGACGTCTTTACCCTGCCTTCGTGAGGCAGAGCCCATCCCTCCCAGGCAGATCCTGCAAACAGGGTCTCGTGGCTGGAGAACCCTTAAGTCCTGCTGCCAGACCCAGCTCCACAACCAACTGCTGACATGCGTTGCCAGTGCCTTCCTCCTCACACCTTGTCCTCTTAGGGACTGATCCTGGTAGGATCAATGGGATGACTACCCAGGTCCCCGACTATTATGCTCAGTACACATATGTAGTCCGTACACATACGCAAAACTGATACTGTGTGTAACAGAATACATACTGGCTTGTATGTAAAACTTACATATCCATAATTTCAACACTTACCTGAACAAACACCTACAGACTGCAACAAACCAAGAATTCAAATATTTCAGTGCTTAGAACATGGTATATATAGAATATCCTGCATAGGAAGAGAACTATTATTGGGTGAAATAAGCTATTTTAACAATTATCCAAAATGAATGGTATAAGTAAGACAATACTGTGAAATCTTAGGCTGAAATGAAAGACCTGAACCCTGAGTAGGGTGAAAAGAAATATAAGGTTTTCTTATTTGACTGGGTAAAATTTAACTTCTCAAGTAAAATGAAAGAAAATTCATTAAAAAAGAGCACTATGTAATGATTATTCGTTAACTGAAGAAAAAAAATTAATATTCTGAATGCCATTTAAAGGACATAACGGAAATTAAGCACCAAAAATTCCAAAAGATTAGTTTTGTGCTCAGTTTACGATATAATTTGTATAATTTTCCAAAAACAGTGTATCAAAAACTTTATAAAACCACTTTCTTATCTTTTACTTAGTATGAAAACGAACACCAATATATTAATACAAAGCTGAAGTGTAGCAGCAAGAATAATTTTCAGGTGCAGTTGTTCTTTAAAATATCAGTTAATTAAAAAGCACAGCATTTTTTAAAAGCCAGCAGAGCAAGCTAATATAGCAGGGAAGTGCTGCAAAGCATGTACCATAAGCAGGTGGGAAACCTTTACTTCTCAAAGCTGTCACTGCACATCTAAAATAATAAGCTTATTAATCGTCCTTACTGAAACAACTGAATTAATATCTCATCACAGAAATATAGACAAATTATTCAATTCTGTGAATTAGTTACAACTGAGAATACAATGTAACACTAAATATAAATATCAGAAACAAAGGACAAAAACAAAACCAAGAGATGCAGATTCTGCTCCTGGTTTATTCCATGATATTGAGAAGCTTCCCTCTCTGTGCTCAGTAAACATGTCTATTACACAAACCTTTCAAATGCTTTACAAAGCTTTCAAGGGTGTTACACAAATTCTTTTTAATTTTATATGCACTTTCTAAAAAAACCCAAAATATGCATTTAAAGTATTTGAGTACTGCAAAACCACTTTTTAAGCAAAGACCTTTTTTTAAAAAAAAACCACTTCAAGTTGTTCTTTGGAAAGAAAGTAGTAATAGATTTCCTGTAAAAATCATAGAAACTACATCCCTGTTTGCAAATTTTCCAGTGCTTCCCCCAACTGTAAAGACCCGTGTGTGTTACAAATTGCAGTCAGCCCAATTCTACACTTTCACCACTTGATCCTAGGTGAAATATGCTATGTAAATTCATTCATTTTGTGAATTTAAACAGTCTAAAGCTGTTCTGTGAGAGTAAACAGCTCTTCTTAAATACACATCAAGACAACTGAAAGTAAGCCAAGGCATGAGCCAAATGACTTCTCAGGACTTCAAATGACTTCTGGAATTCCGAAGCCAGCTAGGCAGCCTCAAATGAGCCAGGCACTTCCTTATGCTAGTTTTTTGTCTTAATCCAGGCAATTGTAATGTCTTGTGTGTTAGAAATGCTATATATACTAAGTATAGATTTACATTAGAGATACTGTTTGCTGGAACTTGTTCTTTTTCTTGCTAAGTCTATCTCATCGACGAAAACGATTTGTATTAGTCTCTACTGGTTACAAAAAGTAAGTGAGAGATGATCATAGCATATTTCAAAATGCACTTTGCACCTCTGGAATCGATACAGCCTTCTGCGATACATCCGATGCTGTCAAAAACAGGTTTCAGGCAAAATATTATTCATCTAACACCATCAGAAAGTTTTATCTCAGCCATATTGTATTCATTTCAACACAGCAGATGCCAAAATCCAGAAGCAGACCCCGAGGCCAAACAAAAATGATGACATACTAACAATGGGTTCTTCAGCATTATTTGCCCACTCTCACTAGCAGACTTTCCACTCTTGTGTTCTACAACTTCACACATCTAGCTGTAAAAGTGATTATCTGCTGTCCTGCAACAAAGTATTTACAAAGTCTGGAGACCACCCAGAGCTACAGTCCCAGAAAGACTGCCTCAATGAAGGCAATTCACACAAAGACAAAAATTTCAGTCATGCTGATTTTTGTTTAGTTTATGAGCCAACTAAACTCAGATTACAACTTAAAAGAAGATTTAGGTGTGGTGACTACCGGTGCTGTGGACTAGAATGTTCTTTAATTACAGAGTCTGTGCTTGTCGGCCTCTGGCCTGGGCCTGCTGGCTAACCCAGTTTTTAGGCATAAAACTAATAAGACTGCAGGAAAGAAAGAGAACCATATGATGTTTCTGCCATACTAGTCAAGAGTTCAGACTCTGAAAAATACTTGGCGACAATAATAGGAAATTGGCATTGCCAGGGCAAAAGAGGGCAATGAATCTCATAGCCAACCAGAAGCAGAAAGAATAAGACCAGAAATAACAACTCCCATAGAATAAGCTATTGCACAGAAGCAAAAGCCTAAGCCAACATGTCAGTCTGAATGTTTTATATGTAAATGAGGCAGTCTATTTAATTTAACTCCCAGGTTTTTTTAGATCAGTTTATAACTTATTTTGAAAGTGTGTGATAATTCAGTAATTTGCAAATTTTAGCAACAGGTCCTATTTTTCCCCTATCTTTTCAATCCACTTTTGAAACATTTAAAAATACCTTGTAACACAGTAACATATCCCACCCTTTGAATGGAACCTGACAAACTCAGGCTCTGCTTTCAAGAAGCATTTGCTGTTCCATGTGTTAATGACAAACTCACTCTTAACTCATGCCACTAAGTTGAAGAAAACCTTAAAATAATTTTTAAGTTGTTATCCAGTAAAATATTAACACACCAATACCAGGAGAAAACATTCAGTAATGTTGATGTTCATCAATACTTGATGTGCACTTCCAGCTTACAGCTTATTAAAAACATTTGTAGTCCTGTTTTACTGTTCTTTTTAATATAAATCATAACAACAACTAAACACCATATAAAGAACTTCGGTCAGATACAAGAACAGGTAGGGCCACATCATCATCTTTACCTCTTTAATTTTGTTCCTCTTCTCTTGAATATCCGGGTCTGCTGGTTCTCCACTGTTTATCCCTATAAGATTTGGTAAAGGAACAGGGGGCAGTGGCTTGCTGTCTTTCTTCTTCAACTCTTGTACTACTTTGTTCTTTTCTGTCTGAATCTCAGCTTGAATCTCATCGCGTGATTTCTTCAATTTCTCCTTAGCCTCTTCCAAAGCCTTTTCATGATCTGCTCGGATCTTATTTCTCAGACGTTCCTCTTCTTCTCTAGAGACACAAATTCCAGTCAGCATCTCGTTAGCAAAAACACACTGTTTATAAACAAAGTGCAGCTTCAAAAAAGAGAATAGACCAACTTGGGATGTGGTTTCTAAGTAATTCTAAATTCAGAAATACTTAAAAATTATGTTAGCACATAATCCTACACTATTTTTGCCATGAACCCCAGAAGAGCAGCACATATGTCAGCAACACTATTGTAGAGAAGTGTATCACTGAGTTTTTAGATTACCTCTCAGTACCTTTACTTATCTACTCAAGAATTTAGAGAGGAAAAGCCCTACATCCTGTACTTGAACTACAGAATGCATGCAGAGGCACATCTAGTAATCACTCAGTTTGAAAAAAAACAAAACAGAATGGTTCTTGCTTGCCTTCTGCACAATACATTGCACACAACTTGTCAAGATCTGAAGCAACCACTATAAAAAAAAATAAATAGTCACAGCCACACCTTTTATTAACAATGAGGTGTGAGCTGTAAGAGCTGCAAACCCCACCACAGCATGCTTTGCCTTGAATTTAGACCTCATTGTTTGAATCAGTACAGTCCATAAACCTCACAAGTTAAATGCAGAGTTAATTATAAGGCCACTTCGGAACATAAGAGTTTTTAGTAAAGCATGATTTTGAAACTCATTGTCAACAAAACCAATACCTTGGTTCTAAGCATAATCGCCCATCATGACCTTTAATTATCACACAAAATGAAGCCTGCTGTTTTAAAGCTTGGTTTAAACAAGAGGTTATTAGAAAAACAGACAAAAATGGCCTGTTCCAGTCCTCAAATATTTCAAGGCATCAGAAATATACAGACTCCCAATGTAACACAACTTTTTGAAGCTTCTTTAAATTCAGATAATCTCAAGGACTAATGTAAGCCAAAACAGTTATGGGGATTTAAAACAAGTACTAGGTAAAACAAAAAAGCAAACAAACAGCCCCTCCCTGTTTCTTCCCCCAGGCAAGAGTACTGGTTCCTCAAAGAGCAGGAAGCAGAAGACAGTGAATAACTGAAAGGAAAGAAGGCAAGGACCAATTCTTGTAAGAAACAGCAGCCTTGGCCTAAGTGCTTTTAGAAGTCACTTGATCCATATCACGTTTTCTCCAACATCCTGAAAATGTACCAATGAAAAGCAGCATCCACCATTTGATATGTGAGAAGTAGAATGGAAAAGTTCAGTTGGAAGGGACATACAACCGTCACCTAGTCCAACTGTAATTAAAAGCCAATCTGAAGCATACAGGAAAAAAAACAACATACCACAAGATTGACAATTGTTAACCAGGCATTAACAGAAAAGCGGGAACGTATCTACATATTTATATTGGAATATTTTTTTCTACAAAGCTTATTAAAAATATTTGACAAAAGTATATGATAAACAGTTAACACTTCCAGAGATTCAAACAGCTTTTAAGTAACACTGGGGTGCTGTGTTAGAGAATTTGGGGATACAGACAGATCTTACTGAGCTTTCCAAGTAAAATAGAACTGGCATTATTAATCTCACAGATCTAGATCACGTCATGTCTATTATAGAGCATTGCTTCACCTGTACAAAAAAGGTCAAAGAACGCCTAAGGAGAAATGATATTGAGTCTAAGTGCAGCAAATCAAGATTTCAGTTCCAGAAATTCACAGTTTAAACCCCCAGTGCACTAGCCCCCACTGCTATCTGAGAAACAACCAGTACGTTATTAAGTTAAAAATTGTACATTGCTTTGCTCCAGTGTTTAGCTTGGCCTCAAAAGCTCAAGTAGAGACTATTTTTAGGCAGGCATTTTATTCTCAATTTGACAGTCTGACATCCCTTGATGTCATCCAAAAAATAACTTCCCAGTTTACAGGTCAACATGCATAGCATGCAGGGGGAAAACCACAGTACTATAGCATAAATGCTCTAAGCAAAATGCTTTGCAAGTGTATTATTAGCCTTTACATTTTCTTAGAAGTGCTATTAGGCATGCATTTAAAAAAAAATATATACAGTACCAAAACCACAATACAATATTTTAGCAGATGCACTGACTGAAAGGCATTCAAACTTAGGTTCTTCAGCCACTTTTCTCAACGTGACCCATATCATATCCATATTTCTCCCCAACAATATAAAATGAAGGATCAAGCTGCTCGCTTTGACTGTCAAATCCAAGCTCATTAACACTGTTGAACAGTCACTGTCCCTCAACTGCAGAGCAAAGAAACAAAGTGCCAAAACAATAGCCTCAAGAGAGAAACACAAGTAATACCACTTAGGGTAACTTACTATGATCTGCTTATGTGGGAAAACAACTTTCTTGTACTCTGTAAAATTTGCTCACATTCTATTGTAGCAGCAACGTACTCAATTCAGTAATGAAAGCGGCTGAAAACTTCTGCCAACTGAAAGACTTGAAGCCACAGATCTGAAGTCCAGAAAGCTTTTCCAAGGGTAGCAGAGGGCTCTGCATAAGATGTAGCTAGAGAGAGTGAGAATCAGGTCGTCAGAATGAGACATCATTCCCCGCAGTCATGTTCTCACCAAGAGACAGCACACTGTACAGGAGCCAAAGAGATGGCTTACAGAGAATGACAAATAGGAAGTGTTACTGAACACTTAAGAATCAAAACACTTCAGTGTGGGGATAATGTATTTTGGAGGTTAATTTCTCATTTTCAAAACTCAGTTTCTAGAGGCAACTGACAGCCTTCATCTCCTGGTATTTTGTTAATAGATATTGAAATTCTTTTCGCAAAGGATCAACTATCACTGAAAAATCTGAATTTTTAGAAAAACAGGGTAACTATGTATCTCAGCCCTTAATAAAAAGATGTTCAAGGTCTATCTACATTAACCTAATTTGAAGGGGATGCTTTGCAGTGAGTGTACTTTACTCATAAATAGAAATGGTTTTGCCAAGATCTAAAGTTAACATGCACGTCCCCAAATACAACCACTCTGTGTGAACAAGATTAATGATGTTTGCATACTTATAGTAAGTCTGACTCACTAAAATGAGTCAAGATCAAGTGCCAAGAAGATTCTGCCTTTACCTTTATTCCCTTAAATTTTCACCCCCAGGTGCTGCATACAACAGTAATAATAAAAGCTCCATCACTCTACCAACTTCATCTATTTCTAGATTCAAACTGCATGAAACAGCCCTAAATTGGAAAACAAATTTTGAACTCACATCTGCTTACTCTGCAGGAGCCACCATATAAACATACAAAAGCTGTTGATTTCTACAGCACTATAATCCAATTAGAGTCATTAAGGAGGTATGAATGACAATCTACTTGCCTTCAGTCACTCAGCAGAATACTTATGTGTTCAAAGAAAATATATGGAGACTCGATAGAGATAAAAATTCCTAGTGCTAACTGTATGATCAGCTCCAAGTATTCTAGAAAGTGACATTTTGAGACAAATATAAGAAAACAGTAAGATGAAGAGAAAGGTCAACAGGTATTTGAGAGAGTTTACAGGAGATAATACAAGAGCTTCTTCTGCAGACAGATATTCTCTATGCAATTACCAATGACGGACAGCATGAGCTACAAGACATGTCATTTTCTATGTTTCAGATGAAGATACATTTTACCAAATATATTCAAGCATCTGAGCCTAATGGAAGAAAAATTGCAACCCTAAAATCACATGCTTTTCATCCCCCGAGTTCTTAATTAACAAGAACTAAAAAATACAGAATAAATGGGAAGACTGGGAATGTGAGAGCAGTTGACACCCTCCCAGGTCACACCTAAAAGACCAACAACCTCCTCATCCAGCATAAGAAAGCCTGCAACAGTTCAATGCCTGTAGACAGCACTACATTTAAATGCTCAGAGTTAAAGAGACCTCAGAAAGGTTCAGTCTAAAAATATAAGATTGGAAAGAATCCCAGCATAAACACATACTCCAAAGTGTGTCAAACTGTTTCCCTATACAACTACCCACCCTACCCCTGCCTCGCTTCTAGGCAACATAAGCAATTTCTTAAAATATACAGCATATTGAGTAAATCTTCAAAAATCTTATCTAACCAAAAGCTACAGCTTCCTTCTAGCCACCCCAACAGTCCTTCTAGTCACCCCAACAGCTTATTCTAAAGTCTTAAGACCAAGTACCATTAAACTACACTAGTAGCTACTTTAAAATGAGTAATATTAAAGGAATCTGTGATTAGACTATTTTTGCCAGCAAGAACCATAAACAGATCTAATAATTTGCATCTGAAACTAGAAACAGGTGCAAGTTTTTAAAAAATCACTGTAATTAACTATTGCAGTTGCTTATGGGGGAACACTCTACAGTCTCAAAGCATATCTGAGTTGTCTAAATGTCATTTGTAAAAGACCACAAGTTATAACACTTGATAACCAAATTACTAACTGAAATCGGATGTGCTTTAATTACATATGCAGCAATGAACCTTCTGAACTTAACAGCTACTAAAGCTTCACTTGCCAAGACAATGACTTTTAACATAAGTCTCTCCTATCTGCTGTGACAAAACAGGCTCTTTAGAAACGGAAGTGGAAAAAAACACCAAAAAACAAATAAAAAAAACCCACAAACCAAAAAACAATTTAAGATTAAAGATCAAAAAATGAAATGAGAATTAGAATGGAGTCAAGAAAAGAAAATTGGCCACTAGTAACTGTTCTCTCACACCAAAACCCAGAGCACTGGCTTACTACAGCAAAAGAAAAACCAGATTATTACTGTTTAGATTTTCAGCAGGTGGATAGACAAGAAGTGTTAAAGCACATAAGTATTTGTCTAAGTCTGTCATCCAGAAACCAACCCCTGTGTGACAATTCTGAACTTTTACCTTTTTGTCAAGTTTATTGCAAAAGCAGAAATTACTTTCAGAAAGACGGTGAAACAAGTAATAGACATGAATTAAAAAAAAAAAAATCTTTGGGAGTTAGTTCCTAAAAATCCATTTTTTTGTGTTAACTACAAAAGTTGCTTTTCTCTCCAGTCTTGCAACATACACTATTTTATATCATCCACGTATATTACAACACCAACATGTTCTCCTTGTATATGGAGAATATACTTTCATGACAAGGGTGGTGAAGGAAAATTTCTTGAGTGGTTTCTTTTAGACAATGGTGACAGTAGAACTTATTTCCAGCAAGTGGTTATATTTCCAAATGACATGAGTACTGCTCCTCAAACACAAGCAATATGAGACAGTCCTTATTCAAGCCCACTTATCCCTTTCCATCCAGTTTCAGATTTTTTCCTCTCTTGCCTTAACACTTCCCCCGGACCTTTTCATGTTCTTATTTCCTGTCTTCCATTACTACTACTGGTACCAACCTAGGCTCCATCAGCTTTCCTTCCTTGATCTTCTATAAAAGCACGGCTGCCACTATGAACTCCAGTCCTCCTCGCTTTCATCATTCAGCTCCTTTAGACCACGCTACAGAGAGCAGAGAATTAACTCACTGACACATATACTCTCCTTTAGTCCTAAATACTCACTATTAAATTCCACGTAGACCTTCTCCAAACAAAACTTCTTTCCACTTCTGTGCAATAAGTGATGTCCCTAATTGACCTCTTCTGCAGCCAAATCTTAGACTAAGAATCTGGGCCTTCAGACACCTTCATTGCTGCTCTCACCTCTGTGATGGAAGCGCACAGATCCTGTTTCAAATCTGCTCCCTTCACCTTCATGCCCAAACTGTAACTGAACTTCTAATCTTCCTCCCACATCTTTTGTTCAGCAGTGGAAACCTCTCAGTTGCCCAGATTGCCAGTATCTGGGCATTCTTCCCACTTCCTAAAACTTTACTACACCTGAGTTTTTCTGCTTAGTTCCCATGTATTTCAAACGTAGTCTTTCTTAACCCACACTGTTAGAAGCCCTCAGAGCTTGATCTTGTTCTGTTGATCCAGAATTCTGTTAGGAAGACAATCCAATTAGCTATTTGTGTCCTTACATAGCTTTTCTACATTTTTTTTTTCCTGAACAAACTGTAATTCATTTTAAGTATTTTTCTAAGCAAAAGAGAAAGGCAACTTCTAGATGCTAGATATATTTAATTCAGATTTCTGTCCGCAGTGATCACTTCTGCTGCTAATTACTCCTGTATCTGTCTCTATCCAATTGTTCTCCTTTGTCTTGTAATTTAAGCAGGGCCTCTGGAAACAATGCTGGAATGAGGACAAGCAAAACACTTGGGGAATACGTTTAGAAAGAGTATCAAAAACACAGATTGAATGCACACATAGAACTTGCACAAGAGAGTTGAAGCCCATCCCTTATGCATGAAGAGCAAGCCCCCTGAAAAACTGAAAGTCAAAAAATTCCTTAGTATTGCTAGGCATCTTTTATAAGCTTTTGTAACATAGCCAGAATCTTCACAAATCATCATAAGGTAATACCTCCAATCAAATATTTCATTAATAAAGTGCACTAAGATAACACACCTCTTGTTTTCTTCCACAATGATAACAAAAAGCATACAACATATCTTCCAGTTAAGAACAGAACAGTACAAATTTCACTACCAAATGCAGAACATGTATAAATTTGGAAAGGAAAAAAAAACAACAAACAACAACCACGAAGACATGCAGGCAAGGGGTCATCCTTCAGGTATTCTTTGCTTCCCGTGTCAAAAATGTTAACATGAACAGAACTCATTTATCCTGAGAGTCTGTCAAATGCTGTGACCATTACAAACTGCATTTCTTCCTCACCTCTGTCTACAGCAGCCATGTAATCTCAAACATAAACTTGAAAAAGGAGGACAGTGCCAAGCTCAAGCCATTGTCTGTCTTGGAACCCGAAAGCATTGCCATAGCTGGCACAGTCAGGTTAAGTTCAGGTAACCAAGCTGGTAAAGGGTCTGGAGAACGAGTCTTATGAAGAGCGCCTGAGGGAACTGAAGCTGTTTAGTCTGGAGAAGAGGAGGCCAAAGGGAGACCTTATCACTGTCTACAACTGCCTGAAAGAAGGTTTTAGTAAGGGGAGTGCTGGTCTTTCCTCCCAAGTAACAAATGATAGGACAAGAGGATGAAAGGAAATGCCCTCAAGTTGCATGAGGGGAGGTTCAGATTGGATACTAGGAAAAACTTCTTTCAGTAAAGAGTGGTGAAACATTGGAACAGGCTGCCCAGGGGAGGGGTGGAGTCTCCAGCCCCGGAGGTGTTAAAAAAAACAAACGTGTAGACATGGCACTTCCAAGACACAGTTTACAGAATCACAGAATAACCAGGTTGGAAGAGACCCACCGGATCATCGAGTCCAACCGTTCCTATCAAACACTAAACCATATCCCGCAGCACCTCATCCACCCGTGCCTTAAACACCTCCAGGGAAGGTGAATCAACCACCTCCCTGGGCAGCCTCTGCCAGTGCCAAATGACCCTTTCTGTAAATAATTTTTTCCTAACGTCTAGCCTAAACCTCCCCTGGTGGAGCTTGAGGCCATTCCCTCTTGTCCTGTCCCCTGTCACTTGGGAGAAGAGGCAAGCACCCTCCTCTCTACAACGTCCTTTCAGGTAGTTGTAGAGAGCAATGAGGTCACCCCTCAGCCTCCTCTTCTCCAGCCTAAACAACCCCAGCTCTCTCAGCCGCTCCTCATAAGGCCTGTTCTCCAGCCCTTTCACCAGCTTCGTTGCTCTTCTCTGGACTCGCTCCAGAGCCTCAACATCCTTCTTGTGGTGAGGGGCCCAGAACTGAACACAGTATTCGAGGAGCGGTCTCACCAGTGCCGAGTACAGAGGGAGGATAACCTCCCTGGACCTGCTGGTCACACCGTTTCTAATACAAGCCAAGATGCCATTGGCCTTCTTGGCCACCTGGGCACACTGCTGGCTCATGTTCAGTCGGCTGTCAACCAACACCCCCAGGTCCCTCTCCTCCAGGCAGCTTTCTAGCCAGACTTCTCCTAGTCTGTAGTACTGCATAGGGTTGTTGTGCCCCAAGTGCAGGACCCGGCACTTGGCCTTATTAAACCTCATGCCATTGGACTCAGCCCAGCGGTCCAGCCTGTTCAGATCCCTTCGCAGAGCCTCCCTACCCTCCAGCAGATCGACACTTCCACCCAGCTTAGTGTCGTCCGTTTAGTAGGCACAGTGGCATTTGGCTGATGGTTGCACCTGATCATCTTGGAGGTCTTTTCCAACCTTAATGATTCTATGATTCTATTCTATGACTCTAGTGTAAAAAGGTACATGTTTTCTACAAAACACTAACAGTTGCATTCATATTAGTTGCCAGGCATTTGTCAGTGCTAAGAAGGGTTGCTAGAGACTGCATAAGCATTTTAAAGCTTACAAGAAATGCCTTAGTTTTGCTGTTACATTATCTGCTGAAACAGATTTTCAGAAGAATCAGATCAACTATTTCAGGAAAAAATATAATTTTTTTTTATGACTACAACAACAATGAATGCAACTCCCATTAGTAAGGAGCAAATAAATATATAAATTACAGAGCACTTGACATGTTTTCAAATACACATAAGCAACCTCATTCAGTTTTTAGTGTCTTAATGTAATTCAGGTACGAAAACACTTTGTTAGGAACAGCAAAAGATGCAGAAGTTCAACAATACAGAGCTGTAATGATTGAAAACTATCAAACATATCTCATTTTAAATCCTTTCTGCTTACACGATGTAAAAGGGAATACAATTAGTTTTGCCTTAAGGTACTAACATATAATCAAAAGTAGGCATTTTTTCAGATTTTTTTGCCAATTAAAGAAATTCCATTTAAAAGTTGCAGCTAATTACTTTATTGCAGCATATAAAGCTACTGCAGAACAAGGTCTTAAATCTGATTGTCAAAGCACTTACAATGCTAATATAGAGGAGATAAAACGATTTTGTTTTTCAGGAATAAATCCTTCTTCTAAAAAGGGATGGTGAAAACCCTAAATCTTACTAAAAATCTATGAAGTCTAGGATCTTTTCATGTTTTATCAAGAAACCTGAAAGAGAATAATACTGTGAGGTGCCCTGTGCAAAAGGATTTTAAATAGTTCTCTGTCTCCCAGAACCATGCGAAGCATCAGCTGTTCCTTTCCAATTAGTACCACAATGAGATAGGGGTTTGGGGTTTTTTTGAAGTAATAATGAAGGAAGAACTTTACAAGAAGTAGGAGTTAAAAATACATGCAAGACTATAGGAATAAGAAATCAGTACCAAAAGAACTGTGTAGGATAAATAGTTTGAAATAAGCAAGATGGTACAAATTAACATCTGGAAATGGAGACTTTACTTTGATGTGGGATTCCAACAGCACCAAAAACCAACAGAATAATTCTAACTCAAAATTAGAAAAGCCTACTAAAATTAATGTAAAATCATGGAATTCTCTACTATAAACCACTGAGGGTTGCTGGAAACACTGCTGCTGTACAAGTTTAGATGCATATATAGCAATCTATTTACTCTACTCACCACAGACAAGTCTAAGTATGGACAAATATCTTGCACACTGTATTATTTATTGATATATAAGACAGTTTGATTGTGGCAGAATAATAGATAGCTGCTCCTGTGATACTGAGAAAGCAATGAACTGGGTTCTCACAAAAAAGCAATGTGTCATCTCTGCTTCCTTTTAAAGGGAACATCTTTACTGAAAAGTTTATTTACATCTCACTGATGTTGATGACACAGACCAGATACTGAAGCACATGCATAAATAGAAATAAAAGGACCAGAGCACTCCCATTACACAGCACCAATCTCTTGCATATTATTTCATGTCTACTCTTCTGCTATTGCCAAAAATTAAGTTTCCAATAGGAAAGAAAATTACTAAAGAGACAAACCTAGCAACTTCCAGCATTCAGGAAGGAAGGTAAGAATGGTGCATTCTATGTTTGGCATACGTCACAACAGCTGCTACAGAGTTCAAGGCACTACTCTATCTTCCACATCACTCAAAGCTTCTCTCTCAGAGGTCATCATGCCACAATCTTTATTAAAAGCTCTTTACTCTATATGAAATTAAATATTCATAAACACTCATTTTTCAAAATGATAAAGCCAAATCTGTTTTAGTAGCAACATTTTTCCCAGGAAAATCACAGCCTTATCTAAGTTGACCATTATTAAATAGAATCCTAAAATTAGCCAGTTAGATGGCCGATTTTAGATTAAAAAATAGATTAAAACACCTGAAAAACAAGAAGATTACTGGTTTCAAACAAGAAGATTACTGGTTTCGGCTAAACCTTAATTCTCACCCTTTCAAACACGTCAAGAACCACATTAGTGCAGAGCATTTTCTACACTAAACATTTTAACATCCTTTGGAATGAAAAGTTTTGGTTTTTTCAAAAATAAAATTCTTATATAATTTTTTACCTATGAAAATTAATCACCAATTCCTTTTTGCACAACATCAACTGTTTCAGTACATGCTTTACAGAAGCCATCTTCAGCACTACAGTAATGACTTGCTACTCCTTCATTCTCTGTACTAGCTACATTGTGCCAAGACAGGAGGCTAGATTCAAAACCTTAGATCTGCACTGGAATGTTGTGACGACATGGGACAGAAACAAGAACAAAGCAACAACAAAGGAACTCTGATCATATATGTGCATTACACACAGCACCATCGCTCTCCCTTCTTTCCTGATCTTTACCCGCAGAATAACAAATCCCCCCTGTGATACTCCTAGAGAAATGAAAAAACTTCCTGGAGGCATGCAGAAAATCTTCAGGAGTGATTGAAAGGATCCAAATAGCCTCCAGAAACTGAACAAGTTTTACATTGGAGCCTTAGTCAGCTGAGAAATTCCTCTTCTTTCTGCATCCCCACAAGGTAAAGAACAGATACAGAAACAGCAATCTGCAAGAGACCATTTTAGCTAAAGAAAATCTGCATTTTACCCGTTTACTTTCACAATACACAGCTTGAAAACTTTATTCTAGCAGATATCACTTAGTGAAATCACTATGTAAAAATGTGACAGAGAAAGCTGCATTAATTCCTTGCAATGGGAAGTGCTAAATATAAACATATTAAATGCTTAATATACCAGGATAGCCTCACTCTCCACATGTGGTAGGATGGATGATGTCTCTGTGACATTCCGCATTAAAATTATAAGTTTGTTCTAAAATGGAAGAAAAAGAGGGGACATATTTGAAAAGAAAAAATAACACCAAAAAATGATACTAAATACGTGAGTCCACAAAGAACAACAGTAGAAAGAGAGGAACTCCTGGTCTATCCTTGTTTTGAATAAAAAGGCCAAGTAAATTATAAAAGAGACCAAGAAAACTTTTCAAACAACACAGTTAACAAGTAAACACTTCCATTAACCCACTTTTACATAATCAACTTGATTTTATTTTGTAAGAACAGAGCTTGAAAGTTTTATTTAGTGTGAAATAACAATAAGGAAAAGAGCTAAACATCAAATGTGTGCAGTAATATTTGACCTGAAGTAAACAAACCTGGGACACTAGAAAAGGAAAAATTGAGTGCCAAAAGACATTTGCTGTATAGAAGTGTGTTTGGGGGTAGGAGGATGTTTTTAAGGAAACTATATAGCAGCAATCACTAAAAACTATGACAATTAATAACCTAATGATTCAAAATGCTAAGATTAGAGCTTTACACCCATAAGAAACTCCATCTGAGCTAACACAGAGGATGACAGCCTCCTGCTATCAGTTACAATGTAGGTCAACCACAGAGGAAGAGAAAAATACCTTGACAAGGTTTCACACATATCAGCTTGCAGCAGAAAGAGACACTCTAGCTACCGTTTCACATTATACTGAAGCTGATTAATACCTGGCTACTGCCAAGTGAAAGATCCCACTCAACCTTGCACCAGCTCTGGCACTTGTCAGCAGCTGGTAAACTGACTGTAGGTCTTAACACAGTAGACAATCTGTGGGCTTGGTAGAGCTTTCCTGGGCATGTTTGTTCTGTGTTTTTTTGCATGAAGTCAGTTCCCTGAATTAGCTGACAGTGGAGTCAGATGACAGCCAAAGCTAACATGGGTATAGAAGCAGGAACAACCCTCCCTCTACAGACGGATGAGTCCAAACAGCCCTACCTTAACAGAGCCTGCCAGAGACAAATGCGTAAATAGTAGCCTTAAGGTGACTGGTATTAGATGAAATGAAAACCATAGAGGTCTGAGGTAGACTGCCAAAACCAACAGTGGTAAGGCAAAGATATCCTGGAAACTGCAGACAATTGGAGAAAAATCATGGTGAGATAAACAAACTGACTGGACAACCCACACATCTAGAGCAGAGATCACCAATGTAAGGACTGGTTATGCTTTGGGCAGTTCTTCTGACCAGCTCCAAGGAGAGCCATCTGCAGACCCAGCTTCCAGTCAAAGAGGAGATGACACCGCCTTCACTCTATGCCAAAGGTAGAGAAGTCCACTTGTGTGGACTGGTAGGAGAACATCCCTGGATGAGTAAGAGTTACCTACCACCTGCATGGGTCTCCTCTCCTGATCACCAGACAGATAGTACACAAGAACACAGCTTCTCTGGTGTTGCTGGAGTCAGTCAACAGTGGCTGGAAAACTAGTGGTTCTGTAGAAATAAGTCAATTAGGACATGAAGGATGCATCTATGTCCACACATGCTGTTGATTTATTAGGTTAAAGATTGCTTGTCTACGATTGCAGCATTAATAACATGATCAATACTGGTTTATAACAAAGAATATTATAATTTTATATTCCTTGTGTTGGTCACCATCTCTGTGAAAACCATTCTTTTAAGTTTCAAAGCTTTAGTTACCCTACAAAAGCAAGCTCCCTTACTCCTTACGTCAGTACTCAGGAGAACAGGCAACAAGCCAGCCAGCCTGTGGTGAGCTGAGCCAGCAGAAAAATCATGGATTATTTCAGGCCAAATCAGGTCTCCTAACTGGCTGACAGCCCAAACACTGCTGTTGGGGCAAAGATATAGGCAAGATTAAATGGTTGAGGACACGGCAGAACAGGATATAAGATTCAAATGTATAGACCTGCATGTTCAGGGATGTTAAATTAGAGCCAAGTTATAAGGAGCACATTTTCTGCACACAAACTCATATGGCCATTAACTGAAGTCATTCCCTCCCCTACCATCACCTCTACCCCCTCACTCAGCTACATGGCTTTCCCTCCTCTAGATTATCCCAATGATACTGCTTCCTCCATCAAGTAAGAGTCATTCCCTACCATCCTAAATTTTATTCATGCCTTTCTGAGCACCAGCTTCCAAAGAATGAAATTAATTGCTGCTCCTCACCAAAACGAAGGCCCTCTGCTAGCCCTGGCTCTATTTGCCCCTCCAGGTTCCTGTTCCTAATCAGCTATTTCCTTCCCTTTTACAACCCCATATACAGGAGAAACAGAATTATATTAACTCAATCAACATCCTCTCTCTGATGGCTGTGTTCAAAAGGGGTACCACAGTAAATATGTTCATTCTTTTGTTTAACACCATAAGCCTTCAGCTTGATCTCCCAACAGTGAACCACAAGATCCTCAACAACTGAAGAAAAACAGCCAGAGAACATTAGTCATTTAATGCAGCAGCCATGATATTTGTATGGTCTTAGTCTAAAAATTCTCAACTGTTCAAATATAAAATAAGTTGACAGCAAAAATACACATGAAGAGAGAAAGGCTGTTGCAAAGTTAAAGTAGCAAATAGAATATAATGTAGAAGCAGAGATGGCAAACTTTCACATAAGCAGATGGTACGAGACCTCTCTGCATGGGAAACCCTCTGGCAGGTCCTACATAGCTCTAAGGAAGTGACTACCCTCACACAGATGTTCTGTCAGCAAAAGCTGCTACATACCCATAATGCTATTTCACTCATCCAGCCAGAGTTGCTTTGCATATCCCAGAAGCAATAGTGCTTTAAATATCCTATTGGTAGTTCACACATACTGCTCAGATCTATCTTCCTCCTCCACCTATAACTGTTACCATTTAGATATATGGTAAATTGGTACCTGCATATTAATGCATTTAAAATAAGAATAGAAGTCAACAGGCACAGTGCTATAAGCCATGCACTAAGATGTTGTATGGCAAAGAGCTTCAAGAGGAAAAGGAGGGGGGGAAACCTTGGCATCTGCCATATGAGACTGATATGAGTTCTTCATTACAGGGAAACCGCATTATTAGGGGTGCGCAGCTTAGTCCAAAGACAGGTCTACAGTAATTTCTCTTGACTTGCTCCTCTCACCACCAAGAAACAGTTACATATAATCCTCTGGCTAATACAGCATCAGTGCCACTCAATTAGCCCTGCTGTTGCACATGAGTAGCATTTGATTTGTCTGAACAACACAGATCAGCTCCTGGTACCACAGGACCACACCAGTCACCAGCGCTCCCTTGTCTCTATGTGGCAGCAGTTTAAAATACAGTCCTGCTTCATAGGAACTGGAAGAATTATGGGGTAACAACAGGGAGAAAAAAATTAATGTGAACTCAGTCTCAGCATATCAATAGCTTCCAGAAGGTATTTTGTGACATGTCACGAGACATGTCTCAGACAGGACAGGAGCTGCAGACAATGTTAAGCACTTTCCTTTCTTTCTGTCCTTAGCACTGTCCTTACTTTCAAGGGCAAAAAACAAGTATATATAGCGCTTACACTGTGATTCGAAAGGATTTCATGTATGAGGACGCAGACTGCAGTGTGGATATACTTTTAACAGTAATCTTGAATTAATTAAAATAGAAATAACCTATATTCTATATTCTTCTCCGATGCAGCATGGCTTGGAATGGTTAGAAGGAAAGAAGAGCAAAGCTTTATACCTCTCTAACTGACAAATAAGCCAGAACAGTAACTAAAGACAGAGCAACAAAATACCTGGAAATAATGATGTACGGTCTAATGCGCGCTGTTCTACAGAGGAAAACTGTATCTCTTTACTCCCAAAGTTCTTTAATCTTGTCAATAAGGCAGAGGATGAAAGACAACTGTGTGGCAAATTATTTAGCCTTCCAGCCGCTTTTAGTAAGTTTCCACATTAAAATAATCCACCCTGCTAATAAACTATACAATTTTGATTCAAGAGACAGATAATTGGGTGTTTTTCTCCTTTTTGTTGGGATTTTTCTCCTTTTTAAAAAGACCAGAAAAGCAACACAGGATCAGTAAGTCCCCACCTAAAAAATACAACAGTGCAAGGCTCACACTACTCAGTACGTGAATATGTAAAGAAGGATTTTGCACACCAGAAGAGAATACAGGCCCCATCACAGAATCACAAAGTTTGAGGTACCTCTGCAAGTCATCTGGTCTGACTCCCCCGCTCAAGTAGGGTCCCCTAAAGCCAGCTGCCTGGGACCACAGAATCACAGAATGGTTTGGGTTGGAAGGCCGCCTTAAAGGTCACCCAGTTCCAATCCCTCTGCCATGGGCAGAGATGCTTTTCATTGGACCAGGTTGCTCAAAGCCCCATCCAGCTTGGCCTTGAACACCTCCAGGGACGGGGCAGCCACAACTTCTCTGGGCAACCAGTTCCAGAGCTTCACCACCCTCACAGGAAAACATTTTTGCCCAAGATCTAATCTAAATGTCCCCTCTTTCAACTTAAAACTGTTACCCTTCATCCTATCCCTGCACCCCCTGTTACAGGGCCCCTCCCCAGCTTTCCTGTAAGTACTGGAAGGCTGCTAAAAGGTCTCCCCAGAGCCTTCTCTTCTCCAAGCTGAACAGCCCCAACCCTCTCAGCCTGTCCTCAAATGGGAGGTGCATTTGGATCGTCTTTGTGGCCCTGCTCCAGACTTGCTCTAACAGTTCCATGACCATGTCCAGATGGCTTCTGAATATCTTCAAGGATGTAAATATCAACAACAAATCAGACAGTGGAGTTTCCTCATATATAAGCAAACTGCAGAGAATATGAGTGGTAGATTTACTCTGAAAATGACACCTTCACAATTGCAGTGTCTTCCCAACTTGAGTACACAATCGTTGCTGACAACCAAGTAGGTTAGTAAAATCCAGCGCACAGTCTAAGGAATGACTGATCCATAAACAATGTAAAGATGTTCGTATCATAATGGTAAATGCAACAGAATGCAAAACAATATAAGAGGAAACTGTGACGTGTAAACTACTCTTAGACATTACAATTAAGTCAGCTAAAGATGACTTGGCATTCTTCGGGAAGTCCTAAGCAGATCTTTGTTCATATTCATCTGCAACAAAAATATTGTCAGGATCTAAGACGGGAAACAAAACACAGCAAATGAACAATGTTTCAGTAGTACATACACCTATAATCATTACAGCAGTACATCTTGCATATACAACTGGAACAATGATGGATGTTTTCCATAAAATTAACAGATTAAACTAAAGCAATTAAATGTTGCTTAACACCCATCAGTGCAATTTTGAGTATCAGTGAAATACTTTCATATTAAAATGTTTTACAGACTGCATATACAGGGTTCTAGATGTATGCAAAAACAGACAAGTTCAACACAAACTACTCGACATGACCAATACAGAAAACAGGAGTACTGCAGCCAAGAACATGCATCTAAAACAACAGAAGTGCTGGGGATACAAAGTGTCACAGCAATTAGATCACTGAATTGTCTTCACTATTGCAATTGCTCCCGATTTTTCAGATAGCTTTATAAACAATATATAGTACACGCTGTTATCTTCCTCTGTCAATTCTGCGTAATACAATCATATATACATTCAGCAGATAAAGTTAAATTGCCTCCTCCTACCCTCCTCAAAAATACACAAGCAACTTTCTAAACTCCCAACAACAAAATACAGTTCATGGACCATTGCAGTCATATGTTTGATTCCTCCAAGATTAAATTAAAATCCATTTAATGATTATGGTGACTTCCTTGCCTCTTATTTCCCTAACAAATACACTATCAGTAATATAACAGTACATAGTTAAGAAAGGGAGGACTCAAACACTGTAACATAGTTGATTGGACTATTGAAAGCCCTGGAACTAGAGAACAACACACAACTCTTTACTGACTGTAAGCAACAAAGCCACGATTATATTGAGAATTTCAGACTCAATAGTTTCAAACGTACTGGTTCAGAGTAAACAAGCATGCAGTCCCAAGATCACTAAACCAAGTGACTCAACTCTTTATGACCCAAAGTCCACAATGAGCTCAGTCTTAGCTCCACTAGAACCAGTTACATTATGAGAAAACACTCCCAGGGCTGTAAGCCACTAAAGGTGAAGCTGCTGAGATGCTAACTTAATTCAAGAGAAAAACATCGATTCAAAAAGGCATAAAATCTGAGAAAAAAAGAGGAGTTGGAATATGTTGACTCAGCAAGATCAAGAATCAGCCCACACCATGAATCAAAGGAGGCTGATACTTTCTTACCTTATACCTACCAGGCCAGCAGGAAATCACTGAGCTGATAAGCACCTTAAGCCTCAGTAAACAGCCTAACTGGCTAGGCTCTCAGCACAAGCTTGAAGAACCTCTGTGTATACTAGAAGAAGCTGAATGTGTACCCACAGCAATTTTACAGACAGAAACTGTTTCTGAAGATCAGTGCTGTAGCAAAAGGTCATATCCTTGTGTGCACTGTTGTACATGGAAGCTAATATTAGTTAGAAGGTCCTTCCAGCTTTAAAGTAAAGATGCTGCAAAATCAAGCACTTACCAGGAAATGTAAGCTTAATTCCCTCCCCTATAAATACTGTCACCTTCATTCACTATCATTCTGGATTCCAGAAAGAAGAGATGGGAGAAAAAATAAAGAACCCAAAACACGATTTTTAAGATGGCTGTCAAATCTTAACGCAGCTTCCCTTCTCAAGGATTTCTTACATTTCACGGAGACCTTTATTTACTCTTGCTTCTCAGAGGTTAATGCTCAGTCATTCTTAATGCTTTAAAAGATGAGTCACTTGTCACCACAAAATGTTTCAAGACAACACCTAGCCTTTGTGGGAGAAAGGTTGGGGCAAAGACAAACTGTGATCTTAAAACCAGCACAGCATAAAGGAACATCAGAAAAACTTCTGCGTTACACTTCCATCCAACCCCTCCTGTCCTTCTCTTCCTTCCCAGCTTTCCCCTCCACACAGCAGAGAAGATGGTGATGCTGTTTTAGATATCTCTGACTCCACAAGCACTGGATAGCACTTGCCACTTTCACAGCCCTGTTTTACTTCAACTCTTGAGCACTGAACCAAAAACAATAGGGTCAAATTGCTAAAAATAAGTAATCAATTCTATTAAAGGGAGAGAGAGAGTAGAAACTGAAAATAAAACACAAACCCAAAAACCGCCTGCCACAAATGTTTTTGAACAGTTTGATGTAAATATAACGCTTGCTAAGTCTCAAAAGGCATTCTATTTTAAGCATTATTGAATCCACCTGAAAGCTAGTGAGGCAAGGTTATAGCTGATGCAGTTTAAAGCAATTTTCCAAGGCAGCTTAGAAGAGCTCTACTTGCAGTCTGCACAGGTTCCAGAATTTTTTCTTATTAACAGAAGTAGATAGAAAAACAAATTTGTTCAGTATCAAATTCAAGGAATGTTTTAAATTTTTATGCTTCCACATATTTTCTAATTATTAGAATACTAAACAATATTACATAGTTGGCTTTTTTCTAAAAATTCCATACTATGAACCCATGAAGGTTCAAATTAAACTTGCAAGAGAACCAAAGAACACTCAAAAATTATACACATCACTTTGAAGTTTGGAGTCATTGTTGATTTATTTATTTTTTACTGTACAAAAAGACTATCCATACATTATTTCCATGGGGTTTTCCCCTTCTAAACAGAACAGGCGCTTCAAATTTTCCCAGGACAACCACCAGTGAACTCTAGAGTACAAAGTATTTTAAATTAAGTTAAATACCTTAATGGACTAAATTGCAGTACTGAGCTGGGGACTGATCAGGTGACTTGCGTCAGTATCTGAACCTCCCTGACCAAGTAAAGACGGCATTTTCTTTGCAACACTTTACGTTTCTCCTGCAAGTGCTCCTGCAGGTTACATTACCACTCAAAACGTCACATATTTCATTGACCATAATGATTCAGGCACCTTGCCAAATTGACATGAATATGTCAAGTCCCATTTTTCTTTGTAATAGCAGCAGACTGGATGATCTAGTCCCACTGCAGTGTGACAGCCAGATGCTATTCTGAAAAAATTACGTCTGAAAAAGGGAGAGGGGGTGTCAAGCAAACAACTGTGCATAACTGCAATGGCATATGCATCTGAATAAAACTAGTGCTCGAGTGATTTATAGAAACCAAAACAAACATATCAAGACTACACGTGTATAAAAACCACAGCAAACCAAGGACCTGGGGTTCACGTGTAGTGTTAGTAACACAATCTCATAAGATTCTGTTGTTTCACAAACACACACAAGAACAAGGTCACCATTACGCATTTGACTTTGAGTCAATAAACTCTTCCCTCTTTACTCAAATGCTGCAACACCAGTAGAGTACCAGGTAAAAGCCAGTCAGAAAGATTCCTGGTTCTCTCCCATCAGTGGTTTGTTGCTGTTTTTATTGACATCAAGTAATACCAAGAATGATGGGGTGATGAGAGGATATTTGGGTTTGGGTAGTTTTTTTTGGTGGGGGTTGGTGTTTTGTTTGCGTTTTTTCTGAAGAGCTACCTTTGGTTACCAATAAAACTTTGAGTCACTCCCAATCACTCTGTTCACAAACATAACTACAAGCAAAAGCTGAACCAAGTTCACAAGGGAAGTTCTCCACAAAAATTTCCAGTACACTATCACTCACCTCAGTAACCACTGTTTCAGAAGTTTCACGTGCAAGTATTGAAATGACAGCAGTGACAACCAATTATCTATAAACTACTCAGTGAAGTGGGTATCCCATATACAGATACCGAAGTATCCTTCCATAGGTGTCAGACTCTCAATATATTGAGAAAGTTCCCAGACATGATATCAAACCAAAAAAATCTCTCAGTTATCAGGGTGGCAGTTATTGCAGCACCATTAAATTCCCCTTCCATCATCTGGAATGTGAATTCCATATCATATCACATTCATTTCAAATCGAAATAGGCATAAGATTCATACTCTACCAACTTTTCACTGTACTTATCTGGACCAACGTAAAGTGTACAATTATTAGATCCAACTAAACTGTTTTGAAGCACCTAGATCAGTATTTCTAACAGTTGAGAGTAAGAACTGCCAGTTAAAGTAACATGCAAGATATATGGATAAAACTGAAGTTAAATATTTAATTCTTAGCACTACTTCTCATTTGTTTTAACTTTTCCTATTTACACCAAAAAAAAGCTGTTTGTGAGACCCATTAATATTTTAATTGCTATGGAATCCAGTGTTTCTAGAAAGAATTATTCACAAAACTAGAAATATTAATTCCTTGAACACCCCTTATAGCATCAGAACTCCATGATGCAGAGAAGCCCACTTATCCCTCCGCGGTATTTTCTTCTCTGGAACACTGTACATTGCAACTCAGAATTCAATGCATGTGTTACTTAATAATGTGGAGAACACTTTCCACTCAAACATAAGCCAATGACAGCAGAACAGATGCCTTTAGGAAACCAAGGATGTGTGATTACAGCACTGGGAAAACAGACACATGCTTGCATCATCTGCAGTTATTAAGTTTAGAATTAAACAGTCTTCAGTGTTTCCAAGATAAACCTGATTAAGAGATTTAAAAGGTCACTAGAAACATGATTCTTAGTCAAATTAGTTCACACGATCATTTTTTCAGGACTGAATTTTCTCTTTTGTTGGAACGAAAAGAAGGCGCGGGGGGTGCGGGGCAAAATATTGTGTCTTATCCAGGAAAACAACTCCTCCAAGAAGCATCTTTCCCACTACTTTTGCCATCTCAAACAAGACCAGAGAGCAGCAGCGATTTTTTTAAGTCTTGTTTTTAAAGCACAGAGGAAATTTTATTTCATTAAAGTAATGAAAACAAGTGGGAAATTTACGGTCCAGAAAGTCAACTCTAGAGGCAGGATATTCAGAGCAAGAACATGGCAGATGTGATCTTCCCCTTCCCACTGAAGGATTTAAGGGATACACTGCTCCCACAGATGAGATGTTTTCCTTACCCTTTGTGAGCACATTGAGTTTGATCCAATAAAAGGCAAAACGGATTAGTTTGATTTACCACTGACGGTCATCTGCTCTTAAGTGGCCTGACTGTACACTCCAGCATTTAAAACATGTCAGCAAGTCCTGGAGAAGAATGGTAACAAATCACTGAGAGGGAGAAACTACTGATGCAGTTTGCCTGGGCAAATTGCAAATACATTGCTGGCCTACAAACAGTGCTAAACCACAGCCAAGATGAATGACATCTTGAAAAGCTCTTTCAAGTTGCTACCAGAACACAGGAAATGTGAAAATTAACATTTCTGCATGCTAGTGTTAATAGACACAACATAATCTCATTTAAGAGCTCTTAAATCTTTATACAGCACAAAAATACTTCCATTTAATGCCATCCCTTAAAGCTGTAATTTTGCCCGTGCCATACTGATCAGATTACATAATGTTAAGCCAAATAAAAACCTCAAACTTGCTCTCAAACAGAATCATGCAAAACAGCAACCCACCCACTGCAAGCCTCAACGGCAGCATTACAGCAGAGGTGAGGGCGCACTTACAAAATCCTCTGGTGGCTTAAGAGGTGGCCAACAAGTAAGAAAGCACATAAAACATTAATGAAAATAATACCGAATACCTAATGCAATGTCATCAAGTTCACGGGTTTGCACCATAAGAACATTTTAAAAAAAATAAGGCAACAGGATAGAATCATAAATATGATTCAAGATTTGGGCAAATAAATCCTGTGAGGAGATAAAGCCTGTAAGGAGCAGAACTAACATAGCCCATATTTAGTATATCAATGGACTTTGGCTTTCTGCCCCAATGTTTCCCACCCTCTCCATAACACACCCCATTGCTACTGGCATCCCATAAAATCATTCTTCCCTGCCACAGCATTAATTTCCAACTATCCTTCTGTGAAGCACAGAGGACACTGCTATGGCTGGTTCAGTGTTACACCTGCACAGACCAACTAGCAGCTGACCAAGTATCACAAATTACTCTTGGGCACATAGCTGTGATGCCTCCTTCAGCACTGTCCCTAATTAAGGTCTTTCTCCTTCACCTAGCAGTCAGATAAGATACAAACCCATACTTATTTGGACAGATCAAACTTTGCTGCTGATAGATACAGGGGAGAAAGAGAGATGTGAAAACAGAACAAGGTCAGTGAGTGCTACAGGTAAGCATACAGCACAGACACGTAAACCTTATTTGTTTAAGAGGCAAAGCTAAAGATACTTTTAAAAAAAAGCAGTTTCCAGCTTAGCAAAGATGGTTAATAAGTAAATTTTAACATATCTTATCAATTATTTTATTTTTTGTTTTAGAAACACATCATTGTACCTGGCTGATACTCAAAAAACAAGAATGGAAGTTACCAGGAAAAATTCTCACCTATTTTTTTTAATCTTCAGATACTAAATAATACAAGTAATACAGGACCAACAGGTCTTTATCTGTACAGGACACTAGATCAGACAACAATATAAAGACAAAAGTAATCAAAAGCCTAAAAGTTTTATAAACAAATATAAACTACAAGAATTTAGTAGTTCTCAAAGCTTTTACCAGTATTGCCACCTTCCATGAATAAGCATATTCACTTTCAGTACAGTAAGATAATAAAGTAAAACCTATTTTTTGATTTTGAAGACAAATAGCAGAAGTCCTATTGATCAAATAAGAGGTAAATAACTACACTATAAATGCAGGAACTTTGGAAAAGTTACAATCATACAGGACATTTAGAGCCCTCAGACTTTTTATTTCAATGTTTAGGCAGCAGGGTACTTATTCTTCCCTTCTTGGCTTTACTGCCTCATTGGCCTATTGAAAGCTCCTCTCCCCACAAACTGTTAACTTGCAACAGAACTCTGAAGTTTAGTAATAAGCTGATTCTCTAGTTACTGAATTAAGACAGATGATAGCACTTACTTGAAACTGCAACTGGAAAAGAAGGGAAAAGAATATATCACAAAAGCTATATCCAAACACACGCCCTCAAGTTCCAACTTTGTTAGCCTGAGTTTAACCACTTTGTTCTGCTGTGACAGACAGCCGCCTAGCCATCACACCAGACTTTTCTCAACACCGAGCGCTGCAATAAGGAACGTGGAGGGCAGTGGAATAAAAGCACTGACCATGTTTTGGACTTTATAGGCTTCTTTGGGAAGGACGTAAAAAGAGAAGAAAAGGCATTACAAAAGTTTTCCTCTTTGCTCATCTTCAGTCTCAGTTCAACTGTTACAAAAACATGTACACATACAACACATGATGTCACCAAACTTGTAATTAGTTTTACATACATTTGTTGTAATGAAGCAAACCCCCATATCTCTGAACTAGCTGAGTAGGATTGAGGTGCTTGTATTTACTACAGGAAACCTAGAGGATCAGGAGACAGGAGAACTCTCATCCTGCAATATGCCCACAACAAGCTATGCTGCTTACTATTGCCTACACTGCTACCATCATCAAGCAACCCACATTTATGCTGAAGTTCTTTTGAGATTTTAATCTACAAAATTCCAAATGAACTAAAATGCTACTGCCTCCCACCCACTAGCTGGCCCACATCCAGCCAGCAGACTTTCTGCAGTTTTCCCACGCCTGATGGTTTTCTAGCATGGAGACAACGTGTAGATCATGCAGAAAGCCAACAAGTTAAAACTTTTTTTTTAAAAAATGGAAAGGATAAAAACTAGAGAACACCAGCTTTCGACTCCTGTCTTTCATAACACAGGAAATACTTTGACAAACTAGAGTAGAGCAAGATAACTTGAAGAAAGCAGCACTCTCCGTATCATGTAGGCTGTTCAGCAGATGGGGGGAAGGAGGGAGGACATCTAGACAGATGGTCTAGAATTTGCATTTTGTAATTCAAAGATGAAAGCATTTCTCTGCCTACAACACAATGCACTAATTCCAGCAGAACCTTAGAAATAATGGAAGAGGGTACCTCTCTAACAGTCCAGTACAGCTTCAGGAGAAACTCAAATTGAGTTTAAGAGTATAATGTGGGGGCTCCAGAAGAAGTCAAGAAAAATCAAACTCGTAAATCTTCAAGTACCAGCATCATTTGTCAGAATGGAGTCCAGAATAGAGAATGGCACATGGCTACTAAAAACTCCAACTGAGAAGTCTCCAGATAAAAAAAATGCAGTAGCTTCAACAGTTGAAGACTAACACCAGAAAGTTCTGACATCTCTGCCCTAGACAAATGCTTCCGACCCCTGACTTGGAACATGTTCCTGCCCTCTTCAGCTCCATAGGTGTCACCGTGAGGACCTGCATGTCTCATGCATTGCACCCTAAAAAAACCTTGCTTCTAGAGCAAGCACCTCACGTTAAACTCAGTGCCACACTTCAGAGAGACTGCAGAGTCTACTCTGAAGACAGGCGCAATTTCACAGAATGAAAATTTGAACAGAGTAGAAGTTGGGGCCCAGACACTACAGAGGCTCCTGATTTTTAAACAAAAAATCAGGTTCTCTGAATCACAATAGCAAATACTCTTAACTACACTAATGAGCTAGGCCTTAAGCAAAAGTGGGAAAGGAAAAGCAGAGTTTTATGCACTGTTATACTTGATGGCATGGCAGAGGATGACAGGAGACACTTATCCCACTGAGTAACACAGGTTAAATTATCTCCTTTGCCTGCTTTGACTACAGCTAATTAAGCCATCTAGACTCAAGTTTATTTAGCCTTTCATGTTTCTGAAAAAGAAAAAAAAAAAGCAGGACCTAAAAGAAATTAAGACTGAAAGCTCTTCAGAATTCTTAGCTGCTGTCCTAAGAACAGAGACAGCAGCTGCCACTGCTGTAGAGACACCCATATATTGAACAACATAAGAAAGAGCACTTTTAGACTATCGTCATACAGCTGCTGATCCACAACTGGTCACATCAGACTGCTGAGCTTCTATCTTCATATAAGACAGTAGTCAATACTTCGCAGAAACAAAGTCAAAGGCACAATTTACACTGACCTATGCTGACTCACACATAGAGGCCAAGGCAGTTGAGGTGCTCGGTTGTATTAGCAGTACCTGTTACCAGCCTGATGACATGAGGGTTGGTGGATTTTTTTTAAGCATAGGCAGGAATTATGACTTGAAGCAACGCACAGGAATTTAAGCGCTAAAGATACTGCTTTGCAAATTCTGAAGGACTGAAATGTCGGCACAATAGTAGCCCAAGTGCTGTTACAAGGTGGCTTTGCAGTTTTGAGCTCATAAAATTACATTATTAATTGCCTCCAAGATTAGTAGACTTTTACCACAGAAACAATCTTAACTTTTGTCAAGTAATATAAAGAGCAGCTAGCTTGACCCACCATTGAAGGAACAGGTCTGCTCAATTTTCATATTAGAGATAATCTTCTTTTTAAAAAAATCCAATAAAGCCAGGAGATTATAGGGCATCTGCATTCTCACTCATTTACATTAGATGCCAAGAAACCATAAGAATGTTTTGGTTTGGTTCCGAAGCTATCTTTCAGATCTGGCTCTGAAGAACAAGGTTCCCAAGATAGCTGGAAAGTAACTGGGCAGTGAGAAACATCTTAAAGTGTTTCTACTTGACAAGGGAGATGCAGAAGTTTGGGAGAAGTGACAAGTTACCTAAAACCACATAAAAAAATGAATGATGCACAAATTTGTTTGGCAAGATGCATCTTCAAAACTGTGCTGCTCTCATCCCAAAGTCTCAGCAATATCCTATTTGAGATGGAGATCTATTAGTCTTTGGGAAATGAAATCCATTTCTTACAAAACATGTGCAAGTACATATAACCACAAGGCCTGCACTGGTCCTTTCCACACTCTTTCCTCCCAGGCACAAAATTCTGCAGTACACCCTTGCAACATTACTAACCCACTCCCCATGCATTATTCTGCAAGTGCACATGAAGAGCTTACTTGTGAAATGAACACCCAAAAATGAGTATCAACTGTTAGTACATCCAACACGTAAGCCTTGCTGCGTGATAACCAGCTCAACCATTGCTGTATTTTGCTAGAGCACAGAAACATGAATATCCTCCAATAGCCTACAAAGCTCAAAACTTAAGGAAACAAGCATTGAATTATTATGGCCTTCATACCAAAGGAGCAGCATAATAATGCTATGAGCTCTTTATCACTTGATAGATGTCAATACCAGCATTCACGTAAGTAACACTTTCCCTCGGTCACTAAATCAACACATCTGTCACTTACTTATCAAGTGTACACTCCATATGAATGGCCTTTGATGAAATTTCTTCTGAAGTGCCACAATTCTTGGAAATACAGCTTGTCAATCCATCATCACATTTCACATCCTAGACCACATCCTCCTTTTTATTATCAGTAGGTTAATTTCTCTTGATCTTTTCTACCATAACTCCTCGGTACCATCCGAATAACAGTAGCTGACACTTGATTTTGCTCCTCAATAGTAAGCTGAAGAAGGTTTTCCATCTCAAACTGTGATAACAAATAATCTAGGATTCACTACTGATGATCCTGTATTTTCTCAAAATACTGTCTGTCAATGTCCCTGCAACCCAGGAGCAGAACTCAGCAACAAAAATGGCAACAGGTGTTTTCTTTTAAGGAAAACAAGTCACCACATCAGCTCCAAGCTAGCAAATAGCCTCTTGATAAGACTATATGGTTATAAGCCAAAAAAGTTGCTCCAAAAATAAAGCACGTAACCTTGCTTCACAACGCATATGGTGGCATTCAAATAAGTGTCTGACAAGCAAGTTAAGCAGGCAGGCTGTTTTAGTAATTAAGACATGCTTGGAGAAATCCCATGGTTTGCACAACTAAAACAATAGGAACATCTATTCTTGCTCAAATAACAACTCAAAAGGCAGTCATAAAAAACTACAGGGACATTTTCAGGTGAGGGAGTGGATAAGAGGTACACACTTTCACAGCTTGTGGAGGAACCATAGAAGAGTTAACTGATGACAGGATACCCTCTCTTTTAAGAACAAATCCCAAACAAGAAAATGCATTTAGCTCTGACAGTTGTAAGTTATTGCTTACCTCCACATGACAGACAAAAATAGTACCACTTCATAGAATCATAGCATAACCAGGTTGGAAGAGACCCACTGGATCATCGAGTCCAACCATTCCTATCAAACACTAAACCATGCCCCTCAGCACCTCGTCCACCCATGCCTTAAACACCTCCAGGGAAGGTGACTCAACCACCTCCCTGGGCAGCCTGTTCCAGTGCCCAATGACCCTTTCTGTGAAGAATTTTTTCCTAAAGATGTAGCCTCATTAATTATACTTACAGAGGAAACCCAAAGCCAATCTACATCAGTAGGTTATGCAAGAGCATCACTCCAGAACCGTCACTATCGACAAATTCCTTTTTTCCACAGCCCACCTACTAGACAACACAAGGTACCACAGCCATAGCTGGAGTTATGAGAATTTCTGAACTCTTCTTTTAGTTTCACCTGCCTTCTGTTTTAGAACCCAATTTTGACTGCATGTACAGTGACTGGGGAAGCTAAGAAAGAAGATCACATCAGAAAAAGAGACAGCAAAAGATAACTTCAAAGGCCTATTAGACAGTGTCTACACCTATGTTTTGCGCAACATTTAACCACATCAGCAATTAACATCATAAACAAAAGAAGTCCCTGTTAAATATTAAGCATCCATGCCCTTTCAGTTAGGGAGAAAGAGCTCATGGTAACTGCCCCAAGACATTCAACAGTAAAGATACCTTAAGGAAAAATGCCATAGTACTCATAAATCATAAGAGATTAAAAGAGTCAATCTTACCCTCTCTCCTTTTAATCTGGCACAATTAACCTTTAAATAATTCTTACATCATGTCAACAGGATATCTTTTTAACTGTTCTCAAAGAAACATTATCATCAGAAATAATCTTTCTTTAAATTTCACTGTATTGCTAACTTGAGTATGGAAAGCAGAGATTTTACCACCCATCATCACCACATTTTACACATCTTTGACGGCCAGTTTCTCTGTGACCCAGGCATTAGGGTAGGAGTTAAGCGATTAAAGTATGTTAGAAGCATACACGCTGTATAACCCTCATTTAAGTTTTTAAGAGTTAACTTCACCTGACCCAGCCTTGAACACGTAGAGGCTTGCACCGAACAAAGCTCTAGGTGGCCCCAAAAAGCTAACAGCGTGACTTGTCCTAGTTACTCTTAACTACTATTTTATCTCCAATTTCTTTACACCGGCAAACACAATTAAGGAAACGCAGCCACCAGCATCTCCGATTATCTAGAATAACACTAGGAGAAGGGTTTTTAAGGGCCACAAAAGGCAATTGTGCCATCCACACTACTTCTGTGTCCTGCACGTCGTACGCTGACAGCCTCTGGGTCGCAGCATGAAGTCTTTGTCAGATCAAAGTTCTCGCTACACTATTCATCAACAAGCAGCTGTTTTAGGCAAGCACATAAAAGCTATAGAAAAGATGCAGTAGCTTCTCAGTCACACATACTGTCCCCACGAATGCCATAACTTAACTCCCTTCTTCCCACGGCTGATGCAGGGAATTAGCCAGGGTGAGAAGATAAAACAAGCCACAGAAGAGCTCCTATTCATCCTCCCAGCTCCTCGCTAACCAGAAGGCTAAGAAAGAAGGCAGCGTGGCAGCTGGAGGGCACGAGGTGAGCGCTCAGAAGTTGGGGAAGAGGTGAGGATGCCGGAGAAAGGAGCCCGTCCCGCTCCCACCTACCTGTGCCGGTGCTCGTCGTGCCCCTGCCCGTGGATGAGGAAGCCGCCGAGGTCCTTGCCGCCTCTGCTGGTGTCCACGTGGGGAATGAGCACATCCTCCAAACCCAGGTCGAAGCGCTTGTGCTTCGAGGAGTCGGGGAGGAAGAAGAACGCCCCGAAGCACAGGGTGATGAAGGCACTCAGAATAAGGAGCAGGATAAATTTCTCGGAGAGTCTCAAGGTAGCCCTGTGGTGCGGGAAGGCGGAGCCCCCCAGGTTCAGCGGGGGCAGCCTCCGCCCGGAGAGCGGCAGCAGGGCCGGGGCGGTCATCCCGCCGCTCTACACACCGCGGCCCCGCGGGGCACGGCTCAGCCCCGGCGGGGGGCGGTCCTGCCCCGGCTCGGCACCGCCGCGGGACCGGGGGGCGGCTGCAGCATCCTCCCCGCGGGCACCGAGCCTGGAGGCAGCGCGGGGCGGGGGAAGAGGAGAGGGAGGAGAAGGGGGGCAGAGCAGGGCAGGGGGAGGAGGAGGAGGAGGGATAGGAGGGGAGGAAGGAGGACAGGGCAGGGGGAGGACAGCAGAGCAGGGCACGAGGAGGAGGAAGGCAGTGGGGGGGAAGAGGGCAGAGGGACAGGGGGAGAGGCAGCTCAGTGCAGGGCAGGGGGCTGAGGAGCCGCGGCAGGTGGGGAGAGGAGAGCGGAGGCGCAGGGAAGGGCGTGATAGGAGGGAGGAGGCAGGAGCAGGCGGAGAGGGAAGGCAGCGCGGGGCGGGGGGGGGCCGGGCTGCCCCACCAGCGCCCGCCCCCCCGGGGTTCGCCCGCCCCGCTACCTGCGCGCCCCCCTCGCCCCGGGGCCAGCGAGGGCCCGAGCGGGCGGCTCAGCAGCAGCGGCGGCGGCTCTGCCCGATCTCGGCGGCCGCTGGGCTGCGGGGCAGACACGGGGACGCCGCCGGGGGCCCGCAGCCCCTGCTCCGCCCGCGTCCCCTTGCTCGGGCCGGGCGGAGGCTCATCCCCACCGCGCCAACCCCCGCTGCGAACGGCGCCCGGGCAGCGGCCGCCGCGGCTCCGCTCCGGACCCTCTGCCCGCCCCGACGGCGCCTGCGCGGGCAGCGGCGGCGCCTGCGCGCGGGGCGGGGCGGGGGGCGGGGCTGCCGGAGCCGGCACCGCCGGGGGGAGGGGGGCGGGACAGGGGGGCGGGGGGGGGAGTGGAGTCATCGTGTAGTCGTGAAATGGGCTGAGTGGGAAGGGAGCTTGCAGATCACTCGGTTCCAGCCCCCCTGCCACGGGCAGGAACACCTCCCACCGGATCAGGCTGCTCGAAGTCTCATCCCGCCCGGCCTTGAACACTTCCAGGGATGGGGCAGCCACGACTTCTCTGGGCGACCTGTGCCAGTGTCTCTCCACCGTCATTGTGAAGAATTCCTTCCTAATGTCTAGTCTAAATCTTTCCCGTTACAATTTAAAGCCGTTCCCCTCATCCTTATCACTCCATGCTCTTGTAAGAAGCCACTCCCCAGCTTTCCTGTAGCCCCTTCAGATACTTGAAGTTCACTGTAAGGTCTTCTCTGAGCCTTCTCCAGGCTGAGCAACCCCAACTCTCTCAGCCTGTCCTCGTATGGGAGGTGCTCCAGCCCTCTGATCATCCTTGTAGCCCTCCTCTGGACCTGTTCAAACAGCTCTGTATCCTTCCTACGTTGGGGATTTCAGAACTGGACACAATACTCCAGGTGGGGTCTCAACGATCATCTAGTCCGACTCAAGTCCCTGCATAGGACAACCCCAACCTTCACACTGTGTGCCTGTGGACACTGTGCAACTGCTTCTTGAGTATTGTTAGGGTGGGTGCCACGACTGCTTCCCTGGGGAGGTGTTCCAGTGCTCCACCACCCTCTAGGTGAAGAACCTCTTCCTAATATCCAGCCTAAACCTGGCACATCTTCCTGCAATTCCTTTGGGTCCTACCGTTGGTCGCCAGAGAGAAGAGATCGGCACCTGCTCTTTCTCAGTCCCTTGTGAGGAGGCTGTAAATTGTGATGAGGTCTCCCCTCAGTCTCCTCCAGGCTCAACAGCCCGACAGGATGGGCAGGGCAGCTTGGTGGCTCCTCAGCCAGTGCCACCCTGAGAGCTGCATTGTCTCCCAGGTCCAGTGGTGGCAGGTTGGGGAGGGTGGCATCTCGGGCAGCCAAACCCAAAAGCATCGCACAGCCCCAGCTGAGCGTTGGGTGGCAGAATTGTCCTGGGGACCTTGTATGAGGGGCCCCATGGAGGAGGATTTATCTCTGACATAATAGGCATGCCCCTAGGGAGCTGCACGGGGCTCTGATATGAGCACACAGAATGCATCCTAGTACCCTATGAAGACATCAGACTATGCATCATAGGTCATTAAGGTTGGAAAAGACCTTTAAGATCATTCAGCCCAATTGTCAGCCCAACACCACCGCGCTTGCTAAACCATGTTATATAGTACCATGTCTACAAGTTTTCTGAACACCTCCAGAAAAGGAGACTCCACCACTTCCTTGGGCAGCCTGTTCCAATGCTTCACCACTCTTTCAATGAAGAAATTTTTCCTAATATACAATCCAAACCTCCCCTGACCCCTGATCCTCAGCTCCAGTAATGTGATTTGCACAGCAGACAGATGAGGGAACTCTCGTTCTGCCCTACGCCATCTCCAGTGCCCATGGTTACTGGGAGGCATTTGTCTTTCTTGATAGTGTTGACACATTATGGCTTTTCTCCAAGTTTCTTACAACCTTTCTTTTGTCATCCATGATGCTGAAGGGAGAACATCAGCACATTGTAGGGTTGGGGTTTTATTCTGGATTGCCACTGCTGGTTTCATTGTGAAGATGTTTTTAAGACTCAGAGATGGGTTTTTCAAAACCATCCAAAAAAGTGGATGAGCAGCTAATTAGTTGGGTGGGAAAGGTTTGCATGTTTCATTTCTGTTAATGCTGTCATCCATGTGTCCGAAGTCCTTATTAAGGCTGGCAACAGCTCTCTAAAGAGCAGCATGTGCTGATGGTGATGGGCAAGTGTTTGTTGCCCACTCTTGCTCTGGCAGGTGGGCTTTGGGCTGGGAGAACCTCAGTGCCAGGTCTAGGACAACTCTCTGTGGACAGCATCCCCGAGTGTGGAGAGGTTGGTTTATTGGAGGGAGTCACCCTGGGTAGCAGAACACGCTGCCAGGGCAGCTGTCCTTGGACGACTGAGGACTGTGGATCTACAAGGAATAGTGCCAAGTCTAGCAACTTCAACTGTTTGAGCCATCCAGCTCTCCAAGCTGCTTCAGAACTGTGGAAATGTTAGGGCAAATGTGCTATAAGAAGGAGTGTAGATGAGGTGACAGGCAGAAAGTATATCTGAATTACTCTTTACAAATGTTAAACATGACCATTTTATCCTTCTCGCTCATGGTTTGCTGCCTGTGCACACGCAGAAGCCAAAGCTCCCCAGTTATAAAGGGTTTCACAGAAAAGCAAAAGGAAAGGTCAAGTAAAAGCCTGTGCAAGGTAATAGCAGGAATGAGATGCAGAGGAGTTAAAAGAGCAAAAGCAAATCTATAAGGCTGGGAGACAAGTTACACTTGCAGCTGTTTTCAAAGTAGGTTGTTTTTCACATTTTCAAAGATTTAACAATATCGCTGGAGCCTTGAGTACTCTTGGATTAAGGACGGCAGAGTGTGTTTAATGAACCTGGCAGATAAGGCTGAATTCCCAGCCAAGGAAATGTGAAGGCAGGGGAGAGAACAGGTCAATCCACCCTGCTGAAGTAGAGTTAGCTGGGCTGGAGAGGATTTCCAAAGTTGAAGGCTTTGCTTGACATTGTGGAAGGATTGACAGGATGAGAACCAAACTGAAGTGTTCAGAGAGCAGCTCCCTGTGGGCAACCCCTCAATCAGTCTCCAGAAGGGTAAAAAATTCTGTCTGTGGGTATAAATACACAAAGAAAGTGGGAGAGAAAACACTGAGGTATGTGTCCTGTCATAAGACGGAGCAGGCTTAGAGCCAAGAGTGACTTCTACTGCCACCAATGCTGCCTATGCCCATGAGTGGGAGCCCTGGTCACAGCAGCTGCTGGTAGCTGAGCAGAGCAAGTGTGATAACAGTAACAGCAAGCTTTTAGGTCTGTTATGACTCTTATGCTTTGCTTTACATGTTTTCAGTCTTTAGGGAATTATGCTGGCCTGTTAAAAAAAATCCAAAATCCAGCCAGATCTGCTGAATTATTGGAGGTTAGTACTCATCTTCTGGTTTGAGTGTGGTGTACTATGGAAATTATGTCCTCAAGAGAGGTTAATTTGGGAAGATTCCAGGAAAGGAAAGCAGCTGAGCTAATAAAAAAGCCTCTTGATGTTCAATGTAATGGTTCAAAAAAAAAAATCCATATTAAAAAACACTTAGATCAGTCAGGTTAACTGAAGTTAACTGATTACGGTGAAGGAGACCATCTTCTCCCCAAAATTAACTCTTCCACGCTCATGACTCCTTTTGTCCTCACATCCAGGCATTGAATTGCACCTTGCTGGACCTTTTTTCATAACATATTGGAGATAATGGCCCCTTACATCTGTCCACCCAACTAAATTCTTCCATTAACTTATATTTTTGCTTCCTCTCCTCTGTTTTTTACAAAGACAATCCATGACAATGCCATGCAGCAGACAGCTGGACTCTGCTCACTAGTCTTGCACTAGTAATAAATGGAATAAAGTAAGAAACTCTGCCATGAGGTGATAAAAACTAAAGAGCCAGTGTGGGACAGAGATACCAAAGAGAGGGCATATATGAAAAGAGCTGTATTATCAAAGGTAACTACAATGCACTCCAACCCGTAGAGCAACTAAACCTAGCATTTTATGTTGTTACTACAGGATCAACAGGCTTCAGCTGGTCTGTTGGCCATTTCAGCTGTCTTCTGGTTTTCATCTGGTAAAGTATGTATCTTCAAATATGTTCAAGTCTTCACCTGTTAAATTGCTTTCACATACAGTCTGAAAAAAAAGAGATCAGTCCATGAAGACTTTTATTCTTCAGTTGGTTTACCCTTTGCTTCACTCTTCTGTGCCAACAGCTAGTTTTTCATTTGCTTTAAGAGGCTGAGCAGAAGCTTCCAATTTCTTTATAAAATGTTTCTTTGTGTTTAGCTCATTTCAAGGAAGTGACATTTCTGTAGGTTTTGTAGTTTATGATGACCTTTCCAAATTCTAAAACATCTGTGTCTAAACCATGATAAAGTTTTGTATTTCTACAAATTTGTGCTTGTTTTGACTTCCTTACTCTTTGCAGAAGTCCAAGAGTAATTTTTCATCCTTTGCTTCTGTCATACTGGGTAATATGCATATCCTTGTAAGTCTGCCAGTGATTTTCCACGCTGCAGTGGTGTTGCTCTGTGGCTGAACAACATTAAATATAGAACTATATTGAATTAGTTGTTTCTGTGAGTTTGTGCTACACTATATAGATTCTGCATCTATTAGTGTTTTCTCAGAGGTGCCCAGAACATTCTCAGAAGTGTCCTGTGCTGAAATCTAAAGGTTTTTACAAGAACCACAAAAACAGGAAATTTCTGCACTCACTGCCTTGTCTTTGATCAATTACTAATGTAACTGGGAGCATGAGGTGCAAAAGTGCTTGATCATCAACACTAAAGTCACTGTATTTCCACAAGCCAACATTCCTGGAAAGTTATTAGGGTAGTTCACATTTTTCAAAGCCAGTCCTGTGGATGTACAGATCCATATCTACACATTATTTCTTTCTTCTTGAAATAACTGCAGTGATCCCTTCTATTGTCACAATTTGGGCACATAGTCTAATCATTATTTGTGAAGCCTCTTCTTCAGTGTCCTCCCAAACACTTTCCTGTCATTCCTGTGGCCCTTAGGTTCCATGGGAAGTCCAACACAGCTCAAAACCTCATTTGCATTCTCTTGGACCCAATGGTGAATGGGATCCCACAAGCACATTCTTTCTGAAATCTAGTCTCCAGTGGCTCCTGGAACTCTGTCTTCATGTTTCTCACCGTATCCCTCCAATAATTACTTGTTTGGAAGAGACTCTCCACCTACAGACAAGTTTTTGGCACAAGACTTTGGTCTTTGGCCCAAGACTTTGGTCTTTGGCCCGTTTCTGCACTCTATACACCTTTTCCTTGTATTGGTGAATGTATGTAAACATACGTTTTACTGTTATTTCTATGTGGACAGCTCACAAATCAGCCTCTCCAATTCAGATCCCATTTTATTCCAAACAACCCTTTCCCTTAGATCTCTATGAGGAAGACTAGCCTTGCTCATCCTCGATGTGGCTATAGCAGGATGATTAATACTGCCCTAATCTCATTGTCCTACTTCCTTTCTTGATCGAGGTGGAGAACACAATCTTTTCATAATTCAGACCCATAACCCATCATGTTCTTCTGCTCTGAATCCTCACCACATTCTCAAATACAAGTTCTGAATCACACTTTGTTGAGTTTTTTCTGTGTAACGTATCAAAGATATGGACTTTTCCCCTCCATCACCTCAGTGAAACTGTTCTACCTAGGCATCGCCTTGCTTCTTTGTTCCTGATTCTCAGAAAGAAACTTTTGCATCTTTCTGGTCTATTCAAAGTGCTTCTGGAAAGATAATTTTTTTGTGCAATTTCCCTTGCTGTGCCATTTCAAGCATTGCATCCTCCTCATCTTTCCTCACGTGCCTCCCCCCTCTCCTAGTATTTCTGATTCATCACTAAGACACCAGCTCCTCCTACACCCAGTTGGCCTATAATATCAGCCTCCAGCACCTATTTATTAATGTTTCAAGTACATCCATGCTTTCTTCTGTGCTTTCCGAAGTCATGAAAGGACTTGCACATCAAAAAGGAATTTGGGAACCATGGAAGTATTAGACTATACCAATAAATTTGCAGATATGAAAACTGAACTTACTAATGGGACTTCCTGTAGAGAGACACAAATATCACAAAAGTTTCAGGCATAAATATCAGGTTGTAAAAGAAAATGTGAGATCTATGAGTGTGTAGTGGGAGCAGCAGCAGCACTGCCATTCTTTGGCAGAGAAGGTGAAAACAAGTTTTCCTAAGATACTCAGAAAAAAGAGCCAAAAGCTTCATGGCTTCAGGACCTTCAGACCAAATAGTTGCCTGTAGCATGCACTGGGAGGACATCCTTAAATTACTGGAGCTTGTTAAACATATGGAAGAGGTTGTATGACCAGTTAGATATATCATCTACATGGTAGTCTGGATTTGCAGATAATGGGACTTGATGACTGAGGCTGTCCCTGGAAGTAAAACCCAGGCTGATCATTCAGATGGACACAAATCTCACACATTTGATGTTTTACATGCAAGCACAATCTGCTTTATAATAAAAACAGGATTTGTGCCCCATTTGTGCAATCCTAAAAATAGAATTGCTAAGACATATTTACGATAATGGAGATGAGAAATTTCTAAGTAAATAAATTATAGCTTCCCGTTGCCAAAAGTTTATTACAGAAATGAGTCAAGATAAAGATTTTCAACATCATAAAAAACAAGTCAGAGTCCTCTTAGAAACAATTATAAAAACTGTCATCCGTTGCCATAGGCATACTGAGATGGACAACATTTAACAGTGACAGACCAATCAATGTTTGAAAGGCTCACATTTTGCTCAAAATTCTAGCCCAGGTCTGGTAAAAACTACAGGGAAGCATGAAAATCAGCTTCACATTTTATAGTGAAGTGTTTTTCCATTCTGGAGAGGGCATATTAAAATCTGGCTGGAAAAGAGAGAGATTCACTTCCTTACAGCTATGTTTTGGAATATCTGCATGTTCCTCTACACAGATCTTCATGCTTGTCTCAATGAGCCTCCCTGCAGGCACATGGGCCCAACTGCACTGATTACTTTGCAGAACTGGAGGTTAGAAATTACAAAGCCACATGCTTTATAATTGCAAACTCACTAACTTATCCCAGTCTCGTTCAATGATCTTCTTCCCAGCAGGGCCCATCTGTCACCATTTCACTAACTCCATGTTTTAATGAGATCCAATTTCACTCTATGCTTTCAAGTGATTTTATTCTATATCTGTACATTGAAAGAAAAAAGATGTTTTCTATTAAGAGGAAGTCAGTCATAAATACGCAGGAAACTTGAAGGGCCTCTGCATATATTGCCATTTGACATCTTATCATTGCATTGTTGATAGTTCTGTGTTACCTTCATTCCATGCTAAAAGAGCAATTACAATTTCTCTTTAGAAAGAGAAAAAATCATGAAAGAAAGATGGACATTCAAGTCTAAACTGCTGTAGAACTACAACAAGCTGATAAACCAGTCCTTTGATAAACCAGGTAAAATATTCTCATTCAGCTCATGCTACTGAATTAGATTTGGTCCATGTCAGTGAAGAATTCTGCTGTTAAAGGAAGATATACCACTCAAAGTGAAAATAACAGAGCCAGCTTTCATGTTAGCAGCTCCCTTCATTAGCCCAGCCTCAGTCTGGAGGGAGGAAAGGCTCTACATAAACAGAACCTCTCCCAGGCTATACCTATATTACTGTTAAACCTGGGATCTCCTAGGCTAACTCAAGCCTGAAGGTGGACTTGAAGGCATCAAAGCAAATTGACCAGACACAGCAGCTGGCATTTAGCATGATACACCATGGACTATATGAGATTCATGTATCAATGCTCCTTTGTTCCAAATGAATCAAAAAAGCCAGATCACAGGCACTATCATCATCTACAGTGGGCAAATGCCTGTCTTTGTTGCCTGGGCGCTATTCTTGGCCAACAAATTCCTGGCTTACTGTTTGTTGTCTAGCCTGCATTTATCTAGCTAACTGCATACTGACACATGCAGCAGGGAAAGCTGCAGTGCTATGTCCCAAGTGTTGTGCTTATCTTTTCTACCTTGCGAAGCCATCAGGGTGCCTAATAGGACTGGCAACAGTGAGAGAGGGATTCCCCATCCACCTCTGTGCAGGTTGAAAGTCAAGCCAATGAAACTGCTTGCCATGAAAGATTATATTCATCACCCAAACCCAAGTCCTTCTCTTGATTTGTCAGTCTGCCCATTAGACTTTTCAATAATCCTCCCTCTCACTTGTTTAATACTTTCTCCCCATCATTCCCTACAAGTCATCTAAAGTCACCCAACCCTCAGGTGGCCACTGTTCTTCCTTCCCACAGACTCTGAGATGAGTTAGTGCTTGAGTCTGTAATTACACATACCCAAACACCAGGCTAGTGCTGCAGGGCTTCCCTGCAGAAGCTGCATTGGAAATTTATCCAGAAAAGGCCTTACGAGGTGTCTCCAAAGTGCCTCTAGTTACTAGCTAGGATACGCCTTATGTACCTTTTGATACTCTCCACGCATGTGGCTTTCTAGCCACCCATCTCAAGCAGATGCCTTATTCCAGCTGTGCTGTGTGAGGCTGAGTGGCTTCCCACTGCTGATCTGGGATTTCCCAGGTATAAGTAGGTGTGTGCGTAGTAAGCTTGAGCTTTTGGATCATACTGCCTTTATTAAAGTATGAATCAAAGTCATAAATAGAGAATAACCCAGCATTTGCTGGAAATGCTGGTCAGGCTCAGCTGACTGAGTAACAGACAGATGGTAAGTGAGTCCAGTGCATCCTCATGGCATTAGCTCTACTTGACAGATGCAGCAATTGTGTGAGGTGTGTGATTGAAACTGTCGTAACTTCCAGACATACAGCCACCCAGCTGGAAAAACTATACAAGAGAATAGCATCCACTTGAAGCTACTAGATACACTTAAAAATTCTCCAGTTCCCGCAAGTTTAAAATTCTGAATACCAAAGCAGGGCTCCCCTGAGGAAATCTAGGCATGTGACAACCAATGAGGAAAAAAGGTGTTTCTGCTGCTGCCTTTACTGGTTGCGGTAACCAGTGTTGCCACTGTTGATTGAAATGCACACAGAGATTAGACTGGGAACTTCTGCTTTACTGTATCTCTGATTATATACCTTCATTATCATTATACATTCTCTTTCTTTTCCCTTCCAGAAACATACACACACACATACATCACACACACGCACTAAGACAACTAAGAACACCGAGCTCTCTCCCCTCAGGAAGAAAGAAGCCAGCTTCATCCCTTCTCTCTCAAGCATGATTAAAAATCTGCTGAGCTTACCTGAACATCTTCAGAGCTCTACAGCTAGTCCTTTCATGCCTCAGAGAGTCTATCCAGCCTCCCTATAAATGCTGCAATGGAAGTTTATGTTCCATCCAATAGTTAAATAAATGCTGACAGGTTATTGTGTTGTACCATCACTAGAATTTCACATAGTTCTTCATGGATAGAGTCAGAGACTAAAGTCAGACTGAAAGACAGAAGCATGAGTGCTTTGCTTACTGTCTATGTTTTCCTTTTGTTACATAAAATTTGCATTTGATAGGACTGGAGAGCAATGGCATCCTTAAAGTGGAAGTCCCAGTAAGTACAGAAGAAAGAACAAAGCAGTGGAACTTGATGCTGGGTCCTGTGCTTGAGTCACAACACCTTTCTTGAGAAAGAATGCCTGGAAAGGTGCCTGGTGGAAAAGGACTCGGAGGTGCTGGTCAACAGCTGGCTGAACATGAGCCAGCGGTGTCCCAAGGGGCCAAGAAGGCCAACAACATCCTGGCTTGTATCAGAAACAGCGTGGCCAGTAGGACTAGGGGAATGATTGTTCCCGTGTATTTGGCACTGGTGAGGCTACACCTTCAATACTGTGTTCAATTTTGGGCACCTAGTACAAGAAAGGTGTTGAGGCGCTGGAGTGTGTCCAGAGGACGGGAACGAAACTGGTGATGGGTCTGGAGCAGAAGTCTTATGAGGAGCGGCTGAGGGAGCTGGGCTTGTCTAGTCTGGAGAAAAGGAAACTGAAGGGAGACCATATCACTCTCCACAACTACCTGAAAGGAGGTCGTAGCAAAGTGGGTGCTCGTCTCCTCTCCCAGGTAACAAGCAATAGGACAAGAGGAAATGGCCTCAAGGTGCACCAGGGGAGGTTTAGATTGAACATTAGGAAAAAATTCTTCTTTGAAAGGTTAGTTAAGCACTGGCACAGGCTTCCCAGGGAAGTTGAGTCGCCATCCCTGGAGGTATTTAAAAGACAGGTTGATGTAGCACTTAGGACATGGTTTAATGGTGAACTTGATGGGTTAATGGTTGGACTCAATGACCTTAAGGGTCTTTTCCAATTTAAATGATTCTATGATTCTGTGATTCTAAGGTGTTAGATGAAAATTGCTAACCTCAGTGTAGAAAAATCACAATAAAAACAAAGTTCCAAAGTCTTTGGGGTGGCACTGTGTAAATAACCTGAAAGATTTAAAAATTAGGAGATGCTGATGAAATCTTGAAAAAGTTCGGATTCAACTAGCACTTTCTGTTGTACTGGAAAATCTTTAGGGCTAGTAAAATGGATGCCTATTAAAGGAATGGCACTGTTTTGGGCGGTATTGGTTGCATTTTGCATAGGCAGATTGAGGGGAACATTGTTTGAAATGCTAATGCAAAGGTAGGAAGAACATTATATCCATAGTAAGAAATGCTACCAATTTTCTCAGTAAGAGTTTAGAAAAAAAAGAGGAAGTAGGATTTTTTTTCCCCACCATGAAGAGGCTTTTCTGTTTGTTGTGCAGTCTGCATTTTATTTTTGGTTTGTTGGGGTTTTTTAAAAAAATCAGGACTATTCATTAATAATTAGAAAACCTGTGATTTGAGGAAAGGAGTATCTGAAAGACCACTGAATGAAAACCCCAAAGGCTTTTATAAGGCACAGATCGCATGATACTAAGCAACCCATTTTAAACTATTTCAGTAAAGATTAGGGAAAATGAAATAGCAAAGAAAATAAGCATGTACAATGTCAGCAAAACAGCAGCTGACAGGTGTAATAGAAAATGTTCAAACAGCAAGCAAAACCCCAGCAGTTGTGGTGATGAGACCACCTACTTCACAAAGGTGTACTCACAAGACAGGAAAATACTTGGGTTAAAGATGGAATTACTGGGAATAAGCTCCTCATAAGCAGGACAAAGAAAGACTCTGCAGTTTCTGAGAATGCCTAAAAGAAGCAGGCACAAACAGTTCCTATTCTAATGTGTAAAACAGACAGAACACCACCAGGGAAAGTGAAAGCAGAAATAGAAATAACTGAAATAAAATCATTTACACATGGAACAAGCTTGAAATGTCAAAGAGTAAAATGCCACACTGGGGAAGAAATTCCAGGCCCGAGTAACTGGGCAGCATCAATTCTGAGAAAAGGCAAATTGGTGAAGTAACAGTGCAGGGCTCTTCCCAGAAAACTGACTAGTTTCCATTCAAGTCTCAAGGGGAGCACATGTGTTTGGCCTAAATAAGGTGTATGCAACTAAGAAAATCAGCTTCCTTAACAAATCTGGCCCAGAACTGAGCAAGCCAGTTGCATCATGTAGAGTTGTACTCTCAGGGAGAGATGGCTCTCAGAGACTAAAGAATATTTAAAGAAGGCCTTAGAGATCACTGTAGATTTCTTACAATACTAAAGACTTGTTCTTTTGATGGTTTTGGTAGATTCATTAAGCCCCTTCATAATTTGCTCTGCAGCTGTGACGTTTCTGTGCAGATACAAGGACCTTTCTAGCCATTTCCAGACCTTATGCTTGCTCCTACTCTCCCTGATTTTGCATAGAGGAGCAATTCTGTCAGAAACCTGTGGCTAAACTGACACCCTCCCCACCCCATGGTTCTCTTATCATTATGTCTATCAGCTTCTCAATTTATCAGCAACATTTTTATGAGTTTATGACATCCCATGACAACATTTTCTGCCTCCTTTATGCTATATTTGACTCAACCTGGTTTATGTTTACATCTCATGGTGCAAGGATGTTCCAGAAATTAATTCTTCAGGGATTTAAATCTTCTAACGCCTGTTTTAAATTTGGTTGGACTAATTTGTGGCCATTTATTTTTGCTCAGATGCTGCTGCTAAAGTACCAGCATTATCATTCAGTTTTTATGAACTTCTTTTTAGGAAGAGTTTGCAATTTAGGTTTAGCTGATTTTTTTTCTTATGGCAGACATTTAGAAATTGTTCATGGATGTCCCATAAGAAATAAAGCAAATATCTATAACAGTGTAGATTTGTGCCTGGTATGGTTGTGCTTATGTTATTTCATATTTTTTCATATCAATTTACCTAATCACCAACAGGTAGAAGAAACATGCTATTTACACTAGACAGAAGCCTTTTAGGTAGAGCTTATAGCACTGAACTTCTTGTACAGTTGGTGATAGCACATAAATCTTAGATGTGCGTTGTCATCAGCAGCGCCTCATACCGCTCACAGACTTTGTTTAAGAACTGGAATGTATTAGGAAAATAATTTGATTCACTTTTAAAAACATTTTAAGGTACACAGGTACAAACCCTGGGAAGCACAGGAATGAAGAGTTAGAGCAAGTAACCTACTCCCACTTTACACACCTCTCCCAAAGGCATGTGCATTGTGGAAGTAACCCTCTGAAATAAGCAGCTCAGCTTCTCATCTTCAGTTGCCTGAGGGCCCCCACTAGCTGTCTCACCAGCTCTGCCTCCAGGACACAGCACCAAAGAGCCACCTGAACACTCACAGACAATCCTTTAGTCCTGCTTCCCTTTTTGTCATCTCTTTCTTTTCTTAGAAACGTGCTGCTGCCACTGCTGCACTCTTCGCTCCCTGACATGGGGTTTGATAAATGACAGTTCTTAAGAACTACAAATGCCTTTTTTTGTCAGCATGGCCAACAACTAGCTTTTCATATGCTACCAGCTTCATCAGTCTTCAGGTAGGAAACAAATCATGACACATTCCCCACAGGTCAGAATAAATGTTCCACTGTGGGACTTCTTTATCATTACTAAAAATGTACCTAAGAAGAAAGTACCCAATATTCATTCTGCAGAAATCCTTCAAAAATTCCCTTTAGTCTGCTTTTGCTCTATGGTCCAGGACATAGGTTACGGGAAGCAGAGAAATCTATGCCTACACTGAGCTCTTTTTTGGAAAAAAAAAACAAAAAAGGTTGAAAAGTTGAAATTAAACAAAAGACACATCATCTACAATGAAGACACATCATCTACAATGTTGTTTTATTTAATCAGTCATGATAATTTTGGTTAGGCTGCACAAGAGTTTAACTTCTAATCCTTTGTTTGCAATTACCCATAATTGTCTTCTGATAAAAATTTCCCGTGCGTGGTTTAACCCATTACTGAATTTTCTTCTCTTAAGTTTAAGTGAAAACAGTTTCAGCCTCTTTCATGAGGAAAGCGAGGGGAATTCCTGTTTTCTTACCATCTTGTCTCCAGAGCACCTCAAACCTGAACAATGAGTTGAAATAGAAAATTTCTAATTTAATTAAGTGTCAAGACTTTGAAAACATCTTGGTAGATGCATGAAGTCAAGGCATTCATGCCTATATTGGGTTTGCATGGCAAGGTTTGGTAATGGGGGGGCTACTGAGAGTGGCTTCTGTGAGAAGCTGCTAGAACCTCTGCTAGAACCTCTGCTAGCCAAGGTTGAGCCCATCAGTGATGGTGGTACCATCTCTGGGATAACATATTTAAGAAGGGGAGTGGGGAAACATTGTGCAAGAGAAAAATGCAGCCAGAGAGAAGAGTGAGAATATGTGAGAAAACCAACTCTGTAGACACCAAGGTCAGTGGAGAAGGAGGGTGAAGAGGTGCTCCAGGTGCCGGAGCAGAGATCCCCCTGCAGACCCCAGTGAAGATAATGATGAGGCAGGCTGTCCCCCTGCAGCCCATGGAGATTAACACTGGAGCAGTTATCCACCTGCAGCCTGTGGAGGACCCCATGCTGGAGCAGGTGGGTGCCCAAAGAAGGCCGTGACCCCATGGAAAGCCTATGCTGGAGCAGGCTCCTTGCAGGACATGTGGACCTTGGAGAGAGGAACCCACACTGGAGCAGGTTTGCTGGCAGGACTTGTGACCCTGAGTGGGATCCGTTCCGGAGCACTCTGTTCCTGAAGGACTGTATCCCATGGAATGAACCCACACTGGAGCAGTTCATGAAGAACTGCAGCTTGTGGGAAGGACTCATGTTGGAGAAGCTTTTGGAGAACTGTTTCATGTTGGGTGACCCCATGCTGGAGCAGAGGAAGAGCATGAGGCATCCTGCCACTGAGGAGGAAGGAGCAGCAGAGACAACATGTGATGAACTGACTGCAACCCCCTTTCCCCGCACTTCTGTTGTGGGGAGGAGGTAAAGAACTCAGAAGTGAAATTAAGCCCAGGAAGAAGCGGGGAGCAGTTGTTTAAAGATTTGGTTTTATTTCTTACTATCCCATTCTGATTTGATTGCTAATAAGTTAAGCTACTTTCCCCAAGTCAAGTCTGTTTTGCCTATGATGGTAATTGCTGAGTGCTCTCCCTGTCCTTCTCTCAGCCCATGAGTCTCTCATTGTATTTTCTATCCCCTGTCCAGCTGATGAGGTGAGTGATAGAGTAGCCTTGGTGGGCACGTGGTATCCCGCAAGTGTCAACTCACCACAGTGCCACATCAAGGGAGGATCCATGATGGCTTTACCACCCAAAAAACCACCAGCCTATGGATGTCAGACCCTCTGTCTCGAGTTGCTCCGAGTTCTCCTGAGCCACTTGTCTGTGAACAAGGACTGTCAGCCAAAATCTTCCACTCTTTTGCTAAGAAAGTGGGCATTTTCTTTAAAAATCATCTGTGGGAAGCTGTGGTCCCCCTTACCTATGGTTTTGAGCTAGATCTATCACAGTGAGAGTCCTCAGGCTCTTCACCGTTGCTCACAACACACATGCACACACTACAACATGGTCCTGTTGAGCACAAAACCACCTACCAGCGTGTGCTTAGTCACAGCATGGCTGCCTAAAAGCAGATTCCGAGGAACCCACACCATACACCACCTGACGAGCCCACGGCCAGCTGATATTCACTTCTGAGTAATGAAACAGGATTGCTCAGCAACAGCTTCTGCTTTGCAAATAGATACTGGGAGCCATCATTTAGCCAGTTATTATTCCAGTTAATGGGGGAGCTCATTGCATTGTGGAAATTTTTTGATCAGTGTAATGAGATACTAAATCAATTGCCTTATAAACATCCATATATACTATATCAATGTTGTTGTCTTTATCAGTGAAGCTTGCTCTCTTCCCAGCACAACTGTTTGAGCTGACTAATTTCCCTAAAAATATGCTAACTGACATTAATTATAACCTTACCCTTCGGGTCTTTCTCAGCTCATCCCTTAACCGCTTTCCCCTTTTACCATGACTGAATCAGGCTAACTAACCTATAATTAGCAGTATGATTCTCATTTTCTTTGAATATTGATACAATATTATCACTGAGACTTGATTTTCTGGTGTTTTTCCATCATTCCAAGATTTGTTGAAAATTATCAGGGGTGCAGAAGTCAACTCAGCCAATTCTTTTATGACTCTTAGAAGCAAATAATTTGTGCCTGCAGACTTAACAATGTTAGCAGCTGTTGCTTAACATGTCAATAATTAGTGGGTCAGAAATTAGTTCATCAGTCTTATTTGACATAAACATATCATGCCGCTTTCTTCCAAACATAGTAAAGAAGTTATTCTTCTGTTTTTACATCATTAGAATTTTATCAGCTGCACCTAGCTGTGGCTAGATATTTCTGGGTTTATTTTTTTTAGTACTACTGTTCTTAAATAACTTAATATTGTCCTTAGAACTTCCAGTCAGAGACCTCCATTTTTGGCAGCATTATCTTCCCATATCTATTTCCCAAGGTGTGTGGCTCCTCCTTTGTAATTCTTACAACCTTTTTCCAGTTTCTCCATTTATTATAAATAGTTTATTTGTTTCTAATTATGACTTTCCCTTAGCAACCGAAAACAGTACATCCAACGTTCTTTTCTTTGATGGTGACTTTTGCACAGCTAATAAACCCTACTCAAGGGCCAACAATCTTCCACTGATGTTGCTCTGCACAAATATATTTCCCCAAGTTATTCTGCTCATAACTTTCTTGAGATGTGGTAAATTAAAGCTTTTGAATCTGTCCATGTTTGGGACTTGCCTGTGGTTGGCCATGCTAAATATAATTGGGCCTTGAACGCCAGTCTCTTGGCAACCCCCAACTTCCAATTCAGCAACTTTCATCTTTATTTCTTGAAGTGAAATCCAAAGTATTTACCTTATGCTGGCTGGCTTTTAAGTTATGTAAGTGGCTTTTACCAACTTTTTGGAGAAAGTGGTTAGGTCACAATCCCTTTGAATGTGGAAGACAAGATCAGATCTCTTTTAGAAAGATGTTCTTTGATCTGGTTCTGTAAAAACATTACCCAGTCTGCGCACAGGGATGGTCAGCCTAGGTGAACATGGAGGTCCCTTCTGGCCAGAAAGCCTAAGAGTCTCTGAATGATAAAAAAAACTCTGTTGATGTTTAATTGTTAACTGCAAATCTTCTGGTTCCGAATTTCCCTATAACAGTGCAGGTTTGAATTCTGCCCATTGTAGAAACCTGCTTAGGTGTAATTCATCAATGTAGTTGCTAGGTTTCTAACCATTCTAAGCTAAAGGGTTGGCCCTTTTCATGTTCCTCTTATTCTCTTCTTCCACTCTGCTACCTCAGTTGTATATTCTTAGACAGTATTAGTTGACACGCTGGTCCATAGGTGTTCAGGAATCCTCACTTCTGATTTATCTCTTCTTGCAGGTGCTCAACAATAGCACGAGAGGTAAAAGATGACAAGTTAGAACATCAGAAATTCCAGTTATACATCAGATTTTTTGATTTGGTTTGGTTGTTGGTGGGGTGTTTTTTTTAACCTTGAGAGTGGTCCCCAAGTAGGTTACACAATCTCCTTCCTAGAAAGTGCTCAGGACTCTGCTGGACATAGCCCTGAGCAATCTGATCTAACTAGACCTGCTTTGAGCAGGGAAGTTTCCGTACATGTTACCCAGAGGTCCCTTGCAACCTAAATTATTCATGGTTCTATGATCTACAGGACTGAGACTACGTAATTGTATCTTCCCTGTATAGTCCTACCTCTGAAACTCTTTCTTCTTCTCTGTCCTTCTTAATCACATCATAACCGGAGCTGTTAATATTCAAGTCGTTAACATCTGAGTGGGTCAATGTCATTGATAATGTCAGGGAAATTAAAATGTCTTTTTATTAAGGCTGTTCCATTTCTTCAAGTCTTTTCCTCACTAGACTGCAACCCAATGCTTCATAAAAACAGAGTATTTCAAAACATGTCTTATTTCAGGTGTTACTATGCCATAGTACTGCCATAGAAGTATTCTAATGCTGCTCATGACTTCTTATAAGATATAAAGACATAAATAGCACGTAACAGAATTAATGCTTTGAAGGGGGTGTTTGAATGGAGTTACACATAGGCAGATACATCTGTCTCAACTAAAGAGGTTTTGACTATACCATTCTCACACAATACTAGTTTTGGTACATCGCTCCTTCAGGCCTATATAAATGAATGCACTGGACAAGGCAGGTGGAGCACGATAACGTATGCAGGGATTTCTTAGCTTTGACAAGCTTGCCTTTGCAATATAAATGTAAACCTGGAATGTATAAAAAATATGCTTGTGGATTATATAATCCTTTTTTTGGCACATTCTGATGGACTAAATACTTAAGAGTGTTGCTAATAAACTCCACAGCTTTTCAATTGAGTTTGCCAGAACTGAAATGAGATAACAGAAGTACATTAAATAACCTTGAAGAATATTTCAAAATCCATTGAATGTTACACATGATGCAATTTCAAGGTGAAGTACTTTGAATTCTAGAAGTTACAGTAGTTCAAAGACTAGAGCTTAATGATGAAGGATGACAAAACACAACAGGGACTGCAGCGTGGACCAAATAGATTTTTAGGAGACCATAATTGCACAAGTAGTCCATCAGCTTTCCTGAAGGTATATATAAAAAGAAACAACTGGGTTTTTTTTTCCTGGTTCATACACTACTAATACAGTATGCACTCACACACAGGTATATATAAGGTGTCTAAAGTAGTGGTCTTGAAAGGTAAGCTAAACAAGTGTCTTACACCAAAGCGTATAATCTACTGTGAAGAACACAGGTATTATGAAGAACACAGAGATAGAGAAAAATATTTATCAGCAGAGTGACTATAGTTTTTATAACCTTAATGTATTTCTGAAAGGAAAAAGCCCCTGCACCTGTGAGACTTTTTAAGCATGATTTCCTATTAATAAACAAGCTTAAAATGCATTCATATGCTAATAAACAATGTTTCCCACTATACTAACTAAAATCAAGCAAGAGAATGCTCAAATTAACATTACAACTGGAATACAGTGAATTAATACATTTTTAAGATGTAGGGTGAAGAAACTGCACTTCAGTTGAACACAAGTGGGATTCAGATTATGAAATTACTTGTCTGAGCCTTAAAATGCATAATAATGGCAATATAACAAACATAACCTTCTTTCAGCCTCTTTGAGGCAGCTGATAGACTTATGAAAATTACTGTTTATTGAGCAACTCGCACAATTTTCCATTATTTGACATAATTGCTCTTGTTTCATTCAAAATAGCTTAAAACCCTCTGTTTCCCTTTTTGGCAAGCTAATACTTTACAAACAGTTTCCAATCCTTGCAATGCAAGATGATTTAAGATAGCAATTTCTACATATTTGGATGCATACAAGCTATTGCGCACAAACTTATAGTTTCTAAACATTATAAAAACTTCTCACTAGTAGGCAAGTTATGTATAGGCTCATTTGCAGAGTCTTAAACTGTCATCTGCTTTGGATTAGCTGCAAAACAGCAGAAGTCTAACTTTTGCTGGTCCAAGAGGAAACTACCTGTGCTGCTCGCCTTTATGGATGGGACCCTTATTTCTCTGGAACTACCCAAACATATTGAGGGATGTCACATCTTGAATCTCTGAAATATGCTGTTTCCTCCCCTTTTGCTGTCCCCTTTGACTTCAGGAGATTATCTTCATTTTAGTTCCATGTCAAACCCTGAAAAATGAACTCTTTTGATGAAAAATGAACTCTGATGGCAGTTTGCATATTGTGACCCTCTTAAAGCAATGATAGAAGCATCTCAAAATACAAAGCTTTCAGTATAAGGAAGAGATTACTGCACAGCTCTTTTATCAAATCTCATACAGGAAAAGAAATGAGTTGCTGATGGTTTCAGTTTCTCTCATTTCCTTTGGCTGCTTAGTTTCATCAATGACCTACTTCACCTATATTTTCTCTGACTTTATTGATATTCCAAGTGTGCCTGTCAATATTTTGCATGCTCTCAATGATTCTTCAGTCATTCCTGGTCTTATTAGCAGCAAAAAGGTTGGGGAAATAAAGTAAGCTTGTTCACCCTACCTAGAGGAAGGTAACCTCTGGCAAAAAAATTGTCTATAGTTCTATTAATAAGAAATCAAGTTAAGCAACAAAAACCAGTGTTAGCAAGAGTGTGGCATAGGAAAATGCGGAAAGATAGGCTTGAGTACTCAAACTTTGTTTGAAGGGGCTTACTTATTTACCATTTTCCCTGCTCTCTCTACATAATCGCTTCAAAGAGAAACTAGTTATTCTCAATAATTGTAAAAAACCACACAAAAGTGATCATAAATTGTCAATTTAACCACTTACATCATTATTTCTATTTTTCAGCAATGTGTTTAATTTATTTTATGTTGCATATAAAAAATGAGGCATTTAATAGCAAAATCTTCTATTTCACATGTCAGGGTTTTTTTGATAACATTTCCACACAGTGGAATTGCACTGCAGAACAGACTACAATCATGTACTTCCATTTTCAGCCAGTTTTTATTTTTTTATTAGGAGGACTCTTGTAATATTTTATGCTGTGGGAGGACTTGATCTTTAAAAGATGTGCTCTCTATTCTGGTCTCAAAGGTCATAATTTTTTCAGTTAGCATAACATAGAAAAAAAAATGGGTGAATCTATAGGATGCATGGGCAGGAACATTTCAGTACATCAACATATAAACAAGCTTAGGTGTTTGTAAGCTCATTGCCTGAATTTAAATTTGATATGTTTAATTTCCTTGTATATTACATTCCTTCCTCATCAAAGAATCACATTTTATTTAAACAAGTTGTTAAACCAGAAGCCCTGAGAACGAAGCCCTTTCCAAATGCACTGGATACTTTAATCTTCATGTCACAAAACTGAGGCATTGTATATTAAATAAAGCTTGTTCCCAGTTTAACTGGAACATCCTGTTAATTAAATAAACAGCCAATTAAATAAACGTAAGGATTGAAGTTTAAATTTAGTCTCCCTTGCACTATAGTAACAACTGCTTTTTTCTCTGAATCAAAACTAAACAAGCTGTGCCTGAGAGCCCTAATACAGGTCGCATTCATAGGCAACTGTTAGGACTTGCCAAAATGGGCCCTGAGACCAGGAGAATTTTAGATCTCAGTCTTTCCTGAGGGCTGGAATGTTTTTCCAGGCCATTGCTTCTACGAGCTGCCATAGGTACCTGCTATAAGATATCCTTTAATCTCCAGAAGTTCTTGCCATACTGTGAGATGAGAAGATGTGTGATGTCATTCTCAGCAGGCTTTGGTAGACTCTAGTGACCAAAGACCTAACCAGAAGTAATGCAGAAGCTGCCCCAGGCCATAAGAGGAGAGAAGTCTGTCCAGTTAGGACGAAACCCACCAATGCTTCTCAGTGCCTAAGAAGGTTCCTAGACTGGATTTAAGACATCCAAACACAGAAAGACAAGCATGAAAGCTCCTATTAATTAACCTAAATTCTATAGGCCTCCAGGGTTTCAGGTTTCCAGGTGACACCTGAGAAGCTTTGAGAGGGTTTACTAATTCAGGCCCTGGAAGACAGTCCCAGCCAAGACCCAAGAGAAACACTTTCCCCTTTTTGTCTTGTTTGATGGACAAGTTGTTGGATAGTTTGTTGTCTCAGAACATATTTATTGAATCAGTCTCTGCACAGAATTGGATTGCGGGCGCTTATGACCTTTGAAAGGTTAGGACAGTCTCTCCCTGCCTATTAGATTGCGACTACTTTTAGAGCTGCTTAGTGGTTAGAGCCCTCAGTCAGAGGTGGAGAGGGTGCAGTCCATTTCCGAGTCCTGCCTTTGATATGTCTATGTGCTTCCATCTCTCCTGTCGTGGAAACAGCACTGTAGACCAATATTCCCTAGTAGATGGCAATTCTCAATGACTCCTGAACGTGTGAAGTAGAAAGAGAGAATACTGCTTTAACTGTATGATGACTGCAGTCTCACAGAAGAAGTCATTCCTGCTCTTGTTTTCTCAGCTCCAAGCCACTGCCAATAAATTTGGCATACTGGTATTTGTTTCAAAACTCCTAATACAGGCCTGGGAGCAGCTATATTAATCCAGTGCTCCTGTGTCTCAAATGAAGTGATAGAAAAAAGATGTTTTTCTTCTCCTTCTCTTACACAGACACTTCATAATTCTTCTGGACAAGGTGGAACTGGTTCAGAAGGTATTCTGTTCTACTGCCTTTATCCTGCTACATAGAGAATCATAGAATCATAGAATGACCAGGTTGGAAGAGACCCACTGGATCACCAAGTCCAACCATTCCTATCAAACACTAAACCATGCCCCTTAGCACCTCGTCCACCTGTGCCTTAAACACCTCCAGGGAAGGCGAATCAACCACCTCCCTGGGCAGCCTGTGCCAGTGGCCAATGACCCTTTCTGTGAAAAATTTTTTCCTGATGTCCAGCCTCAATCTCCCGTGACGGAGCTTGAGGCCATTCCCTCTTGTCCTGTCCCCCGTCACTTGGGAGAAGAGGCCAGCACCCTCCTCTCTACAACCTCCTTTCAGGTAGTTGTAGAGAGCAATGAGGTCTCCCCTCAGCCTCCTCTTCTCCAGCCTAAACAACCCCAGCTCTCTCAGACGCTCCTCATAAGACTTGTTCTCCAGCCCCTTCACCAGCTTCATTGCTCTTCTCTGGACACGCTCCAGAGCCTCAACATCCTTCTTGTGGTGAGGGGCCCAGACCTGAACACAGTATTCGAGGAGCAGTCTCACCAGTGCCGAGTACAGAGGGAGAATAACCTCCCTAGACCTGCTGGTCACACCGTTTCCTGCAGTGTGAAAAAGTAAGTCAGAGTCTTCTCATGAAGACCATGAACCTGGGCCTCCTGTGTCCTGAATGGGTTGCCTGGCTCCTGAAGAACAGAAAGGGGGTTTGCTTGCACTCTTCTGATAGAGTAATGCATCCTTCTTTTTCAAAGGAGATGATGAAGGTGCCTGTTAGCAGAACAAGCTTCTAGACTGTGAATCCTGAGGGAAAGCAGGTACCTATCAGCACAGAATAAGCTGCATTCTAGAAAGTGGACAGACTGAAGACAGGTTTGTGCTGGCTTTTCTCATAGACTCATGTAGGTGGCTCCCTCCTCAATGTGCTGATTGTCAAAATTTCCATTCTGAAGCATTGCATTCCACCCATTAACTCTGCAAACTCTATGTTTATCGTCTCTTGCTTTCTGGTGGCCTTGTAAAGCCTTAATTATGACAGCAGTCCTGCTATAGCCAGTATAGTCTAAATGAACCAAGCTTTGTGGAGAGACTGTTTTCTATTGGAGCAACTCATAACAGGACAAGAAAGCAGGCTGTTGGGCCTTTTTGAAGCTCTTACTGTTTCTTTTCTATCAATATTTGGATGTAATGCAAGGTATTTCTCTGTCTACAAAACTTGTCTTATCAATTTACGTCATGAATGTATTGCCACCTTTCCTAGATTTTAAAATTTGACCTGTACAACCCATTTGGGGAATATTCCATGCCAGGATTATTTTCGTTTCTCCAAGTGAGTTGTGGCTGAGGCCATATAAGCAAGACAGCTTGTTTTCTCAATGTTTTGGTACTTTTGTACCTCAGGCCACTTAGTGGAGGGTTTGGCCTTAGTGGTGCCCAATGTCTCTAGAGGGACTACATTGAAACAATTTCATAATTGTACCTCCAGAGCCTCAGTATAACTCCTAACAATATCTTCGGTACTTCCTTGCTGTTTATGTAATACACCTTTTTTTTGGAGCTCATCTTGCTTTTTAATATGTCAAGTATCATTTCTGCATCAGTATTTAATGTGGTTAAGGAGGAATGTCTTGGCATTCTTTGATCAAACACAGGGCTATGGGGGTTCTCTCACCATAAACCGTGTTGTTCTCTTTGCCAAGGGTTCTATCACCCCAGATTTGGGCTGCTCATTATTTCACCTGCCTCCCTGGTGGCTACTTCAGCCTTAGGCAATGGATCACACAGTTCTTCTGGAAGTTTTCTGGGGTTCCCCAGGAAGGCAGCCCATGCCATTTCCTAGGGCACTAAGATCCCTTCCTTCAGCAAGCTCTTTGCCTCCCCTCTGGTAAAACGTAAGACCCTCTTTCTGAGAAAATCTCTCAGCAGTAACACGTGATTCAGTACATCAGATTTGCTTACGTTTGACCATTTTATCCAGTGTTTTCCCCACTCTGGCAAGTATCTACAAAACATCTGCCTGTCACAAGTAAAATCTACTTATATCACTAAGCTGGTGAGTAGTACCTGTGTGTGCAATAATCAAGATTTCAGCCAATTTCTCTTTGGCCATCTGGCAGCTTGGGGCATTTGCTGAGCATGGGAGATGCAGTCTGAGTTCTTCACAGCATTTGCACCCGTGCTGTGGGTGGCAGGCATATGTCCATAGGTGCCTCAGGTAATCTTTTGCACATCATCTTATCATAATACAAGTGTCTTGCAGTATCACTTTGGCAAATGCAACCCTGCTGCACAGTTGTGAATTTCAGTGATACTCCACAGGGGAAACCTCACAGAGCTGCAGTCTTAGCTGCAAGGAAACTTGTTTCCAGGTATCTGTCAGCTTTTAGGTTTGTGCTGTATTAGAAATATACATAATGTTTAGCATGACCTATTTCAACATGGATCATGTTTCCTCTTCCTATGAATGCTAACTTGGAGATCTGTTTTCACTCCTTCCTTTGTATCTTCATATTGTTTCTCCAATTTCAAGGCTTTTCTTTCATCAGCAGACAAAAAAAGTGGCTGAATAGTTGCTGAAATTCACTCTTAAACCTGAGCTTTCAAGTTCAGTCTGTCTTTCTCAATAATTGCTTACCTTTTCTTCATGATCTGCCATCAAGTATTCCCCCCCCCCCGCAATCTTAGAGAGTGTTCTTATTAACCTCTTCTTAAAAACCTTCTTGTCTGCTGCTATCTCCTAGTTCTATTCTAGAAAATCCCTGCCTCTATATGGTCTTCTTATGTAATTTTCATGTTTCAGTTAAAAACTGAACTAGTTTCTCTATCCTTGCCTACACACTGCCTCTGTCTTGCTCCAAAACATTTAGATTCTCTTCTGATTTAGCCACAATAGTTTCCTATTTCAGATGTCACTCAGCAAGTTTTTAAGAGAGAATCACAGGCGATACATTGCAAACTGATCTATCAACATCAAATATCTATTATTATCAATAAAGTCTAGGCAAAGCTAATCTATAAATGCATAGCAAAGTTTTCACCGTGAGCAAGGAATCAAATCCCACCATATCAGAAGTAACGCAGGCTCACACAGAGGGCACTACCTCCTCATCTAGCTGCAACCAGCCTGGCTGGCTGGTGATTTGACTCAGATGAAAACTGCCCTCAATAAATTTGTGTGACATTCAGTATAAATTATGAGACTCTGTAGGCAGAAAGACAAAGAATATTTAGCATTTCCAATTTGATTACTTCCAGTACAATGATTAGGTCTCATCTATCAATACTTTTGATGATATATTAGAGTGCAGAGAAGATACTCCACTCAACTCTGAAAATATTGTGCTGCTCTCCTGTTTTTCTTGTTAACCACAAGACTAAGCTGCAAGCATGTAAAAAAACCTGGAGCCTGTAAAAGCCTCTAGGTTTTAGATTTTTGCTGAACTTGTTTGGAAAACACTTAAATTAGATCCAATTAGTTTTTAATCAATCTAGTTGAAGAAATTATTCTTTTGGCTGCTTTCACATGAAACTTAAAAGCAAATTATAGCTCTTTGATTGCTACAGACCAGAAAAAAATACTTCCCCATTCTCACTCATAGCAGCCTACTTCTCTATTTTTAATCAGAGATGTTGAGTAGTTTGTCCTGGGCAATGAAAGGCGTGTATAGAAACTGATTTGGAATTCATTTCCGATAATGTTTAACAGGCAACAGATACAGGATGGATTTTGCTTTCCAGACAGCTCTTTTTTTAAATGCCATGTATAAACTGTGATTCAGACAAAAAAGGCTCAGGTGTGAATAATGTTTGATCTAAGGCTGGCAAGCACAACTGCAGTCATTAAGCTGGGCTTTTATGAGGCTCATTGCATGCTCATAAGCCAACTTAAAACAAATCTGATAAAGCTGCAGATTTTACTAAACTGGCAGAATCAAAATGAAGTTACAGGAGAAATCAAATTCCATGTTAATAAATTGGCAGTACAGGAAAATGAAATTATCAGTTTATCAAAGAATGATACATACAAATAGACAAACACATGGGAACAACTCCTTTACTTAGTCACATAGAAAAATCAGTTAGAACATGGTAATCATAGCAGCAGTGGTAAAGGTATGGGCTTAAATTTTTCTAATTTCCCATAAATGTTACAGAATCAGTCCTGATATCACCATTCTTACATAACAGTCCATTCAGCTCTATTTTTATTGTGTCATCAGATCTTAAATTAACTTGGTGACTGTCAGCAGCAGAGCAGGGAAGGACAGACAGTTTTGTCTAATCTCACTGGAGAAACTTCAGTCTGTGCCAACAAATCTATTTCCCATTCTATTAATATAAGACCTATTTAAGCAAACAAAAGTGAATGAAATTTGCCAGCCATGAAAACTAAGCCTTATTAAAAAAGAATTATTTCCTTCAGGGAAAACCCAAGCAAAGGTTTTCTTGAAGACTAGGGCTACAAAGAGGCTCAGGGACACTGTGAATAACATTCACACTTGTGGGAGAATATATGTGCTTTGAAATAAGGGGAAATTCAACTTTAAAAGAGGAAGCTTCTTTTGGACAGAGGGTGCTTGCTGTAAGAAGCACTTACATATTACTGGTAGGAAAGGGTTGATTTTCTGTGATCTGGACTTTGTGCGTATGGTGGAAGACATGCACTGAAGACAAAGGAAAGACATTTCCTTGTCAAGATCCATTCTGGAACATTTTTCTGCCTCTGAGACAGGAAGCCTGGAGAATGAAATAAGGTACTCCCAAGTGTTGTAATAATGCTTTCAGTTGAGTGGGTTTGCTTTTTTTATTTATCTGTTAATGATTTGAGCAGTTACTGTGGCAAGCCTTTGAAATGCTCCTATAAACAAGTGGGAGTGTGCATTTGTAAAAGTATAATTGCTATTATTGAAGAAACTCCACAGCTGCTCTCTATTTCATTTGAGTCATAGCTGCTAATTTCACACAAGCCTTATTCCCTGGAGCAAGCTGACCACTCCGTCGCAGAATGAGCCAGAGTTCATTCTATAGTGGCATCAGCACATGAATTCCTGGAGCAAGATATTTAGAATCAGAAACTAGCCAAAAGGACCAAAGTGGATCTGCAGGGCATGTTACAATTATGCATAAGGGCAGTGATCTTAATTTATACCAGTAGATTGGAGAATCACATTCTTTCTTCCCAGCTACTGTAATTCTGGTGGTTGAAGCGAGGGATCCAAAACCAAAAGGCAAACCCTCTTCCTTTAGCTGTGTAAATTAATGTGCCACAAGGAGCATTGTGAGAAAACCAGTATGTGTCCCTGGAGTTATTTCTGCACTGGAACTGAGAACAGGAGGGCTTGGCTTAGTTAACTGTGATTCTGAATATCACATTGTCATTTAATAATCGAGATTTATTTATCACAAGAAGTAGTTCCTGATCAGTGATCCTCCTGTTTAAGAAGGAGTATGAGTTTTGTGTCATATTTCCAGCTGGCTTTGAAAGACTTTTATTGAAAATAAGGAGTGTAATACCTGAGGACTAAACATAGAATGTATTGTATGGCTGCTAATCCTTGTTAAATGTGTTTGAGTGCAGCTTAGAAATCAATTAGTTTAATCCTTTTGCATGTAGTACGTATCTTGCCATCAGAGATGCCCTGCAAACTGTTGTTTGAGGCTAGGCCTATACAGCATTGTGTAGCCATGCTGCCATTTCCAGACAAATTGTCTTGTGCAGTATCAGGAGGCTCAGAAGAGGGAAAGCCTGGCAGCAGGCATTTGAATTCCCTCTTCTGTGCAAGGGCTTTTGAGGAAACTCCAGCAACTGACTCATCTGTTAATCACCTGGCATCTCTAAATTCTGACCTGTGTGGGAACAAGGGTGTACTCCTTCTCTGTTTCATTGCAAAATCGAACCTGTTAGTGATCTGGTGAGAAGCGAATCAGGCAATTGCTGCTTCCCAGCTGAGATGTTTGCTTGACTAACCTTGAGGGAAGTGTGATGTCATACCTGTGATGCAGAAGTGGTTCAACCAACTTGCCAATTCTGTGGCCAGGTGTAGCTTAAGTGTATGGAAAAATATGTCAATCTGACCCGTCCTTTAGGTGGAACTCAGAATAAACACAACAGCTAATCCCAACAAATGTCTCATTCTGGTTGATGACGTCCTTCCTCTCCAAATTTCCCCCACAGTTTCACTTGCGTGGAGTACATCTTCGTGTCCTATGATTTGTGCAGTGGGACTGTGCATCTTGAGGCAGCCACTGTACTGCCGTTCAGAGATACCTGCCCTTTAGTTGCGGATGAAGAACTTTGCTTGCAGACACAGTGGAATGCTCCGTGATCTTTGGACCAAAGGTATTATTTAAATTATTGATGTTGTTTATTTTTTATTAAACGAGCAGTTTCTGGATGTTAGAGCAAACTGATCCCAGAATCATAGAGAAAGTCATAGTTCTCCAGAAGATGTTATATATAATAAAGGGATGTTACTGAAAGGGGGATAGTAGGAAGGAATAACAAATGAATTCAGAAATAAAAAATTAGGACAACAGTGGTGAGGTTTTTTTGTGGTGCAATTACAACATAATTAAACAAGAAGCCAACAATTTTAAAATGTAATTTAGAGTAAAAGATTATTCTAAATGAGCAACAGAAAAAGTTGGGCAATTATTAAAACAGTGCCACTTTCTACCTGGAGAAGCACATAGGAAACACAAGTTGACTGGGCAATGGTATTTTTTTCAAATGGGTCCCATGTTGGATATTTATGCAGTTGTGTGGCTTAGTACTTGGGCAGAGGGCATCCTAGAATTCTCTGACCTTGCCACATTAAGGGAATTTTCTTAAGTTGTGATTTCCTTTGACAACATTTATTCAAATTAACCTATATTTGCAACATGGGAGAAGGCTGGTAAATGCATTTTTAGCACAACTTCATTTAGAAGTCTCTAGGATAGCTTTCATTTCAGCGATGAAAAGTCTTAGTCACAGATGTCCTGTCTCCAGGCAGCTTGCAGCACTGCCCATGGAGCTACTCAGTGTTGCACAGGGTGGAAATTTTAGAAAAATTCCCTACGCTAGAAAAGTCAAAAGAGTAGATTACTAGTTCAGTGGCCAGTTTTGTTTTGAGTTCGTTGTGAAACACGGGGGAGGAGAATCTCCCCATAGAATAATATGTACCTGATATAAGAAAATAAATTAATTGCGCCTAAGAAAATGTAAGAAAGGAACATTTTGAAAGGAGCTGAAGAGCAGTGGAGGAACATAGGAGTCAAAAAGCAAAGATTTGACAAAAGTCTTTCAAGAGATAATGACTACATCCAAAAATGAAAACAGGAAAAAAGAAAGCAAATTAAAAGCCAGGCAAGTACATAAGATACAAAGCTCTTTTTTACATGCTGGATTCACATGCTAAATTGGGAGGAACAAGAGACGGAAAGCACAAGCCAATCTCAAAATAAGTTGCACAGGGCTTTCTGGCAATTGTCTTCAAAAGCAAAGGGAATGAAGTTGCCTTTTTTCATGAACATCGATCTTAACAGTTCTTCAGGGAAGGAATCCCCCTGTATGCAGCCAAGCATGAACCGCCTCATGACTTTTCTCAGACTGGTTTGGGTCAAACCTAAGCAGTCATCAAGAGTAAAGTGCATGTACTCATACAGTTTCTTCTCCTTTCAGATACTGGACTGCAGAGATAGTAAATAAAGGGTTGAGTGTGACTACTGACTGCATAGTGACATAATTTCAATTAATAAACTTCTCCATTTGTCATCTCCGACATCTACATATGATTTGTAATTGTAATTGTGAGTCATGGGGACACCTCCAGGAGTGGCTGACAAAATCAAAAAGCCAAGGAAGTCGCACCACGATAGTGCTAGCCTAATTTAGTAAGGGAAAATGATTACCTCCCCATGGACTGACCTCACATTTCTGGATGTCAGAGATAATTTTTAAGCCCTGCGTCTTCAAACCACTCCCATCTCATCAGTTATCACTGGCATTGTGAAAAAGTGCCACATCCACAGCTGGATGCAGCCACCAGGTAAACAGAAAAACTACATATCCATACACCGACTGACAATGCTCTGAAGCGGAACAGAGTGTTCATGCACTGGGCTATGGCCAGGAAGAGGGCAGTTTGGTCTGCACCATTTACCAGCTGTGGGTTGTACCCTGAAGCAAGTTATGTCTTTCCCCTCTTGTCCTCTTTGACTGCTAAACAGTTCTGGGACATACACAGACTTTCAATGGCCTGCAGATATAAAAGAGAAGTGAGCACAGAATTTGTATTGAATATGCCAAAGAAATAGTGTCAGCAGCCAACATGGAAAGTATGTAATTCTTCCTCCCCTCAGTCTTCTGGACACTGGCTCCAAGGATTTGCTTTTGCTGGTTAAAGGCATCTTGCAAAAAAAGTGGAAGAAAAGCTGCTGGCAGCACTGAAGTTTTATTGGCCTAATTCATGATTCAGCAACTGTCTATAAATCAACTCATGTAAGAGAAGCAGTTTGTCTCTCTCAGTGACCTCTCTCTGCAGCAAACGTGGGTGTACACCCCTCTGCAGACTCACGGGATCCTTCTTCATGCAGCTGTCTCCAGCAACATGATTCCCTGGAAGACAGCAGCCAGGAAATCATGTAGGATCTTTGAGACTTCTGTCCCCACAGCTCCAAATACAACCCATAAAGAAAGGCAAGCAGTGTTAGCTGGTATTTTTGCCAGGGTTTTATTTCTCTCTCTCACTCTTAATTTCAGTTCTGGTTTTGGTCTTTGCTGCTGTGAGACTGTCATTGCAAAACATACCTAGCTATAGCAGTAAACTCTCTCTGCTTCATTTATGTTTCCAGTTGCTAGATTGTTTTAATTCCTTCTCTTACACACCTGCTATCCCCCTTTTTTAACTTGACTGGAAGCAAAAATTCTTATTCACAGAAGGGAAATATGACTGCTGAGGAGCTTCTGTAGTTTTCAGTGCCTTGGCACAGGCAATTGTATTCAGGCAATCAGCAGTGTGGTTTAATTCAGTGGGGCCCAGGCTAGGAGGAAAACCCCTTCATAGTAGGGTGGCTGGAACAGAAAAAGAATGAACTGCCTACAATAACAGATTCTGCACAAACCCTCCCTACTCTTCTGCTACGACAGATGGATCACAAAGAAAATTATCCTCTGAGACATTTGGGCTTCTTTCTCTTCTCCTTTTCTAAGAAAAGGCAGGATGAATCCGGTCTTGAAAAAATACAATTCACAGTTCTGTACATTGTAGTACACACAGAAAAAAAACGTGTCAGCAGACTGAGGGGAATCCTGTATTAGAAGAAGAGACTCTGGCTTCCAGAGACCTGGCATAAAAGTAAAGACCTAAGTACACCACCTTAAGATAAAACATGACAAAAAATGGGAAACCATCAGGAAGCTTTACTATCAGTCAGGACACCCGACTGTTTTTAAGTAGTATGAGAGCTGACAAGTTTTCACATCTGCTCCAGCAAAAGAGGATTCTCTGGAGCTGTTTAAAGCAGGAGACAGAAGGAGCTTGGCAGGTGTGGTGCGAAGGCTTCTCTCAAATATATGGAAAAGGCACAGGAAAAAATACAAAGGTGCTGCTAAAATGCAAACCAGCAACCACAGGCCAGTCAGATGCAGGTGCTGTCCTATCACTAGTGCATGGGAATGACATTTGACTGTTCTCCTGGATTATAGGCCCTTGTACCACATGAACCCAAGCAGCCATTTGTTTTGACCACAAATTATGTGCTGTTTAGCCTCAGCTCTTTAAACCATACACAAGTTTACTGTCTTGAAGGACGTGTTCCTGTTACAAAACTGAAGGTCACACACTTCATCACTGCTGGTAGATGACATCATTGTGCTGTCTCCCACACCTTTTCCTTCTGTGTCACCCACTCCTCCCCCTCTACTTTCAGTTCCCCCATCTTCTTCCCCACACTGCCAATGTCAAGCATTTTCCCCATTCCTCTTTCCTCCACACCACACATTTTGGGTGCTTGTCCTGACTTTGTACCTCGAGGGCTCTGTGTTCCTCCCATGGAGTACTTTGTGTGCAGTAATCTTGCACCATATCACCTCTGGAAACCAGAGATCTGCCATTGCGTGCTTCTTGTTGCCAAAGGCTGTGAAGCCCACAGAAGTCCTTGCACCAGTCCATGGGAGAAGGTGAGATTAACTTTCTCAAGAGTCTCTCTCTTGCTAAAACTTCTTGTTTTACTACTTCTTTGGGACTACTGGAGAAGGTACTGGAGTCTTTTCAAGCTCTAACATATTTCTTTCATTCTTCCTTCTTACAGCATTATGGAGGTCTGCATATTCTTCATTTATGCTATGATACTTCACCCAGGTAAAGGGCACATTTTTAATTGTAAAAACTGTTCTGAGTATTTGTGTCCTGCTATGTGATACCTTCTCATCTACTAAGAAGCTCATTCCTTAGTCGTAATTAATCATTTCTGTTGCACAATCAAGGTCATATAGCCTATGTGACATGTATTTAAATTGTGTGCAAGGACTCTATAAAATATATAGTAAGTACTTTCTCTTGTCAACTTTACATCTTTACATTACGCTTATTTTATGTTGCTCTTAAATTTTCAGTTTAAATCTGTCTTTAAAATGTGTGTATTTCACCTCTGTATATCTTAAAGCAGAGCAGTATTAAACTGAAACCCGACAGTTATATATGGGACAACTGGAGTTTCAGGCAGTTGAGGAGAGAGTTTTTCAGTCTGGTGCTTTGAACCAGAAGAAAGACTAAATCTTCTCCTATTTTTGAACATAGTAGTGGTGTTCATTTGTTTCTTCTGGGATGGAGGATTACATTTCTCATTCCAAGAGAAGATGGTCCTCCCGGCCCATTGCCAGCTGTAATAATGGCTACATGCACTGACAAAAGCAGGAGAAAAATCATCCCTGATGTAACATAGTTCATGCTTTCTTTGCATGAAGGCATAATTGTGGTTATCGACTATTTCTGTTAACACCACCTGCAACAGAACAGTTTAATTTGACATTTAATCTGTCATTAAACTCTAGATTAATTACAGAACAGTTAAATCTGACATTTAATTTGTCATTAAGCTTTACGTTAATTCTTCAGTGAGACTGAAAGTGTTCACCTGTTTCTGACCTTCTGGTCACATATACCCTAGACACCACCACCATTTCCCACACAGTGTGCACTTTACTTTTTCTTCAAAACTGCAAGGCTGTGTTATTTTGTTAGGAGAATGAACTCAAGCTTTTAAAAAGAAATTGTGCAACTATCACCTTTGTGGCAGAATTTCACTGTGTTCAGGATGCTAAGTACAAAAATGGTTTGGACTTTTTGTCTCCATGTAAGTCTTCTAAAATATAGATGCTCACAACCTCTGTGTGGTAGGCCTTCCTTGGAAAGCAAAATGCCGGAGGAAAAATAAGAAACAGTTTTATGACGTAAACTCCACAAGACTAACTGAGTCAGTTTGAAGAACTGTGTGTCCTGTCATACCCAGTGGGTGAATTTGTGTCTAAATGCTGGTGGGTTTATTGCTACTGTTGTTAAGTGTTGCCTCTATGAGTGCAAATACTTGGTGTTCTTTTGTAGCTGATGGAAATCTTAATTTCTTCTCTCTCTTTATTGAAGGTATTGCTGCTAGTGTGCATCAGGTGAAGTCATTTCTCAATCACACTGCATACCTATCCTGCTATTTTCCAAACTCTCAGAAAACTGACATGAAGGATTTAAGAGTTTTTTGGCAAAAAGACACTGCTGAAGTGGTGTATGAAGTATACTATGGCCAAGAAAAACATGATAACCTTAGTCCTAAATATATAAATCGCACCAAGATGGATATGGACAAATGGACCTTGCAGTTGCTAAATGCAGGAGTTGTGGATGAGGGACAATATAAATGTATTATACAGCACAGAGATAACGGATCGCCAAAGGTCATACATACGTCTGAGTGCTTACTGCACATTATTGGTACGTCATCACTTCTAGCTGTCTGGTTGTGGGTTTTTTTAGGGGGGGGACTTCTATGTCACTTTGTTCAGTCCAGAAATGTGTGGTACTGTCCATAAGCCATTGAAGATGTATCTGTACTGGAGCAGAATTTCTAAAGATAGATAAAAGCATTCTCAATAGAAAATCCTCATCTCTGAATGTACACAGGTGAAAGCAATCAGGAGTAGAAAATGAGGCAATAATTTGCTCAATATTGCATTGTTCCTGATTCCCACCCTGTCATACTTCATAGTGAAAACTATTCTGCCTTCTTCCTCTTGCCTTCTGCAAGTTTTGTGGCTTTTAGGACTCTGGAAAATACACTTCTTTACTTGCGTCTTATGCACTACCTTCTATTAAAAGCAATAGAAGATAGCATCGTTGGTGGTAAATTACAATTGAAACATAACAAGATTTCTACAAACACACAGCTATTTTATGATCATATAAATTGCAGGGAGAATAAGAAAAGAGCATCTCATATGTGGAGGAGGAGAAATTCATATGCTCACTTAAAATAAGACTGAAAATATCTCTGAAGAAAAAACGCAGGCATTTCTGAGATTCAGCCTGATTTCTGGCTTGTTATCAGAGGAAAAAACAGAAAATCTCTAGACAAGGGAAAGGGGTTCATTGAGGAAGCAATCATTCCTAATATATTCTAATATTTTTAGTAGTTCCAAAAATATTTTCCTAATGTTTTTCTATTTCAAGCTGCCCTGCTAATAACTTTTGTCTGTATGCCTGTTTTCTGTCTTCCACTATGATAGTGTTATTAATTAATAATAACAGGTTCTAACTTCCACTGGTGTTTTCAGGCTTCAAAACTGCTTCAAAAGAGAACAGGCCACGTGTAACAGCAGCCAAAAATGAAGTACCAGGCCATCTGGGCCTATTTAGCTTTGTGCCACCAGCAAGCATTTTCTCAATTCACAGATAGAAAACCTAGACTGTTAATTTTGATTCTCCCAGAACCTACTTGACAAGTATTTTCAGCAAAGTTTTAGAACTCAGAAGCTTATAATGCATACCTAGCATCAAGGTCTCTAATTTGAGAGATGCTTAGCATCAACCATTCAGTTAATTCAAGCAGTTAAGTCAACTATCAGCTTAGACAACATGTTACAGAAGTCTCTTACTTAGGCACTAAAGCTCTCCCAGACCTTTTAAGGTTTAACTTTAGGAAGACTCTTTTAAACGATTTGCTGCTGTGTTCCTTCCAAATGACTCTGTTCAATAAGCTTCTAAAGGAAGGAGCAGTATAAAATCATATTTTATTAAAAAAAACTTAAAAACAGTTAGAATAAAAATGCAGATGTTGAAATGTACTTGTGCTTACCTACTGTTTCTTAATTAGAATCTCATATCATACATGGAGGAGAGCTGTACAAGAATGATAGGGCAGTCCTACAAAGCTGTATAGACCACTTGGTGACCAAGCCCATTCAGAAATATTGAAGTACCTTCTAATACAGTTTACATGTGTTATTTATACATATTACATTGAGAAAAAACATATAGATATATGTATATTACATGTACTGTGTACAGACATGTTTGTTTATACAAGAAGAGCAAACAGATAATTTTCCAGAAAGAAAGAAAGGCTTCACATTGGAACAATTTGGCTGTTAAAATAGACAAGGCAGAGACCATGGTGACAAGCAGCTTAACTGGAAATTCTGTTGCTATAGTGTGGCTCTAGTGCACCCTTTGGATGGATCAGTATGGGAAGTAGGTGAGGCTAGGGAAGCTATTTTAAAATATGCACTGTACAAACCGCTGGAAGTGAAACTAATGTCAGAATAGAGCTTAACATTTTGTCCTAATTTTAAAGGGAATGTTGAAAAACTTAAAAGTGTGCAGAAAAGCTCTATGAGAGGCATCTGAAAGCTGGAAAAAAATAGTCCAACTAGAGAGATTAAAAGATCAACCTGATTATCTTATACCACAGCAAACTGAAGAGTCTGGTTTTCAGAGTGTGGAAACCTGAAAGACATCTAAACTACTGGATAATAAAAAGATATGTTAATCAATTCAGTGAAGATATAAAAGCAGTCAGTGGCTGGAAGCAAGTGAGAAGTAAGGCATGTTATCACTTTAGAAAATGGAACAAAATCAGGTAGGATGATTAAGCCAATGAGAAAAGCATTAAGGGCTTGATGAATCTGCTGTCTCTTGAGGTATTTAATTCTAAATCCATAGCCTTTTTGGAAGCCATGTTCTCTTTACATACAGAAGACATCCTCAAACATGCTTTTCTGTTAACAATCCAAAGTTCACACATATGTAGCCCACACTCTGCATGCAACCAACATAACTTTTCAGCAAATTAAGGTTCCAGAAGCCATAAAGACAGAAGTGCTTTGATCAGGTGTATCCCACTATCTCCACTTGTTTATTATCAAGAAGATTGAAACTCTTAAGTAATTTGGATGATTGGGCAAGTTTCACAGCCGTGGATTACTTTCCTGCCCTCCCTGTTAAATGCCAAGGAGAAAACAAATATGCTAGGCCAGAAGCTGGAGTGATAAGTCAACTATGCAAGTCAGACCTTGTAGAGAAAGAGAAAGCTTGAGCTCTCCTGAGACAACTTAACTAAATTTTGGGGTGTGAAATAAATGGGACCTTTCCCATTTTGAATTCACAGTCATGGACTCTTGGGGATTTGAGTGACCAAGCTTCTCTCTGTGTGTAGGCATACAGCAAATAAAAGCAACATCATATTTCTTGATCCATCCATACTGAGAATTCTGGCAAGGATTAGAGCCTGGATTAAACACAGAGTGCATGTGCAGAAAAGTCAGACTCTCTTAGACACATTTTTCAAAGAATCCTTTCCCCCTTCTTCAATATTTCTCCATTTTGTCTTTAGTTCTATTGGCATTAAAATAATGAAGTATTTTCAATGAAGTCTTCAGTCTCTTCGGTCTGTTCTTGGGTTTTGTTGGTTTTGTTGTTGTTTTTAACTTGCTGCATGCCAGTGTGCAGTCAGTATTATATCTATATTCTCTCCTCCTTCTTTTCCATTACGGTCTACTATTTCTACTATGACCTTTTAACCAAACAAATTCTGGTTGTGAATATTTAGAGGATTAGTTAATAGAGAGTATCGGTTAAAACCTTCCATTTATCATTATTACTTTATGTTTAAACAATTCTTTCCAATCCTGTTTCACTAATTGTTTCTTGTCCAGAAAACTTGACTTTTTAAAGCAACAGGTATGGGTTTTTTTATGGACTGGGAGGAGTATCCCATGACATAAAGTAAAAGAACTTGTACCATAGTCACTTCCACATAAAATGTCAAGCTAAAGGAAACGTACTATCAAATTAAGATGAGTGAATTACTTTATTAGCTGCAAGACAATTACCCATAATACCAATAGACGCCAAGGATATTTCTACCTGTGCCAGCACTGCACCTCCAAATTACCCCACGTGAAGTGTCTCAGATGATTTCCTTCTCTACATTCCACAGTTAGAAGTTTGTGGTTTTCCCCTTACCTAATCAGGAGGTCAAGAGTAGGCAGCACTATGTCCCATTCCCATTTTGTACTTAAGCACAGGTTTGATTATTCTGGTGTCAATGGATCTAAAGGCGGTAGGAGAGACAGAGGCCCATTGTCTGCCTGATCAGACTTACATCCTTGAAATACCCTGTGGACAAGGAACAGCAAGTCTACATGTACACCAAAACCATAATAAGCCCTTTCTGGAACTCCCATTGTTTTCCTGGGAAATTTGTTTAGACTTGCTTCTGTCTGAAAATCTTAAATAATGGTCAGGAACTGTCACAAGATGTGATACGTCTGACTCATGATGCTTTCTTTCTGGTCTATTTCAGCCAACTATAGTCAACCTGAGATAGAATGGCTGCACGCTGGGGAACTAAAGCCCAACGAACCCTTGAATCTTTCCTGTTCTTCCAGCGGAGGTTATCCAAAGCCCAAGCAGATGACTTGGCTGATTTCACGCAAAAACACAACAGACAGTCCTATGGGCCACATGGAAGTCTCGCAAGATGCTGTAACAAAGCTGTACAGTGTTACCAGCAAGCTGAATATCACAGTTCCTACAAACACTCTTACTAATATTAGCTGTTTGCTTCACCTTGGAGAGCAGCTGGGGAGCCTTGGCTCAGTGCCACTAGGTGAGTCTCCGCTTGCCCATCCCGATGGTTGCCCAGGCAGGAGCAGGGCACACTGCAGTAGAGCTGATCATAGATAGCAGCACAATCAAGGCAGGGAATAAACCCTACAAGTAGCAGTAGGAGTCGGTTACAAAGCTTGTATGTTCTCCACCCTGTTCACCAGCAGCCATGGCCACCAAATTCCCTCTCCTTTCCCTATGGGAAGTCTTACTGGGGCAAAGAGAGGTCATGGAGAAGGAATGCTACTGCTACACAGTCCAGAACACAGTCCTCTTCATCACCTCCCTAGATGTTGCTGGAGTAGCAACAAAGCAACCTGGATGTCTGGATTAGGTGACAACAGGTCTCTGGAGGAGACATTTAGCTGTTCAGAGAGGTCACCAATTCACAGAATCAGAGAACTGTTGAGATTGAAAGAGGTATTTGAAGATCATCTAGTTCAGTCAAACCAGGGTCAAAAGGTAGCGCTGGGCCTTATCCAGCTGAGCTTTAAATATTTCCCAGGATAGAAATTCCTCCACCTCTCTTAGCAAAGTGTTCCAGTGTTCAACCACTGTGAAAGTAAAAAAGTTTTTGTTTGATGTGTAGGTGGTGCCTAAGCCGCTAATTTTAATCATTCCCTAAAGAGTGGCAGAAGGCTAAATAGAAGACTGCCTTAGACCAGATTTGGCTCACAAACTGCCAGATACACTGTGCTGAGTTTAACACTAAAGGCCATGAAATCTTGACTAGTCTTAGAAGCGTTACTGGTAGTGTTCATGGCACTTGACAGAATAAAGCACACATTCCAAAATTACTATTAGGGGAGGTTTTTTTCTCTAGGTCTGTGTCTTTTTTCAGACACCTCTTGCAAGAAGAAGCTGACAGCTCGAGTTCCAGTAGTATTTTACTGTTGGATTATCTCAGGGTTCCACATCCTTTAAACTAAAGCCGTATTTTATTTATCTCCTGGGACAGGAAAACATCTGATGGATTTTTGTTCATAAGCTAAGGCACAAATGAATCAAAATAAAGACAATTCCCACATGGCTTGCATATGTCTCTTTTAGACAATGCTGAAGGTGGAGAGCTGGGCTTCAACTGACAGGAACAGGGAGCCAAGAGGGAAAGGCAGCATTGTAGCAATGCCCACCAGGGTAGTGCAGGCATGCACCTTACTACTGCACATGCAAAAGGAACTTGCCACTCATTCTGAAAAAAGCTTCACAGGGCAGTTTTCTTCATATAAATTTAGCTGAAGGGTTAAATAATCAATGCTAGATATGGCAAAATGCCTCTGATGTCCTCACATTCCAGGATTTTAAAATAATACTGAACTACAACACTGAACTCTTCTAAGGTTTGCACAGCTTTACGTGTTGCTCATGAGTGTTAACATGGCTATAGTTACTATAGTACTGCATCCTCCTCTACCCTGTTCAATTCTTCCTCTCTCCTCCCTGACTTTATAAAAGAAGCCATTGGATAGGTAGCAGTAGTGGATAAGAAACTAGGAACTCCACATAAACAAAAGCTTCATTTGGCAATAACTGAAGCTCTGTCAGATGCCAACCCGAGCAACCAAAACCTCAAACACACAATAACCAGAAACAGAGGGAAACTCCTTTGCATTCCTCGCTACTTTCACATCCCTTTAGAAGTTTATTAGGCTTTGATCATCATTTCCAATGGATACCAAGTAGTAATATGTCCCAGATTCTTCAAACTTACACAGTACCACAAAGTAGCAGCAGAATAGTAGCAGCCTCCTACACTCTTGTATTAATCAAGTTGCTGATCTCTCACATGTTACCCAAATTTCAGAAAGAGTACTTAGCCTTATTGTTGTTGAAGTGGCTGTTAAGACTTGGTAGTTTCACTAGTTACTGAAAATGGAAATAAAGTAATGTGGGTAGTGATTTATTGACACTTAAAGCACTGATAAAGCAAAGGATGCTGAGGGCCTTTCCCTAAACTTCTAATTTATATAACTTTGGGACAGGCTTAAGCTAATTGTCACCAAATTAAATGTGTTCACTGTGTGTATCTCCTCTGGTTTCTTATTCAGAGATACAGGTGAAAGAAATGGAGCAAGTGAAAATGAATTTCTTTGGTCCACTTATAGCTGTGTCTATAATCATGATACTTCTTCTGGGTTTCGTGATATTGAAGATAACCAGAAATATCTCATCTACCAATCAGAGTAAGTTATTACTTCTAAGCTTTGTCTCTACTGTCCCGCAAGTCACAGGTTTTGCTCTGTGTAATCATCCTTTCAACTGCTGACAGAAAGTGAGATTTCATGCTGGACTTAAGCTAAACTTCCTTGGACAGTTTAGTTCCTGCAACAACTTAGTCCAGTAAGTCAAAATATCTTTCTGCTGTCTTGTTCTGGGATCCTAAGCTGTGATACCTTCTCCCTCTTCTTTGTGCTCCATGAGACTGCCATGGCATCAGCTTACCACTTTTTCCTGCAGTTTTTTCCTTTTTTCCTTTTTTTCTTTTTTTTTTTTGTGATTTCCTGGTGGATTTGGCTCGTAAAACCATTAAACTGTATAAACCTTTCTGTCCATCTGTCCATCACCATTTATAAGAAAGGTGCAGTTGGGGGAGAGATGAGACGGGACTTCCATCAAGTGCAAGTATCTCTGTCATCACAGAGCTGAAGGATCCAAGGCATTCCTCCTACCACAGGCTATCCAATGCTGGACTGGAAGACTCATCTTGTAATAGGAAGAGAATTTGATCTTTGCATTGCATTTCTCCATTTTGTTCCAACACTAGGTCTCAGAAGTCCAGGGGTTATTCTGCCCTAAAAGGATCTTCATGCTGACGTAAGAGACTATCCTTCCCTGTAGCAAGAGGGAAATGCATTCATAGAATCATAGAATCATAGAATCATAGAATAACCAGGTTGGAAGAGACCCACCGGATCATCGAGTCCAGCCATTCCATTCCTCACAGTTAGTCCTGTTTCTTTACACAGCCAAGGGTCCTGAGCCCCACCTCATTCTTTCTCCAAATCCTAAGATAACTGAATATTTACTATCAACTCTTTTTCAGCTCCTACTTCCCACATTTCTGTAAAACACATATTCATCTATTTTAGGTGTCAGTCTAGCAGTCTAGAAGCTATCCAGCTTGAAACTGAGGCCATCAGCCAGACTGCTGACTGGGAACCATCACTGCACATAGCAAGGCTTGAGGTCTCATGTTTTTAGATGTTGTGCCAGAACAAGAATCCTCCTCACGTACCCTACAGAACAACATGCAACACTTTTGTCTGATGGCTGAAATCCAGTCTCCAGTGTTTTCTGCTTTTCTTTTTGTTCCAGAATGGTAGTAAATATGATGCTCTGCCTATCTGCAAGACTGTTTTTGCTGTATCTTACATTATGCACTATGGCATTGTAAAATCTGAGAGTCAATGAAGAAAGCAGAGCTATGTGGGTTACAGAAGGGAATGTCTCAGAAACAGAAGGAGTTAGGCCACAACCTGTAATTCATAACCATCACTGGAAAAATGGTCAGAGGCAGATTATTAATCACGAGCCATAAACGCTTTTGGCACAGCCAATGTGACTTTGTACCAGTAACTTTCTTGTAAAGCTCCACAGCAGAAAGAGGAACTTCATGGCACTTGACAACTTTTGAGAGAAATCACACAATTCCTATCAGGGATTTGAAACTAGAAATCACCTGAAGGAAAGACATGCTTTAATAGTAATTTCTGGTTATCTTTTTTTTTTTTTACCACCATCCATGCTTAATATGCCCAGACAGTTAGTACCTCAATCCTTTGTTCCTCTCTATACTGACTGGATGCTGTAATAGTTGTTTGGGTGGATGCAGGGATAAATGAAATCATGAGGTATCACACATATGTGTATAAATCTAAAAATCTAAATGTAAAAATCTAAAAATATGAAAATAAACTAAGCAGCTAATGGGTACATATTATATAAGTAGGTCACATTCCAATTTGGTTGTGTATATTCTCCTTTTTTAAAACATTCCTTCAAATTTTGCAGATAGAGCAATCCTTGTGTTCTGGTGCGCTCAGCTATAGGAAGTAGTTTTACTTTTCAGGAAAGATTCTCTCTTTCACTCAGAATGTTTCAGTTACCCAATCTTGAAGGATCTCTGTACTTTATATTCTTCAACAGCATTGACATTTTTCAGGAGGAAGTATGCAGCACAATTGAGACAAAATTCTTCTGAGGTCTTGATTGTTTGCAGGTCTGACATTTTCAGCAAGAGCAGGGATATTAGCATCACATTTTCAAGACAAATTTCAGCTCAAGGTTGCAGTCTGTGGACATAAGTTCTCTACAGTTTCTGCTGAGCACAAGTATTCTTTTCTGTTAAATAATGTTGCGAGTTGCTAGATTCCACCTCAATTTTTGCCCCATTTTCAAACGTGTGAGAGAATGTGCATGTCCTTTTGAGTTAGCTATACCATTTGGGAGTCAGTTTATTAAGCTGTTACACTTAACATTCCAAATATTTTCATTCAGATTAATATAATTCAAATTTAATTAAAATTTATTGGGTTTTTTAATGTAAAAGTTTATATTTGCTAGCAAACTTATTTAATGATTTATTAAAATATATTTCTTTTTCTGTGTTGGTGTTTTATTCTCCTGCCATTAAAGGAATATATTAGGGAATGCCCACATTTGGTATTTGCAGGGAGGAAACACTCCCAGAATTATTTCTCAGAAGCAAATGAATAAAAAAGGTATTGCTGCAGTGACCAAGAATGGAACAATTGAAGGTTTCATATGTTCATTCATAAAGATGAATATACATGCACAGCTCTGTGTATGCATACCTCCTTGATTTATTGACCCATACACCTAAAAAATTAGATACAAAATTCTAGTCTGAAAATTTGGCATTTCAATTCTATGCTGCAGGTTGTCAAATGGATCGACCGTGTGTCCCAAAAATCTGTAACTATTGATTAACATTTGGTTCCTTAAATAAAACATGTGTGTCATGGTTTAGCCCTGGCCCGGCCAATTTTGGCAGCTAAAATCGAGCAGCTGGGCTCCCAGTTCTCTTTCCCCTCCACCTCCAGGGAAAGGGAAATGAGAGGAAAAGACTTGCAGGTTGAAAAATAAATTAAAACAACTTTAATGTAATAATAATAACAATAATAAAAATAAAAATATACGCAAATATATATGAAATTGCACCCCCATCCCTTGATAACTGTATGTCACCACAGATGCTGCAGAGCAGCTTGGGGAAGGTGTGAGCAGCAGGAGGGAGCCTGGACCCAGGAACTGGATTCAGGAATGCATGGATCTGAGAGCGGAACCATACAGACAGATGAGGTCGTCACTGGATGTCAGCCATCACAGAAGAGAATGAGAGCCTCATGATCTCTCAGTTCTATACCAAGTACGATGTATACGGGATGGAATACTCTGTTGGTCAGTTTGGGGTCTCCTGTCCTGTCCGTGACCCCATATGTGTGACCCTTCTTCATCTTTGACTTGCATCACTCTATCAGCTCAAGGATGGCCTTTCTGCATACCAGTGCCCTGTATTATCACTTCCAGAAAGAAACCCTGCCTGATAAACATGCAATTGACTTTTAGAAAATGAAGTTACTTAGATGAGACTTAGGTGAAGTTAGAAAATTGATTCTGCTTTAGCTCAAAACACAACAATTTGTTAAACTGGCAAGTATACTAAATCAGGTAGATATTCACTAGATTTGTGCTGTCTCTCCTGCTTTTTTTAACACAGGCTATAATTCAGTTCACTTTTTTCAACATATTTCCTTCCAACTCAAGTCATCCACCTCAAATCCTCACTAACATTGAAGTAATCAGAACAACACCTAAATCCTACTTTGCTCCTACCCAAACAACCCTTGTAGATCTTTTTGTCTTCCATGTGACTAGACTCACACATTCTTGAACTCTCAGTCCTGGAACTCTCTTACTAGTTCCTAAATGTGGATTTGCTGCTTACCTGGTCAGCTTTATGCACTGAGGAAAAATATCTCCAACCTTTCATGTTTATCCACAGAAGAGAAACAACAAACAGTTCCTCCACAATGCCTGAGAAATCTGGAAATCTATGCTAGGACTCAAGAGTCCTTTTCTAACACATCCACTCAGCAGGAAAAAAAAAAAAAGAATTCTGATCACTTGGAATTTCAACAGTTTTTGAAACGTGCCTTAGTACCCTGAGGGGGCTTTTCACCTTGATATACTGTCTACTATCACTACCAGCAGCTGTAACTAGTGGGAGAAGTCACAGGGTGGGCTAAGTTTATCTCTTGACATCTCCCTTCCATCTTCAATTTGTCCCTAATTAGTGAAGTTGTTCCATTTCCCCCATGCCATCCCTCTACTTTAGCCTGCCAGTCTCCTTCTATCACTTGATCGATTGCTTTACCTCCACTTTTCTTGGTCTTAAAATCAACTCTAATTTCTTCCTCCAGATGAAGGAAATAAGGGGAAGAAAGCAGATGGACTTCAGGGAAAACCTTAGTTTGTCTCTTACCTGTTCAAGTGCATTAATCCTCTGCACTAGCAGGTATAATGAGCATAGTAACAAGGCACAAGAAAAACATGTGCTGGCATTTTTGTCCTCTGTATGAATGCATTCAGATTTCCAGGCTACCTCCTTATCTACTTTGTAGTTTTTCCTTTGACAGCAGGCTTTCAGTCATTCAGTGACTCTATCAACATGGCAAGCAAACAAATGAGCATACGCCCACTACATACCACAGTGTCTTACAGCTTCACTTAAAACACCATCCCTTTATTTTTAACATTATGAATTCCAGAAAATGCTAACAAAGAAATGAAAGCAGTGTGTTAAACCAGTATCCAATGCCCTAAGGCAAAATCCTGTCATGAGACTTACAGTTGTGACTGATTACTTCAGGTTCACCAATTAAACAGCGCTGAATCACAGAACAGTTGAGGTTGGAAGGGACCTAGGGAGATTGTCCAGTTCAAACCCCGCGCTCAACAGGGTCACCTGGAGCAAGTTTCCCTGGTCCATGTCCTGACAGCATCTGAATATCTCTGAGGAGGGAGACTCCACAGCCTATCTGGGCAACCTGCTCCAGGGCTCAGTCACTCTTCACGGTAAAAAAGGGTTTCCTTTTGCTCAGAGAAAACCTCATGGGTTTCAGTTTGTGCCCACACCCTCTGTTCCTGTCATTGGGCACCACTGAAAAGAGCCTGAATCAGTCTTTCTCACCCACTCCCTTTGAGCATTTGTACACATTAATGAGACCTCTCTGAGGCTTCTCTTCTCCAGGACAAACAGTCTCAGCTCTTTCAGCCTCTCCTTGCAGCAGAGATGTTCCAGCCCCTTAACTATCTTTGTAGCCCTTCATCGGACACTCTCCAGTATGTCCATGGCTCTCTCATGCTGGAGGGGGCCCAGAACAGGACATAAGACTCCAGGTGGCCCCTCACCAGAGCTGAGTAGAGAGGAAGGATGGCAATGCTTTCCCTGATGTATCCCAGGTACTGTTGGATGCCTTTGGCACGAGGGCGCACTACTGCCTCATCTTCAATTTGTCCACTAGACCATCCATGTCCTTTTCTGCAAAACTGCTTTCTAGATGATTTACCCCAGCCTGTACCGGTGCATGGGGTCATTCCTCCCAAGCTGCAGGACTTTGAATTTCCCTTTGTTGAGGTTCCTGTTTGCCCATTTCTCCGTCTCTTGACATCCCTCTGGATGGCAGTATAACACCCTAGTGTGACACTCTTCCAGTTTTTTATCATTACACTTGCTGAGGATACATTCACTCCCATCATCCAGGTCACGAGTGAAGAGGAAAGTCAGTTAGTTTTATTGTGAATTTCTTACTGTCAGCTAGTGCAACTGAAACAAGAAATATTTTTCTATTTCACCTAACAGGATAAGGGACAGTGAAGCGTTGCATTTACAGAACATTCCACAGTCACTACTGACAAATCATCTCATGACAAACATCACTTAGTGAATTTATTCTTCTTCAGGTAAATTATTTGCAACCAGAGGTTACATTTGACCACAGAAATATGGCAGTTGCATCAAAGAAATCTTCTTCTCATGTGTATTACCTCTAAATTTTGGGTTCAAATTATCTTCCTCCCTCCTTTCCAAACTCAGAAGGAAAAAGAAAAGACACTTGGATATTAAATACTTACCTACATTGTAATGCCGGCCTGTCATAATTCATAACTGGTTTCTCTTAGCTTTCCCATCTTCTGCACTGCGAGGGCCATAAAACAGGGGATGGAAAGGGTCTAAGGAAAGCATATTTTCTGATCTCAGGATGGGTTACCAGAAGGTTCTCAAGAGAAAAAATACAATTAGACAGGAAAGCTGGTGAAAGAAGAGAAAAAGGGGGGAAATGAATGAGGGCTGACAAAGTGTAAGGAAAAGACTGACATCCCAGGCTGGCTTGCAAAAGGAAGTTCACATGCATCAAGTGCAGAGCTTGACATAAGCCAGAAAATTGTTCTGGCAGCTGTCTGCCTGTTGCCTTCTGTGAAGGCTGCTCTCCAGCCAGCAGCAGTGCCACTAGCAAGGAGAGCTTCTGCACAGAAGTCCTGACATCCAGAATAATCTCACGCTCCTTGACTTGCCATACTTCCTTACCTACTTGTGAATATTATGGCAGATTTATGCAAGATAAAATTTTCCTTGGTGTGTGCTTGATGCTCTTTATCACTTCAACAACTTTCCTTTATACCCTTTTTCATCTTTGCCCTCCCTCTCCCCTACAAATATTACAGAATCCACAATCTGAGAGAGGCTTTTCTCAAGGGACTCAAGATACACGATGAAAACAGCTTCTACTTGCTTTTCAGTCTGTCAGAACTACAGTCTGTTTCACAGCTGAGAGGACTAATGCAATCCCTGTAGGTATGAAAACAGGACTATGACACAGAAGAAGAAGAGAGCTCTTAATTCTTTATCTTGCACTGCTAAATGTTTTATTGAATCCAGAACCAAAAGTCATATTTCAAAAATATGATAAAAGATCAGAAATAGAAAAGAAGTGATAAAAAGTGAGTAAGGCTCTATAAAACAAGTTTACAATGCAATGTTTATGGAGTTCAGCCCATGCAGATGATGGAGAAAATGCAGAAAGGACCTGATGAATCTGTCTAGCATTGCAACACTTGGAATGACTGGATAGATAAGAAAGATGTGAGAGATCCTTCCTAACAAATGACTCTTGCATTGGAAAGCCCAGAACTGGACACGGGAGTCTAGGTGTGGCCTCACCTGTTTTGAGTAGAGCAGAGGGATCACATCCCTTGACCTGCTGGCAACACTCCTCCTAATGCAGCCCAGGACTCCATTTGTCTTCTTTGCCACAAGGACATATTGCTGGTTCATGTTCAACTTGGTGTCCACCAAGATGCCCAAGTCTTTTTCTGCAAAGCTACTTTCCAGCTTGTCAGCTCCCAGAATGCGTTGCTGCATGGAAAGGAGACAATGAAATTAAATTAAAAGAAGTAGTCTGAGCAGGTTTCTAGAATGTATCTGAAAAAGTCAGCATATAATAAAGGCTTGTACTGTGGGATAGAAAGGAATTTATTTAAAATATATTAGTGGGAGAAAACCACCCAAGTTGCCTATGGCAGCAGAGTATATTGTGAGTGAAGCAGAAATTAAGCTTTTCCTATCAGATCAGACATCCAACAGAGGAGGACTCAAAAACCCTGAGATCTTCTTTCTTCAGAAGTTTTATTTCTATGTCTGGGATACTGTACAAGATCCACTTTCCAACTACTGTTTGGAGAGTGTCTCTGATGAGGTTTGGACAGATCAGATCGGCTGAAACTGGCAGGGTTATGCTGGTGGATAACAGCAGATCATATGGCCAGTCATCTTTGTCCAGATGTGTTGGAAAAGATCATTTAAAGTAATAAACCTCTCAATAACAGCTAGTTTCTTCTTTTGCTTTAGTTCAACTACAGTTAGAGCTGATCATTGTACTTATAAGATAAAAGAACTGCTCAGCATCTTTGAAATCATAGGGAATCAGATTGGAAGTGCTCAGGAATGAAAACCAGATTGCAGACACAAGCCTTTATAGTAATTCAATTAGACTATAAGCACAAGAAATGGGTTTTTTTCAACTTTTTCACTGGTCAAGTCCTTCAATATTATGTATGCACCCAGAACAGAAAACTTCTAAAAGAAATGCAATATAGGAACAAAGAAGGTTTTATCACACAAAATACCAAAATGCTTTATCAGCAAATACACCACACATCAAAATCCAGCTTCCCCTAAAGTAATGCAAAGCAGCTGCTTGATCCCAGAAAAGGAACCGTGGCACATACTTCTTGTGTCAGATTTTACCACTCCTTGGCTTCCTCTCATTGTCAAAAAGTAAGCAGAAAACTAAGTATCACAACCTGGATATTCATGATAGCCTCTCTAATACCCAACTTGAACACCTGCAGTGACAGCACACCACTGAGGAAAGATGTAGTCATATCTTATAATGAGTCCACAGTGTGCTCAGGTGGCCAAAGAGGTCAACAGCATCCTGGCTTGTATCAGAAACAGTGTGGCCAGCAGGAATAGGGAAGTGATCGGCCCCCTGTACTCAGTGCTACTGAGGCTGCACCTTGAATCCTCTGTTCACTTTTGGGCCCCTCACTACAAGAAAGACATGGAGGTGCTGGAGCGTGTCTGGAGAAGAGGAATGAAGCTGGTGACGTGGCTGGAGCACAAGTCTTACAAGGAGTGACTGAGGGAACTGGGTGTTCTTTCTTTCTCTCTTGATCTCTTTCTCTTTCTTTCTCTCTTGATCTCTTTCTCTTTCTTTCTCTCTTGATCTCTTTCTCTTTCTTTCTCCCTCTCCGACTTTCTCTCTTTCTTTCTCTCTTCATCTCTTTCTCTCCCTCTTCTTTCTTTCTTTCTCTCTCTTTCTTTCTCTTTCTTTCTTTCTCTCTTCATCCCTTTCTCTCTTTCTCTCTTTCTCTCTTTCTTTCTCTCTTCATCTCTCTCTCTTTCTTTCTCCCTCCCCCTCTTTCTCTCTTTCTTTCTCTCTTCATCTCTTTCTCTCCTTTCTCTTTCTTTCTTTCTTTCTTTCTCTCTCTCTTTCTCTCTTTCTCTCTTTCTCTCTTTCTCTCTTTCTTTCTTTCTCTCTCTCTTTTCTCTTTTTTCTCTTTCTTTCTTTCTTTCTTTCTTTCTTTCTTTCTTTCTTTCTTTCTTTCTTTCTTTCTTTCTTTCTTTCTTTCTTTCTTTCTTTCTTTCTTTCTTTCTTTCTTTCTCTCTTTCTCTCTTTCTCTCTTTCTCTCTTTCTCTCTCTTCATCTCTTTCTCTCTCTTCCTCTTTCTCACTTTCTCTCTTTCTTTCTTTGTTTCTTTCTCTCTTTCTCTCTTTCTTTCTCTCTTTTTCTCTCTCTCCTCTCATTCGTTTTCTCTCTTTCTCTCTTTCTCTCTCTCTTTCTGTCTTTCTTTTTCCCTTTCTTTCTCTATCTCTCTCTTTCTCATTCGTTTTCTCTCTTTCCCATTTGCTTTCTCTTTCTCTCTCTTTCTTCCTCTCTTTTTCTCTTTCTCCCTTCCTGTCTTCCTCTCTTTCTTTCTTTCTTTCTTTCACCCTCTCCCTTTTTTCCTCACTCTTTCTCTCTTTCTCTTTCTCATTCTCTCTCTCTCTCTTTCTTTCCGCCCCGCCCCATGGCCGTGACCCGTTGGGGACGCGGGGGCGGCCGTGCGCGCGCCTAGTGCGCCCCCTCGCGGCGGCGGCGGCAGGGGCGGGGGGGCAGGGGCAAGGGGCAGGGGGGCGGGGGCGGCTGCTGGCCCAGGGCGGGGGTCATGGGGCCAGAGCTTTCAGCTCCAGCTTTGGGCAGTGAGGGCTCGTCTGGCCGAGGGCACCCAGCTGTGTGCTGCAGTCAGCACACGGGAGGGAGGGGATGCCATCCAGAGGGACCTGGACAGGCTGGAGAGGTCATCCTGTGTGAACCTCGTGTGGTTCAACGAGGCCACGTTTCAAGGTCCTGCACCTGGGTTGGGGCAATCCAAAGCGCAAATACAGGCTGGGTGGAGAATGGATTGGGAGCAGCCCTGAGGAGAAGGGCTTGAGGTGCTGGTGGATGAGAAGCTCAACAGGAGCCATCGATCTGCACTTGCAGCCCAGAAAGCCAGCCGTGTCCTGGGCTGCATCAAAAGCAGAGAAACCAGCAGGGCGAGGGAGGGGATTCTGCTCCTCTACTCTGCTCTGGTGAGACCTCACCTGGAGTCCAGCATTGAGTTCTGGATCCCTCAGCACAAGAGGGACATGGAGCTGTTGGAGCAGGTCCAGAGGTGGCCAAGATTATCAGAGGGCTGGAGCACCTCCCATATGAGGACAGGCTAAGAGAGTTAAGGTTGTTCTGCCTGGAGAAGAGAAGGTTCCAGGGAGACCTTTTAGCAGCCCCCCAGTACCTAAAGGGGGCTACAGGAAAGCAGGGAGTGGCTCTTTATCAGAGAGTACAGGGATAGGATGACGGGTAAGTGTTTTAAACTGAAAGAGGGGAAACTTGGATGAGATATTAGGAAGAGACTTTTTCCTGTGGGGGTGCTGAGGCTCTGGAACTGCTTTCCCAGAGAAGGCATGGATACTTCATCCCTGGAGGTGTTCAAGACCAGCTTGGATGAGGCTTTGAGCAAGCTGATCTACTGGGAGTGTCCCTGCCCATGGAGGGAGGGTTGAAACTGGATGATCTTTGAGGTCCCTTCCAAGCCAAACAGTTCTACGATTCCATGAAAACCTCCAAGCAGGGAAACTGCACAGCCTTGAGAGTGGACTCGGTCTATTACTTCACTGTCCTTACACTCATAGTTCTTCAAAGCAACTTCAACCACTCCTCCTCTGGACACTCTCCAGTAGATTTATATCATTTTTATACTGTGGCACCCAAAATGTACCCAGTCTTTGAGGTGGGGCCACAACTGCAGAGTAGAGTGAGACAATCACCTCCTTCGACCGGCTGACAGTGCTGCCACATTTTTCTTGAGCCCAGGACTGGACACACTATTCTAGATGTGATCTAAGAACTGTTGAGTGAAAAGGGGCAACACTCCTCCCCTAACTCGATCTCCTGGCAATGCTGCTGTAAATACAGCCCTGGATGCCATCAGCCTTGTTTGCTGCCAGGTGTCTCTTCTGTCATGAGCTACAACAGCCCACTCTCAACAAATTCTTCACAATTCGTTCCATTCACATTTGGGGAACTTTTCATGTAAAACTAGAAAGTAGACAGAAGATATAGAGAAAACGAGATTTATTCATGTGAACAGAACTGTAAGACAGTCCAGGCAGAAAAGAAGCCATGGGACAAGACTGGTGTTTAGAAAAGCAGGGAAATGAATTATAAGGTGTGTTTCAAAGTGAAAAGATATTCAGATGACTGAATGCAACAGCGAGAATGGAGTTCATACAGACTTTTGAAAATCAGGACACATCAGAGACAGAGACTGTCTAATGGGAAAGTCTTTTTTCATGGAACTCATAAACCCTGCATGTGGAAACTGCAGTTGATAGAAAGCAGTTTTCCTCCCAGGGAAAAAGTTAATAATTTAGAGTGTACTCTGACTCTTAAAGTGAAATTATAAAAAAAAGTATTTGTAAAAACTGGGGGGGAAAAAAGTCTAGTCAAAGCATTTAATTTCAGTAGTGTCACTACTATACAATCTGAACAAAGTAAGGATCACAATGAGAACACATGAAATATCAAAATAATCCTTTCTGAGTTTTAATTACTTGCCCTCCCCACACACACTTCTAAGGACAATTTTTGCAATTCATTTTCAGGAATTTTCTTTTTAATACCTAGAGGCTTCTCTACACTGCATTTTCTTTATGGGCTGATTTCAACTGAAGGAAAAACACCGAGAAACTGATCTACTAATGAATAAAGAGGCCTGATAGTTTTGGTTAGATAGATTCTACTAACATGTGTCATTAGATATGAATCAATCTAAGGACAGAGGGTTTTAAGCTACATAGCACAGTGCAACTCCATTGTGTATACTCTTCTTCATCAGTCGTATTTTCTGAATCTTTTACTGGAGTGAATAAGTACAATTTAAAAAATAAATACCACTATAAAAAGGATGGATTTAAGTAATAATGCAAAGAGCAAGAAGGTCAGACAAGAAAAGGCTCTCTAAAGAGTCTTCATATGGCAGAACTGTGAAAAAAGGAGAAATGTGGTGCTAAATCCAGTTTGCACTAGCACTCCACGCAGTAGAACACCAGTCATCTGAGACATGAAAACACATTTTCTTACATGCCTATGACAATTTTCAAGCACTTAGGTAGGTTGAACAGGCACCTGTAGCAGAAGGTTCCAACATAAGTTTTATTACACGTCCATAGTGTCTCTCACACCGTTCAATGCAGAGTAGAGCTGACAAGAGTGAGAAACTGGGTAGTGGCATCACTTTTGAAAAGCATTCTTTTGCCACATTCCTTGGTGACTTCAACATTTTAAGGAAAGATAGTGCTACCGTGTCCTTATGGCATTACCTAAAGCAGCAAGCAAAGGGGATGTAAGGCTCTGTCAGAATGAAGCAAGTATTCTTGTGATTATGGACTTTTAGCAGCCACATTTACTTTCCATGGGCATTTTAGGAGGCAATCTGAAGAGCACATGGGACTTAGAGTCTTGGAGACATTACCATAGTTATTTATTTGCTTTATATAAAAATGTTACCTACCTATTACTGATCTTCTCTGACATGCTTTGTCTTTCTATACATTTCTACCCTGGTTATACAAGCAATATGAACTGAAGTTTTTGCCTCGGCAATATTTGAAAGGTACTTTAAACTCCACTCCTTTTTCTTCACTTTCTCTCTCTCACATGTGCAGGAAAAAAACCCAAAGGAATAGGCTAGACCTGGCAACAACTCTGCATATTCCAAGAATACAAAATATTCTGCAAGAAAGACAGCAATATCACTTGAGCTGTTGCAGGTGATACCTTGATTGTAGTAGAAACATCATTTTTCTACCTTTCAGTGTTCATCTCTGAACAATTTGAAGTGAAATAACAGCCTCCCTGCTGAACTTGCCAGCCCTTAGGTCTCTTTGGCTCAGAAACAAAAACCATTAGACCCTCCATGGACTTAGCTCTGCTAATATGAGAAGAAAAAGTTGCCTGAAAGCCAAATTGCACAAGAAGTTTCAAAAACAGGAGCAGTAAAAACATCCGAAGAATAAATTTCCTGATTCAAGGCACTCTTTAAACAACCTCTAATAAATAGGTCAATAAAGACAGTATATTGGACAGCCGGCAACTGCAATGGGTCTTTGCTTTCCTAGCTCTTCCAGGTGATGTAAATACAATGAAAATGCTGTTTATATGAGAAGATGAAGAAAACAGCAGATGACCAGAGCCTGAAGTGATTTCTCCACACAGATTCGAAGTGCAAAATATTGAGATCCTCTGTAGCTCCTGATGTAATTTTTCTGAGCATTAGTTAGATAAATCTCCATCTTAGTGCCTTGGGACCTTCACCGTAGTGCGGTGAGAGAAAATCAGAAAAAAATTCCATTCCTTAGTATATTATGGCAATACTGCTACTGAAGGCATGCTGAGCATTCAGTGGGAAGATCCACTGCTTTATTTTAAGCAAGTGGTCCAATATAGGTGGTAGAAATGAAGTGTGTGGAAAAAGTGAGTTAGATTTTACACACGGTAGGGAATGAAGGTTGTTCTGACATGTTTGTTCTGTGGTCTTGTACCAGTGATTAACAAAATTATCTGTTACTGAAGAGGAGCAAACTTAATCTGTTTCTCATTCTGAGAGCTGGAAGCAGTTGATGTAATTAATCAGCTGGATGGTTAAGCCACTCTTTACTGATCTTATGAAAGACTGTGAGAAGAGGCACAATTCTGTAACTTTGTACCAGAAAACAGAACAGGCTCTGGAACCAATCCAGCATGAACCATGCTGGAAACTAATAGAAACATCATAGCCTCATTCCTTATCTTTCTCCTAAGTACACATAGACTAGCATGAGGAGGAGAACTTACATCTATGAGGTTGGATATTTGGAAATGTGGGTGCTTCATGCTTCTTTACATGCGAAAAACTAAAGATGTTTGCTTGAATCTCCAATCTGTTCAGAAACTTCTGTAGCGGAGTCCTAGGTAGAAATTATTTTCAGTGAAAGAGAAATGTGGTTGCTCTGTTAGTCATCTAGCCTAATCTATAATTAAACAACTTATGTAATAAAGCAAAAAGTATGAAGATGCCTGTTTTGATGGAAATTCTTTTTAAACTAAATAACATTTCTTGATTCACACCCCAAAGGAGGAATCTGCCACCTTTAAGTCACAGAAAAAATAATTGCAGGGTCCTCTACCACGTTCCTGGTGAGAGTAAAACCCAAATCACTGGTATCGTGGACCCTGACCCCTAACGCTTCTCTCCTGCAGCCTTACCCCCACAGCAGTGGACACAGGGAAACAAACGGATGTGATCTGTCTGGACTTGTGTAAAGCCTTTGACATGGTCCCCCATAACATCCTTCTCTCTAAATTGGAGAGGTATGGATTTGGTATGTGGACTGTTTGGTGGATAAGGAATTGGTTGTATGGTCATATTCAGAGAGTAGGAGTCAATGGCTCGATGTACAGATGGAGATGCGTGACAAGTGCTGTCCCTCAGCGGTCCGTACTGGGACCAGTGCTGTTTAATATCTTCATCAATAATATAGACAGCGAGATTGAGTGCATCCTCAGCAAGTCTGCAGACTTGCAAGCTGAGTGGTGCAGTTGCCACACCGAAAGGACAGGATGTCATCCAGAGGGACTTGGACAAGCTGGAGAAGTGGGCCTGTGGGAATCTCATGATTGATGAGAAGAGAGGAATAGAGGGGCAGAACCAACTCCCTCAACCTGCTGGTCACACTTCTTTTGATGCAGCCCAGGACACATTTGGCCTTCTGGGCTGCGAGTGTACATTGCCAGCTCATGTCAAGCTTCTCATCAATAAGCACTCTGAAGTCCTTCTCCACAGGTCTGCTCTCAATCGCATCCTGTATTGAAACCATGGATTGCTCCAACCCAGGTAGAGGACCTTGCACTTTGCCTTGTTAAACCTCATGAGATTCACACAGTGAGGGAGCCGTGTGAAGGCCTGTTTAATTTTGTGTGTCATATTCATTCTGTGTAGGAGCTGATCACTACTGAAATATCTGAGATGGACCACAGCAATTGTTTAACATTGTCTATAGACAGATAGTATGAAGAAAATTAGAGGGATGACTGTCCAGCTGAAAATTCCAAGGAGCTTATTTCCTGCATTTGAAAGTAGATAGGAAAAGAATTAAAATGACTGTTACCCTCAGGTGATTTATAATCTAGCATAAATTAAACCTTTCAGCAGAGAAAGCCTGGAACAGAAACAATGGAGCTAAACAGATCCAAAGAAGAGCTGCGGAAACACTTAGAAAACTAACTTAAAGGGAAGGCATCTGTGAAGGTCCTGGCATCTTTGTACCATTGAGGTATATGTCGGCAGGTATAGAAATTGGCATTGGAGCTACCTAGTCATTTAGGAGCTCAATTTGTCAGCATCACTGTAATATGCAAGCATTCCAAGGGAATCAGAGAAGTACCCTCATGCTGTGCCAGACATGGGAGAACTAAAGCACATAGTTACGTAATTTGCCTGAAATACAGGAAGACTTTAAAAAAGAAAGGTACAGAATCTGATCTTCTGAGAATCACTCCATTGTTGATCCACGAGGCCATTGTTCCTTGTTAAGCCAACTACTCAACAGCTCATCTCAGTCACTGCAGGCCACTTTTCCAAGAGGAAATCCACAATATGAGCTTTGCTTGAACCAGGTTAAAAAAGGGTGTAGATGTTTGAATGGTAAATAGATAACAAGCAGGTTTAAGATCTGGGCAAACTTTGATCTGCAAGGGAAAAAGAGCACAGCAGAGGAAACAAGTGAAGTCAGAGGCTTGCAGTCAGCAGTTTGGCAAATGTGCATTAAAGGAAGTATTGGTTTATTGGTCTAAGTATCCTATATGCTTTTGTACTATCTAGAGCAAATATCCCTGCTTGTCATCCATCCAAACAAGTATACTAAATCTTTTATTAATAACTGCATCTCTTAAACCAGCCATTGGCATTTCTATGGCTCCTGGATCCTAGACCATTTTACATGTGCAGTCACTACACAACATTGTTAATAGATTTTCCATAGTAATCCTTCTGTAGTTGCTCACTTCCCAAACACCTAAGGAAATGAAGCACATAAGCAGTGCAGTAAAGATATAACTAGTAGGAAGGGCCAGGAAGCTCTAAGTAGCCAGTGTGTACTGGCTTACTAGCCTGATCAGGATCTTTAGAACTTTATTGCACTGAGGACAATATAGAAATAGACAGATTGCCTTGTAAATAATTTCTTGTCTCATTTGCAGTCATAGAGAAAATGCTTCCCTGAGTACATATCCATGCGGCTAACTGATGCCCCCAGCAATTCCATTCCCTGTAAAAAAAAAAAACAAACCTTCATGTTATCATCTCCTCATCTTACATGGTTAGGCCTCCTACTCAGGACAGCTGCATCAGCACCTTTTTTTTCTGTGCTGGTATTGCTGACCCATAGTACCTTTTGACAGCTCCTGATAACAAGCTAGTTGCCATCAGGTGATGATATGTTCTTACTGACAAACAGCATGTGCTCTCAGGCCCCCATGAGAGGAGTTTTGCATTGCTTTTAAATACAGTCCTTAAAACTGATTATGGATTTTCTGAAGTAACGTTGTTCATTAGAAAGAGCTAATTCTTTGAAACTAGCCCTGCTGATGAGAAAGAGCAGCTTTCCATAAAATGACTCGTAGAATCATAGAACCACCAGGTTGGAAAAGACCTCTTGGATCATTGAGTCCAACCATTCTTAATCTGCCCCTAAACCACGTCCCTGAACACCTCATCTACTCATCCACCTCCAGGGATGGTGACTCAACCACCTCCCTGGGCAGCTTGTTTCTTTCTGATATCTAGTCTGAACCCCACCTTGGGGCAGCTTAAGGCCATTGCCCCTTGTCCTGTCTCTTGTCACTTGGGAGAAGAGGACAACTCCCTCCTCTCCACAACCTCCTTTCAGGTAGTTGTAGAGAGCAATAAGGTCTCCCCTCAGCCTTCTCTTCTCCAGGCTAAACAACGCCAGCTCCCTGAGCCGCTCCTTGTAAGACTTGTTCTCCAGCCCCTTCACCAGCTTTGTTGCTCTTCTCTGGACACACTTCAGAGCCTCAACATCCTTCTTGTAGCAAGAGGCCCAGACCTGAACACAGGATTCGAGAAGCAGTCTCACCAGTGCTGAGTCCAGGGGCAGAATAACCTCCCTGGACCTGCTGGTCACACCGTTCCTGATACAAGCCAAAATGCCATTGGCCTTCTTGGCCACCTGGGCACACTGCTGGCTCACATTCAGTCAGCTGTCAACCAACACCCCCAGGTCCTTCTCCTCCGGGCTGCTTTCCAGCCAGTCTTCTCCCAGTCTGTAGCACTGCACAGGGTTGTTGTGCCCCAAGTGCAGGACCCGGCATTTGGCCTTGTTAAACCTCATCCCATTGGACTCTGCCCAGCGGTCCAGCCTGTTCAGATCCCTTTGCGGAGCCTCCCTGCCCTCCAGCAGATCAACGCTTACACCCAGCTTCGTGTCATCTGCAAACTTGCTAAGGGTGCACTCGATGCCTTCATCCAGGTCATTGACAAAGATGTGGAACAGGGCTGGATCCAGCACTGAGCCCTGGGGAACCCCACTTGTAACTGGCCTCCAGCTGGATTTCACACCATTTCCCACCACTCTCTGGGCCCGGCCATCCAACCAGTTTTCCACCCAGGAGAGTGTGCGCCTGTCCAGGCCAGTGGCAGCCAGTTTCCAAAGCAGAATGCTGCAAGAAACAGTCTCAAAGGCTTTACTGAAGTCCAGGAAGACCACATCCACGGCCTTTCCCTCATCCCGTAGGTGGGTCACCTTGTCATAGAAGACGATCACATTACTTTGGCAGAACCTGCCTTTCATGAACCCATGTTGGCTGGGCCTGATCACCTGGTTCTCTTGCATGTGCTTCATGATAACACTCAAGATCACCTGCTCCATGACTTTCCCTGGTCCTGAGGTCAGACTGACAGGCCTGTAGTTTCCTGGGTCCTCTCTCTTACCTTTCAGCCAGCTTCTAGTCCAGTGGAACTTCCCCAGTCAGCCAGGACTGTTGGAAGATGATGGAAAGGGGTTTGGCAAGCACGTCCGCCAGCTCCCTCAATACCCTCAGTTGGATCCCATTCAGCCCCATAAACTTGTGTGTGTCTAATTGGCCAAGCAAGTCTCTAACCACTTCCTCTTGGATCATGGGAGCTTTGTTCTGCTCCTCTAACTCCTGCAGATGTACACACAGGGAAAAACTTTCCTTACTATTAAAGACTGAGGCAAAGAAGTAAAAGTCTGAGAAAAAAATATGTAGTGATGACATCTGAACTTAACATTTTCAAAACGAATCCTTCTTTTTCAACTGGAAAATCTTTTTGCTTCCAATATTTGTGTTTTAAAAGGTTTAAAATATTCTGAAGCTTGAATAGGAAAAGTGGGTTTCAAAATCAGCATAACAATATTTCAAATCTCCCCAATCTTTTTTCCCCACAGATTATTTCCCACGGCATTTCCATTCAGTGTATTTTATCAGTTTAAGGTCTTTCTGCCACTTCAGGAGGAAGAAATGCTTTAAAATCAGACCTTTAAAGAAACAAAAAACTGCTTGAGGCTCCTCTGTAAACTTTCTCTGTATTTTCCACATCACTGATGCCTATGCAGATATTGCAAATCAGGCACTTTTCTAAAGCTGCCCCTGTTAGGGCCTTTGCCAATAACTTTGCCTATTTTCCAAACATCTGCTTGTGTTTAGTGTGGTTCATTTAAAATCACAGGCATTGGCAAAATGAATGAATTCCATCATGCCCTTTCCTGCAGATCACTTTGGTACTCTAAGTGTTATTCACACTTTCTAGATCAAAGAAACAGCAACTTCGTATTTCAGTTCCAGGATCTGAAATACTGCAAGAACAATATGATCTATCTGTACAGTACTGTGCTATTTCTAGCTTCATTCCTGGCTGACTGGGTAACAAGCAGGAGGAGCCGGAAGCTACCATGCTACTAGAAAGCTACAATGTAGTTGCCATCACTGAAACTTGGTGGGACGAATCCCATGACTGGAGTGTGGCTATCAATGGCTCCAGGCTGTTCAGAAGGGACAGCCCGGGAAGGAGGGATGGAGGCATTGCCCTCTATCTCAGGAAAGGGATAGAATGTGAAGAGCTGTTGCTGAAGAGTAGCCACAAACAGGTTGAAAGCCTGTGGGTCAGAATAAAGACTGAGGAACCAATGGGAACCTTGTGGTTGGTGTACACTACAGGCCAGCTGATCAAGGGGAGCCAACCAATGAAGCCTTTTTCCTCCAGCTACAGGAGGTTCACGCTTGCAAGCACTCATCGTACTCAGGGACTTCAACCACCCTGACATATGCTGGAAAAGTAGCACGGCAACCTGTAGGCATTTAGGAGACTCCTGGAGTGCATTGAAGATAATTTCTTAATCCAGCTGATAAAGACCTCCACCAGAGGGGATGCAATACTGGACTTGATGGTAACTAATACAAGTGAACTCAACAGTGACACTAGGATTGAAGGCAGCCTGGGCTGCAGTGATCCCACACTGGTGGAGTTCAAGGTCCTGAGGGATATGGGGCGAGTGAGGAGTATGGTCAGAACCCTAAATTTCAGGAAAGCAGACTTCCAGCTCTTCAAGGAGTTACTCAGTAGGACCCCTTGGGACATGGTCCTTGGGGACAAGGGAGCAGAACAGTGCTGGCAAATATTTAAGAATGCTTTCCACAAGGCAAAAGAGTACTCAGTTCCCATAGGTAGGAAAGCAGGCAGGAAAGGGAAGAGACCAGCCTGGCTGAGTCAAGACCTGCTGGTCAAACTGAAGAACAAGAGGGAACTGCTTAGGCAGTGCAAGCAGGGACAGGTAAGCTGCCTGGTTGTGTAGAGATGAAGTCAGGAAGACCAAGGTGCAGCTGGAGCTGAACTTGGCAAGGGAAATGAAGACCAACAAGAAGGGCTTCTACAGGTATGTCAATCAAAAGAGGAAGGTCAAAGAGAACATACCCTCACTGATGGTTGAAAATAGTGACCTCGTATCAACAGACAAGGAGAAGGCTAAGGTACTTAACAACTTTTTTGCCTCAGTCTTCACTCATAACCGCTCTCCTCACCCCTCCTGGGTCATGGGGCAGCAAGATGGTGACTAGCAGGGTAAACTCCCTCCCACTGTACAGGAGGATCAGGTTCCTGACTACCTGAGGAACCTGAACATCTATAAGTCTATGGGATCTGATGAGATGTACCCCAGAGTCCTGAGGGAATTGGCCTCTGTGGTTGCCAAGCCACTCTCCATGATATCCGAAAAAGGCATTCAGGAGAAGACCCTGGTGACTGGAAGAAGGGTAACATTGTGCCCATTTTTAAAAAGGGTAGAAAAGACGACCCTGGGAACTACCGACTTGTCGGCCTCCAATCTGTGCCTGGGAAGATCATGGAGCAGATCCTCCTAGAAGATATGCTAAAGCACGTGGAGGGCATGGAGGTGATTAATGGCAGCCAGCATAGCTTCACCAGGGGCAAATCCTGTATGATCAACTTAGTGGTTTCTATGATGGGATAACCACAGCAGTGGACATAGGAAAACAAACAGATGTGATCTATCTGGACTTGTGTAAAGCCTTTGACATGGTCCCCCATGACATCCTTCTCTCTAAATTGGAGAGATATGGATTTGATATGTTGACTGTTTGGTGGATAAGAAACTGGTTGGATGGTCATATTCATAGAGTGGTGGTCAGTGGCTCAAAGTCCAGATGGAGATGCGTGACAAGTGCTGTCCCTCAGGGGTCTGTACTGGGACTGGTGCTGTTTAATATCTTCATCAATGGCGTAGACAGTGAGATTGAGTGCATCCTCAGCAAGTTTGCAGACGACACCAAGCTGAGTGATGTAGTTACCACACTGAAACGACAGGATGTCATCCACAGGGACCTGGACAAGCTGGCGAAGTGGGTCTGTGAGAACCTCATGAGGTACAACAAGGCCAAGTGCAAGGTCCTACACCTGGGTCAGAGCAATCCCTGATTTCAATACAGGATGGGGGATGATGTGATTGAGAGTGGCCCTCAGGAGAATAACATAGGGATGCTGGTTGATGAGAAACTCTACATGAGCTGGCAATGTGCGCTTGCAGCACAGAAGGCCAAAAATGTCCTGGGCTACATCAAAAGAATCATGGCCAGCAGGTCAAGGGAGGTGATTCTGCCCCTCTATTCCTCTCTTGTGAGACCTCATCTGGAGTATTGTGGCCAGTTCTGGAATCCTCAACACAAGAAGGATATGGAACTGTTGAAATGGGTCTAGATGAGGGCTACAAAGATGGTCAGAGGGCTGGAGCACCTCCCATAGGAGGACAGGCTGAGAGAGTTGGGCTTGTTCAGCCTGGAGAGAAGTCTCCAAGTAGATCTTACAGTGACCTTCCAGTACCTGAAAGGTGCCTACAAGAAACCTGGGGAGGGACTGCTTACAAAGGCTTGTACTGATAGGACTAAGGTAAATAAGCAACATAAGGACATAAGGACGAATTTCTTCACCATGAGAGTGGTGAGGCACTGGAACAGGTTGCCCAGGGAAGTTGTGGATGCCCCATCCCTGGAGTGTTTAAGGCCAGACTGGGTGGGGCCATGGCAGGGGTGTTGGAACTAGATTATCTTTAAGGTCTCTTCCAACCCAAACTGTTCCATGACTCTATGATTCTATGACGAGGGCAAGTGAAGAAATATGTAAACACATCATGAATTGAATTTGAACTTTGACCGCTGATATTTAATACATTGGACAAAACATGCCTGGCATTGCTGTTGGCAAACTCTGTATCCAGTAAATTACCTTTTTTATACTGACTGCATCAGTACTGCAGTGTACAGGGTCCTGGGTAGAGGTTTGATACTTAGGGCTCGGGGAATCATTCACAGACTGCAATATGGCTAAGATTTAAACAGAAATGTTGTTGTGTTGTCTAACTGCATGTGTTAATCTTTATGTGCACTCTTACAAAGGTGGACAGGGTAGAGATATATGCGCATTAAAAATGTTGCAGATGTTGTTCATTCATTAGAATGCAGGATTGAGTGTTGAGTATCTCATCTCTAAAATGGGAATAATAATACTTCCTTGCTTGGGTAGGCATCAGTTTCCCCTTGGTAAATTACAGGTATTTCACTAGAAAGTCTCATTTTAGTGTTTTTATGGCTATAAGAAAGTTAGCCTGTTAATAGTTATACCACTAACAAAGTACTTGGCCCTTTTGAAAAATTAAATCCTTGATGCTGTAAAAAACAAGGTTCACAGAGAAAGGAACATTCTCCACTGTTGCTGGCCCTTACTTTTTGATTTCCTGACTTGACTTTGCACCTCAGTTCTCTGCACATTAATGTCCCTGATTGTTAGATAAGGTAATGGTCCCCCAAGCTACAAAAACGCTTTAGCATCCCTAGACAAAAGACACTGTGGAAGCACAAAAGAACTGTTTACATGAGTTAAAAAATAACTTTTAACCTTTGATCTTGAAGATCTGTTTCACCTGCTCACCATATGCTCCAAGGCCTGACAGCTTCAGCTTCACCTTTTTCCTGTGGATGCACTCTTTGACTTCACAGCCCTTATGCTTTTTAGCTTGATGGCATCCAAGATATTTCTTAGCAATCATGTTTTGCCAGCAACACACATTCTTTGTACCTCAGGATCTGGGAAACCTTCTGCATTCCTCTCTTTTCCACACCACTCTTTGTAGAAGTTAACCTCTGAAGAAACCCAAGCAAACAAACAGAAATCCCACAAGCATAAGGGATTTGCAGTAAGTTGAAAATGCATAGGGGTGGAAAAACAGCTCTGTAGTTGTCAGCTGAACCTGATCCAAACAATCTGATCAAAGATGGTAACTCGACTTTGTTTTGTGCAAAAAGACCTTTGTTTATACTGTGGGTGCACAACAAGGGGAAACCATTAGCAACCTTAACGTGGCTGGCCTGGAATAAGAAATTTGATGGCTAGAAGAGAGGAACAGCAGCCTGCAAGATAAATTCAGAGTTTTTTATACGGCTTCTGGTGAGAAAGGAGATGGTCTGGAATGTGGAAGGTTTATTTCAGGGCAGATATTCTTGAACTGATACCTTGTTGCTAATATTTGATTTAGGGAATGTTGTGGGGCTAGTAAGGGGCAGGAATGGGAGCAGAGATGGTGATGAACACCTTCCAGTGTGGCAATCATATTGAAAGATTTAAAAAGAAAGAGAACACTGCTTTCCCCAGCCAAAGGGTCACAAAGTGAATGCAAACATGAGAACAATAGGAGACAAGACAGCAGCCTCACACTGAAAACTGTAAACTGAGTCACTTGAAAGTACAAGACAAGGAGAGGAAAATGTGGATTCTTTCCCTGCTCTCCTCATCTCTGACTTTCCTGCCTAGCAGTCAACTAGCAATCACATCACTCAGCATTGTCTCACTGATGATTTGATCTTATATCCTAATGCATTCATCTCTTCCCTCCATCTTTCCCTGTCTGGTCCCAGCCTTCCTAGGCACATAAGAACAGTCATCCTCAGTTATACTAATGATCCATTTTAGAAGGTAGCATACTGCCTTTAAAAGCCAGCCATAAATGCTGAAGGAAGGAGTCAAAGAACAGTCCAAATGTGGTTCAATTCTCTCCCAGGTTCTAGAAATCCTCCAGTTCAATTCCTCCCCAAAAGCCAGACCAGTCTCAGGTAGACCTTTCTTTCATGAGATTGTCAATTCCCATTTTGAACCCATTCATACTTTAGGCCTCTATGACATCCCTTTGTCGCCGAACTCCTCAATCTATGTAAAAAAGACATTCCATCCTTTCGTTTGTTCAACAATTCCACATATAGTTTCACTTGTGTCCCAATCCACTCCTACTATTATGAGAAAAGGCAATTTTCTTTTTTGCTTTTTCCAAACCTTTCATGTTTTTGCAGACCTCTGCCTCTTCAGCTCCCTCATCTCCAAACTGAACAGCCTATTTAGTCTCTCCCTGTACATAAGCTATTCCAGCCCACTGATTATTCTTACTCCTTTACTTTGTGCCTCTTCTGGTTCCAGTACATCCTGTTTTCAAAGGGAAAGAACAGAGCTGAGGACCATGTTCAAGACGTGGACAAGTCAGTCTTGTAGTCTTCCCAAGGCATCTCCTAGTCTACTAGATTCAACCAGATGCTGAATGGCAAACAACTGGTTGCTGAACTGCAACCAGTTGCAATCACTGTAAGTCTTCTTGTACTCTACAAATATTTCTAAAAAACCCCAAAGAATGAAATAAACAAAATTAGCAACCATCAAAAAAAAAGAATAAAAAAGTCCAATGACTGCAAAATAACAACATTTTTGTCGTCGCACAAAACAAATTGGCAGTAGAAAAATAAATGTGAAAAATGTTACCACCACCAAGCTACAGTGCCAAATGCTGTCTTCTGCCTTAGAAGATGGTGGATGATGGTTTTATTTCTAACTCCAAGCAAAATAAATTGCATTCAGAGTAAGTTATGAAAGTAATAACTACAATACTTTCTGAGGATGGCAAGTGCTACTTAGAAAAGCAAACAATGCAAAGCAACTGAAACAACTCAAAGAGAAGGTGAATGGTGAAAGCAGTAAGTGTGACAACTACTGATGGAGGACTATGCAATGTTCAATGTAAAGAAAAAGATAGACTACTAATATTAAGACTCTGGAGTACTATGTGAGATCTCATGTCTGAGTACTGTCATTCAGTCACCGTAGATGGGGAAACTGTGATGTGATGATACTGGTTGCAGAACCTTTGTTATAACAAATAAGTTATGTTTAACAAGCTTCCTGTTGTTTCAGAGTTGAAAATGTGTAATAAGTTGAGTAACTAAATTACATGTGTACTTATATCAGTTTTCCCCCAAATTCCTAGATATTTGAGGTGAGAACTGAAAAGCAAAAACTTGAATTAATTTCTCATTGAAACTTGATTATAATAAGAGTAGGGGCCTTTCAACCTGAGGAGTGACTTCATCTTACAAAAGCATTTTGAAAACTCCTAAGGAAGTGTTAGCCATATGGAAGAATCTTCCTCGCACAGATTAATGTCTTATGCATTATTTTTCAGAATAGTTTCGGGACCTTTTGAGGAATAGAGGCATCCTTTCAGCATGCTTTTTGTAGATTTTTCTCCTGATTCAATCAGGCCTCCTTTCTGTTCCCACCTAGCCTTCTTAGTTGTGATTATACCAATGATTGTGGGGCTGTACAGGCAACAGGACCAGATTAAAAATGTACATGTTTTTAATTTTGATTCCTTAAACAGATCAATTCTCCAGTTTCCTGTCCATCTCCACAGTCAACCACATACAACAAAGAGGGGTAAACAAGTGTTTAGGGCCGAGGGAGGCAAGTAGGAATTTCTTAGCCTCGTGGTTACCCTGGGAGGATTTTCTTGGAGCCATAGCTTCAGATACAGCCAGGTGTTATATGATATTAATTTGTGTATCTTATTAGGCCCTTTCATTCTGCTAAAACTCCAGAATTATCAGTGTCATGACAAAAGGCCCGTTTGTTTTATTTCAATAGTGACTTACATATTGAACTAGCTGTCAGGCAGATGAGCGTGTGTGGCCTTGGAATCAGCCAGTTAAACTGACCAATCACTGACAGATAATGAGATAAACAAGATTCTACCAAGGTCTTTACAGACAATTAAATGAAGTCACAGCTGTTAAGGTGGAGAGGATTTTCAAATACCCAGCACTAAAGACCAAAAGCACAAAATAAGCAGAAGCGAGAGATGGTTTGTTTGCAGTTACTCATTCTTCTAACTATCCAAAATTAACCTCTTTGAGTACTGAATACGGATATTAATTCCAGTGATTTGATTCCTATTTGGAAAGGAGAGGCAATATTTAACTAAGTTTGCCTTTGAAGCAAAGAACTTACTCAGAAGTAAAATACATCCTTAATTGAGACATTTTGTCATACAAACTGTTTAGACTTATTTAGAAAAAGAATGTAGTAAGGCATGTAGCTAAATGTGAAAACACATCTTCTTCCCTTGCCCTTCAAGTGTATTATTAATCTTGACCTGTAACTGAGTATTTAAAAGCCACACAGAAAATTCTTGTTATCTATAAAATCCTGAAGACTCATTCTGCCCAGAAAGTACATTCTAAGGCATGTGATAAGGGTGGGAATGTATATGACAAGAATTAGGTGCAAGACAATAGCAACATTTTAAATTACTTTTTATGTTTTAAAAGGAAACAGAATGTACTTTCTGATGTACATTGTAGATATGATATCATCTCATTAGCCACTGTGACACATAAGATGAGATTAATTGTTTTCTTTCTTTAATGACTAGATTTATTCAGTAAAGGCTGATCAGTACATGTGACCATTTTACAGGAAAGCAGAGGTAATTAATGAGACCTTCATTAAGACTGATGATCAAACAATACTGTAATAAAGGCATAAATTCAGAGTCTGGGATGTTATATAGACAGGAGAAAGCATTGTGAATGTGTAGTCCAACCTCTTCCGTAGCAGAGACTGTTGGATTTGGAATTAATGTCCTTACATTTAAAAAAAAAAACAAAAACGGGGTTTAATTGAAAAGATTTCCACTGCAGAAGATTGTACCAGAAATCACTGGTAATTATTCTGCCAATTATTTTTCACCAATGTTACAAAATTTACTTGATTTCAAGTCTGAATTTACTTAAATTCAAATTCCAATAAGTGTCTTTTGCCCTACTAGGCGTCTGGGTCTAAATGCAGACAAATGGGTGTCTGTCCATTTCTGAGGAATTGAGGGCTTACCCACCTCCTTTTGCCTAGTTTGGAACACCAGACAGGTAAGGTTATCTACTTTTTGCTTTACTACCATAAAATTGCCTGGGTTTGGAACGGAAGAGCTCTTTATTAGCACTTCCAGCTCCACCATGTTAATACTTGATGGCTGTGATAAACTCACACCTTCACCTTCCTTTCCATAAACTAAACAAATCTGTCTCTTTCAAATTTTCACAAGGCATTTTTTCCAAATCTGTAATAATGCTTATGTCCTTTTTCCTGCTTATCTCCAGTTTTAAGCCCATCTGTCTTAAAGTGAGAACACTTGCACTTAATACACTATTCCATCTGTTGCCACAGCAGTGGAAATCAGAGGCAGAAGATTCCCAGTTTATAAATCAACACTTTTCTGTGCAGCATTGTTAGGGTGAACCTGATGCTCATCTACATGTCCATTGAGATATCCAACTACTTTCATAACAGTTGAGGACTAAGCCATAGTGAATACATGCGTGAATGTCAATGTTTGTGGATTTATCATCACGAATAATCCAACATCATCTGAAGAGATTAGATTGTTATGAATGACTGAGTAGAATTGCTGAGGTAAGACTGAAGGCAATTTGTGTGACTCTTAAAAACATACCAAAAACTACATTCATCTTGGTTTTAATTGTTTTTATTTTAATCCAAATTTTAAGGTTCTGACTGAAGTATCTTTGTTAGAAGCAAAAGATGACTCATGCTTCCTCTCTGCTCCATAGACAGGCACCTCCAGGGAGCTAGTCACATCTTTTGAGGGGGCCCTCTGCTTTCACTCACCTTCTGTTATGTGTTGTACAGTATCTAAAAGGATCTACATTACAGATCACCACTTGCACCGACAATTCTTATATCTGTTTATTGTTATTAGAGAACAACAGGAGACAGCAAGACAGAGCACTGAAATTTCTATGGAGAAGTGCATTAGCATTTGGCCTTTATCATGGTAAAAGACTTTCACTTACAAAGGTTATGAGGAAAAGTAGCTACATCATCATCATGAATAATTAACCATTACAGCAGCTCAACTGAAGATTCATCTCTCAGTTAATGTTTGACCAGACAGATAACACCTGAACTGGCCAAAACCAGACACAAAATCCATGCCACACCCAAGTCAATCTGTCAAAATCTGCTCACTCCTGGAATCACATGAAACAGAATTGAATCTTTAAATAAATCACATTTTAAAATTATTCTTAGTATGTGAGCTAATTAAGTTCCTTCTGTTCTTAGAAGGTTGTTTATAATTAAAAGTGTAAATTCTTTTGGAATGCTATAATCTTGGGTCACTTTATATGTGCAACTCAAAATGGAACACAAATTACAAAAGAAAGGAGTTGGAAGAAGAACCCAGAAAAGCAAGCTTATGTGCATATGGCGAGAAATCTGGCTAAAATGCAGCACTTCAGTCACATGCTGTCTTAATAGAAGTGTAGTAGGGGATCAGAGAGAACAGGAGCTAAGGAGCTGTGGGAAACATAAAGGAAGATCAAGAGGCTTCCCAATAGTAAAGGAGAACTTAAGATTCAGTTTTCACTTTGAAATTTTTGAATGCATACACATAGGTTCTCCAAAAGCCATACTAAGTGTAGAGGGGGAAATATTCTAAAGTTATCCATCAGTTACTTTAAATTCTTCTGATTTCAATGTAGTTCTGTGTTTGTTTTTAATCTTATGGTATAACTTTTCCTTGGGTCGGCGGTGCTGAAGGGATTTTTGGAAACCTTCTTTGAGGTCAGATTTGGTGGTTCTCCATCCCAACACTTCACTTGAATTGGTTGCAGATTAAGTGTGAAAATGAGGAAAAACAGTAAGAGAACTAATACCAGAAAGAAAAGTAAACAAAAAAAAGACCACAAACAAACCAACTGAACTTGACTGAGGGGAGAAGTTCAGAGAATACAGGAGTAGCCTTGTTGGAAAAAGCAGTCAGCCAGACACTAGTAATTTTGCCTTCAGATCAGTTATTGTGCTAATGCTAGAAAGCTTTGTCCCCAGTGGCCTGTTTTTTTCACACTAGTGGTCTCTTTTCATTCATGAGCAAACAGAGATGCTATTTATCACACTGATATTTAAGCAGTTGTTAACAGGCTTTGGAGCTGAAATGTGAAAAGCAAGTCCTCTGTCTCAGAATTATTGTTTTAAGCTGGCAACCTTCTGGTGTGAGTATCACTACATCCATTTTGACAGGCTCGCATCTGGAAAGTTTCCTTTGCAATCATACAATGTGGATGCAAAACTGTTATTTTATCCATTGCTAGCTCCTGAAGCACAAAATGACTCTATCATGAGGGAAAACAGCCAGCTCACTAAGCTACCCCAAGTAGGCCAAACGTGACCTATTGATCAAACAAATGGAGGGACTGAATAATAAACACAGGAGCTACGATAGTTATAAATAACATTTTTAACTGAAATCGCATTGCTGAAACATATAGCAAATGAGGTTTTTAAGAAGAGTGTGCTTGGCTGTAATTAATAGATAATGTTCTCTGTGTGCTTTTGCTTTGGTATTCAGCAAATATCTCAGAGCTTTTGCTTTGGTTCTTTACGCTCCCCAGGGCAGGATATTCCAGGGTTGCTCTACAAATAACTGCTCAAATGATATTGCTTAGGCTGCTTGTCTCTGCCAGAGTAACCCTGCCCAACTGTGCAGAGCTGAAGGAGGGAGAAGAAATGCTTAAGGATAACCAAATAAGTGCCTGTGCATGAAAAGGGAATGAGGACAAAGAAGATGAAGAGGGAAAGGAGTAAAGAAAAAGTGAGAATGGACATCACCAGCTGTTTCCAGATCTGTACATGAGGAACACAAACCCTCACCAAGAAAGCAGAACCTTTCAAAACTACTTTGGAGGTGGTCCTGGAAAATGTACATGCAGAACAGTTCTGCAATGGCAGCAGGGGGGATGGACTGGATGTGAACTTACTGGGTCTCTTCCATCTCCAGTTTCTATGAAAACAGTCACCATTCTTTAGTAATATGATAAATATTTTCAAAATCATAGATACAAACTAAATAAAACATATTAAATAACAAGTTCAGCCAATTTAATCATGACTTCTCAACTTTTTAAACCAAGACAGCAGGGAGGAAGAAGGAATAGGCTTGAGATTTTTAGTCCTCTTTGTTTAAGGCTAACTCACATAGGACACACCTTCATGAGACTTGTTCAATAACATTTGTGGAGCTGGGCTGGAGTTGTTTTTGGATTGTCCTCAGTCCACAGGGCTGCTGGTTTTATTCAATGCACAATGGCTGCTGTTTCTCTCTATCAGCCTTTAATTCAGATTTTGCCTTGTTTATGTTTCACTCCTAGTTAGACCAGTAGGTTTCATTTTGAGTAGTGTGCAATACCAGTATAGTCTTTTCAGCGTTAAGTCACCAAAAGCTGATTCCTATCTTCATTCCTACACTGACCAAAACAACATGAATTGCCCTTCAAGAGCAAATCTCCTCCTCTGCAAGGGATCCATGTGTTGCAGTCACACAGACTTCATTGTCCTCAGCAGGGGAAGAAGAATTATTGGCTTGAAAAACATAGAACTCATTACTTGAGCACGTGATATATCTACAAAGTCTAGCTGCAGCGAGGGGACTTGTGTTCCATGGGACAGCCACTAGACAGTGATATAGCCACATCTACACAGCCAAAGTATGTCAGCTTCACGCCCCTGTAGTAGCCCCAGCCTCCTTCTAGCATTTCCTTCACAGTCTAACAGCTCACATTTTCTCTGAATGGCTGTCAAAACTCATATGCATACTCATCATTCAGTCTCAGCAGAGAGGAAGGCTTGGTTAAAGTCTTCTCTCCTATACAAGCCAAAGGCAAGGAACATTTCTGAGGCAGAAGAAGCCAGGGATATGCCTTGCCTCTGGTGCTTAGTTTATCTAATGGCAAGAAGATCCCAGCTTTCTGCATTGTCAGTCTTCAAACTACCAGTCAAGTTTCTTTTACCAGCAACTGAAGTAGTTTAAGATAGTCATTCTCCCTGTTGTGTGCTTCCCCAAATTTATGTAATAGAACAAAACAATGGAGAGACTGGCTTAGGTTTTATCAATATCGTTCTCTTCAGCAGACCAGGGCCTGGAAACAAGACTCAGCCATCACTAAACTGGCTCAAATTTGGGCTTGAGCTTCCTAAGCAACCGGCTCAAGCCACACTCATTGTATTAAGCATACCTCTGGCAAGCACCAGCTACATCATCAGAAAACTTTGTGAGAATGAACATCAGACTTACCCATTATCCCTTTTGACTTTGCATCTTTCCATCTAGCCTTTATACTTTCTTCCTGACCATTTCTTCTTCCCCAACCACATGCACAACCCAGATAAGTGACACAGATAAGCTGAAACTTACAGGAGCAGCAAGTCAGTCCTAGCATCAACCCATCTTCCTGACCAGGGCCAGGAGAATCAGGTAGCTTTCTGAGCCATTTTGGAGAGCTGACTGACTGCCACACTTGCAGGCTGCAAGAATTCTGTTGGAGAGGTCACTTATATCTTTGTTCAGATGATGGACAAAGAGCTCTCTCTTTAGAGATACAATTGTACCTATCCTCTTCATCTTCTGCAGAGTTTCTGCAGGAAAATGCTTCTGTGGGATTATTTTGTCCTTTACACCTAGAGGGGACCAGCAGTAGGTGAACAAAATACCTGTGTGTAAAGAGTAACCTTCAATACTCTGCCTTGTAAGCTGACACCTGCCCTATTCACATCAACGCATGACCTCACCACTCACCACTTCTTTGTGAGATTCCATCACCTTGCGGCACCTGCACATTCCCTACTCTGGCTACTCACTAGGAAATTAACTTGAAGTGGAGAAAGTCATCACACAGCCAGTGTAAGACAGGTGTGCAGTGCCATACAACAGAGCTGTTACTCCTGATCAGGGATCATCAGAGGCATCATCAAAAGAATCAGCATTGTAATATAACTTGTTCAACTGTGTCCTTAAAGGGTACTAAAGAACAGTCCATCAGACCCTGTTTCCTTAATGCTGCACAATGAGATGCATTACATACATAAATCCTAAGTAGGTTCAATGGACTACAGATACCACTCGAACCAATGGTCTTCTCCAGGAGTCCTTCCTAAGTCTCTCACAACCCGCTTTTGCATCTTAGTTGCTAACATACCTGGCCAGCCAATATGGAGTTGGAAACTAGCCCTGCAATCAAAAACAAACCCAAACCCCCTAGCATTAGGAAAGCAGATCTTTCTGAGGTCTTTCTGTCCTTCCATCTGCTCTCCTTGTTCTGGAGACACCCCTTGGTACTCCTTGAAGAATGGCCTTACTGACACCATAGGTGTCTTTCCACTGCAAGAGACCTGCTTGGCAATGTAGGCTTTTATCCTTTGATATCAAACCCTGAATGCCACAGTGCAGCAGAGGTGAACACACTACCCTGAAAACCAGAGAAGTCATTTGCTACCTCAGCTTTTCTCTTCTTTATGCTTAGGTCCAGTGTTCCAGCTCAGACCTTGCTGGCTTTTCCTTGTTCAACTGCTAGTGGTATTTCCAGGAAATATTCAAAGGTAGTTTTGGCCTGAAGTTTTAAAGGAACAAACAGCTGCATGTTCTCCGTAATTCTGTGTATTCCTTTTCTTTTCACTGTTACCTTTGCCTTTGAAGGAGAAGTGATTCTTGGTAGTGATCGTTGGTTTGCTTCTTTCACAGCCACTGTATCACTGAGCTAATAATGCTGTTTAGTATTACAATAAATAGGGAATTAAATATTGAAGATAATATACTTGACTTTAACTCGTTACTTTTATGCTGTATTTTAAGCATATGTTTCATATGGCAAAGGCAGAGAGAAACTAGGATATAAGGACTAGCTTCCAAATCAAGTCACTATGGAAGCTGGCTTGAATCCACAGTCTCTACTAAAAATAGCACCTTCATCTGCAAAGAGAGTCATAGAGTCAAAACTGCAATCAACTGTCATTAGCACAGGACTCAATGTTAGTATTTTCCTGGTGTAAGGGACTCACTATTTCTCCCCACCTAATTCAAATTACAACGAAGCCATGTGAAACAAAACAAAGGACAGCATGGGTTTCAAAATTTCAGCATGGGTAATTCTTCTCTGGAATGCTCAATGGCCAGCTGTTTAGGCTATTTCCTTGCTAAGTGAGAGATGTAGTTCAAATCTGCTCAGACACAGGAGGAGCTGAGCCTTCTGCCTCCTGGCTGAGCTCTCCAAACACTGGGATTTGAGGATGCTCTGGAAAAGTGCATTCTGGTATGGCCTGAACTCTGTAGGCAAGCTAGAGGAAGAATGCCTGTAGTGTTTAGTGTTTAGCATGCTTAGATAGAAGCGCTGTGAATGGATGTTAATTTACTCCCTTGGCTTGTGGCAGCTAAGCTCTAGGAAGCAACGATTTGTCCAATAAGAGTACACAAGGTCCCTATGGGTTTGTCCTGCTGCCTCACCATTGTCCCATTTTTATGAGTAGAAACAGTTTTTGCTCTGTCACTATTACCATAGTGAAAGAAGCTATCACAAAATGATGAAACGACAGGTAATAGGGAGCTACAATTAATACAAAGAGAAATGAAAAAAAAACCAAAACCGTTCTGCTACCTTGTTTCCTATTTGATACAACTATGTCTGAAATAATGGGCACCAAAAAAATATGGCACAAATTCCATCGCTGGCCAAGTGGGGCTAGTGCAGCAACGAGCACAGCAGTATCTGTAGATTTTGTGGAAGAACTTTGTAATGGTCCCACAATCTGACATCTGACCTTGATGATTTCCCATGTTAAAGATTTTGTTTTCTTCCATGTTTTCCATCTCTGCCCAATAACCGTAGCTAAGTGATTACTTAAAATAACGAACCTCCTCTTGTCCTCCAGTTTCTGCACCACCAGAGCCTTAAAAAGTTTGGGTTTGTTGCCATGCTATGTTATAATCTTGAAAAAACTTACTCCAAATACTTGGTGCACAAAGAAATCTCTACTGTTTCTTCAAACAAGATTTTATTTTGATTCGGAAACATTAACACTTTTGACTGCTGCAGGGAAGTGTGAGGTTTGCTTGGGTCCCTAAATGAACGTCTAGTTTAACTTTAATAGGGAATGCTCTGAATCTGTAGATCTTTTATCTGGAACCATCTCCAATTAAGCATGATTCAGAATTAAGGAAGCTATTATTCACCTTTGCAGTCAGTTTTTTGGGGTTTTTTTGTTGTTATTGTTGGTTTTATCTGGAGAGTATTTGTAATCATTTCACTACGATTGTGCAATTGTACTGTAATAACTGTTATAAGGATGAGGATCAGTTCCCTAAAATGTTAGTTAGTTAGTTAGTGCAGGGGAAGTGGGAAATTAAATATAATTCTTCCTCAAAATTAACTCCTTCCTAATACATAAAGTGCTATTTGCGGACCTAAGTAGCTTTGAGTCAGGTGGTAATTCTGCAGTGAAACATGGACAAGTCATTTACTCAAGTTAGGTCCTGTGGATCTCCTACAGAAATAAAGATCCCTGACACCTCTTCAGGGTGAAAAAAACCCAATGTGCTGTTAATGTATCCTAACAGATTATAATATGTAATATTTCTATTCTCTTACCAGTATGTTTCAACTTTAAGGACAGTTTTATTGTTATTATTTGGGAAATGAAAACTGGACTCTCAGGACAGACCCAGACAACTAGTGCTGGGCTGTAGAGTGACACTAGAATCTGAGTGCCATGTGCTACTTTTCTTAAAAAAGACCCGTAGTTTTATGAGGTTAAGAGATTTCAGCTATGAACTGTATAATGATCCCAAAAGACTGTTTCTCTCGACCAGCGTTGGATGTGAAAAGCAGTGTAATAATGTAAGTGCTAGCAAATATTGATGGAAACATTTTGATCTCTGCATTTCGGTTCTTCAGATGTAGATAAAGTGGTGAGGGGAGCAACCCTGGAGCTACACGTATCTGCACAAGCACACAATAATTTAACTGTGCAGAGCAGAGCGAGGATTTGGACTAGGTGATCCGGTGGGTCTTTTCCAACCTGGTGATTCTATGATTCTATGATTTTTCTGCTTCGAGAGACAGAGGTCTCTGGGATTTTTCCTGCATGGGGTTCAGGTACAAGGGAACAACATAAATCGAGCTGCAGGAAGAAGGCTGCGGTCTTGAAGCGAAAACTGAGCTGGCGATGCTTCCCTTCCCCATCGGGAAGGGTGAGGAACCGGGGTGCCAACCTGCCGGGTGCCGCCGGGAGCCGGGGCAGGGGAACCCGCCCCTCGGTCAAGGCGAGAGGGGTTGAACGGAGAGGTATCCCGGCTGTCCACGGAGAGGTATCCCGACTTTCCAGCCCCTCCCGGGGCGGCGCAGAGCGGGGCGCACCCGGGCGGCCCCCGCCCGCCCCGCCTGGCGTGGCCCGTGGGAGCGGGGCACGGGCGCCCGGAGGTGCCGGAGGCGGCGGGGAGGGCTGGGCTGGCCCCCCGGCTCGGGGTTTCTCTCTTCGCACCCCCCTCCCTTCCATCCCCCGGTTCCCGTGAGGCTGCAAGCGCCGCGGCGGCAGCTGCGGCGGGGGTTGGGGGGGGGGGGGGTGGCGGCGGGGGATGCTGCCGCCGCCCTGCCCAGTGCCGGAGTGAGGAGCTGGAGGCGGCAGGAGCGGCCCCGGCGGCGGGACGAGGTCAGCGGGGGCCGGTGGGAAAGGGGACGGGGCTGGGAGCGAGCGGCGCTGCCGCCGGGAACCGGGGATGCGCCGGGGTGGGGGATGCGCGGGGACCGGGGATGCGCGGGGATGCGCCACGACGGGGGATGCGCGGGGACCGGGGGACGCGCGGGGACGGGACGGGATTCGATCGGGACAGCCCGCAATGCAGCCCCGGGGTCTGGTTTTGGGGTGCAGACCCCCCCACCCCGTCGGGGCGGGCAGCGGGACAAGTCGGAGGCGGCGGGGAGCCGGGGCATCCCGGATGCGGATGGAATTCCCCGGAGGGACCCCTGCGCCTCCCCTCCCCAAATCCCGAGCAGGGTGGCTTGTAAATCCGTGGAGGATCGAGCGAAAGGAGAAGTTTCCGTGGAGCTCGGAGGTGTTTTCTCTGGCTGCAGTTAACTAGAAATAATATCGAGGGGAAGAACAGTAATTCATAACAAAACTTTTAAAGAGCAACAGGTTGTTTTACTGAAATCACACGCGCTGTGGAACAAAAAAAAAAATCCCCTCAGGTGATCCTGGAATGACTGATAGCAGTTAAAATTTGTAAACCAATTAGGTGTTTTGGGAGCTCCTAGGACTATTCAAAACAAATTTCAATATATGTCTGAAGAGAGATTCTAAAAAACTATATGTCTGTCCTTAAAATCTTCATTTTTTACTTCTGTGGATGCAGGATATGATCCTTAGAATTACTTTTGTATGTTTGTTTGAAGTGTTTCCTTTTTCCATGGAGGTTTTTCCTGCTTGAAACGCATTGTCCATTACGCACAGACCTCCTCACTATCAGGCTCTGCCCCCCCAAACCATCTCTGTGTGCTTTTCTGTGTGTTTCTGGTGCAAACTAGAATTAACCCTGCTGGACACCAAGCTGCTTTCATTCGGAGCACAGCAGGTAGTGGGCCACTGCCCCTGCATCTCCTGACCATGCCCAGCACGGTGTGCCTTTTCGGTGATGGTAGAGAGGGGAGAAAGGGGTTTCACAGGCTTTTCCTGCTTTTCCCTTTCAGATAGCGTCTCTATCACAGTCCGAACTTCTTTGCATCCTACTGGAGGTGTTTAAAGGACGTGTGGATGAGGTGCTGAGGGGCATGGTTTAGTGACTGATAGGAATGGTTGGACTCGATGATCCAGTGGGTCTTTTCCAACCTAGTGATTCTATGATTCTACTTGAGTTGCACTACCAGGGGAGTATTAGTGAGGTATTGCTATAGCTATATCCCACTCAGTGTGGTGTCCCTGAAAGTGTTTCTGTTAATTGCGGGAATTTGAGCCCTTAACTCCTAATCTTGATTTAGACTCGGGTTGAGCAACTGTGGACTATTCGCTTCCTACCCTACCCTACCCTACCCTACCCTACCCTACCCTACCCTACCCTACCCTACCCTACCCTACCCTACCCTACCCTACCCTACCCTACCCTACCCTACCCTTCTTGCCTTAGTAAAATGCAGGACTAAGCTCTCCGTTCAATCAGAAATGCCAGTTACAGGCCCAGGGACAGGATCCAATTCTGTTCCCTATGAGTTCACTAGGATTTGGTCATTGATCCCAGTATCGTGAAGTGTGGATTCACACAGCTTTTCCAGTTGTGAGAGTGGAAAGAAAAAAATTAGATGACTATTGGTGATATTTTTGCTGAGATGCGCTGAGCAGTGGTGAAGAAATCTGGTGGCTGTTCCAGTGAAGCACTTTCAATAACAAGCTTACATTTAATTAGTGTAATTGAAGTTGTGGAAAAGCAGATAGTTTTAAAGCACATTAATTATGGCAGGTTGGTGATGAAAAGGCAAACAGAACATCTCAATGGATTTCTAGGGTGATCCCAAGCGTGCGTCAAATCTCACCACACTATTTGACACCAAACTGTCCTACCTGTAAACTCTCAAAGAGGGTAGTGATTGAGTGGGTGACACACCAGTAAAATTTTGACATCAGTCTCAAAGTAGCAATAGAGCGATAATGACAGCAAAGGTTGTACAGTTACCTCCTATACTAAACTTTATGGCTTACTGAAAGAATTCAGATCCCAGGTCTGTCAGTCTGACACCATTTGTGACATTCTCAAGCCTCAGTACTTTCTTGATACTTCATAAGCTTGTTAAAATTATCTTCCGAAATACAAGTAAAAGCGTCAAGTGAGACAGTGGGAGCATTTCAGTCTGCTACCATTCCATCTGCATGTTGATTGCACACTGTTGTATCTACTGTTGGTTGCAAACAACCTTGTCTGCATAAGTTGGTAGGCTTTCTCAGTCACTTATTAACTGCAAGAGTGAGGAATGCTTTACCTATACTAATTTGTGCCAATGATTCTAAGAACACTACTGACACTCAAGTAGGTTGAGGAGGTCATTGACAGAGTGGTAGCTTTAGGATCTAAATCTTCTCTTCTGATATATCAGCACTAATTCTGTATATTTTTTGTTCAGATAAGAAATTTAGGATAGATCAACAGGTTAGCTCACAAATTCTAAGTGATCTCTTCACGCGTATGTGAAATCCTAGTGAAAACAACATGATCTGGTAACTTAATTGTAAAGACAATTCCAAAACCTGTTTTGGGCTTGGACACTGACCTCAGGCAAACCATGTCCTTTCATTTTCTGGTTTCAGATGTGGGGATAAAAACTGTGCCTTACGCGGTCTTGATAGAAACATCTTGTCTAGAAACAGGGGTTTCTGAAGCACACTGGAATTTCCATGCAAAAAGCTCTGTAACCTGGCTCTACCTACAGTGTCTGGCACTGGGACAGGGACTAACTGGTGCTGCATACTTTGGTGGACAAGGTACTCAACACCTGCGTGAGTGTCTGATATGGGCAGGGCATTTAGGAAGTTCCTGGGTTCCGATTTTTGCCTCTTGAAAAGTGTGTATGGGGGAGAGGAGGATGTTAAACACAGCTGTGACATTGCAAATACAGATGTGCAATACTCTCTTGTGCAGAAATGAGGGCCAATGTACTGTGTCCTAGAGTCTGGAGGAAGATTTGAACCATTGCTTCTCAGGACTTGTTAGAGTGCAAGTACTCATGGTTAATGGTGGCATTTTGCACGCTAACATTGCACAGGGAATCGGAATTCGTGATGACAGTTACAAAGAGAAGAAAAAGAAGGCAGAGGAAAGAAGAAAGGATGCAGAAGGAAAAAAGGAGCAAGAGTGACAGTAATCCTAGCAAAGGGAACATTTTCCAGTAAGCAGTTCTGAATGTGATGTAAAAAATAACAATTGAAAGTTTTATTTTACTACACAGAGCCCAGATTATTCCTTTGATCTCTGTACAAGCTTCCTCTTGACATCTGTGGGAGATCAGTGTAGAGAGGGGAGTGTGTGGTCTTAAATTTGTGATGCAGCTCGTGGACAGTCATGAAATGGAATTCAATCCTTTCCAAAAATGAATACAGAGCTGTGAGCCAATGAGAAAGGTCCTGAAATAAATGATAAAAAGTGGTGTGTTCACACATATCTCACAACCAAAGCTGTAGATAAGTTATCTGAATACTCTGATTATTACAGCTAAATTCTTGTCATCTCTTTAAAAGAACTAATTCAGTGTCCATGCTACTGTCTACAGGAAATCCTTAATAAACTTGGTTTGTGTAATGCTTTACAGAAATACACTATTCTTGAAACTTTTACCAGTATTCAGCATCTAAAGACGGTTATTTCAGCTTAGTAAGTTAGGTCACATTGTGACCTCTAACAAGTGACAATAAAATCTTTACAACACTTTCTTGAAAACAGCGATATGTGAGCTTTAAAAGATAGATAACAGATGTGCCTACATCTCTGAGCAAACCAAATACACAAGAATACAAAGAACTTAAAGTGGTTCATTTCAGGACTTTTTTGAAGTGTTTAGCATCAATGATAGCCATGTAGGTGCTTTAACTTCATAATTTCATGTCTGATGCTTACTCATTGTGCTGCTATACTTGAACCCTTGATATCTTGAATTAAAACATTGGGAAACCAGGGGCTTCCTTTACATACATCTTATGAGAAAGAGAACATTTAGGAGCAGCTCAAAACAAAGCTTAAGATTAAAACATCATAATAAATCATCACTGCTATAAGAAGCTCTAACTGCTTTCTGCCTTCATTCAGCAAGTCCTCAGCTATCTACTGAGTTTTGGAACCAGAAGGGCTGCTGGTCTGTTACTGTTACCATTACTTGTCTCCAGTTGGGAGGGCAGCTTATAAACTGGAATAGTGGTCTACAGTATGCTCTGTGAACAGAAAAGAGACCCGGTCCCTGCCATAAAGCACTGGAAGTGTCTCAGGTGTATTAGGTTGGGGAGACAGAAGACACTTTGCTTTTCCATTTCCCATCATCATCTCCTCAAGGCAGAGTTTGACAGATATAGTCTTTTCCTCCAAGAAATACCTTCTAACCTGTATTTTCTGCTTTCTCTGTGCTTTCTTTTTACTTTGCAACCATAATCTTCTTGAAAAGGAGACATTAATTTCACATTCCTGGTTTTGCACCCTTTGGTTCATCAGTGACATGGCACCATTAATTAAGCATTTTTTTTGTGCAGTTTCTTTGCTTGAGAGCTGCCCATGCTAAGGGAGCACCATTGAAGACAAGCTGCTGGAGGGCTGTAATATTATGGGGAGATTTTGTCTAGCCCCCACACTCATGGCTCTTCTGGCATCTATTGAAAGCCTCAGGGAGGGATGGGGATGGGAGTAGGCTGTTTCAGTGAATGTGCAACAGATCTATGTCTCTTATACTGACTGTTAGTGTCAAAGCATTCAGCAAACTCAGGAGCTCTTCAGGACCATTCACTCATGGCTGGGTTTGCATGGTCCCTTGCACAAAACTCTCCACAGTGGCAAGGCAGAAAGGGAAGTTGCGATCTGGTGCTGATGGGATTAATCAATAAAGTTACAGATTAGGGGCTGCGAGGTAGTGGGTGGGTTATTCATCCAATCTGCTACTTAAACTCTTCTTTGAGAAGCCTGAACTGATCTAGAGCTTGCAGACAGTTTTATTGTCATCCTTCCCTCTTCTCAGAAATGTTCATGTACTTTTCAAATACACAGTGAGTGCCATTTCAGGTGCACAGCACTACACTGCCTAGCTCATAGCTTCTGTGCCTCAGAAGGGCAAGGATCTCTTTTTTGTAGATCCTGTGTGACATCTGCCAGACCTGTGCAGTTACCTCTGATCTTCTAACAGGGCACAGTATAGGCAGGTTTAACTGTCTAGACTAGTACCTCAGTCGCTGGTGCTTGTGGCAAGGTTTGTCTTCTTATTCCTGTCTCCTCCCACTTTTCACCTCATTGCTGTCTTTGGCACACGCGATGCATGTTTCTGCTCAGTTCTTTGCTCCCACTTGAAACCCCATTGTGGGAAGCCGTGACTGAATGGGTCTACATGTACCACACAGTCTGCTATGGTAGCTGCTTTCAAGATGACCTCTTTGGCCAAATAAGTTTTAAAATATTTCAAATATATCATAATTGGTACTCATTAGGAACTTCTGACAAACCCTGAGCAAGCCAGGTGTCCAAGCCCTGCAACAGCGATCTAGTATTCAGATTTATCTCTGTTTAGATTTTACAATATGTTTCACATTTGGTCTTTGAGGAGAATTTTAACTAAGCTGTACCCAGTCTACACCAAGCAGTAGATTCTACACCATGCAGTGTTGCAGCTGTTGAGATGCCATTCTTTCTACATGGGGTTTTGAAAGTATTTAGAATTGTGGAGGTAGTTCCTTCCAGCAGACTTTGTATTGGAAAGATGAGTCTGCTCAAAGGACGACGAATCTATGCCACATTTAAGTCTCACGGATATTTTATGTCTTCTGCATAGCCATATATTTTGCACAGCTGTCATATTCTTGCACAAATGATAAATTGTCAAACCCTGCTGATTAGTTTCCTCCATTCAGTGGCCTTCAGTCTAGGGAAAATGCACAGATTTATAAATCAAGCTATAATCCTAAATCTTCTGCTGCCTGTATTTATTATTTCAGGGAACCTGCGTACAGTCCTTTTCTTACCTTAGGGCGGCAACTGTAATCTTACTGTTTTATGTATTCGGGACTGAAGGGACTGGATCCAGTTAGTGAGCGACAAACTGGGTGTAAAAGTCTGATTTCTGTACAACAGAATTAGGTTCCACCTGTTGCCACACAATGTCCTTCATATACATCACTCCACGTGATACCCTTGTCTAAAGCATCACAATGAGGATACAAACATTAATATCAACATCAGGGTGTGAAGGTGTGTATGATTGTGTAAGCATGAATTCTTTATATGAGTTAGACTTCTGTCTTCAACAAAAATACCAATAGAAGATTATGCTTCTTAGTTCCTAGGATAGTCTTAGGCTGAGTAATTGTAGCAGTTAGCTAAGGTAGAGTTACTGCTCCTTCCATTTCTCTGGAAGTGGTGTATGCATAGTTAATGATCTCTGATGTGTCATGTCCATTTTCATAGATGTTTCTATACTTAAGCCTTTGAAAGCAGCTGCCAGTCAGAAGGTTCTACTCAGTGTTAAGAAGCCTTTATCCCCTCCCACCCCCATCCTCCACAGTTAGATGCTGCTTGGGAGCTTTCAGTTGAGTGCTTTGAGCAGTGTCTTCCTATGAAGTGGTGCAGGATGCACAGTGTCAATATCCTGGCTTACAGAGATGAGATTTCAACCCTCTAGGTTTAAGCAGCAGCTGGATGGCAGTTTTGAGGGTGGAAAAATTTCTCAGCCTAAAGTGGGTGATGAATATCTCAAGAACCTTTGAGGACCTGAGCTTTTGCTCCTCATTGTTTACAACTACAATCCCTTCCTCTTCTGGAGTGTCTGCAAGAATTACTGCAATTATTTCACTCTACTTAAGCATAGAATTTCTGATTCACAGCCATGAGAGCTCATTGTTTAGTATTAGTTGAAAACTGAGGTTCAAATGAAACCACGTGGTCCCTAATCACCAAAGTAGTACTAATCAGTACAAAGTAGGTTCATTCGTGCTGAGTTTGTGCTCTGACCATGGATGCATCAGTAACTCTGCAGCTGGAGTCTCACACAGGCAGGACCTGTCACCTTATATTGGAGATAGCCAGAATGAAGCAGATTAAGTTTTGGAGTTGTTTTGCTGTAGTTATTTTCACTGCTTTCATAGAGTTTATTTCAGTTTTCAGTTGGAGCTATGAAGTATTTTATGAGGGAGACTCAACAAAAATTGTCCACATGGCACTTAGTGGGAAGGAATTCACTACAACCATAGTATCCACATGTACTGGTCAATGTCAGGTGAACGGTATGGAAAGAAATGTAGTGGTTGTTCTTGTTGTTGAATGCCTCCTGTGCAGTGATAGACCTGAAGGTACTTGGGTAGGGGCCTAGATCTACTTGATTTTCACTACTTGCCAAACTGGAATTGCACTACCTGAAGTAGGATGTCTGACACCGTATCATCAGCACCAGACAAGGTAGCTGACAAAGCAGTGCAAAGAGAGATAATGCAGTGGTAGCACTGAAAACAGCAGTAGTCAGAGGGTCTGGAGCAGATGCAGAGACCTGAAAAGAGACAGTGGTGAGTTGGGAGTTGAAGTAGGCACAGTGCTGACACTCTCTGCTCTCTTACAGACGTGCCTAAGTGAAATGTGGGAAAAGTGTCATCCCTTGTGCAGCTGTAGGAGTGAACAGGGTCAATGAGGTGAAACAAGGGACTCGGAGGTTTAGTGTTCCCCATTTGTTATTTTTATGAGGATGGCAGGCTTCTCCTATGTCATGCTTAGTTCCTTTCTCCCCTAGTAAACTACTCCTTGCTTTGTAGATGAACATGTTCTTTGTAGAAAAAGGCTTATTGCCAGTTAATGACATTAAAACATAACACTTAATTCCCATGATTCTAGATGGGGACTATTGCTGCTGACAGCTGCATTTGGTGGTATTTTTTAAGGACCTTTAATCAGTGACAGTGCCTGGCAAATGACACTAAAGATCCCAAGACAGAATATACACAGGCACGGTTTGGGTATTGGCATGCTGTCCTCTGAATCATATCCTGCAAGAAGAGACTATTGGCAAAAATCATTATTAAGGAACAGATTATTTTAATAACCCTATATCAAAATACCTAACCCTATATCATTTATTCTGACATGACTTCTTTTTCCTGAAAGTTTTATAGATTTGCAAAACCATCTTTCCTATAAGCAATGCCATGACATTGTTAGTGTTTGCAGTTTTCAAGGGGAATTCTTGTTCTGGAAAGTGATTTGTAATAGTCCCATTTTCTTATTCAGTACGTCTGTTATCAAGGCAATAGCTGCAGTAACTAAAGACTTAAAACAAATCTTGGGCGCTGTGGCTTCTATTAACATTGCAAACCCAGAGAAGCTGACACAACGATTTTTATCTTCTCTCTTCATGTGCATTGCCTAGAGAATTACTAACTTGCAATGAGAATTGTTGATAGTTGTGCCAACAAACTGTACGATATAGAGGAGTGGAGGTGACACTGAGGGTGCAGCTTATTCTGATGACTTTTTGTTGCTCTAAGCAATTCGAAAACTGGCAGGTATGTTTGGAGGTATGGCCATCAAAAACAATAGCATCTTATAAATTACGAAGAATATACTTGCACGCAACACGTGGAGGATTAAGATTCTGTTTTTATAGGCACTTTTTGAAACAGCTGTATATTATATGGCCTTGTTTGAAAGCTCTGCTTGTAGTAAATCACAGCACATTGGAATACCTGTCAGAAATAAGGAAAGTTGGCTTGATTGAGCCATGATCCAAACATACAGTTCCAGACAGTAAAAGCATTTAATAGCTTGGCACCCAGATGCTGTCTTTCATCCAAAGATCCAAAAGAGCTTTTAAAAATGTCTAATTACAGCATAATGTGCTCCCATTTTGTATCAAGGATTATCAAAGTAGAAAAAATACAATACTATAATTTCAGGTTCATATTTCTATTGTTGGGTACTTAGATTCATATTATGCTTCATGTTATTGATCTAAATATGGGGTTAGATGGCAGCTCACATTCAGGTTTGAAAACGATCTGATTTCCAGGCCCAAAGATGGAAACGGGGATTTTTTGATGAACATATAAAAAATTTTAAAGCCTGAATTATCTTGTTTCTTACTGAGATTTGTACTTTTAAATTTCTTTTTTTTTTTTGCTTTTTGTAATTTGTCTCTAACTTCAGCCTGTAGTTGGCAGCTAATGTATTTCTATGATGCTTGCACTAATATTATGAAACTTTTCTTTAGAAGCCATGCAACTACAAAAATTGTTCAGGGTGCATTATAACAACAATACCTAGGAAGGAAAAAGAAGTTGTAGCTCTTACTTAAGCATGTAATGCAGCAGTGCTGGTATGTACCTAACAATGCACATTTCCTCCTACATGAACTATTTCAGGTGAGCGAGAGTTCACATCCTGTTGGGGGAAGGAATTATGTGATACATGCCTGTTAATTAAGGGAACCCAGTTTTAATACTACAGCCATCAGTAGGGTTAGATAACTCCTGGCTCTAATCTTTTGATACTGTGGACTGATAGAAAGTGAAGATGAGCACAGTGACCTATGGGATTTCTCTTGTTTAACGGATATGCTATGTTAAGTCTAAATTTAAGTGCTTTTATGTTAATTTTATGTCAAGTTTCATCTGTAAAGGTCATGGAGTACAGTTCTTAAGTTAAAATGTTTCTAAAATTCAGAGACCTATTTCCTCAGTAGCAGCTAGCTCCCTTAACATTTCCTGTACCTGGAAAAATACCTGTGGATAATCAGTTTTGCTTTTTCTCCCGGCGAGAACCACGGGCAAGTGGTTGATATACACAGCACTCCTGTAGCTACACAGTGTCTGGGACTGGTCTCTCTGTTACTAGATTTGGGCAACCACAAAGATGGCATAAAGCTATTTTTTGGTTCTCTGGTCTTATGCCAAGAACAGCTTGGAGAATCTGGGCATGACTTGTACGGCAACATTTACTTATGTGTAACTGTTGCAGCCCATAGTCCCTTCTCAGTTAAATGCTTAAGTTATGGTTTGTAACAGATGCCTAGATTCATTGCTTTCTACTATCTTTATCTTTTACTAATAAAGAAATAAATTCTTTATGTGCATGGATTGTGTAAATCTTAAAAAAGCAAAAAACCCAAAACAATCCCTCTTCCACTGCTTATTTAGTTTGTAAAGTCCACTGCAGTCCTGACATCTGTTTAACACAGTATGTTTACAATCCAACTTAAATGGCTTAGAGTAATAATTACACATAAAAATATACAGATATCCTCATTCTGAACAAAATCCATAACGGTATCAAATGGCAAACCCTATTGCAAACTCTTACTCTCTATACCTCTGTTTTCCCTAAATTCCTGAAGAAACAGAAAGATCTTGTGGTTCCCCTGCTGACTGTAATATGAAATATCCTACATACCCTATCTTCCTGAACCATTTTTTCAGAAATATTCTGGATGCTCCAAGTCTCCACATTGATATAAAATTACAATAACAGCTGCCTGACATGACATTATTCTAGGAACACTGCATGACTGTGTAAGTAAAGATTGCGTGATAATGCAAATCTCAGCTAGTTGAAAAATGAAAAGGTCATTGACATTAATTCTATACCGAGATGAAAAATGAAAAAGATGAATAGAGCAGTACAAATTTGAGGTCCTGTTGTGGAAGAAATTTATTTAGCTCAGCTCTAGTTCACCTGTTGCTGTGACTGACATTATTTCAGCTCATTAAAATAAAACAGCAAAATAATCGTTCAGCTGTGATTTGAGGAAAAGCTCCTGCTCCTTGGTTAGAGGATGATTTAATCATGCATAAGTAATCAGATAATTACCAATTGAATATAGGTAAAATTGATAGCAGGTGCTGAAATTTTAATTAACTTTACACAGATGTTAATATTTGTCCAGAAATTTGTATCAGGAATGAATTTCCCTTACAGTTCTTCAGTATTCCATTGTCTTAAATTATTATTAGTTTAGAATTTAGGAAGCATGTGTGCAACTATTGTACCCTTTTAAGATCACATGATATCAAGAGAAAGAAACTGTGTCAAATGTTATTTGTCTGAACAAATCTTTTGCACTCACTAATTATTACAGACTTTGGTTCAAAGCTTGTCCCTACCTCCATTTTGAGCATTTCAGGTGTTAAGAATGTTGTAGTTACCCAATTTTTTTTTTAAGGCATTTAAAATATTTGTGCATCTAATGATCAAATGAGTGCGTTAATTTGAGTTTGTCTCACAATTTAGAGGTTATGCTAATTGGCATGGCAGAACTTAATCCTATAACTGGATTTGAATCCTGTTTTCAAAAAGTGATTTCAGGTTAGGCATCTCAAGTCATTGATGAACTTATGTGCTTCAGTGAGCAGGGCAACACTTAATTTTGTCTGGCTAACTGTCAGATTCTCAATCCTGAATTATAGATTTCCTACAATGTATGTTACAGACCTGGCAAAAGATTTGCAGAAAACACATGAATGGGCAGCCACATAGATTACTGTGGAGTAATATTGTAAGAAATGGGCTGGGACGCTCCTTCTCTCCCCAAAATGTGTGATTTAATCCACCTTGTGGCTTCTGGTACCATGCATTTTTCTCACACAGTCCCTAAATTTCTTCTCGTCATAGCGTTCCCGCATTGTTAAGTTTGATACATGCCTCTTGCTGCGTAGTCTGACCAGTGGCAGAGCACGTTTGTGCTCTGTAAGTGAGAGATGTATTCTTCAGCCTAAGTTAAAAGGCTTGCACCTGAGACCTGAGCCAGGGGTCTGAGCAGTTTGCCAGCTTTTGTGGGTGCATTCACAAACAAAACAGCAAGTACTTGTGGTTCTGTGTAAACAGGGAACAGGGACACTAGGGATGTTTTGGTTAATCCTGCTTTGAAGGAGAAAAGAGGGTAGGATTTGGCAGAGAAAGTGAGATTATTTAAATCACATCATGGAAGCATATGAAAGTTGTATTCGGAAAGGGTTTGGGTTTTTTTCAAATATATAATGCACTTTTGGGTCAAAAAGACCCAAATCTGTAATTTCATGATCAAATGACCATCATCTAATGTGTAGGAGTCTCACCTGGTATGTAGGATGGCCCAGGTGTAATCTTTCAGCCAGATTGGGCCAAGCTGACCTAGTTGGTCTCCAGAAATGGTGTGCAGGTGCCCACCTTGCCAATGGCACTGGTGCTCCCGAGTAATATTTCTGACATTTTTCCTTAAAACTGGGAAATGTCTTGTAGTTCTGATATGCAATGGAAAATATATCTTGAGTTCTGAGAGAATTCACTACATGGGAAAACTTTTTGGCATAGCTTCATTATAGGAGTGGCTGACATGGATTTGAAACTCTGAATGGCACCTACCTGGAAAAGAAATACTTCTTGGACAGCTGTAAGCCAAATTTCAGCAAGACTTGGATTCACAAGAGTGGGATTTCTAGACTTAATCAATACTTAAACATTTTATTAGGAGCCAACTGGTCTTTTCTAATGTGCCTAATCACCTAGCTCTTACTGGTTTCAGTTCCCAAGTCTGAGGACCCAAGTCTGGAATGTCCATTGAAAAGGCAACTGACTGTGATGTATCATAAACTATTGGTATTTCTATGATTAAACTGTAGTCCAGTCCTCTCTGAATCTCCGGGTCTTAGTTTCAGTTGTTAATGTCTTCGTTTCCTACTTTTTCCAGTCATTGCATGTGTCTTAATTCACCATTGCTGGAAGTGTATTAGAAATAGGCCTATGTTTTATAGAAGACACTCTCATAGGGAAAGCTGTACTAATTTCAGTGATTGATCCATTTCAATGTGTGTCAAATGCATTAACAGAAAACGATGCTTAAACAGATGCCTACCTCAAGGCCTAGGCTTCTTCAGGTGTGGGATCTGTGTAACCACACTGGTTTGGAACCTGTGTCTTTGCAAATGGGACAGCAGTTTTTCCCCTAAAAACTGTGCTGTTTTAAAGCTGCAGGTGAAGACTACTTTGCTTATTTTTACTGAGCTGACTTGATGCAGACTGCATTCAGCATGCCTTGATCCCAGAAGACACAGTTTAGGTCATAGTTTTATTAGTGAGGCCAAAGCCAGGAACAGCAAATTGACAGACAGACAAAGGCATGGTGCTGCTTTTATGAGATTCTAAATACATAAATACATTAAATGTCTGAATATAAATACACGCTTATAAACTGTAAATTCAGACATATTAATCACACAACTATATTAATAGGAACAATGATGGTGTATGATTCATTGGTCATGATAGAACATATGATGACAAACAGATAGAAGAATCATAGAATCATAGAATCATAAAATCACTAGGTTGGAATAGACCCACTGGATCATCTAGTCCAACCATAGATGAGATGATGGAAAGACCTGTTGATAAAGATGAACTCAATTAAAAATGGCTCACCTGTGAAATAAGAAAAAGAATAGTTTTACTTGTGTTTCTGGATTCTTGTAGAGCATTCCTCATTATTTGTTTCCCAAGTACAGTTTGAATGTTGTCTCTTTCTGATGGTATGCTCTTATGATATTCCCCTCTTACTAATTTGTGTCTAAAATAAGTAATAGAAATCTTTTCTGTCTCCACTGAAAGCCCTTTGCTGGCTTCCTTTAAACCCTGAAGACACTTACTCTCTCTTGATACTGATGTTCCAGACAGAGCTATTAGTGCTGAGCCTCCAGACGCAAAAATTGAATTTACAGCTTGAACTTTCAAGGCTTCAAAGAACTAAAGGGATGAAGAGAGGCTGGCATGAAATACTATGCTTTTCCTGATTTCACTTTTGGGAAATCAAATAAACATTTACAAATAAAATCATGAAAGCATTTTTATAAATTAGATGGATAAGCATTAGCTGTTCATTATGTACTCCCACGTGCAAATTGTAGTGAAGAATCATTTGTCTTCCAAGAGTGTGGTGACAAGGCTTAATTTAATATTTGTTAGGAAGTCTTGGATCCTTGGAGAGAAGCTATAAGAGGAGTATTCAGTATCATTATCATAATTTTAAAAATAATAATATTCAGTTCTTTTATTTTACCGAGGAATAATGATTCTGTCTCAACATCCTCCACAGAAGAGGTCAAAGCCATTCTTTCTATTTTCTGGCTAGGGAAGCAGAGATTTTTCTGCTGCACAGGAAGTAAACGACAGAGCAAGAAATGATAAGGGTATAGAGTGAGCACTTGAAATCTTACTGATGTAGCTGTTGACTGGAGTACCTCCTACTACTGTTTTCTTAGTGATGTTTTTGTTGCTAATGGGTTGAGCTCAGAAAGAGGTTACAAATGCTAATGTTAATTTTGTGCTCTCCTTGATTCCTTGCAGAAGGACCATTAGGGGCATGCTTTGTTTTGTTTGAAATTGTTTCCTCCAGCTTTCCAAGCAGGAGAGAGATGAATATGCTGTCTTCTGAAGGTTTAGAAGCAGTCTGCCTTGACATTTCTTGACTTGAAAAGGTGTCAGTATTTAGTCTTTTGCAAGACTCTTTAGCAATGTCATCAGACACAATCAAGTAAAACAACAAGAAAAACCTGGTTGAACAATTTGATTAAAATTTGCTGCTCCCAGTTACTTTCTAAAAGTTTGTTGCCTTGACTGTTGCAGTACTTTTTCACTGCCTGTCTGGTACTTACATAGTGTTTTCTTTTTTACAGAGATCTAGATTTGCTCAAATGCATTTCTGTGGTATACTTTACGATCTGTACTTTTAATAGTAGGAAGGGAGATAATATGACAATATTTACCATTGATAGATTAATTTTAAGTGTATTTCCTTTCACTTTGTATCATATTAGCTCTTTAGCTGGCTATGGATCTGGTAGAATTAGGCTGAGCAAGGGTGCATTTTGAGTATTGAATCTGTACGATCAAAAAGAGGAGAAAATAAAACATTACTTTAATGAGAAGCCTCAGGAGGGTTTGAGAATGAGTTTTCAGGTGCAGTGTTTACACTTCCCATTGTAGGTGTGGGTATCTCTCATAAAAGTGAGCTATCAATGCAATGACCTCTTGCTCAGCTGTATGTATTCTCCTCTTGAGGCTTTGTCTTTGCTCTATTTGGTTTGTAAGTCAAAACAAAGTATCACAGCATTGCTAACGCTGCAGGTTTAAACTGCTATCTGAACATCAAGCCAGGCTTGTTCTGCTTCACTACAGTAGCACCCACAGGAAAAGGACTCTGGATCTGGAACTTATCAGGGTTTTTTGTTTGTGCTCAAGAGAAGCATACATGTGACCTAGACTTCAACTTTTACTGTGCTGACGCTATAGGAAACACTTACCAAGTAAGTTGATATGTCAACAGCAGAAGTAGTTAACAGCAGTTAGAACTAGTAGCAATGGTTTTAGCTGGTTTTCTGGTAATTTTTTTAGATGCACTACGAAGACTGCCTGAAAAGCTGAAACATAACAGCTTTGCTCAGAATCAGTTTAATTCCTCAACAGCCAAATTTGAGGAATTTCTTATTCTGCAAAAATCTGCAGCAGAATTCAGTGTAATGTTGCTCTCATTTTGTGACATTGACACGTCTGTAGCACACTCTATACACATACTGGCTTTCAAAAATGAAGCATGAAGTTTGTGTTATGTCCCAAGGAGCTTGCAGTAAAACTGTCATGAGGCATACATACAACGCCACATACCCCCTTCCTTTACCCAGATATGATGCATGTGTTTTACCCCACATTTACTCAGAAGAAACAAGCCTCTTCGAGTCATTCAGTAAAAATATGTGGTTTTTTTTTTTAAGATCCTGTAAAACTATCACATCTCTGGGTTGAAGTTTGTTATTTGCATCTCCTTCTGCAAGTCTAGGGAAATAAGAAGAGAAAACAGTGAGTTAGCTGCACTTGGGATTCTCGCCAGTCTTTGTGGGATGGAAAATTCCTTCCTAATTCCATATCTGACTTTAAATTTGACCCTCAGCATGTGAGAAAGATAGACCAACACACACACTTGAGAAAAAAAAAAAGTTCCTTTTTGTCCTAGCAGGACACTGGTGCAATTTTTCCAGGGTCCCGGTCTAGCTGCTGCCAATCATCAAAGCTTTGTCTTCCTTTAAGCATCCTAGAATGTGTGGGTAAATTGGGCATCAGAAAAAAGAAGAAATATCCTCTCACTCCTGCAGGGTATCAACAGAACCTTGAAACATGAGATTTGGATATAGATTTCATCTTGATGAATAGCTATCAGAAAGATGAATACATTAAGCACAATACAGAAAACCACTGGCCCTCAGGGAAGAGTTGTAGTTTTGTATATTCCAATATTAGTGATCATTTATACATTAAAACTGTTTTCTGCACTGCTAGCTTCTGTATTCTTATGAGTTTTTAACAAACACTGTTTCAATTTACTGTCTAGGGGACTGATTAAAAAATATTTAATATGTTCAGGATGAGATTGAGTGGCATCTTTAGAAATTACACCACTAGTTGATATCATCCCTTTAACAAAACCTTTGAGAACTCTACCTAAACTAATTTTTAATCTCTCTATTAAATGCATTTTTTTAAACCTGCAGTCATATGCCTGGAGAAGTCCATTTTGTACTCTATACAGCTGCCTTTATCATAAAAAGAATGGCATCTCATGAAAAGAATAGTGGATTTTTTTCACAAGTTGGTTCACATTAATGGTATTTTATCCCCACTGTTTTTTGGAAAGAATGCTGACTAAACTCATTTCATTATTATATCCAAATATATATTGGGGTACAGTGCCTATAATTTCCTGGGCCTTCCTTCTTTAGGAGTTATTTAATACCTAGATACACTTGCAGTTCTCTGACCCTTTGGAATTTTCCCAGTTTTCCATGAGTTGTTCAGTATCAACACTAGTGGTTCGGAGAACTCCTCATTGAGTTTATGTAAGACTCCAGGCCTGTTGATTTGAAAACATTTAATTTTAGCAGATCTTGTCTCATATCTCCTTTTATTACCTACAGTGAATTTTGTTGTGCTGACGTAATATGGGATGATACATTCTCGAGCTTCATTCCAAGGACAAAACAATGTGCAAAGGACAAAATGTTTATTGGGCATTTCCGCCTTTTTTGATTGTCATTTGAAGTTTTATCACCCTCCTCTAGCAATGGGCTCATGGCCAGTCTCAAGTTTTCCCTAATATTTATGAAAAATAGCCTTTTTGCCTCTTTGCCTCTGTTAACTATTAGTACTTCCTTGATTTAATTAACTTCCCTCAGAAGTTCCATGAATATTGTGTCTTAGAATTGACATTAACTTTTACTTTCCCCTTTCTTCTGTGCTATGAATAGGTGATTTATTTTTTTTATGTTTTATTGCCATCTTTTATCCCAGACAGTTTCTTGTTTAGTATAAATATTTTTGTGCTTAGAAGTGCATTTTTGGCCTGTGATTCAAACTGCCAGTTTGACTGACAATTGTTTTGAACTTTCAAAATTTGTCCTGTTTAAAGCCCCAAACGTACATTTTGGAGCCAGTCATCTATTACTGATCAATGCCACATTTTGCTTGCGTATTGTAATTGTAACTGCATCACCAGAACTGGTACCTAGGCAACTGCCAGTTCAAGGCAAGCAATTAAAAATGCTAGTCCATCAGAAACAAATCTGTGGTTGAACTGTTCGAGCTTCCACACAAAAGCTTTTATGTTGCCACAAGAGCCTCAGGAAACTCAACCATCCTTTTGTTGCTGGCCACTTGAAGGCACATACTCATTGCAAGAGCGTATCCTCTGTGATACAGTTTATGTCAAGTTAGGAAGGGAACTGTAATGAGAACTGGGCAGTGAATGTGAGTAAAAACTCATAAGGAACAGTTCCAGTGAGATTGCCAATGGAAGCATGAGGGGTTGCCTGAAAATCCCTGGGTTTTTTCTCTCCTGTTAACTGCTCGCTCTTGCTCCATGCTATTTGCCACGCTTGCTGTTGTGTTAGTGGTAGGTTTATAAGGCTGTGCTGTACATAAAAGCACCAGAAATTGATCAGATTTTTAAACTGTTACCAATGAAGATGTGTCCTGATCTATAACAGGGTTCACTGGAAGTTGATTCGGCCAAATATCTGTTCCTGGAATCTGTAATAGTAGGCTGAAAAAAGCACAGGAAAGTATATTTTGTACGAGTCCCCAGGACAGAGAGATAAAATGGATATAGACTGTCCTCTATGCAGTGGCAAATATAGCTTTCATGCTCACTTTTGTTACTTCATAGCTGTATGAGCAGTCATGGCTCCAGCTTAAGAAGGCTTAACTCTGGAATGTTATAGGGCTCCCCAGGAACAAACTCAGTCAGTTAAATTCTTGGGGTCTTGTTGGGGATGATGAAAGCCCCAGGAAAAAGGATCATCAGAGGGGAAAGCTGTTCTTTCTGCTATAAAGCATGCTTTGGGTTTATCTTCTGGTGAAAGGGAATCTGGTTCATCCCCTGATCCTGCAATCATGTCATTGCTGTAGAATAGATCCCTAAATGAAGAGGCTCCTCACATTTCAAAACTTAAAAATTATCTGTCTTGCCTGTCTCCAGTTCTTTTTCTGAGATTTCCCAAGGACAGAGGAAGCATTTCCTTCTTTGAGGGCTTTATGGGCTGCCAGGAAAATTAGCTCAAGAGGGGTAGCATGTATTTCCTTTGGTATGAAGCAAAATTCCTCCCAGGAGAGGGGAAAGTATGACTAAGAAATGTTGAGTGAACATTTGGTTAATAGCACAAGCTGGTGAAGGGCTCTTTCCATTTCTGAGCCTGGAATAGTGTCTCTTGTCACCCACCTTTCCTTGTTTCCCTTCACACATAGCTAATGAAAGCACACATTAACTCTGCCCCTACGGAGAAGCGTGCAGGGATAGAGTGAAGCCCTGTAGATAAGGGGCTGATTCCTTTGGAAAACATCAATGGAGGTGATACATGTATCCGTATCTGGCCCTCTCTTGATGTTCATTAATTTTCACATTAATCCTTACAGCATATCTAGTCAACGTAGAAAATGTGGTGGTTTTTTTTTTTCTTCTTTTCTATTCTTTTCTTTTCTCTTCTTTTCTTTTTTCCACTTGCTTAAATAAGCACAGGAGAGCTGGTTTTTTATCACGCTCCTGCTCCTGCATTTTTCCAACCCAATTAGGCCATTACCAGGGCTAAATGAGGCATGGAGCCTCCAAAAGTCACACCGTCGTCCCGGAGATGAAGCGCGTATAGCTGCAGAGTTGGCAGGCAGGCGAGGTGGCTCAGGCTCACTGGAGTGTGACCCCAGGTGTTTTTCTGTTCCAGAAAGATCACCTTCAGAAAGGAGGGAAGGAAAGTAAATTAAAAATCATTATTTAGAAAAGCACTGTGTTAATGTGGGGTAGCCACATCATGGACAAATAACATGGCTGTGCTTCTTAGGGATGCATGGAGGAAGTGGGTGGCCATGGTTTCTTCTGATTTCTGGGACAATGTGGCAAAAAGGTCTGTGAAGACCATCAAAACCTTCACGTATCTTCCAGTGGTTTGATATTAGTTTTATCCTCACTGATCAAGAGCTCCCTGCCTGCTGCAGCCTGCCTTCAGATCTGTAGTGCTCCTGGGCTGTCCTGCTCTGATGGGGCACAACTGGTACTCCAGTGTCCAGGCTCCCTTTCCAGCTGAGGGCCTTCAAGTCATTCATACCATGCCAACTTGTGTAATAAAGCAAAGCACTCTTCAACTCTTCCTGTGGCACAAACCCGTGTTTGCTTCTATTCCCATTCTGCTGGGAGTTCTTTGTGCTGGACACAGAAATGATGCAGAGGAAGGGGTCATCTGTCCTGCCCTGAAGCTTTGGTAGCTCTCACTAATGGTTCTTAAATTATGAACTGGATAAAATTATGTTGTTAGTGTCTAAAACAAGGAGGGAGGAAGGGATCCATTTAGATAGGCAAAGCCTCACAACTAGGCTTAGCAAAAACAAGCTTGGGATCTACTGTTTTATTTCAGAGAAGAGCTCTGCTAGAAAGGATGATAATTTTCTGTCACATACTATTCTAAGTACATAAGGGTTTGTGTGCTGGAAGAAAATTAACAGGTGCTCTTTTATGACTTTTATTTTTGTACAATGAAAAGACTGGATGAAGTCATTTGCTCTGAATACAGATTAGTTTAGAAGTTGAAAAGCTTTCTTTGTCCCTACTTTCACCTCAGTTCTGCTGCTTTTGCTCACACTGAACCATACCTTAGTTCCCAGCTAAATCACATGAAACTTCTTGCAGAATATGGTAGTAGAATCAAACACAATACTGAATTCACTGGCTAAATAATTCTGAAAGTGAGAAAGATACAGTTCCTAGACTTTTTCTGGTTTCAAAGACTAAGAATAGATCTCTTGAGGTAAGTGGAGTCAAAAGAAGCCCACATTAGTGCACTATTGGACATCTTCTGTATCTGTCTCCCGCAGTTTGAGGTGTTATTCTTAACATCAGCATGTTCTTCACTTGGGTAGTCTCCCCAGCAAGAACCATGCTCCTGATCTGTTTCACTGCCAAGTCTAGCTGATGTGGTTAATCTCATCTTCACAGCAGTTTGAGCTAAACTGCCAGAATTTGCAGGAAAAGCTAAGACGAAGGCTCAAGATCTATTTTGATGACTGCCTAGAGCTCCTGGTGCCCTCCAATAGTAGTGTAATGAAAAATCACTGGTGAGACTGAGATTATTTTAGGTGGTTGTATAAACTGGGGAGAGTGACAGGGAATTTCCAATAGGGCAACATCACTTGGGGATACATCACTCATAGCAAATTGTGTGTCTCAGTTGTGGAGAGAAATGAGCTTAAAAATGTTAAGGTGTTTATTATTTTATTCTAGGGTTGACTTTAACAAAATTAGGACTGTTTTTCACAAAACTATTTGCTTAGGGCACTAACCAACAGCTAACTAGTGGAGCTAGAAACATTCACTGCAGGAGACTAATCATATAATTGTCTAGCAGAGCCATTTGACGCAGGTATCAGTGGGTATTGCTAGAAGTAGGCTTTTATACAAAATGGACTTGAATCTAGGTGGCAATTCCCATCATCCTCATTTTATAGGACAGAAAACATACACCTGTAGGGTACAGAATGAATCCTGTAAATAATCTAAGAGGGATTATTGAAAAAACTTTCACACTTGTCTCCCCATCTTTTACATGGGAAGTTTGCTTCTTGCAAACTTGTAAATTACAGGGTGCATCCCTGAAGAGGGAAGGTAGATCAATAGGGGAGAGCTACACTGGTTGCTTGCATGTTGCTGCTTTGATACTGTTACTTGCCAGTCCTGGCTGTATATCATGGCTCTGTATTATAATTTTACTGACATCTTTAGCAGGTAAGCGCAGCCCCACAGGTCCAGCCAGCATTTCTTAGGTGGCTAATATGAATTACCATGACTGATAAGTAAGTCCTTGCATATCACAATCTTTCAGTACATTGCATAGACAGACAAGGGTCACTGCTCCTGTTCAGGGGTCAGCATACAGTATCGTATTCCACCCTGTACTCCATCCCCCATGAGACATGCTAGCACAAGCCTGCTCTGCAAGGAAGAGTCAACAAAACCTTTTTTTCTCTTCCCACAGGGCTAGAATGGGACATGCGCCTGTCCAAGCCATGCCTTCATGCCCGGATTTCTGCTCTTGATTTTCTTCTCTGCCTCCCACTGGTTTAGTGATTTTACGGGTTCAGCAGAACTATCCAATATTTCTGATGAACTTACCGAGACTCTACTTACATTGAACCTATTTCCCTTTGCTGGGGACCCTTATTCACCCCTGCCTTCTTTAACAGGAAGAGGTTATGCCTAGGACACAGCGAAAAGAAACAGAAAAATAGGGAAAAGTATTTTGGTATTAGAAAGAAAGGAGGAGAGAGAAGAAAGCTGGAGAAGGTACAATAATTATTCTGTTCGGAAAATCATAGAGGAGATAAAATAAGCAATTGAAAAACAGGGAGAAAAAGACATTCTGGGCCAGTAGAGAACTAGAAACATAGGAGTAAGGATAGAGAAAATGACCACAAAAAAGCCATAAGGATTTAGTAATAAATTGTGATCAACTTAAAGTAAAAATAAACCATCCAACACAAAGGACGTGTTTATTTGTTTTTAATAATAGTATAAATGAGAATGAAAAATCTAGCCAGGGCCGCTTTAGTCTCTGATTCAACAAACCACTGAAATACAGGATAAGCTTTTAGAATCTAATAAATTTCATTAAAGTCAAGTCTCACTAAAGTTGAGAACATACTTCAGTGTTTTTTCTGAATTGGATTTATGTTGAAATTGGCTCAGACTTACAGTTGTCCTTATTGCTTGGTTCACTGAGGATTTTCAGGGAAAAAATGGGATCAAATAAAGTGTTTTGCTTCAGACACAGAGGTTTAAAAAAAATCAAGTAAAATTAAATGAAATTACTAAGCAAAATATGTTTTTCTCTTGCAAGCAATTTGACAAAGTTGAATTGGAAAAAAACAGCTCTCAAAATCTGTACTTTATTTTATTTTTTTTTTTGCTAGATAAAAGCCTGAATCAGCCTAAATTCAACTGATATTCAGGTTGAAATCTATTGACATGGATGAAGCATAGCTGCAATATGTTTCTGAAATTACTTTTGGCCACTATTACAAGTTGAGAAGCCAAATCCCAGACAAAGAAGATGATTGGCACAAGGCTGCCCAGTCAGGCAGGAAAAAGAAGCAGATATCATGTCAAGAATCCTTCCCCATACCAGCTCTGGGAGAACATAACTTTCAACCAAACCATACCAAGTTGTGATCAGAAATCTGTTATCCTAGTTTATTTGAAAGTTGCAGTGCACAGAGAGATTGACTTTTCTAGTGGCTTGCATCATAGGTGATTTTGGAAAAAAGAATTTTCCTGGTACGACCCAGATTCCTTTTCTCATGTTCATTTACGTGATTTGAGCTTATTTGTTCCTGCTATTTTGTAAAAGAATGATGAAAAGCTGGTTGATTACACAGAGAAATATAGAAAGATAATTATGTGTTTCATTAGTTTAGTGTTCTTGTTCTGTTATTTCATGTTCCTTGACCTTTTGGCTTCCTAACCAGCAGATCTTACTCTGGGCAGTAGGGGAGCGTGACATCTCTTTTGAATAACACTGCACTAAATTGTGTAATTTTAACTACTTACAAATGATCAACTACTTTGACATCTCCCCCACCACTACCTAGTTCTTTCTTGCCTCACGGTTTAGCACAGGAAGAAGACAGTTGAAAATGGCCTGATCCTGGTGACCAGTCCTTCTAACTGACTAATTTCTAAACAGAAGAAAGAGAGACAAAAATTGAAGACAAATGTAGGATATAGGGCATCCAGGAATAGATAACAAGGATAGTTCCTTCTTATTCTTTCCAAGATAGACCACAGCAGCACAGTTTCATAAATTATATTCTTGGATTGGCATTTATTTGTATTCAAGAATTGAGAAGCTTCTTTTTATTTGCTTGTAAAGAAATACATCTTAAAATAATGCCTGGACGCAAAGAGCATAACACAACCAGGAAGAAGGGCTGTGCTATAGGGATTGAGCCCTCTTGTCAACCCCAGAGATGTTTCTTGTGAAAAAGGGAGAAGATAGACTAGGGCCTGGGAATGATGGAGAAACTTGCCAGTTACCTACGCAGTATAGTTCTGTAGAGCCATGGCAGACTTTACTTGTGGGCTGCGAACATCGCACTCATTAACATTTCTGTATCTTCTAAGGCCAGACCCAGAAAAGCTATTAATCCTGAAAATTAAGAATTAAGAGCAATTCAGTTGGGTGACACTTGCTGGCAAAGCTTCTATATTGAACATTGGAGGAAGGGCTTCCTTGAGATGCAGGAATGTATATATAATATGCAGGAATGAAAGGCACCCAGGCTGAATGCCTGACTGTTTCACCTGCAGGCAGAAGTCTGAACTAATCAAATTTTGCAAACAACATCTCAGTGCCATGTGCACCATCCCACAGGGACATAGTGTCTTCATTCTGCAGAGTACCCCATAGGCTTCTTACTTCCATCTGTCCAGGAAGGTCTAGTGACTTCCCAAATACAGGCCGGGGTAAACTAGCTGTCATTGGAATGCGCGCTCGTTAGCATGGTTGGTGGGGCTTTGCTTAGAACAAAGGAAAGTTAGGGAAACCAACTTAATAAAAATTACCATGTATTTTTTTGCAACTATTAAGTGTCCTAATCTCCTCTGTACATGAAGAGAAAAATCACTGGAACTACCAAAGAGCCGTAGGCTGGTGTTATATCTACGTTATTGCTAAGGCATCTTTTCACCCGCTTTAAACAACTTATAAGATGGTAGGCTTTTAATAGGGAGAGTGGGAAACAACCAAGTTAGCAAACCATGTCACAGCAGGAGAGGGTCAAAGTCTGGAATGTATAGAGGCAAAACAGTACACCTTTAAGACATAGACCGGACAGATTCACTGGTACCTATATTCTCTAAATCTGAGATTGCTCGAGCATTCAATGCAGCTCCCACCATAAATTAGGGTAGTCAATAACTAGTTAATGTCGACTTCCCAAAAGACTGCAGATGGGCTGCTGTGTCTCTGCAACTCAATAGGACTTGGAAATGCCTCCAAGCCCTGCTGTTCCTGTGCAGTGCTTTAGCTCCTTAGCATTTCTTAGCAGTTCATTAAGCAAGGTAATGAATTTGTCATGTGTTGTTTCTTGTCTAGTCTTTTTGTTGTGAGTGCTGAGGGCGAAGAGAGAACGCTTTGCTTGGTAGGATGCCTTGATAACCTCATGCGTTTCAGTTCTCCCTTTTATGTATACACATAAAGTAAAAGCAAGTGCAGCACTTCTGCTGCACTTGTACAGAAGAAGATCCAGGAGTGGAAAGATGAGAAGTTCCTCTTATTCTGTTCTGGTATTTGTTTCAGAGCTTTGTGATATATCTTGCAGCAAAGATGTTTAACTCTTATTGCAGAAAACTCTTGGCCTTCAGAGGAATAAAACCTCTCATGCCTTTAAGGTCCCTAGAGCTTCTTCTTGGGCTAGCTTACCACCACGCCTGCGTAGAAGTGGCTCCAAAGACATAGGTCACCCTCCACATAGATTTCCACAAAGCACTGGCTTCTCAGAAACCACTTATAGCTCTGTGTCTGTAGACACATCCCTGTTTCTGCTAATGGTGTTGGCTGAGTGCATTCAATGAGTCTCTAAGGTGTTTTCTATTACCATTTCTGTTTTTTGCTTCCCACCATCAGCAAACAGAATTATTTCAAAAAACACATATGAGTTCCCAGGACCAGATTTCCTGATGAGGGATTTTGAACATGATACTATTGCAAGTTACTTGACAAGGGCTCAGTGCTGCGTCCAGTCCTGTTCAACATCTTTATCAATGACCTGGATGAAGGCATCAATTGCACCCTTAGTAAGTTTGCAGATGACACTAAGCTGTGAGGAAGTGTGGATCTGCTGGAGGGCAGGGAGGCTCTGCAAAGGGATCTGAACAGGCTGGACCGCTGGGCTGAGACCCATGGCATAAGGTTTAACAAGGCCAAATGCCGGGTCCTGCACTTGGGGCACAACAACCCTGTGCAGTGCTACAGACTAGAAGTCTGGCTAGAAATCTGCCTGGAGGAGAAGGACCTGGAGGTGTTGGTTGACAGCTGAATGAACATGAGCCAGCAGTGTGCCCAGGTGGCCAAGAAGGCCAATGGCATCTTGGCTTGTATCAGAAACGGTGTGACCAGCAGGTCCAGGGAGGTTATTCTGCCTCTGGACTCAGCACTGGTGAGACCGCTCCTCGAATCCTGTGTTCAGGTCTGGGCCCCTCACCACAAGAAGGATGTTGAGGGGTCTGGAGCGAGTCCAGAGAAGAGCAACAAAGCTGGTGAAGGGGCTGGAGAACAAGTCTTACAAGGAGCGGCTCAGGGAGCTGCGGTTGTTTAGCCTGAAGAAGAGAAGGCTGAGAAGGCTGTAGAGAGCCTTATTGCTCTCTACAACTACCTGAAAGAGGTTGTGGAGAGGAGGGAGCTGTCCTCTTCTCCCAGGTGACAAGAGACAGGACAAGAGGCAATGGCCTTAAGCTGCCCCAGGGTGGGGTTCAGACTAGATATCAGAAAGAAACAAGCTGCCCAGGGAGGTGGTTGAGTCACCATCCCTGGAGGTGGATGAGTAGATGAGGTGTTCAGGGTCGTGGTTTAGGGGCAGATAAGAATGGTTGGACTCAATGATCCAAGAGGTCTTTTCCAACCTGGTGGTTCTATGATTCTATGAGTCATTTTATGGAAAGCTGCTCTTTCTCATCAGCAGGGCTAGTTTCAAAGAATTAGCTCTTTCTAATGAACAATGTTACTTCAGAAAATCCATAATCGTTTAGTGTATGATAGGAATGATTGGACTCGATGATCCTGTGGGTCTTTTCCAACCTGGTCATTCTATGATTCTATGATTCTATAAGTGTTTTGTGAATCCAAAGTCAGATACAGTCCTGACTGAAAGGTGGTTGCTACAAAGCCATGCAATCCCAGCTACATTGTTTGGCACGCAATCGTGTGCACTTTATAAACAAGTGCTGAAGTGAGAGGGAGATCAGAGGCCTTGTAATCCCACATTAAATCCACACGCTGCAAATGCTGCCTATGGGCAGCTTTGAATTTTCACCTGGTTGTGCAACTGCCAGGAGCTGATGCTCTTTTGGCTGCTGTTGCTACCACCAAATTTGTTTGAGATTCCTTGAAACAAAGTGTTCTGATTAGTCCTGGCTTCTTTTCCCATATCTGCAGTTCTTGGACATCAGCTTCTAACAGCTTAGGCTTCCTTGCTTTCAAGTTACTGTGTTGAGCAAAATATCAGGAGTGATACCCTAGGCATATTTCTGCCACTCGGGTATTTTCTAGTGCTGTGACTCCACACTCTTTCATAGTAGGTGCTTTCTTATTTGGACACCAGTACATGATCTTAGGAGTAAAGAAAAACTAATGATATGACAGCTACATGAAAATAATGTACATAAGGAAATTCTGTAAACTTAAATGGTAACTTACTGACAAATTTAACAATGTTGGGCATATTATCTGTAGCAGAATTAAATGTAATTCAACTGCCTGGTTTACTATAATTTTTTTGTGTTTAGTTTATCTTGGAGAATTTAGAATGTTACTCTAGGACACGTGGTTAGGGTTTTCATGGCCAACTAAAACACATCCTTAGGCCTACTTTTTCTTCTGCAGGCTATTCCTCCCAGTGCTAAGAATATGGCTTTCTTCGTTTGAACTGGCCAGATCTTGTTATTTATGAGCTTCAACAGCTTCTTCAGTACCATGGCTGATTTTTATGCAATATTTTTTCACCTCCCCTTAGCTTTCCCAATGCAAAATGTGAATGTAATGTGTTTTTAGCATGCATTTTCTGTAGTGTAATAGGATTTGTGACATCCTGATTTGTGACAGCAGCATTCCATCTCTAATAGATAACTCCCCATAAGCTAACATCTGGGTATGGAGATACTGTCCTGGAGATCCTGTGCTGATGCTCTTAATGATTTTGTAAAGTCTCTTTCTCAGTAAAAGCTCTAGCATTCATGTTTTGTATTCAGTTCAAAACCAAGTGTACAAGTAGTGTTTACTGAATAGAGTCATTATTCTGGGTCTGAATTTTGCTCTTCCCTCCTTTTGTCTCTGAACTCCCCAGACTTTTCTGAGGCTGAGATTACATTTTCCAATCATGCTATTTGTATTAGTCTGGACAAAAATCTCCCTGTTTTGGGGAGTGCAGTGTTTAAGAATTGTCTCTTTCAGCATTGGCAATAAGTGTTTTATAGTAATTTTCAGTAAATACTTGCCTTCTTTGAAGAGAGAACAGTTTAATTCCTCAGAGTTCAAGCACAGCTCCTCCATTTAGCACATTAGCAGTCTAGTTTTGATTGCATCTTTGATGTGCTCATCCCTCATTTTGACCAAAGAGGTGCAAGAAGGCTGAGCTAATAATGCCTGCTCTGGTGGCAAATGTAGGCAATTCACTTTTTCACGTACTGTCATGGTACCTCAGTGCTAGAAGTCTTGTTTGATCTCAGAACTATGAAGACTTGTGTCCTGCATCTATTGTCCACTTTAACTGACTTGAGGAATGAGACTGGGCACAAAGCTGACCATGTGTATCTTCTCTGATACCTGTTCTACATGAACCCCTTCCTTATCTGCTGAGGGCAGGTGTGTTGCTTGTGGCTTCAACCTTACCATGATCTAACTGTATGCCTTGCATTAATAAGAGAATGTCAAGGTATAGCAGAGGAGTTTCAGTCACTTCAGCAAAATACAACTGGTAGAGTGAGGCTTGAGGAATACCAAATTTAAAAGCCACAAAAACCCTAATGAATTATTCTGGCACCTGCATTACACAAGGTATAGCTGTCCAGCTAGTAATTACTTTATCAGATGCACAGCTCCTGACTGAGCTATGCTGGACCTGTTAGAAATGTATAGAAACTTTGAAATTTCAACAAGGAAAAGTTGGAGAGTGCTCTAGTATTTTCTGACAAAATAAATAGTGTTTCATCAGAAAACACTGGTTTGTGAAAAGCAAGAAGATCTATGGAAGGCTTTTGGTGAGGCAATGCTTTGCTGAAATGTAGCTGGAGTTCCCACAAGCTTTTGCTTCATGCTCAACTGACCCCAAGAGGTGGATGAACAGCTTGGATCCATCCAACATCACAGCTTCAGGGGAACCTCACCTGCATACTATGCTGGCCATGGGACACCTGTGCCTCCCAGAAGTGTGACAACCCTGCTAGACAAGCTGTGTGGGATTCCAGGGTCTTCTGGGGTCTGGGACAGACCTGTTGCCACAGCCAGGTTCAGGAGTCTTCCCTAGCTCTTTGCTGTAAAAAGGTCCCAAAAGCTTGAGAGACTTAGTTGGGCTTGAGCATGCCAGTTCCTTGTTGGTATCCAGGTTGATCACATGAAGTTTAGCAGGTTCTAACTTTTGGCTGAAAAGGAGGGAAAAGCTTTTGGAAGATGAGAATTTCTTGTGCGAGTTCTTGGCCTTGTAGATATAAACGTGCTCATCTTTGCCATGTGTTTGGCTGGTGGTCTGTCATCAGTTAACGATATCATGCTGTCCCAAAAAGGACAAGTGCCACACTTGGATGTACAAACAAGGTTGTGGCCTGCAAGACACATGATGTAATCCTGCCACTCTGTTCAGTGCTGGTGAGGGCCCAACAAGGACACTGTGTCCATTTCTGGGCACTGGTCAATGCTAAATGTGGGGACGTGCTGGGGAGAGGCCAGAGGAACAAAACAAGAATAATAAGAGCTTAGGAAAGCATCTTTCTGAAAAAAAAAAAGGATTAGTTTAGTTTACTTGGTCTAAATAAAAAGAAAAAAAAAGGAGGTGAATTCAAGTCCCAAACAAGCAATTATGAGGAGGGATTATGTGAGAAATAGGAGAAGATGACAGGCTTAAGTTGCAACAAAAAACATTCAAGTTATATGGGAGAAAACATTTGCCTTGGTAAGAGCAGAGGAACTTGGAAGAGGCTGCCCTGGGCACCTGACAGCTCTTCTTCCTCAAAAGGTTTTAAAGGGAATATGCCAGGAACAGCACTACTATTGATGAGCCCTTTTGGGCAAAGGAAGAGATTGCATGCCTGCTTGAGAATCTTTCCAATCCAGCTGCTACATGAACTTGAGTAGCTGCTGTTTAAAGTTGTGGTTGGTTACTGGTAGATAAATAAGTGCTTCATAAGTAATATATGCCATGTGTGTGCCATTCAGCTTCTTTTCACCCGAAGAACAAATATTTATTGAACATTTCTGACTTTTCTGTGTGATTTAGTCTGACAACTAAAACATTCATTCAAGTAGAAAAATGGTACTGATTTCTGCAGGCCTTTGAAATACCCATCCCTATACCCTAGGTACCTTCTGTCCTTCCTCGGGTACTGTTTCTACCATGACAATAGTGTCCCAATGTCTCCCCTTGCTCCTGGAACCTCCTAAAGTTCCTTCACTGAAGTTTAGGGGAGATAGATGCTACTTTACTTCCACTTCCAACAAAGTTCAAAGTCAAAATGTCTGATAATTACAAAATGGAGGGGAAAAAAGATATTAGAGAATACTTTTTAAAAGGGTGGGCGATTAAAAATAGGGTTGCGTCAAAAAAATGGAAATTACAAGACTTTTCATAAATTGTTCTTGCAAAAGAAATCTTACAGAATTTTATTTGCTAAATAATATATGTACAGAGAATAGGTGTTCTGCACTGAAGAGCAAGCAAAGAATTTATGTTCTAATACTAAGTAATGTTTTTAATGCAAAAATATTTGCAAAGAAAAAAATAGCAATGGTTCTCAAGCTTCCTTCTTAATTCAGTTGCTTGTTAATTTAATCTTTTTAATTTATTAGCTGAAAACTGCAGGACTAGAGTAATTTGTTGTATTGGTAGTACAATTTCCACCTATATTTTGCTAAGTTTTATGTCTCCGGGCATGCATTAGCAGGTAATTCAATCTTTGGCTGCATAACACTTTTCTTTAATGAGGAAGAGGCTCATAATCTTAATCCAATTAAAATAAAGGGAACTGAAGGAAGATTTGCAACAACAGAAGATGATGCTATAGGATATTAGCTTGGGGCACTGGCAGCAAGCTAATAACTGCTCATCAGGAAATCAATATCTTCAAATATTTTTAACCTCAGGCACAGAGAGCACTAGAAAGCAGCTGGGGGACCTGTGTCTCCTATTAACTGAATTTGAGATTCTTGGTTTCCCAGCTATCGTTGGTATTTAAGTATGGAGAGATGTAAATTTTGACAATGAGATACACAATGAGCTGGGCATGCACTTAGATTTTCTTTTTCGGGATATAATTTTGTGCTAGTGCATCTTAGGACATTCATACCTCAGTATGCTACCTCAGGGGTGCATTTTATATATACACAGCCCATCTTGCTCATAGACAGCACGTATGATATTATTTAAATTCTGTGGCCTGTCCCTGAGAATAGCTAGTTCCAAATTATTCAGGGAGATACAAACTATTACCCTATACTAAGAATCAATAACTTTGTTTTCATTGTCTAATCCCTTGTTGTGCTCTTGAATGACATCCTGGAGTACTTTGGTGCTGTAAATGCTATTTTAAAATGAACCTTATTTTACCAGTTTAGATCTTTCAACTTTGCCTACTGTGAGAAAAGAGAAATAAGAATGCAAATTTACTTTTTCTACATTTAACGTCTCAGCCACGTACTCTCTGGTGGCGGAGTGGTTCCTAAATATGCAGTAGCATCAGCTCAAATCCCTCCATAGCATCCCAGCAAACAAAATTACGTTATCTATACTTTCATGATGAAAACAGTTTCCTTTTTCATAAGCAAAGAACCCTGAAGGTAAAAGAAAGCCTTATTAAAGGAAAAACATTAAAAAAAAGAGTGATAAATAGCAGACTGTGGTCTCAAGCTCACTCTCTTCCCGCAGCAGATAGGGAAGCCACTGATCTCATCCCACCTTGGCGAAGTCCTATGCAGAGCTCCCTGCCCACGCTCAGGGGACCCCATTGCTGGCTGCCTCCACCTCTGCTCCTGAAGGAGCTTGCAGTCCCCCAGGCCTCTTTGCCAGTGGGAAGGGAGGCAGGAAGGTGATGCCTTAGGCTAAATAGCAGTAGTCAGACTATGTCATCTCTTTGAAGCCGCTCTTCAGAAATTACTGGTTCCTGCTTGAAACATCCTGGCTCTAAGTACTGAATCTGCAAGGCCCCACCTGCGCTGGCCCTCATCTCAATACACTGCAACTGCTTTTATTCCTTGTTCTTGTTGGGTGGTTTTGGTTTTTTTTCCTAATGATGAAATGAAAATTCAGACCCCTCTTCCTCTTGTTTCCTTCTCCTAGGACTCTTCCGTCTTCTCATGGAAGGTTACATTGCTGGTGGGGGTGACTTCTTAGCCCAGGAATGGGCTAAGGAAAGCCTGCTCTTGGTCTGAGCACAGCGTATTTTGTTCATGCCTTACCAGGTGTGATTAGCAGCATGTTATTTATGCTGTCCTCAAGCTTGGTGGTAACTGAACAAGAATGCTTCACCCTAGCACAACTGCTGTGCCAGTGGTGCTGTCTCCCTTGGACCCCCTCGCTCTATAGCAGATGCGTGCAAAGGCTTCATACAAAAAGTGGCCACTGGCCAAAGCTCCAGATTGCTCTTCTTTCCCTTTGCCCGCAAGTGCCAGCCATGACCTCTTGCCTGTTGCATCGGTTGCATCTATGTACTGTTTATCATACAGATCTTCTTTCCCCTTTCCTTCATATCCTTCCTTAAATTAAACAGTGCCAGCCTTTGTAACTGTGAAATCTCTCTGGGCACGCAACTTTTTTTACTAGCTTTCTGAGCTGCTTTCATATGTGCTATATGCTACACAGAGACAGGGGTATCTGAGCCACTACTGTCTACAAGTATATTTAAATTGACTTTAATAATACTAATGCCTTACTTCTCTTTTTTTTTAGTCTTGGAGTCTTGGTTTGCCCCACAGGAGAGTGTTTTACTTACTTTTTTGAATACTATTTCTTACAGAACAGGGACCGGTACTGAATTGTTCAAAAGAGGACCCAATTTTGACTTATTGATTTTGAGTTATTGATTTTCTTGTGACTGTTCATTCTGGAACGTGTACAGAAGCTAATCAAAATGAGCATAAAAAATAGTTTGTTCAACTCCTAGCTGCTTCTAAGAACAGAAGCTCTCAGCATAGCTTTTCTTGACTGTGCCGGTCAGAAATGTTGGATGAGCAGGAGATGTATCTACCCAGATAGATAAATGAAGCAGGCAAGGAGGGAAGTGAACCAAAGGCACCCTGCTCCACAGGGATGTGTCATTCCTACTTGTACCAGCAGGACCAGAGGTCATGTGGTGGACCTCACTTATCAGCCTCATCCTCTCACAGACCATGTGCAGGCTCCAGAACAATTCATGAGGGTCCTACTCTCTCATGAACATGGTTGATAAGCAGACTGCAAAACAAGTGAAGTGGTTCAGCTGGGGGGTAGACCACTCTTTTTCTCAGGGACCCCGCTGTCAGCTCATCTATTGTTGAGAGGGTGCCCTTGGAAGGACGGCAGCAAGGAACAGGCTGACAACAGTAGAGCAGCTGGACTACATGTCTCTTTGCTGCCTGATCTGGGCAGTGGTTGGGAAAAAGGACAGGTAGAGTAGCAGCAAGGATGTTCTGGCCACAGTTCTCCACGTAGGTGGAAACTTGCCTAAGTGATCCTCTGACCTGGGCTGGGATTGGGCAGTAAGCAGATGTAGAGAACACACATACTCAACTTTATACTTGACTTCCTCATATGCATTAAACTTGAGGCACTCCTGAAGCGTGGGGCTTGCTGCACAATCACCAGCTGCCTGACTGTGTGCACAAGAAGGTAGCTATGCATCAAGGCAGCAGGCCGTGGTGTAAAGCCCTCCTCTGCATTAGGCAGACCACGTCTTTCTTCCTGCAACAATATCAGACACCCATTCCGAAGATGACTGTGGATATTTCCATGAGGCCTGCAGCAGGAGGGCTTTGTGAACCAGGACGGAAAGTAAAGAGCCTGCAACTGACTGCAACGATTGCTTGCCCTTCAGTAGTTCATCCTGTAGGACCTGGTAGACTTCACCTCAGCCAGGAAGAGAGAGAGAACATGCAGTGCCTCCATTTTTAACCTAGATAGGGATCAAATCTTTCTAGGAACATTTAGTGCATAATAAATCATCCTCATAAAAATGTTCGCAGCATTTGAAAACTCTTGATGACTTACTTCAGAAATTAACTATCCTCAGGATTAGCAATATATGCCTAGCTTCTATTCTGAGTTTGACTAACTTTGGATTTTTGCTACTAACTTTTAGATCTATTCCAAATAGGCTGAAGAGCATTTATTATTCATTTTTTGTGCTACTTCTTCACCTATAGCCATAGCCATTTTCATATGCCATAATTTAGTTCTTTATTTGACAGGCCTGTAGACGTGTTGTGGGGAAAATGTATTGAGCACAGAGGAGCTGTAATATTTCTCTTCACCAGGATGCAGGCTTTACAGCTTGACAGCTAAGCTTGCAATGACAGGATCACCAAACCTTTTGAGACTTCATGAACCATTGTGGAGAAGCGCCTTGATTTCAAATGCTTCCCTAGAAGTCATTCTCACTTTGAATGTGAAAGAAGTCTTTCTAGTTTCGTTTGTAGCAAGGATGAGTTCAAACCAGGGAGTTAAGAACTATCAGTGGAAAGGAAGTTAATGACCAATGCCAGAAGGTTATCATAGTTCTTTTCTTAAGCCAAAAGTTTGGTTCTTACTGCATTTGACTCTTCCTTGTTCTCCACTTTCCCAGTGAAGTCTCTCACGGTGTATTCTGCTCCTGGAGGTCCAGTCATGAGTTTTGCAGTGCCTCCTGTGACCAGAGTCAGGCAGAACCATAGGAAGATGGTAGGAAGACACCCACCTCGTGATAATTAGGCATCCAAGAGAATACTTGTTTGAGCAGATATGGCTGGCATTGCTGAGGTGTCTGACTTACTCTGTCAAAATTATGTGGTTTGTGGTCAAAGGTGTCTGTCTATGCAGGTTGTTGAGTGGAGTGGCCATGGAAACATACTAAGAAGTTGACGGAACAATGCAGAACTGGTGTGGCAGCATGGGGTCCTGGTGTGTAGCTGTGGGTCACTTTTCACGTCTTTCTTTTACAGTTCTCAGAGATGGGCTTTCCATAATGCTTTGGTTATGAAGAAAGGACTGCTGAATCATTGTTCTGCAATGGAGAAGACAGAGGGAGAAACACCAGCACTGTGGATCCCACCCTGTTGCTTATCTCCCTGCAGACATGTGTCCCAAATCCTCTCCATGCTGTATTAAGGAAAGGAAAAGCTTCAACATTACAACATCTGCTTTCTTACATCACCTTTTCCAATTTTGCATCCTATAACCCCCTGGTGAAACAAGGAACAATGACTTTATATAGCTGCTGCTTGATTCTTTTGCTGTTTACCTGGAACACAGCTGCCTATGGGCCAAACCAACGGGCACAGAAGAAGGGAGACATTATTCTCGGAGGATTGTTCCCCATTCATTTTGGAGTGGCTGCTAAAGACCAGGATCTAAAATCAAGACCAGAATCAGTGGAGTGTATAAGGTGAGCCATGAAAAGAAAAACAAAAAAGATTTTTGGGGGGAGTTTTCCACTTTGTTGTAAAAGGCGATGTGCTATACGATATGTAAATACAGTCTGTAACCTGACGCTTGTAGAGGCAATGGGAAAGTATGGTGTAAATAACAGAATAAAACAGGCATGTAAAGACAGGAGGTGCATATATTAACCAGTAACATAAATAATAGTTGGACAGTGCAAAAGGGTGATCCTTGTATTACCCAAAGCTGGCAACGCACAAAGCTATCTGTCTATTCACTGTGGACATTTAAACAGTATCTGAAAATCAGCTTTTCTAGGAGAAGGGTGGAAAATAACCCATAGTTCCCTGAAGTTTATTTGATTACAGTCATGCATAACAGAATAGTTTAGAAATCAGGTTTTGTTTGGTTGTTGTTTTTTTCCAGTTCTGCCTCTCATCTTCTAAGACTTTGCGAACTGTTTTGTTGCCTAAACAAGTGAAGAGGTGAAAGTGAGCTAGATCATGTGTTTTGAAAAATCTCACTGAACGCATAGACATCTCTTTAGGACCTTTATAAAATCCTAGACTTGAACTCCTCATCTGGGCTTTCCTCACCCAAAGTGTTTTTCTTCTGTGTAAGCAGTGCATATAGGTTTCATCTTAAGTCTTTGGCAGTTAGCCCTGAGGGAGAAATTCACATGAAAACAAAGTCTCTTATTGTTAAAGTGGAGCTATTTTTATGAAGATTTTACAACCGTGCACATAATACACATAAAGTGTGACAGAGACTGATTGCAACTGAAATGTCATATAAACAAAACATAAGAAATTGATGTGGAATTTTGTCATGACCATGCACGGGAAAACACTTCAGTGTTATAGAACCTCTTCTGTAATCATAAGTGAAAATTATATATCTGGAATTACTTGGACCTCTCATCCTAGACAGGGGATTTAGTACAGATGGTTTTTTTTTTTTTAGTGCAGATGGTTTTGAAGAATGGCTGACAGCACTCCTGGTATGTTTGCAGATTCCAGGTGTGGTGTCCTGCTGAGATAATGAGCAGGGCACATCCATCTAGGTGATGAGATCATCCCCAGATGGTTTCATAGTAAGAACCCAGAAAGAAATGTAAGTAAGCAGGGTTTCTTTTGGCTTCTTCTACACATGTACAAGAAAGTCATGAACCAAAATGTATGTGAAATGTCCATGAAGTAAGAAGCTCTGCCAGATTTTCAGCAGGTTTTTCTCTCCCAGATGCAGCATTTTAGAAGTGGAACGCTGAAAAGCAATGGATAATTTCACCTCTGTGGTCTTCTTCACCTGCTCCAGGTGGCAGGCAGGACAGTACAGATATTTGAAAACCAAACATAGCTTTCATTTCTGTCAGTGCTGGGTCAGCCTCGGTGGCTCCCTTGATATGGTCCCATTATTAGAACAGATCACAGGAGAATGTTTCCCATGAGTACTACAAGTGCCTAGTTGCCAAAAGATTTGCTAATGAGGTAGCACTGCCAACAAATCCTTTTCAAGCAAATCCTGAAAAGCCAGACCAGCCATTTTAAGGACACAATGGGAGATCCTTCTAGGTGGTATTTGATCTGCTAGGAGACATACTTTACCTGACATTTGCCTGGATAAAATCTGTGTTTCTCTTACCCTTGTACCAAGAGCTGTGGGAGCTGAAGAGAGGAGTAGACTGAAGAACTATTTGTGCCATTTTGCCACATTCCTTCAAGGAGCTGGATAAATTGTGAGTTAATAGCATAATGTGAATGGAGAGAGAATACTTAATGAAAGGCAGAGATCTAACTGCAAAGCTAGCAGCAGCTACAGCAAGAACAAAGGGATGATTGGACCAGAGATGACTGGAAGCTCCTTCTTTACTAGAAAATGTCCATTTCCAGCAGAGGTTTAATTCAAAAGAGATTGGATTAGGAAGACTTTTTGAGCTGGGTCATCAGATTTGCTTGATGAAAATAATTAACCCAAGGGACAATTTATGTGCTCTGGTGTTTTCCTTGTTACTAGCACCTGTTAAATAGAGAGCAGATGTTTTTCCTGAAATTATTTTTCTATTTTAAGCAGAATTCAAGTCAGAAATTTCCTCTGACTGGACTTGCATGGAGATCTCACAAAACAACCATTGTGGCCCTTTGTGGTTTTGGACTCCATTATTAGGTAGTAGCTTGGGGCTGGGTTGTGCATCTGACTCTGAGATCCCAATACATTCTTTAACTTGTTAGCTAGCACCTTTCATACCACATTTGAGTTCCTTCAGTTCTGGACAGGTGTCTAGTCTGGAATGAGTGAACACATATTTTCTGGGGAAGAGGAAAAAACAATAGACTGTAGTTTGTTTCCAAAGTAAAATCTCCCCAGTCTTGTAGCGTGAAAAATTTTTATAGGGTGGAAAATCCACTCAAAGACTATAAGCATGGCTGTACCCAGTGAAACCAAAGGTGCTAAATCTACTCCATACCTTTGACTGTCCTTGTTGCCTTTTCTCTGAGCCTCCTCTGGTGCTGGTCTGTCTTTGCAAAGATGAGACAAATCAGTTTTAGACCCTTTTTAGATGACTGTGTACAGGTTTTAATCTCTTTATTACATAGGAAAATGTCTCTCCCAGATGGGTGATAGCCATGGATTCTACGTCCAGCTCTGGGGCCCTCAACACAGGAAGGACATGGATCTGTTGGAATGGGTCCAGAGGAGGCCATGAAGATGATCAGAGGTCTGGAACATGTCCCATACGAGGACAGACTGAGAGAGCTGAGTTTGTTCAGCGTAGAGAAGAGCAGGGTCTGGGGAGCCCTTATGGTGGCTTTCCAGTACTTAAAGGGGGGTACAGGAAAGATGGGGTGGGACTCTTTATCAGAGAGTGTAAGTGATGGGACGAGAGGAACAGTTTTAAACTAAGGGTGGGTACATTTAGACAATGAGGGTGATGAAACACTGGAACAGGTTTCCCAGGGAGGTAGTGGAGGCCCCATCTTAAAGGTGTCCCTGCTCACTGCAGGGGGGTTGGACTAGACAACCTGTAAAGGTCCCTTCCAATCCAAAGCATTCTATGATTCTATGATTACTCTTATTGTAATAAACTGTTTACAGTGTAGACATATCTTTACTGAGCTGCAATACAGTATTGCCACAACATAATTTTTAATACATATTCTCTGTATTCTGATCAGCAATCTAGTTAAGGTCCCACATGGTGACACATAGCTATATGGCTGTGAAACTATGGGGAGGCATCATCCTCATGTCATAGTGCAGGACTTCACAAAGAACAACTCCAAGGCACTTTAGCTCACTAAGTCTGTCTGAGAGAACACAGAATTTTAGTTCTGCCTCTTTTGAATGTATTTGCTCATCCCACTGCAGATCTGAATGCATAACATGATGTTTAGAACTTTCTCACAGAGACCAAATTATTTGCTTTTCCTCTTTCTCTTCCACCCACCTACTGATTTTTTTTTCTTTTTTGTATTTTTAAATTTTCTTTGGACTGCATAATTCCTCATACCTATAGCCCTGCCTTTTGAGGGTAGCAAGCAGCTCATTATACCTACTCACTGCAGGAATCCAACAAATGACTGAAGGTCTCCCCTTTGCATAGCTTAGTAATAGCAGTGGTAGTAGCAGCAATAACATGTATTTAATGTACTGGAAATCTAGAGAGGACAGAGAAATTAGTATGTGCATACAACCACTAGAAAAAGAGGAGTACTGATGTGAGCCGGGAGGCATATGCAGGCTTTGCCACCAATCTTAAATAAAAGTACCTGTCAGATATTGGAGGGTAAATAAAATGTAAATATTGCTTTCATATTACTTTCTCCTTCTATTCCTTCATATTCTGTTGCTTTTAGTTTAGTGCCTTCCAAGTTTTGATAAATGAAGGTCATGAATTCACATGAGGCTGTGAATTATTCCTTTATGGAGACAAACAGGGTTCAGGACTAATTTTCCTGCTGGATCCAGACAGTATGAGCTGTTCAAACTGAACCAGATGAACAAGCAAGCAAACAAACTGGGGATGGAGCTATGGGAGTTTAAACTATGCAGTGAGCTTATGTCCCTTAATTTACATACCCTTATTTTGTAACATTGATTGAGACATTTAAGCTATCCTGTGCACCCCTGGACAGACCAGCTAGAAAGAAATATGCAGGAATCAGTGAGATCTTGTGAGTTTACTATCAAGGCAACTGGGCTGCTGCAAAGATAATCTGACCCCCTGCAGATTCGACAATTAAAATGAGGATTTATGGAGGAATTGTTTCTAACTTCTCTTTCCCTGTTTGTGCTTCTGGCTTAGAATAGAAAGATCAGTGGGTTGCTTACTCTGACAGGTGAGAGAATAGGCATCAGAGGGGAAACATTTAAAGAACTGAGTGTAAATAAATATTCTTATCTGTGTCTTTGGCCACTGAATTATTTACATTAAACTCTCATTTAGAACTTAACAGACACTTTTCATAGTGTACATCTCAGAAATGTTAAAATAAAAGGCTATGCCAATGTACCTGTAAAGTAATATAGCAGAAAATAAGTTTTGGAGGCTGCTTATTTTCCACCAAGAAAGTATTGGTGGCTATTTAAAGATTCTGGAAATCTAATGAAGAGTTTGCTTCTGTTAGCAAATCCTTTACAGCTTCTTCATGGACATTACCAGTCAAATTTGTGCATGGCTGACAGAGCATTCCAATGACTAGCCTTATTAGTCACAGTAGCAGCATGGCACACGAAGCCAGCTGGATCGGTTTAACCTGCTGCCAGGTTCAAAGACTGCTCTTATCCACCATTCATGTTCACAGCAAGCCAAGAAGAGCCTGTCTGCAGCCCCTGGCTGGGGTCTTACAGTACAGTAGGAGAGAATTTATCCACACAATTTCCATTCAGAGGGATTGAAGGAAGCATGAAATCTTACTTTATTTAGACCAGGTTAGGGGCACTGCCTTCATCTGACCATACACGTGTCGACTCTGTTACAGTACTGATACAGCACTGTATCAGCTACCAAACTGGACTTTGCCTGAAGCTCTATCAGGTATTAGAGGAGACAGAGAAAGGTGTGTTGGTCTCCATCCCATCTGATCCTCTTCTGCTAATCTGCGGGTGCTTCAATCAGCAGAGGTGCAACTGAAGAGAACTGCAGGTCTCCTGCTCAAGCTTGTCTGAGGTAAATTGTCAAAAGCATTTCAAAGACATTTTGGAGCCTAGCTCCCAGAAAAGAACTCTTACCTTCCTTTCCCCTCTAAAATAAAACCAATCCAAACTCAAGTACCTGAAGTACAGGCTTTATGCTGTAAATGAACACTCATCATGAGCATATGTCAGAAAGGAAAATACTATCAATTGTGTATCATGGGCCTTATCCCGCACCTACAGAATTAAATGGCAAATATATTCTTTGAAGTCAAGGAGAAGACAGTTCAGTTCTCACTGCTTTTGAAGATACCACCTGAAGATACCAGCTTGCAGCATTAAAAAAAAATTAAGACAAATTTCTGTCAAGCAGGCAAAATAATGTCATAGTCTACCTGTATAATTTGATGGGAGCAGGCTTAAATTTACTTTCACACACACTCAAATGTGTGAAGCTTTTTGCAGTAGTGTAGCGGTACTCCCAGCTTCTCGGTAGACTTCCCTTTAAATATATAAAATGCTTTCAGATACTTCCCTCTTACACTCTGAGTCTGAATATAGTTAGTTCCTTGCTTCAAATCCAATTTTCATTTTAATTAAAAATATCTGCAAGCACATTTAGCTTTTTAAAAAGAAGTGTCACAAAACCCCTCCTTGCTGCCACTCATCCCAGCAAGTATTACTGACCATGTGAGGCAGTGTGGTGTGCCCAGCACATCTTTTTTCAGTATGCACCATTCACTGCCTTGTTGAGTCTGAGACTTGTCCTTTTATTTCAAAGCTCTTCTATTGCATCTCACTACTTAATGGTTTGGAACTAGAGCAAAAAATATTATAAATGGCCAAATTACTTCTAACGGTAACCCACGCTCACATGTTCTAAAGAGTGATCTTAAAATAGCTAGCTGTCCCTTTGGTTTTTATTGGCCTCAAGCTTTTTGACTTGAAGAGGTTTGTAACAAAACCGTGCTGATCTTTGAGGTACAACCTCAGAGCAGAACCTTGTTTGTAAGTTGGCCAAAGATGTCTGGAGCAGGTGAAGTGAAGTTGAATAAATGAAGTTTTTAAGTCTTAAAAATAAGCCTTAGATGTGATATCTTTAGAGCTTCTGATCTCAGATAAATCAGATAAAACTCCTAGAATGGAAGTAGTGTGGCTGTGTTCATTCAGCTTCAAAGAAGTCAGGCATAGCTAACATTAGCTTTGGAAGCAACGCATTTAATCCAGCAGTTAAAAAATGTTCAGGTCATATATCTCAGAGATTGGAAGCTTGTGATTTCATGAAGTTCATCTTTAGAAATCCTCGCCATTGTGATGGAAACATCTCTCAAAATGTGACATCTAAAATTTACCATTTCATATAGGATCTGTTCATAGGCAGGCTGTTTCCCCAAGCACCTCCAGCTCTGGGGCCCAGCAGTTTTTCTAATAGGTCTCAAGCATAACAATTTTGACACTTTGCCAGTGTACTGAATTACCCTAAAACACAGCACCTTCTCAGGCTGGGTGCTTTTGACACTTTACAGGAGAAAACACAGTAGGTAAAACTTGAGAATAACACATATCAGAGCAACTTTTTTCCTGGTGCTTTCCACCAAAAAGCTTCTCTCATTTTTAGATTGTAATCACCCACCGCACATCAGCTTCTTTCATTGCCAGCCCAGGTGATGCTCTAAACGGGGACTCTTAGGTCCTGCAGCACACTCTGTCTGCACTCCCCAACTCTGGGTCAGCTCCATGCACATTTAAGAAGCATCAGAGAGTTCAACTGCTCCATTTTAGAGAATGGAAGAGGTTTCAAAAAATAGTTATCGTTTCACAGGCTAGCTCTGATGGCATCTCACAAGCTCCTTTAATGAAAACACTGAAGTATCTAATTAACAAGTTAGGAAGTTAGGATTTACATTTACAACATGTCTGTTCTCTGGTATAAACAGGTTGACTGTGTGCTCCTTCACAACATAAAGCATGTGATGCAAGGCAAAATTCCCCTGTGCAGAGGTACCAGGTACCTTTGTATCAAGGGGCATGCCAGTGCTGTGTCTCATCTCACTCTGGCTGCCTAAAGCCACCAGGAGCCACTGACTATCCCTGAGCCTCAGTCCTTGGCAGCATCATGCTTAGCACAGACTTAGCAGACACTGCCATCTGCATTCCGAAACACGTCAGAGGAGCCTGGAAGGAAACCAGGCGTAGGTATAGCTTTGTGCCAGAGCATTTGCTCAGGAATCACAAGGTCGAGGTTTAGGGTACTGAGCAGAAGGGATAGGCCAGAGCCAACATCCTAGGCTCTTTCAACTTTCCCTGACTGAAGAGCTGAAACCAGAACAAAACCTTGTAGCACATACATGCCTCTTCTGTAACCACTGTACATAAAAGGAAAATTCCCAAATTTAGCAGGATGCAAGAAATCACGTAAGTGGCTTTTACCTTTTGTATCTGGAATTCTTTACTCTCTTGTTGTCTCAGTTCTCTCCTCTCCTCTCCTCTCCTCTCCTCTCCTCTCCTCTCCTCTCCTCTCCTCTCCTCTCCTCTCCTCTCCTCTCCTCTCCTCTCCTCTCCTCTCCTCTCCTCTCCTCTCCTCTCCTCTCCTCTCCTCTCCTCTCCTCTCCTCTCCTCTCCTCTCCTCTCCTCTCCTCTCCTCTCCTCTCCTCTTTCCTTCTTCTCACTCTATTTTATTTTTATTATTGTTCCGCCAGGTATAATTTCCGAGGCTTCCGCTGGCTCCAGGCTATGATCTTTGCCATAGAAGAAATAAACAGTAGCCCAACTCTCCTTCCCAACATGACCCTAGGATACAGGATATTTGACACTTGCAATACAGTATCTAAAGCTCTTGAGGCCACACTGAGTTTTGTGGCCCAGAACAAGATAGACTCCTTGAACCTGGACGAGTTCTGCAACTGCTCAGAACATATCCCTTCCACCATTGCCGTTGTGGGGGCAACCGGCTCTGGCATTTCTACTGCTGTGGCCAATCTGCTGGGACTGTTTTACATACCTCAGGTATGCTTTCAGTTTTCTTTTTTATTTACAGCTGGGGGTATTGCTATTTGGATGGAATCTTTGAGTACATGATGGAACCAGGACAAGGTACTGCACTGCTGCACTGCTGCTGGACAGGCGCACGCTCTCCTGGGTGGAAAACTGGTTGGATGGCCGGGCCCAGAAAGTGGTGGTAAATGGTGTGAAATCCAGCTGGAGGCCAGTGACAAGCGGGGTTCCCCAGGGCTCCGTGCTGGGTCCAGCCCTGTTCAATGTCTTTATCAATGACCTGGATGAAGGCATCGAGTGCACCCTTAGCAAGTTTGTGGACGACACTAAGCTGGGTGGAAGTGTTGATCTTCTGGAGGGTAGGGAGGCTCTGCAAAGGGAGGTGAACAGGCTGGACCACTGGGCAGAGTCCAATGGCATGAGGTTTAACAAGGCCAAGTGCCGGGTCCTACACTTGGGGCACAACAACCCTATGCAGTGCTACAGACTAGGAGAAGCCTGTCTAGAAAGCTGCCTGGAGGAAAAGGACCTGGGGGTGTTGGTTGACAGCGACTGAGCATGAGCCAGCAGTGTGCCCAGGTGGCCAAGAAGGCCAATGGCATCTTGGCTTGTATCAGAAACGGCATGACCAGCAGGTCCAGGGAGGTTCTTCTCCCTCTGTACTCGGCACTGGTGAGACCGTTCCTCGAATACTGTGTTCAGGTCTGGGCCCCTCACCACAAGAAGGATGTTGAGGCTCTGAAGAGTGTCCAGAGAAGAGCAACAAAGCTGGTGAGGGGGCTGGAGAACAGGTCTTACAAGGAGCGGCTGAGAGAGCTGGTGTTGTTTAGCCTGGAGAAGAGGAGGCAGAGGGGAGACCTCATTGCTCTCTACAACTACCTGAAAGGAGCTTGTAGAGAGGAGGGTGCTGGCCTCTTCTCCCAAGTGACAGGGGACAGGACAAGAGGGAATGGCCTCAAGCTCTGCCAGGGGAGGTTTAGGCTGGACATTAGGAAAAAATTCTTCACAGAAAGGGTCATTGGGCACTGGCACAGGCTGCCCAGGGAGGTGGTTGATTCACCTTCCCTGGAGGTGTTTAAGGCACAGGTGGACGAGGTGCTAAGGAGAATGGTTTAGTGTTTGATAGGAATGGTTGGACTTGGTGATCCGGTGGGTCTCTTCCAACCTGGTTATTCTATGATTCTATGATTTACACACTCCATCTCTCTTTCAAACAAAGGAAGGTTTAGAATCTCAATGGCCTTAAGCGCAGGAATACTGGCCCCAACCAACAAGGTAGGGCTTTAACGAGGGAGCTTTCATAGAGATGTGAACAACATCATAGAGATGTGATAACATCCTCTTGAAAATGGTCTTATAGACACTTTATTTTCATTCAATATGGCCCCCAAAGGACAGCAATCAGCTTCTACTAGTGTTTCTAAGGAACGATGGAAGGTAATAGACCTGGAAACCAAGGTAAAAGGGATAAAGCACACGAGGAAAGAAGAAATGTTATTAAAATTGGCCATGCAGTTGGTAAGCACAGTACATTACAGTATTAATATCGTTATTAATGCATCACTATTACTGTATTAAAATAATTTTTAATTTATGTGATGCATATATTATGCTAATGTTAGCTTAGGTTACTTGAGGTTAGGTTAGCTTAGGGTATGTCACGTCATGTATCTACATCAACTCACTTATATATATACACCATTGTTCAGTGAGGTGGGACAGTGCGTCCTTGGAGGGTTGAAGGGCAACACCATGAGTAGCACTGGCTTCTAAAGTAGGACAACAGTTTACACGAAAGAAGGCAATCTACTTTCCTCCAAACTTATCAAATTAAACTAAATAATTTTTCTAGTCAGAGATAGAATTCTTCAGGCTCACATTTTCCAGAAATGTATTTGAGCCAGTACATGGAGTGGCTGTGCTAGCTTCTCCATCTCATTCTCTGCCAATGTGTCCTAACTGCGCACCAGAAGGCCTCAAAGAGAGTTCAGCCACTATGGCTTGTTTAATATTTGCCATTTCCAATAGAACTCCAATGACAGGAACAATACAAAATGTAGGGGCTTTCTGATGGTGAAAATGTGACTTCCTAGCAATCTGCAATCCCCAGACATAAAGGTTACCAAGCAGCCAATAACATTCAGCCAACAGCAACATAGTTGAGAAGGACTATAGTCCTCTAGAATGGTTTAGTCTGTGAACACGGGTGAGTTAGGTCAGTTATTGGCAGCTGCCAGCCTTGACAGATTAGTTGTGGTGTTACTTCACCATGGTCACTGCCTAGTCATGACCAACTCCCACAGAGCTCACTTAAGGCAGAACTCATTCATTGACAGCCACTCTAAGGTGTCTCAGTATTTGATCATTCAAGTAGGTGATCTGTAAAGTTGTTGCTTTTGCTGATCAGGTGATGTGCAGGTTTCTTCTGGGTTGACCTACCTTTCTTTTGCCCTAAGACTTCCAAAACAGGATTTGTGAGAGTGTGTGGATACGCCCCGCCTTGGTCTGGGATAATCACAGAATCACAGAATCACAGAATAACCAGGTTGGAAGAGACCCACCGGATCATCGAGTCCAACCGTTCCTATCAAATCTGTCTGGATGGTTTTTAGTGATTGATAGGAATGGTTGGACTCGATCATCCTGTGGGTCTTTTCCAACCTAGTGATTCTGTGGTGTAATTATGCCAGCTCCTGTGCCTGAGCATCCTTCTTGCTGTCTGCTCTGGGGCCAGTGCCCGCATCCATGGTCCCATCCTTTTGTTTAACAAACTTATTGCTCTACCAAGACCTAAGCAGACTATAAGACTGGCATATTGTAGCTTAATGTTATTGCTCTTGATTTTAGATTTCCACACTAAAGATAACTTTGGAAAAAGTGCTTGGCCTTATCCACTTATGTATTGCCTTGTGTTTCCAATTCCTCTTCTAAAATGAATACAGATGCAAAAGCTTACCGAAGTCCTTGTATCAAGATTGTGTCACGCTGCACTCTCAGTCTTTATTTCAGCCAGGGCTCAAATTCCCATCTGTACCACAAATGAAGAAAGAAGGATTGTTGTCTGCCTGGTGCGCAGTGATGTATCGTGTCTATTTAATGTTATCAGTCTGACTCTCTGACAGGAGTCTGAAAAAATGGACATTCAGGCTCTGAGCAGAGCAAGAATGGTTTAAGCTAACACCAATACAGGCTCTCTAAATATTGCCCAGAGTAGCATTGGAAGGTCACGTGTAATAAACACTGTGATGGCATTTTAAGGCATATTTTTAATTTACACATCACATTACCAGGTGAACAAGGCCAGCTGAGAATGATTGGCGGGTTGGACTGAAAGTAAGAGATGTTTGCAGTTCTAAGATCTTCCCTTTGAACAGGGAATTGTGTTTGTGCTACAAGGAAGTTGCTGAAACATATAGATGTCAGGAGGTTCAATTCTGGAATGTAATCTCAGCCAGGTGGTGAAGTATGACAACTGAAAGCAGGCTTTTAAACTGGGAGTTGTTGGGCAGCATTAGAATATGCATTATTGCTGCCATTCCTTGCAAGGCCATTAGCAAATCCATCCTTAATAGACCCTACATTTCAGTACAAGTTGGAGGTATGTTTTACAATTGATGTTAAGGCTTATTACTTATTCTGTCGACATAGAAACTGTAAATGTTATGACTCCAGGTCTGTTTCTCAGTGTTCCACCTCAGTATGCACTTACAGCATATGCGGGAGTGGGGTACCTTGCTTGTGCCCCCTGCGCTAAGTGTTAGTTGATGAGAGTAGCACTGGGCAAGTGTCTATCCAGGGAGGAGCATAGGTCTGTCAAAGGATGATTTGCTCCTGTGGCCCTTGAAACTGTGCTAGGAGACCTCCTTTTCTTTCTTCTTGCGGAAATATTAATTGCCAGAGTTTAAGGAAGAGACGAGGCTTTCTGTAAATTTCTGCTTTGTACAAAATGAACTATTTATAGAAGACTTTTTCAAAGCAAGAGTCAGTCCTAAAGAGTTCAGGTGCCAGTCACAGAATGGAAAGATAAGTGAGTTTTACAAGTCTGCCAGGTCTTTCAACTATTCTCTTCTGGCTTTTATGGTTTTCTTCCTACTTGTAGAAAATCCATATTATATCTTAAGAGAATATGACACTTGTTATGGTTAGGGGGGAAAAAGTATTTCTCGATAACATTAAGAAAGGAAATCAAATCCCATTTTAACTGTAAAACACAGTGGCTCATGGAGTCTGGAGTGTCTACTGGCTTCTTTGCTGGTTCTGGCCAGCAATCAGGAGATACCGCTCAGGTAGTATTGACCAGCATTACCTTAACACTCTGCAGGTCAGCATCACATTCTCCTTACTTCACCTGGCAGGGATTATATATACCATGCATATGGTGCCTGATGGAGAGTGTTTAAGGATGGAGGCTGAGGTAAGAGGCAAAGAGAGACTCCTCAGAGTAGGTTCAGGATGGCAATACATGCTGTCTCATGTGTAGCTCAGGACAGAGGAAGCCTGCATTTTTTCTGAATTATGTGCATTGCTCTTGTTTATCTAAAAGATTAATTCTTCATGTTTCATTTGGCAGGAAGTGCGGCAAGGTGCATGTAGGCCACCTGTAGCTCACTTCTTTGCCATTCCTCTAAGCTAGTCTCAGTGTCTCTCTCCCTTAGATTATTGATGTTACAGGTGGACATGAGTTTCCTCCAGTCTCTTAAGTCCGAGCAGCTGCTCCTGTATGTGTGCCTCTTTAAGACAGTCAAAGCTAAAACGAAGAGACTCTCTGAGTGGATCATATGCGTTCACAGGCTAAGAGTACGTGGCTGCCAGTGTGGCGCTTAGCTCCCTCTGCATGCCATCCAAGGTTACACTGGTTGAGAGTGATGCTAGGTAAATGTGGGCATTTTATTCCCAGGTGTTTCACTTCATGGTGTGTTTTGCTTGTTTATTGTGCTCTCACAGGTCAGCTATGCTTCGTCCAGTCGTCTCTTGAGCAATAAGAACCAGTTCAAGTCCTTCCTCCGCACAATCCCCAATGATGAACATCAGGCCACAGCAATGGCAGACATCATTGAGTACTTTCGCTGGAACTGGGTGGGAACAATTGCAGCCGACGATGACTATGGCCGGCCAGGGATTGAAAAGTTTCGTGAGGAGGCGGAGGAGAGAGACATCTGCATTGATTTTAGTGAGCTCATCTCCCAATACTCGGATGAAGAGGAGATCCAGCAGGTGGTGGAGGTAATCCAGAACTCCACGGCAAGGGTTATTGTTGTTTTCTCCAGTGGCCCAGACCTGGAGCCCCTCATCAAAGAGATCGTCAGACGAAACATCACTGGCAAGATCTGGCTGGCGAGTGAGGCCTGGGCCAGCTCCTCCCTGATAGCCATGCCAGAGTTCTTCCGTGTCATTGGCAGCACCATTGGGTTTGCACTGAAGGCAGGACAGATCCCAGGTTTCCGTGAGTTCCTGCAGAAAGTGCATCCCAAGAAGTCGACCAACAATGGCTTTGCCAAGGAGTTTTGGGAAGAGACGTTTAACTGCTATCTCCCTGATGGGTCAAAAAATTCTCCAACTTCAAATTCTTTCCACAAGGGCCATGAAGAAGGACCGGGAGCTGGAAATGGAACAGCTGCCTTCCGACCTCCGTGCACAGGGGATGAGAACATCACCAGCGTGGAGACACCATACATGGACTACACACACTTGCGGATATCCTATAACGTGTATTTGGCAGTGTATTCTATAGCCCATGCCTTGCAGGATATATATACCTGTACCCCTGGGAAAGGACTCTTCACTAATGGATCCTGTGCAGACATTAAGAAAGTTGAGGCATGGCAGGTAAGTCCTTCATTTGTGTGTCTGTGCAATACACTTGCAGAAGAAAAAAGCAGCTGTCCCAGAGCTCTTAGGGTGCCTTTCACAATCCTAGGTTTCAGGCACAGTGTCAGGCTTCTGGGATGTAGCATATCACTGGGTGCAAGTTAGATGCACGCTGCCATCCCACAGGGGAGGTAAGGTAAGATGTGTTAAGTTTGCCTGCAGTGAAAAGGGCTTAAACTGAGTTAAAATTTCATGCATTCGCTACGGGCCAAAAGTGCACACACAGATAATCACCACAACCTGGCTGACGCAAGGTAACTTGATCATATATTGAGCCCTTATATAAACAAGAGGGCCTGGAGAGAGTACATAAACAAGGAAAACAGCTTTTCGAGTTCATTTTCTTTGGCAAGCTCTACGTCTTTTGCAATGCCATAGCAATTTTCCATAGAGGCCATATTTTTTTTCCACGGTTTTAAGCTTCTATGGGATCAAACTAAAGCAGGTTGAGTAATGAAGGAAAATAACGTCTAGCTGTTGGGCAAATAATAGATAGCCGTTTTGATTTGGCAGTGATATTTGTGAACTGATAGAATGTTATTAATGAACAACATGCAGATGGGTATAAGGAAGATTGCATCCCTGTTTGCATGTGTAATTTCCTCTATTCAGGATAGTCTAACCAAAAAGAAGGCGATTTGTGCCACAAACTTTGCAGATGTTGAGTCAGCATTTGCATGTGGGAACTACAATTTGGTTCCTGTCTGTTCTCAGTCAACTCAAAGTAAAAGGCTTTGTCTTGGCATTTATGAGAAATCTGCATTGCTCAGTGTGTGCCTGATTTGGATTTACCGAAACCACTTTACACAGAATTGATGAGCATGGGGTTTGACCCTGGTTTAGGGGAAACCTGTGACTGCTGGCTCTCTGAGGTTTCCATCTTTCAATGCTATTCTGCTTTTCAGGAGCATACTGGGAGAAGTGAGCAAGTCATGGACATATTAAAGTTTCACTGTGTCTGTAAAACTTATCCAGAACAAATATATTTTAAATTCATTCCCTTATGTCTTGTCAACTTGGAAAGTAAAGAAGGATGTTCTTACCATGCCTAAGTAAAATAACACAGTGTTTCTTGAGGATTCCACGGTCATGAAAAATGTCCTCTTGTTTCTGCATTGTTTATCTGGTGCTGAAGGATGACTATATGACTATATGGTTGTTTAGCCTGGAGAAGAGGAGGCTGAGGGGAGACCTCATTGCTCTCTACAACTACCTAAAAGGAAGGGGCACAAGTAGTATTCTGCTCCATCCCAATGCTAAATAGAGAGGAGGGGGAAGCCAGGATGAAGAATTCGATTAATACCTGGCTCCGAGCCTGGTGCGAGGAGAGGGGCTTTGGCTTTTTTGATCATGGAGGGGCTCACGCACCCCCAGGCTTTCTCGTTAAGGGCGGGACACATGGGTCTCCTAGGGGGGCTAAAGCCCTTGCCAGAAACCTAGCCAAGCTCATAAATCGAGCTTTAAACTAGATGTGAAGGGGGAGGGGGTTGAGCCCAGGCTAGACAGGAACGAGCCTGGACGTGGGGCACTGGTGATTGGGAGAGGGTGCGCGGGCGAGGACCACCAGTACCTCACCGCACAAAAAGTGGGGGAGAACACACCTCGGGGTGTTAAGGGAGATGCAGGCACTCTGGTGTCAACTACTCCAGTTACCAGGCAGTTGGGAACGAACCCTGTTCCCTCTAGGAGGGCTGAAGGCTCGGCAGCTCAGCTGAAGTGCATTTACACCAATGCACGCAGCATGGGAAATAAGAAGGAAGAGCTGGAAGCTGTCGTAGGGCAAGGGGCCTATGATGTCGTTGCCATCACGGAAACGTGGTGGGACGACTCATATAACTGGAGTACGGCTATGGTGGGGTATAAGCTTTTCAGGCAGGACAGGAAGGGTAGGAGAGGAGGCAGGGTAGCCCTCTTTGTAAGGGAGGACTTGGACTCCATTGAGATGGATTGTGGTGATGAGGAGGTTGAGTGCCTGTGGGTCAAAATCAGAGGAGCCCACCAGAATGTAGATTTTGTGATGGGAGTCTGTTACAGACCACCCAACCAAGGAGAAGCAGCTGATGAGCTCTTCTATAAACAGCTGCGGTCAATCTCTAGATCGATGCCTCTCGTTCTGGTGGGAGACTTCAATCTTCCTGATATCTGCTGGGTGTACAACACAGCAGAAAGGAAGCAGTCTAGGAGGTTCCTGGAGTGCGTGGGAGATAACTTCCTCGCACAGCTGGTGAATGAACCAACCAGGGAAGGTGCCCTCCTGGACCTCCTGTTGGTGAACAGAGAAGGCCTTGTAGGGGATGTGGCGGTAGGTGGACGCCTAGGACTAAGCGACCATGAGATTATAAAATTTTCTGTTCTAGGTGAAGTGAAGAGGGTGGTTAGCAAGACGGTAACATTAAATTTCCAGAGGGCAGACTTTGATCTCTTCAGCAGGCTGGTTGGTGAAGTCTCATGGGAGACGGTACTCAAGGGCAAGGGAGCCCAGGAGGGCTGGGAGCTCTTCAAAGGGGTGGTCCTAGCAGCTCAGGAGAAAGCCATCCCCGTGGTCCGGAAAAAAAGCCGGCAGGGGAGAAAGCCAGCTTGGTTGAATAGAGAGATCTTGAGGGATATCAAGAAGAAAAGAAATGTTTATGGCCTCTGGAAGAAGGGACAGGCCTCTTGGGTGGACTACAGGAGGGAAGTGAGATTGTGTAGGGAAAAAATCAGAAGGGCTAAGGCTCAGCTAGAAATTGGATTGGCCAAGTCAGTGAAAGATAACAAAAAATCTTTCTACAAATATATAAATAATAAAAGGCGGACTAGGGAGACCATACAGTCCCTATTGGACACAGAAGGAACAACAGTAACAGGGGATAAGGAAAAGGCTGAGGTACTTAATGCCTTCTTTGCCTCAGTCTTTAGTCGTAAGGAGGGTCGTTCCGTCTGTGTACAAACCCAGGAGCTAGAGGAGCATAATGAGGCTCCCATGATCCAAGAGGAGGTGGTCAGAGACTTGCTAGCCCAACTGGACAGTCACAAGTCTATGGGGCCGGATGGGATTCACCCTAGGGTACTGAAGGAGCTGGCGGATGTGCTGGCCAAACCCCTTTCCATCATCTTCCAACAGTCCTGGAAGACTGTGGAAGTCCCACTGGACTGGAGGCTGGCTGATGTTGTGCCCATCTACAAAAAGGGCCGCAGGGAGGACCCAGGAAACTACAGGCCTGTCAGGCTCACCTCAGTGCCAGGGAAAGTCATGGAACAGGTGATCTTGAGTGCTATCATGAAGCACATGCAAGAGAACCGGGTGATCAGGCCCAGTCAACATGGGTTCACAAAAGGCAGGTCTTGCCAGACTAACCTGATCGCCTTCTATGACAAAGTGACCCGGCTACTGGACGAGGGAAAGGCTGTGGATGTGGTCTTCCTGGACTTCAGCAAAGCCTTTGACACAGTTTCTCACAGCGTTCTGCTTGAGAAACTGTCAGCCTCTGGGCTGGACAGGCGCACACTCTCCTGGGTGGAAAACTGGTTGGATGGCCGGGCCCAGAGAGTGGTGGTAAATGGTGTGAAATCCAGCTGGAGGCCAGTGACAAGTGGGGTTCCCCAGGGCTCAGTGCTGGGTCCAGCCCTGTTCAATGTCTTCATCAATGATCTGGATGAAGGCATCGAGTGCACCCTTAGGAAGTTTGCGGACGACACTAAGCTGGGTGGAAGTGTTGATCTGCTGGAGGGTAGGGAGGCTCTGCAAAGGGATCTGAACAGGCTGGACCGCTGGGCAGAGTCCAATGGCATGAGGTTTAACAAGGCCAAATGCCGGGTCCTGCACTTGGGGCACAACAACCCTGTGCAGTGCTATAGACTGGGAGAAGTCTGTCTAGAAAGCTGCCTGGAGGAGAGGGACCTGGGGGTGTTGGTTGACAGCCGACTGAATATGAGCCAGCAGTGTGCCCAGGTGGCCAAGAAGGCCAATGGCATCTTGGCTTGTATCAGAAACGGCGTGACCAGCAGGTCCAGGGAGGTTATCCTCCCTCTGTACTCGGCACTGGTGAGACCGCTCCTCGAATCCTGTGTTCAGTTCTGGGCCCCTCACCACAGAAGGATGTTGAGGCTCTGGAGAGAGTCCAGAGAAGAGCAACAAAGCTGGTGAGGGGGCTGGAGAACAGGCCTTATGAGGAGCGGCTGAGAGAGCTGGGGTTGTTTAGCCTGGAGAAGAGGAGGCTGAGGGGTGACCTCACTGCTCTCTACAACTACCTGAAAGGACGTTGTAGAGAGGAGGGTGCTGGCCTCTTCTCCCAAGTGACAGGGGACAGGACAAGAGGGAATGGCCTCAAGCTCCGCCAGGGGAGGTTTAGGGTAGACGTTAGGAAAAAATTCTTTACAGAAAGGGTCATTGGGCACTGGCACAGGCTGCCCAGGGAGGTGGTTGATTCACCTTCCCTGGAGGTGTTTAAGGCACGGGTGGACGAGGTGCTGAGGGATATGGTTTAGTGTTTGGTAGGAACGGTTGGACTCGGTGATCCGGTGGGTCTCTTCCAACCTGGTTATTCTGTGATTCTGTGATTCTGTGAAGTTGTGGAGAGGAGGGTGCGGGCCTCTTCTCCCAAGTGACAGGGGACAGGACAAGAGGGAATGGCCTCAAGCTCCGCCAGGAGAGGTTCAGGCTGAACACGAGGAAAAAATTTTTCACGGAAGGGGTCATTGGGCACTGGCACAGGCTGCCCAGGGAGGTGGTTGAGTCACCTTCCCTGGAGGTGTTTAAGGCACGGGTGGACGAGGTGCTGAGGGACATGGTTTAGTGGTTGATATGGATGGTTGGACTCGATGATCCGGTGGGTCTCTTCCAACCTGGTGATTCTATGATTCTATGAAAACATAAAGCATCCTGATGATCAAGGTTTTGGGTATGCATACTTGTCTTAAAGGAGGGAATCAACATCAAGAAAGACTATATGGGTGATAACATGCCTGGATTGGAATAGCGGGTACGGTAAAAATACAGGCTGTATTTGAAATTACCACCGTGGTGTTGGATGTCAAGCATATTTGATGTTTGTACATTTTTTCAGTTCATTTCAAAATCAAACATATGAATAGCAGGTAAATGCCAAATATGTGTGCACACCTATTTCATATCAGACTTTGCAGCTGATTACCCTCAGGAAGCTTTCCTCAGCCCTGGTGGTAATGAGTTCACCTCACAAACATGCACCTTCCAGCATCTCCAGAGAGCGGTTTTCTGACAACTAAACAGAAGAAAACCTTTCTCCACAAGTCAATATCATTTGCAGCACTACTTCTGCTGGTGGTCAGCACCTGCATCCTCTTCTCACAGTTGCCACAAGGGTTTCTTGACTGAAAGCAACCTGAGAGAGCAAGGATGGTGTTAGGAAGCCTCCATCTCTGAGACTGGAGGCAGCAGCTGGTGATACCGTCTGCAGTCACTGACCAGGTGGTGTGTGGGACAGATAAGGTGAACCTGGTGAACTTGTGGCTCCATTAGCCTGAGCTACTGTCCAGAGCAGTCTTCGTCAGCAGGGTCAGTGGCTGGTGAGGGTAAATGTTGTGTTCCACAGTTTAATTATGTACCATTTAATTTTGTTGCCTTTCAATAGTGTTAACCCATTAACACCTATTATTTATTTGCTGTCTGCTAATTGCTAATATGATGCACTCAGAATATAAACATTTTTGGAGGAATTGGTTTATATAATTCGTGGAAGGTCCTTGTGTATGTCTGGATTAAAAAAAAGTAACATTTTTACCTCAGTGACCAGTTTGTTTGAATTGGACTGCAGGAAGCCTAGCAAAGAATTACTGTAAGCTGGTTAAACTGCATGCAATTGTCCTCTTAAGAATTTACCATCCACCATTTAAGAAAGCGCTAAATATGTTCCAGCAAGGGGAGCACAGGATTTTTCTGTGTCTCCAAAGCTGAAATATCAAATACTAACAAGTTTCTTCTTTACTTACTTACAGCTACTTGTATAAGAAGCTGCATACTCATTTTCTGCAGTTGAATCAGTGGTCTGTGATGGACCCTGTCCACAAACCCAGTCTTGCTTCCTTTTTTTTTACCAATACCCCTGAAGATCATGATGGTACCTTCTTTAAAGATGGGACAGGTCAACCCAAGCTCACAGGCTGCCAACAGCACGCGCAGAGGTGCAGGCACAGGCAGACTGGTGAGCAGGTAGGGCAGCTTCTCAGCAGAAGTTGTGCCGCTCACTCCACACGTGGAACTGCCCATGGCGTTCAAAGTTCTCTATCTCAAAATGTGAAGAATGGCATTTCTGTATTCTACAGAAAATTACAGGCTTTAATCTGATGTCTGTGCTATGTATTCTGAGCCATGTATATGCCCGCAGCTGTCATGTTTTAAGAACCTACCCTGCTGCAAGGCAGAAGATAATCCAGGTGCCCACCTTTGCAAGATGCCTGCCAAGAGTAGATAGTATTCTCTGCACATGCCATTGTTGCATCCTGCACAATACTGATCAAGATCAGATTAATTACTTCTTTTTACAGTGTTTTGTTCAAGTAACAAAAAAGTGCAGGGCAATCCAGAACAAAACGTACAAGCAGTTTCTGTCACATTTGGAAAAGGCAAAATTGTGCACAATGCACTAAGGATTAAATTGCATGACTGCACATAGAATAGAAAGAATCCTCTTAAAGGACACTGTCACTCCTAGATACCCATTCTCTCTCACTGGTGGGCTGTGATTTTTTTTTTTAGGAAACTGTATTGAGTAGGGCTGATTGCTAATTCTTTGTGTTTCTGTGGTTCATGGTTCCCCCGAATACAGGTTCTCCCATAAACTATAGGATAGTAATGGGAAGGTATGGCAAGAGGTGGGACATGGGCTCTGGACATCTGTACTGATGTTGCCTTTTTGTGAAAATTCCTTGTATTTTTGGCCTGTTTCTCCATAACATCTCAAACAGTCTGCTTTTGAAGCCCTTTTTTTCTATCTGTCTTCGTTGAAAAGATTTCCCACGTCCCTCAAGTTCCTTTATTTCTGCTCATATGGCTATTCCAAGGGTCACTTCTAACAGCAGGCCCATCTGTTCGTTTTTCAATTCCCCTCTGAGGAAAGATTTATAACACTACATTTACAGGACCCTCTCTGCTGTCTTTCTCATTTCAAATACTAGGTTGTCCTGCAAAAAACCAAGAAGAAAACCAGTAAGGAATCCTTATCTGTCCTTCAGAGGAAATATTTATTACTCTATATTCCTTCTGTGTGAGAAGAGAAAAAATCTGTCTTTACCTCAGAAATAGTTCACTCCATGTTTCTGCCCATTCATTTGGCTTCTTGATGATTGCCAACAAACAGCTGATAGGCCGCTCTTCCTGTCTTACTGTAAAAACATTGCAATGAAATGGAGAAGATAGGCTCCCATCGATTTGAGAAAGCACAGGTGTGGAGCCACAGGGTCACAGAGCAGAGCATCCTTAGGTGGACTCCCAGAATATTTACAGGTTCATGAACTTTGGCAGGTTCATGAGTGAAAAATGAAATAGCTCTTCTAGGCACCAAGGCAAAGCATGCTGCACAGGCTGAAAAATGCGCTGTCCTAATGATCAGCAGGTTAAAGACATGCTCATGTAAATAATTCTGTGCCTAGAAATCTGATTGACCTCAGGCTTAGTGAAAAGCTGCCATATGGTGTTCCACAAAATAAAAGCAAATACCAATTGGCTTCACCTAGCAACACCTAAAGTCTTTTATTATACCTGTGCACCTACCAGCCAACAGTTCCTTCCTCTGTGCTGGTGATACTCATTATGAAGAGGTAAAAATGGATTGGCACCTTCTTGAACCTTACATTTAGGAGTATCTGGCTGGCTGGAAATTGATTCTGCAGGCTTTAAAGAAGTGAATAATGCCCTAGGTGACGTACATCTCTCCAGATCTTTGAGCCTAAGGGCTTAGCTATTTTGTGACAGTTGAGCTATATAGGCGCGTCTGAACAGTTAAAGTGGTGTATGGAAAACAGCTGCTTTGTGGTACAGAGAATAAAACAGTATCAGAACAGATATTAACTGAGGCTGATGTGAAAATTAGACATTTGGGAAGAATTGCAATGAAGATTGAGGCAGCTGCTGAACATCAGGCAACTGCAAACTCTCACTCAGCATTACAAATGCAGTCAAAATGTTTTCATTATGAACAGAAAGCAAGCATTTCATATGTGTGCCTTTGTTGTGGGAGACTGAATTGAGAGGCAGACAACTTGAGCCACACACAGAAATGCGTGGGTCAATAGAGCAAACACATCTATTTCCCCACAAGGGCAATAACAGATGATCACTTATTCATCAGTTCGGAGACTACAATTTTCTGTCAGCTGAGAGCAACACTTACGAGCTCTTCAACTAAGCAGACAATAAATGGCATATTATTTAGATGTCTCTGCAATTAAAAGGAGAAGGGCTTAACTGGATCTTACTAAAGGGGTGGTCAGCTGTAATGTCACCAGTAGAAAAAGCACAGGGAAATCATCACCCTAAGAGGGTTGTTAGAAGAAGCATGGATGAACTGCCTGCAGCAAATACACAACCTGTATGAGGTGAAGGAAGGAGTTGTGGTTATTAAATACTTGATAGAGAATGCCTTAGAGATTCTTCTGAATTGGGGTAGTATACACTGCCTGATGGCAAAAAAAATGCAGTATTTCCGCCCCCTCCCCATAAATGTGCTGAATTTTTCATAAAGGTTACATATTATTGCATTACAAAAAAAACCCCTGTATTTGAAAATAAGTATTTTCTAATATTTATAAGCTCATTTTTACCTTTTTCACTTGAAGGAAAGAAGTCCATTTTTCAGCCTATATTGGACCTGGGGACTTCAGGGAAGGCTCCATGAGTTTCCCATATAATGTCTCTCTAGAGGGTTCTGATAATAATTACCCCCAGAATCTCAAAGACATTAACATCTTTTACATAATGTCTTCACAAAAGGGTGTAAAGTTTCTTCTAGGACTGACCTTTCCTGATGCTACTAACAAATGGAGCTGGTGACAAGGGGCAGCTTGAGAGCCCCCTAAAGGTACTCAGAAAGTGAGGTGAGGAAACAAGAGAATTTATCTAAAATTCACGTGTGTGTGTGACAATCATCCCTCTGACTTGGCTAATTTCCATTTATCTCAAGGTAGAGTTCAATCTAAGTTCAAAGGTGTGATAATCATAGTATAATTTGTTATTTCTTTTCTTTCTGGGTGGTCAGCCATCTTCACAGATATATTACTAACTAGTCACATAGTTTTATCTTAAAAGTAAACTTTCGTGCACTATGAGGGACAAGGTTGCTCCACGCAGTGGGTGAGGTTTGGAGGAGCACTAATTACTAAAGGAGCCTTTTGCCTTATTGAATTAAAAAAGCTATCTCCTCACTGGAGCAGAAGCAATACTTTGCCCAGAAAGGACATTTACCTGTGTCTCTAAGAGAAATTACATGAAGGTTATTTAAGAACTGTAGAAATCAAAGGCTTGACAAGAGATTTCTTTGTTGGCTGAGACTTAAATTGATACAGGAAATGGAAAGAACACTTTTAAGCTAGTAGCTAAATGGAACACGTGACAAAACAGAGAGTGGATCCACTGGAACTTCAGTTGACCACATAGGCAACAGATGCCCATTCTAGATGTCTGAAACGGTTACATGAGTTCAGTCAACTCAGTGTGAATACCAGAAACTTTAGGACTTGGGTTTTTTTAAATGGACAGTAGTTCTTGAATATATTATTAATAACCACGGAACTCAGATTCGATGAATTACCATTGTACTGTTAAAAGAAATGACCCCCAGGTTGTCATTCTAACACAGAGATATGTCTTATCCAAGCATTGAAGTAATTCATCCTATGGTTCCAAATAAGAAAGAATTTACAGTCGAAAGCCAAAAGCTGTGACTGCCTCCTAGACCACAGACACGCACAGTTCTTCAAATCAATATCAGCAGCATTCTGTGCAGGATGCAGTTTCAGACCTTGTTGGGATTTTGACGAGACTAATCCATAAAGGGCTGTGAAGAGAAAGCAATGGCAAGTGTGTACGCATACACAGACTTGTTCTCTGCTCAGCTGGGTAGAGACAGCATTAAACACCTACTGGAAAAGACATTTCAATCAGGTTTGAGTTATGCTATTTGAAAACACTGAGCTTGTAGGATAGCCACTGGCTCTATTATTAGCCTTACTAATTGGACAATTAATTATATATTATTTAGCATCAAATTTAGAATTAAATTAATAAAAAGGGCCCTATCTTAACCTTTTAAATACTTCACATAACAGCTGTTGTGCAGTATGGTGACATCCTAAGAGCATTAAAACGTCATTGACTCAGGCAGGACTTCTGCCAATAGATCCTTCATCATCAGTACACACAGCATCCAGGGCCATTGTACCAAATGGATTTCTTCATATTATATTTATTGCCAGTGAAAACCAAAACAATTATGACATCAACTCTGGACAGGGTGGCCGTCATGGTTCTTTAATATTGTGGCTGTAGGTAAAGACATCAGTATACAGAGTACAGTAGAAAATACCATCTAACAGCGCTGACAGCTGGCTCTCACTGTATCTGTGCCATTGCCTTTGTCTGCTCAGAGACCATCTCTGTCCACAAAGCCTTAGCAGGAACCTAAAAATGTTTAAATAGAGTCAATATCCAAAGGATCGTGTAGCTTGAAACCCTTTGTATAATAAACTATGTAAATTTATGCCACGTTCAGGAAAGTAATCTTAATCCAGCTAATGGATGCTTCATACTGAATGTAAAGCCTAGGTATTTCACTTCTGAAGGGCTGTGTTTGCCAGTCAAGTAGATTTATTTTCCCCAAAGACATGCTGGCTAGCAGACCTTTTTTTAGTAGCATGATCCATGGCAGGTCACACCTCTTGTCACAAATCGCGTCTTATTTCTAGCTGAGATTTAACTGACCTTTAGTTTCATTGGTCCTTTCTTGGCCTTGCTCTATTAGATGTAAAAGTACAGATGAAGTACTCATGATTTTTCTCTATGTGATATTTATGCATATTGATCAAATTATTCCTCTATCTTATCTTGATAATTTAAACAGAGTTGTGTTCAGTCATACGTTTTCTGTGTTATTTCTGTATCTTGTCCATTTATTCATCCTTCTTTTTGAGATATATTCAGTATTGTTCTAACAGTCAGATAGTGGAAAAAAAAAAAACCCTACTTTTACATACACTTACTACTTCTTCATTTATATGTGCTCAAGTTACATTAACCTCCTCTGCCACAGCATGCAATGGAAAGGTCTCATTAAGTTACCAGTAAAACTTTGCAGGATATGGTACCCTTTCTGTGCCTGTGGCTAGATTTGTTATGCTTTAATACATAAGTCTGAATTTCACTACATTAAACACAGATGTGAGAGCACTATCTGGGGGAATGCTTTGTCTTAATTATTATTTACCATCATGTTAATCCATGCATTTCTAGCAGATTTTCCCAGCAGTGCTGTTGTATTTGCTGTCAGAGTATTGATGAACATATTGGATAATAGTGACTTGCTTACTGAGGCTGGAAATACTCCCCGTGAACTGATGATCTGTCTCTGTTGATATCTGGTTTTACAGATCTCTCGGGCAATGCTTGGTCCATGAATGGATGCATTGCATTAAACATAAAGCCTAGATATTTCACTTCTAAATGGGTGTATTTGTCAACCAAGCTTGGATTTAACAAGATCTGTATTCCTCAAAGCCTTATTGACTGGCAGCAATACGACTGACGAGTTTGTCCTATAATTTTGTTTTAATTGATCTTTGACCCAAAACTCTGTTTTCCCATTATTTTCCTGGGATTGATGTTGGCTAACCTGCCTTTCATTACAGAGGGCATCCCTCTGCCTTTTATAGTACTGTCTGCGCTATGCAGCTGGAGGCTGACTCTGGAGTGGCCCACTGAGTAGAAAGTCAAGCATCTGTAAGAGGGGCGAGCTCTGATTCATATCCTGCACAGGCTGACACAGGGGGAGACTCCAGGCACACTGTTGGGAGTGCACATGCACCAGAAAGGTGGATCAGAATTGCTGTGGAATAATATTAGATAGCATATTGACTTTGCCATTCAAAGCCAATGCCATTTTTATGTGCATATCATAAATCTGCTGTATTAGCTCTCCTTTTATTGCTCATGGAGTGCTGTGATGAACTGTCCGATTCTGTCATCCTTTTAGATCCAATTTGAATTGCTCAGGCTCTCTAATCTCTTTTTAAGAACCTTTGACCTCTGTTAACGTCACATTATGGCTCCAAATCAAGTGCCTTTGGGATAAGAATGTCAAGGATTTTTTTTTTTTCTGATAGCAAGGGCAATAACACCTCATTTATTTAGCTTTCCTGCTCCTCCTTACCTGTCTGTTTAGCTTTCCAGCCTCTCTAGCTGTCTTACACAGCCTTATGTCATGAGGGTCTGGCATACATGGCACCTTTCAATTTTAACATATTCAAGAGATTTCTTAATATTTTGCCTGTCAATTTTTCCTCTTTGTTCTCCAGGTTTTTTTATTTTCTATCTTCCATTAGTATAATACTTGTGTGTTGCAGCCTTGTTTGAATGATCTATGTTGGATTAGTGCTTTTAGAGCACCCTATAATAAATACTGCTGTTTGAGCTTCATTTGCATGATGGGGATAGCAATGTATCATTAGCTCTTAATTAATGAGCTTTTGTTTTACTGAACACAGCTAAAATTTCTGAACTGATAATGGGTTTAGCATGCGTGCAGTACAGTCATTCAGTCCTTTCCTCTAGCTTGTCCATGGATTTTCTCCATTGTGTTGGGTACAGAGACCTCTGTCATCACTGGCCTATGCTTGTATATCACTGGGGCAGAGACTCGTCAGAAGCCTGCTTGATTTTGTACAGCATTATGTTCTACATCTAGGCATTCTCCACAGACGTTATTTTTTGTTTTGCTGCTCTGAGTTTTGTCCTGAGTACTAGGAACTGCATTAATGCTCATGGTATTTGTCAAGGAGAGGAGAGATGCTGTCACTTCTGACATTTTTCTCCAGAAGAAATCTGCTGCAGTCAGTAGATCAAAAGAAGACTGTTTGGGAAGGCACTGAACTGAATCTGGAGCTACCAGAACTTACAGGGACTTCTGAAATTGCACGTAGGAAGGATTCTTTTGGACTCTAGGTAAATAGTGATGCAACGTCACACCTTGGGCCATACAAATATATTGGGCTAACATTATACAGCTGAATCTTAATCTAAAAGAGAAAAAGGAGAAAATGTTAGATGGAAAACCTCTTTTGTCATCTCTCTTCTCCCTTGGAACTAGTGAGACTCACTAATTGCAGTTAATTGAAACAACACTGTCCAAACAAGCATTTTGACAGACTCAAAATTGTTTCCCCTTATTCCTGTTAAAAAAGTAATTACAATGAAAAATGGACTGTGACTTGAAGGTCATATTTTGAAGTTTGACTTAAAAGAATGTATTTGCACTGAATATTTGTTGACTGGATTTCATATAATGTTTCCCTATGTAAATCTTTGGTTTCAGAAAAGCCTATAGTTGAGATGTATGCAGAGGATATTCCCACTTTGTTTATTTCTTCATATATCATGTGGATTCAATTAAGGCCAAGAACATGAAAATTTCTTGCTGCATTTTCCAGTCATGTCACGCTTAGCAAAATCATTATCCTTTATGATAGCATGCTTAAGCAACGTGCTGTTAGCTATCAGCTTTGCATTAAGTAGTAGAAGCTCAGGGCTTGCATTCTGTCGTGCACTTATAACAGCAGGTGTGCACATAGCCAGCACGAGTTTTGGAGGAGCTTCAGGAAGCAAAATATCCTGGTCCCATACTTATTGTGTCCTGAGATGTCCTAACTGATACTTATTAAGTATGAAAAACCACCTATGTGATGCCAAAATACTGTGGAATCATTTCTTAATTCGTGAACCTCTGTGACTCAGCATACAGGTCCTTCTGAAGCATTTTAAATCCAGTTTTGCAATGGCATCCAGGCTTCTGCAAACACCAGTACATACTTAATGGGATTTTCTAAAGCATCTCAGTTATACCTGACTTGTGCAGCCTCTGTTGTGAAATCCACTAGGCCTGTGGGTTTGAATTCTTCCTGGACATCCTTGTAAACATAGTACTGTAATAAGTCTGACCCTAAATCAGATTAGTCCCATTTTATATCAAGTCCTGTTTTGAAATGCATGCTTTTGACATTTTTGGCTTAAGTCACTTGCTTCTACTGTGGTAGTAGCTATTAATTTGTTACTTCTGTCACCTTTTACTGTGAAGAAAGTGTCAAAGTTGCTGCAGTCTGGAATCAGCAAAGCAGTGTCTCTTGGCTGCTGGCTAGGAAACCACAGAAGCTAACCCATCGAGCCCAGTTACAGGCAGTTCAGCTGGTCCTTGTCCTAGGAAACTCTCAGTTTCATCAGTTCACAAGCAGACTGAGCACTCACAGCATAGCATGAGATGAAGGAAGCACCAAGCACCTTACACTGAGCAGTAAATTAGGTGATTCCAATACACTCCAAGTTCCTCCCTCTCCCAATTTCTCCAGGTTTCTATTGGAGGGCCTGCTTCTCTCTCACAAAAGAGAAACAAAATGTATGCATTCTGTTCATCAGCACTGTTGCTGCCCCTCCTTGAGCAGAAGGCACTAGTCAATGGAAGAGAGGGAGACATCCATCTCTCAGCTGCCTAGGGATCTTATAGCCATGATGGAAACAGAACCAAATTAAACCAATTATCAGTTAAAATATGCAGTTCATCACATCTTGTCATGGCAGCTAGATGTCCTGTGCTTCTCTGGAGTCCTGAATAAAGTCAGTCAGCTTTGCAGGGGTAGGGGCCTCTGCTTCTGTGAGATTATGCCACCTCTTTCCTACAAATGATGACACGCGTCATAAATGGTTAAATAATCCTACACTTTCATTTCTCTTCAAATGGAAGTCAGACTGACTGTCTAAGACCTATCATCACCACCTCTGGACCTCTCTAATCTTCCTTTAATTTTATTCTTCTTTTCTGATCAAGTAACTAGAACTAACTGCATTTTCTAGAGGAAACTGTACTGTTGATGTACACATTAGCACCATATTTTCAGTGTCATTGTCTTTTTTACATTCATATCCCAATATTTTGTTTGCTTTTTCAACTGCATAATGCACAGAGCATTTTTTACTGAGCTGTCCTAATGAATGGACCTTTGTCTTGAGTAGTTAGTTTAATTTCAAATAAATATGAATATTATGAGGGATATGGTTTAGTGTTTGGTAGGAACGGTTGGACTCGGTGATCCGGTGGGTCTCTTCCAACCTGGTTATTCTGTGATTCTGTGATTAAATTATTACTGCCAACATATGGTACGTTGTATTTGTCACACATTTAGCCTTCAGCTGTGCTGTCCATTGACCTACCTATCTTTATGAGGATTCTTATCAAAACACATGAGCTTTGAATGTTGAGTTATTTTCAGCCTTTGCACAGCTATTCCTGAGTCTTGAGCTAAACTCTTCGTTCCACATTATTTTAGAGGTCACTGGCAGATCTAGCCTTTCACCAGAGCTGGGATATCCACCCCAACTTGCCAGAATTCCTTTGCAGTATTGTCAATGAATCTCTGGCTGACTATCAGTGTTCTTTCTCTTCAAGTCCTTGACACCACCCCTTTTTCCAGAGTTTATCTCCCTTTGTTCATCTGCACTTTTACCAACATGACGGTTTCGGTCCTGGAGTACAGCCCAGTCCTTGCACAGTAGATAATGACTGTTCTTCATTATTTTAGCATGAGTTGTCCAGTATCCCAACTACAGGCCTGTCACTCCTTGTGCATGACGCCGGACATGTGTAAGAGAAAGAAATCCCATTTTGTTGTGAGATATTTACAGCAACAATCCCAGCTCTGTTCCTGGGTTCCTTTAAACTTCTTCACCTGTGTTACAGTGGACAAACAATATTAACAGTCACTTCTTCAGAGCAGAAAACCAATAGAAACCATGCAGCTTAGGTGGAATGTCGCAGGTGTTGCACAGTAATGAATCATGTCTTCCATTGACTGAAGAACTTGGTTATCTTTTGACTGGCCTTTGGAAAGAGGCAAGGTTAACACTGTTGGCATATGCCAACATCTTGGTTTAAAAACAATCCTCAGCACTACATGTTGTCCCCCACGATGCACAATGGGCAGGGGAGGAGGAGAGATTATAGTGGAGGAGGGAGAATTCCACTCCTGCCAGCAAGAAGAATTCTTTAAGCATAACGCCTGAGTGCAGTTCACCTTCCCCCAACTCAGGCTTCTGGAAAAAAAGTTACTGACTCAAGGGGCTAAGGCCAGTGCCTTCCTACCTTCTAAGCCATTTGTGTCAGAATTCGTCTATACTGTGATGACAGCGCTGCCTTTGGGAGAGCCTAAGAGTTGCCCCCACGTAAAAAACAGACAGAACAAGATAATCCAAAGTAGAGAACACAGCAAGAATTAAACATTGATATAGACAGTAGAAATTAGACCTCTGCTAGAATTTAAATAAAGATTGACACATAGATAGATGGAAACAAAGAAAGAAAGAAAAAAAGAAAAAGAACAAACTATTGCTTGAGGGAACATTTCTCTTAAAGTATTTTACAAGTGGCTCTTTCAGAACTGGCATGGGCACTTTTTTTACTGATACCTGACCACTGGCAGAAATCAAATCCTGTACAGCATGACCACTGGGCTAATGAGATAGCCGAGCTCTCAAGTCCTTAAGCCTATTACAGCATTATGAAAATATCTTCTCCGGGTGCTTGACTAGGAATCTGAAACATGAAGGGAGAATGAACCCTCAGCAATTCAGAATGAAAGGGAGGACCTGCCATCTTCAGTGCCATCACCAGCTTTTTGTCTTCACATTGAACTATGAGGTGGAATTGTTCACTGCTCTCACGATGGGCACCCTACCAAAACAAAGGGAAATTTGATGCTCATCAGTCCAGAACTGTCTTACAGGTCTGGTTATGTCTACATAAGCAGAAATTAAAAATCAGTGTGGGAAAATGTATGTTAACTATCAAGGCAGGATTCCTTGCAGCTGTAGGTAGGAGGGAGAACCATTTGTCTTTTGTTGGGACAGGCACTTGTAAATGCCCAGGTTCAGTTTCCTTGCAGGACCTCTTGACCTAGCAAGGAAACACATTAAACCAAAGTCCATAAGTGAGCCAAGGATATTAAATCTATGCTGGTACATGAAGACTAGATAAGATCCTGCCACAATTGTGAGAGAGTAAAGAACAACCCATAGCTGATCTGTATACTGATGCTTATTTAAGAATTAACAAGACTAAAGCCTTTAACCTGCTCACTATCTTGCTCACATTCCCCATTTTAATTCAGTCCAGCTGCTATCAAAATGCACGACCAGTATGTACTGCTTTCAGCTTGCAAGCTTGTGCTCCAGAGTAGAAAATTTCAGGTTTGGACATTCATGCACACGCACACTGCTGCCCCATAGCGTTTACAAATTAAGTGTGGGGGAATTCCCTCTCCCCAGCTGTACTAGTGACACAAAGTTAATGTCTACTGCAGATCAAGAAAAGATGGAGAAACAGCAAGGTGGCAAGGCAAAACAAAAGTATTCAGTGGTGTTTATTAAAAGTGAGACAGCATCCTTCAAACAGCTGAGTTATGTTGAGGGAGTAAAACTAGAAGGATCATAAACTCTGGCAAGTTAAATGTAAAAATAAAATAAGGCAAGCCAAAAAAATAGAATGAAGAGCAGGTTGTAAATGAGGCAAAAGCTCATAAATTCTTTTTAAAACACTTCGGCACTACGAGTGTCTGAGTATTTGATATTAACTTCAAAAGACAAGGTAAGGCCATGGCAGAAGAAAAGTGTGCTCTTTATGGACAAACTTGAGAAAGTTCCTAAGTTGGTTTATTTATGGGGGCCATGTAGAGGATCTGTCTGATATTGAAGTGACTGTAGAAAAAGCTACAGGACACAAGAGAAAAATGAGCCTTAATGCTTTGGTGTCAGTGAATGACATGCCAGAACTCACAGATGAAGTAGCTGAAGCGGTGGCTGTGGTTACCAACCCCTCACTTAAAACAGTCTTGGGCCCTGAGGACTTTGAAGTTGACAGATTTTACATCCATTTTCTAAAGGATTCTAGAGGAGATCCATGGGACTAGCAAAGACTGACTGAGGCCATTATTAGAAACTGTACTGAAAAAAAAATAAGGAAGGAAAAGTAGAATATACTGAGGAGGAGAAATTATGACTTTTGGAAAAAAAGCCCTACCTCACAAACCTTCTGAAGTTCTCATTTGAAGGCTTTGGGATGCATGTGGGTAAGAGAGCTCCTATTCATAGACGATGCTCAAGCTTCTGAAAGGCTTCTGGTAGTCTTTCACTAAATTCAGTCCTCACATGGACGAACAGTTGGTTGAAAGATAGTCACCAGAGGATAAAAATAAATGGTCAGTTCTGTCTAATGACAAATAAGATATCTTCAAGCTTTAACAGGTGATTTGGTGGACTCCTCAGGTCTGGCTGAGTAGTAGTCATAGGAACAAGTGAACTGTTAGGAGTAATCATACTGAAAAAAGGGACAGAAAGGTAAACAGAGTCCTTGGGGGCAACTCACTAACCCTTGGTGCATCTCACTTCAATTCCACATGCTGGTTTCAGAACTGGTGAAGGAGAATGGGAAGGTTTGGAGAAGGGTCAATGGAATAGCTTCTGTACAAGAAGCAGCAAAGTGAAATAGGGCTCATCAGCCTGGGGAAGAGGGACCTGAAGAGAGATATGGAGAAATTTTTTAAATCTTGAAAGGCATGGAAAAGATGACTAGCAAATGACAGTTCTTTGCCTCTTCCAACATAAGCACAAAGGGAATGAAAATTGATTAGTAGCTGCTTTGTTCCAGCAGGCAAGAAGAGGTACTTTTCTCATAAAATGTAGATCTCCTTGATGTAGGAGGCTGTGGATGTGAAAAGTCTGCACAGGGGAACAACACAAATATGTGATGTCATGGAAGAAAAATACATGGCGGGTTATCAAGTACAAAGACCTTTGTCTCAGGAAGTCAATGGGCTGCAAAATGTGTGAGACTGTTCTGGGAAAGTATCACATCCCCTTCTACTCTTGTGTAGGCATTTGCTGTTGGCCATGGTCAGGAACAGATCTCAGGGAGATGGGCTGCTAGTCCAACCCAATACAACTGTATTTATATTATGTTTTTATGATCCTTCCATAAGAGTAGAAACCACATGACCCAGAATATCCAGCCTGGATGAAGCATGAGGTGCTATGTGGCTTGGAACAGCCTTACCAAGAGTAATGGGAGGGTGAAGCAGAGGGCAGCTTGCAAGTCCTTTCTGATAATAAGTGTTCTAATTGTAATTCATCATGGAGCCTGTGAAAGAGAGGAAAAACAAAAATGAAACCAAGAAAAAAATTAAGGAAATAAATATATGAAGGCAGCAGCTCGCACAAACCTCTCCCCACAAGCTTCCACCAGCTGCTCACAGTGTGTTCAAGCTGTAAGGTCACCACTTCTTTCATAAACTCTTGGTTCCAGGATATGATGCATGCACTCCTGACACGTGCTCTTGCCCTCACTGAAGCAGGGTCTTTTAAGTCTTTGTGGATCGAGCCCTGGGTATTTACGTTTCTAACTTTAGTTACAAAACACAGTGACACATTTTTAACTGTAAAGCCTTTGGCTAATCATTGATAGACCAGTGCCTGTAAAAGAGTGCTGTAGTTATTCAGAGTCTTCAGCTTCCTCTTTTAAAGTTTAGTGTTCATATATTACTTGACTGATTAAACCATATTTTCATCCTATAGAGAGCAGAACTTGTGTGATATACAGATAGCATCCTAGGTTTTTCTTACTGCCTTAAACAGGAACATATCCTAACAGCCATTCAGTTACCATTTCACAAGCTGCCCCTCAGAAATGTAGGCTTGAAGGCCAACTTTGGTATTTACTGGAAAGATAAAATGAGTGTTATTATTCTTGTTGTTCCTATTGCCCCTCCATTTGGAATTGTAAGTAGGGCACACTTCTTTCCTTCATCAATGGATACACCTGGACTCTTCTGCTCCTTAGCATAGCTGAAGCTGCCATTCTGTGCCTAGGGAGAGACAACATTAGATGCAGATCAGTGTTTTTGTAAACATGGATATTTACCCACCTGACAGAGACACAAGCTCATACATGTAACTGTTTATAACCTGAATCCTCTGGTGTGGTGTTGAGGGGAGTGACCAAGGAAAACACGCTGCTAATCTAATCCTACAAAACTCCACCAGTAACCAGGTGTATGTATTACTTTATAAGAAACCTAATGCCAGGAGGTAAGACAAAGGAATAGACTAATTGAGATGAATGTTATGAAATTAAATAAATAATAATGCATCCAGAGAATCCAGAAGTTTCTCTACCATTCATCTCATTGACCGCAAGACCAGCCAGCCTCCTGCCACTGCAGATGGCCAAGAGAGGCAGGACTTGAACTGAAGAATCTTCCAAATGGCTCTTGCAAGATTGCTTCCTAAAGTATATAGTAACTGTAGTCAAAAGACGTTCAAGGTCTGCCCCTCCTGTCTATACAGATAACAGTGGATCCAGCAGTGATGTCCAGTCAGGGCATCACAGTGTTGTTCAACAGAGTGCTGCAGTGTGCATGACAATGTGTTGGTGTAGGAAGGAACATGGCTTTCAGCTCATCATAATGACTCAGATCTGACCTGGATGTCAAAGCTGTGGGTGTCACCCTGTGGTGGCTGCTAGAGCCTGCAGAGGAATGCAGGTTCCCTGCTTGGGACCTACACTGCTGACAGATGAGGTTCCTTTAACATGTCCTAGATTGCAGCCCCACTGCAGGCAAGGCCAAAGTGAGTTGATGCAGTACAGACGCCACTATGGACCTGCACACCCTGTGTCACCCGTTTTTACCTCAGAGCTGCCTTTGCTTTGTTCTTGCTCTGTTCCATGCTGGACCAGGCAAGCAACATTTTCCTGGGCCCTTCAGGGATGACAGGGAGGAGAGGAGAGCAGTCTTCTCTTTTCTTCCCCACAACGCACAATGCCCCAGATCACAGCAAAGTTCCAGAGCAGAGCACCTTCGTTTGCCATGTCCATCAGAAGGTGAGGTCTTCTCTGGCTCTTTGGTGAGATCACTGCAGCCGCACACTTTATGGGGGAGCTGGTCTACAGCAGGAAAGGGAAAGACAGGGAAAAAAACCCTGCCTCTGCCATCTCATCCATTATTCAAAGACTGAATACTATGGCAGCAATTTTATGTACTTCCATCAACATCACACAAAGCTAAAAAGGTATTGCCAGACACATCCTGTGGAGTACTACTATGATTTCTCCAGACTCTCTCAGGATGACATTGATATAGGCAGTGAGAAGAAAGTATTTTAGTAGCTCAGGGGATTTTAGTTTGAGATAGGAGGATCCCAAAAGGAAACAGAGAAAAATGAGACAATGTAGCAAAACTGACAGGAATTAATGAAGCGATTCTGTTCCTCTGTCCCTGTATTTCCACGTGAAAAGGCTTCATCAAAATAATATTGTCTGTTCCCTGTCTATCAGGTGAAGAAGGCTCTGCCTGACCAGACAAATTGAATTCATTTTGTTTTTTCATACATTTTACCATCCAGGGCTTTTTTTTTTTTAGCATCTTCAGGTAAGAGAGAGAGGACTGGGCATACAGGCTGTCACAGACACTAGAACCACAGGAGCAACCCAGTGTTCTAGGAACAATTGACAGCCAGGTCACCTAGCTTTCCAGAGACAAGGTCTGCAGAGAAACGTACTAATAACATCTATTAAATGGGAGGTGAGGGGAGGAAATCTGATAAGTGCATAAACCAGGACCTAACTTTTGAAGAAAAATATGATGTGAATGAATTATATCATAGTTGCCAGTACTGTCTTCCTTTCATGCTGCAGTTTCTTTGGTCTACCTGTCAGGCTATCTAGATTGTGAATTTTGCAGCTGCAATTGTTCCTGGGATAAACTGCTTTTGTCCGCAGCATATGACAGTTTAAGGCACGAGATGAAAATTACAGGAGCCAACACATGGGGACAGGCAGAATGTAATTACTTGAAACTATACAGCCAGGAGACAAGAGCCAAAACCACCAGGGTATGGATTATCTAGGCCTGCCATGTAGCAAACAAGCTTGATTTGTTGTTTTTTACAGAGGTGCATTGGGCCTGAGGTTTTTCAATAGAAAATCAAGTTTGAATTGTTTCTCAAGCATTCCCATTTTTGAGTGATTGATCATTCAGAGATGAGCTATGCCACCTGAGCACAGTTAAGCAGAGTGGTTGCAAGAGCAGTGTTAAGAGTGTGGGTGACTGAAACACTTCAGTGGCTGCTGCCACTTCACTGCCTCTAAAGGGGAGCTGCGGGCTTGCAGGGGTGGCTGGAAGGGACTTGAAAGGAATGCTAAAAGGCTGATGGAGTAGCAGCTAGTAAGCAAAGTGTTACAGATGAGGGCTGGCCACTCTGAGGTCCATGATATCTTGTGCTGTCTTACGAGGTTTGTATAGGCTTTGCATCTACATGTGGTATCTATGAGAGAAAGCCTGCTGATGTTGTAAGTGATTTTTAATAGATTAAGGAGTGTAGTAAAGTGATTATTTCCAGTTCTGTCCCCATAGCAGATGTGTGCTGTGGTAGGGTTGTGACACACAGGCATTCATGGTGTGTATCTCTCTCTCCCTCTAGGTTCTCAAGCATCTGCGCCACTTAAATTTCACCAATAATATGGGGGAGCAAGTGGATTTTGATGAGTTTGGGGACCTGGTAGGGAATTACTCAATAATCAATTGGCATCTGTCTCCAGAGGATGGCTCAGTTGTCTTTGAAGAAGTTGGGCACTACAATGTTTATGCCAAGAAAGGGGAGAGGCTCTTTATTAATGAAAACAAGATCCTGTGGAGTGGATTCTCTAAGGAGGTAAGTACTTAGATCTTCACAGCAATGTTTCCCAAGTTTTCCCCAGGTGAAATTTGAACTAACCCTGCACAATACTGTATTGTGGCTCCATGTCTTATTAAAAGACCCCTTCATCTTATGGTATACATGGTCTCTGCCCTAGTCTTTCACGCCCCCATTACACATTTCTGGAAATAATGGGCAGCTGCTTCTCCTTTCCTATACATTTGATGAGCCTGGGAATTAATGCTTCAAATAATACATTTTTTTCTGACCCAAGTAGTTAGCTTGGAATTTTTAAAGCTTTTTCCACAAGGATGAGACATGTATTATGTAAGTCTGGTTGATGACTAAGTCAAGCTTTCCTGAGGTCATTATTTTCACTGCTGGAAACAGCCCTCTCTTCCACTCCCACTACCTCTGTATCAAGAAGTGCCTCTCCTTCTAGTTAAATTTGCAACTCATTCTGCTGGCATTTCCCTCCAAGTCACAGCGCCTTCCTCATATCCTTGTGCTGCAAAACAAACAGACCAAGCCCTGTCAATCCGCCCAGTTAACTTGAATATGGTGCTCAAACAGTGGAACACACCAGTACCTGCTACCTTTTTTTGCTCCATCACAATGTGCTTGTTCACTCTTAGAAGTACATGATGTAGCAATTGAATTTAGTCAGGCCTACATCCTTCTCCACTTTCTTGTATATGTTAGATCTTCTCAGCATAAGTGTATTTTTGCCTGCAGCCAGTGCTGTGTATCCCCCACGTGATCTCTGTGCAGAGATCTCTGGAAAAGAGCCAGGTACGCTGCCATCATAGCCAGCAGCAGCCCACTCCAGCCTATACAGAAATCCTGGCTCCCAGAGGGGATCTGGCTTGTGGCTTGGAAGGCAACACAGGGAGCATCAGCTTAGGAATGTCTCTGCCAGGCCCTGCTGCAATGTTTAGACATGTTAAATCAACACCTGATTAATGAACGAGGCAAATCACTTCCAGGTGATTATTCACATTCCATGACAGATCAGGTAACTGTTTCTGTAGAAGTTGCTTTTACCTAATATAGTTATACCATCAGTTAAGTCTTACCCTTACTCCAGATACCCCAGCCTCACTCGTGGTTTAAATCCAGAGCTCACTGAAGGAAGCGTGGGTCACACAGAGCATGCTGCCACAGAATACTGTCCTCAGGCTTTTCTAAGCCCAGCTGGAGACTCTGAGCCCAAACTACAAGTAGAATTAAAACCTCGTGGTATTCTAACCCCTTCTTCTGATCATCGCAAATGCCACTGGCACCTCTTCCAGCAGTCAGTTTGGTCTAAATTCCTCCAGCAGTACAGTGTTTATCTTCATACTCTGTCCTAAACTGTTACACATGTGAGTGGATGTTGCTGGATGATGCCAGGGCATGTAAATTCTGTGCCATTGGAGAGAGTTGTAATCTCTATGTCTGTTGCAGCTTTTTTTTCCAGTCTATAGAGTTTGAATTTCTTCCAGATAAACGGCTCTGCCCAAAGACAGCAGCCAGTACTTCATTCACTGAAGCTTTCTGTGCCTCCATCATCCTCAAAACAGACTAAATGTAGTTAATTTTAACAGACTTCACATTGGCCAGACTTTCAAAAGAACAAGTTAAAAAATAGGTAAGATAGACAGATGTGTTTTGGCAGAACTTCATTAAATTCCCCACAGAGTACTTAAAAAGGCAGCCAAAGCAACCTCAAAAGTACTAGCAATTAATCTTTGAGCAACGTGGAGGATGGGTGATGTCTCAGAGGATTAGAGGAAGGCAATTGTAATACCTATTTTTAAAAGCAGATATAGGAGAGTCAAGGGACTTACACACAAATGAGAAGAGCTTCAGTAAACTAAAAGACTTGATTAAATAAAAATTATTAAACAGTTTATAAACACTTAGGGGATAATAAACTCATAAGAAAAAGTCAACATGGATTTGTCAAGATGAAATCATGCCAAACCAATTTAATTTTCCTCTTTGGAAGATCAATCAGCGTAGTAAATAATGGAGAAGCAGTGCATGACTTCAGTAAGGCCTCTGATTCAGCCCTGTTCAAAATCATCAGTGGCTGCCTAAGGGAAGATAGTCTAGACTGAAGTCCTCTTGGTGGATGCACAACCTGCTGAAAGGCTGTCCCAAGGAATGGGAATTTACAGCAAACCATATTAATAGCAATAGGCATTAACAAAATAGGCATTAGCAAAGAGTCCTTCAAGTGGGGACCCACAGAGTTTTGCTCTGGATACGTGTCTGTCCAATTAATTATTGCAGCCTTAGAAACAGTGTTCCCAAACTGTGATGCAGCTAAACTTCAGAGTGGCAGGCAATGATGATTGCTCTCAGCTGCAGGTGTATACCTGAGACATAAAATGGGCCACTGTCTGTGTCTGAGGTCAATTTCTAAACCATACCCCAGACTCACTGCCTCAGTGCATCCACACAGGAACATCCCAGAGATCAGCAGTTCAGCAGCACTTGGACAGACTACCAGAAAACTTCCAGAAGGGTGCATGGAAGCTTCTAATCAGGGTAGCCCTTAAGTACGTACATGTTATGTACTTTGCTGGCAGTGGAAATTGTGGGTTTGTCTCCCCCGAGCTAAAGAAAGCCATGTTCTGTATCAGCTGTCTTTCTCTAATTCAGTTTGGGAAAAGGTGTGCTCAACCTCAGGTCATGCTTCTGTGTAAAAAAGGCCCAAGCTTCCAATTACTATGCTGAACTCCCTGTTGTCTGTGTGCATTAGCATGTGGTGAGCATGTCCACGCAACCACTTGCTGCCAGGATATGAGCATGCCCAGGTGGGCTCGCACGCAGCATAAAGACACAACCAGCAGGCGACCCCAGCTCATCATTTGCAGCAGCAGAAGACTGGAAGCCTTTGGATCTGCATATACCTGCTGATCTGCATCTTGGGATGTACAGTGTTCTAAAAACAAGGCCCTTCTTTCGTATGAAAGCTCTTCTTGTTTAATTAATTTACCTTTTTCCTTTCTGGGTTGGAGAGGGTCTTCAGGAGAACAGGAGGAGGTGGACTTCAAGAAACTGTTTTAATTCCCACAAATCATTAGCAGTCAGTATGTAATATATGGGATTGGGGATCAGCAGTCAGAGCCTATCATCTCCAAGGCTGACTCAGATTCCTACCAGTAAAGGTTGACTGTCTTTTCTTTTAACCATCTAATGACCTTCTTATATGTGTATCATGAGTCAAGCATCAGTTCGCAGTACCCACAACACAACAGAGATTACAAAGATCTGCTGATCTTCCTTACCATCCCTGATGTGTTCTTTCAAACAAATAGTGCTGCAGTGGGTTGGGGAACAACTACTGTGCAAAATGTCTCTGTTCTGTGGAGGGAAAAGATGAAACCCTGAGTCTTTCCACCCAGCATGCTAATCAAGCATTAACACCCTTGGAGTAAGCCCAAGGTCCTGCTGTAGGAAGGCTGTACGTGGGGCACTGCCACCATTTACCCTCTTTGGGCTCTTTTCTTGCAGGTGCCTTTCTCTAACTGCAGCAGGGACTGCCTCCCAGGCACGAGGAAGGGCATTATCGAGGGAGAGCCCACCTGCTGCTTCGAGTGTGTGGACTGCCCCGATGGGGAGTACAGTGATGAAACAGGTAATACCCACAGAGCTGCTTTGGGGTTTGAAGAGGACCATGCAAGCCCTCTGAGTGTTATCTGCAGTTGTGCTGACGTCGTTCCCCTGCAGTGCTCAGCTGCAGGATGCCTTGTGGCTTCACAGAAAGTCTGGAGGGACTTTCGAAAAGCTTACAGGAGTTGAGTCCTGTTGTCCTCAGGTCCTATCTTCTGCTAACCCTGCCTGTCCATTGTGCTTTGGGAAAATTAGACGGTGAACATGAAAAAGGACTTGCATATATAGGAATTCTCTCAGTCAGCCACATGCAAACTCCGTTGCACAGTAGCAGTAACATTTGTTCCTCAGAAAAAACTAGAGGAAGAAGAAGACCCTTCCTACCCAAATCCTAAATTCTGTAGTTATCTGTCTACATCCAGCCTTTCCTCATGTTGTCAGGTTTTTTTTTCCTGCTTTACAAAGAAATAAAGTTTATTTCGTCCCTAACTTCACAAGCAGAGAGGAATATTTCCCTTTATGGGGCCACCAACAACAGCAGTGGCATTGCAATAGAACAGAATTTCTGGGTCCTATGAAACACCCACGGACAACTATTTTGTTGACTTCAGTGGGAGCTTGGGTCAAGCGACTTAGGTTCTGCATAGCACACACTGCAGACCTTGCCTAATATAAAAACTTCAGTAAGATGCTTGCAAAAGTGAACAAGGGTTCTCCTTTAGGAGAATCTGTGTCCTATCAGACAGGAATGATATTTTTTTAGCCTGAGCGTATAGGATACCTGGGAGGAGCATTTTCAAATTAAATAGAAGCAATTCTGGTCATGTGCTATAGGGGTCTTCTGGTGGTTTTCACATCATTTTGGGAACTAGCACCACTGTGCTGGTGAAAATTGAGGAGTTGGGGGGGCAGCTGGCTTCTGACTCCACAGTTTCCTGCTGCTATTTCAGCTGACAATAATGCTTTTTATTTCCCATACATGACAGTTTTATAGGCACAGACAGCAGTTTTACAAACAGCCTCACCCAGTGATGCTATCGAAGGAGACAATCTGTCATGTCCTTTCCCAGCTGCTTACAGCCATCCTTTGTCTGGGAGCAATGCTGGTACTTGTGCAACCATAGAGCAAGTTGGGTCAAGTCTCTGGTCTACCTGATAACAAAGGACAGGTTGAGTTTCCAGCTAGAACAAGAAGCTGCATAACCTCTAGTGCTAATACAAAGCAGAGGGCAGGAATGAGCAGCCCTGGGGGAGAAGGGAGATCAAGTTTACTCCCTTCAGTGACAGCATGATCTCTAAGTCATCTCAAGACAACAGTGAAAGCACATGTTTAGGACACAGGGCTAAAGAGCTGCCCCTGTCTCTGGTAGCAGCAATTGAATTCAGTGGTATATGAAGTTATCTCCTCCTTGCCTGCAGTTTGCAACAGGCCTCCAGGTAAAAGGCACAAGAAAAATAAAAATTAACTGAATGGATGTAAATTAAATAATGTGGTGATGGGATCTTCTGACTGAGCTTTTGCTTCGAGTGCAAGTTTTTCACATGAACAGCTTAGGTAAGGCAAACAGTCCTTAGGAAAGCATTATCGTATCAGGTCACGAATGCTCCCTCCAATCACCCCTTGAAATCCTTTGCCCTCAGGGAGAGATTGCTCTGAAGGAGGTTTCTGAATGTTTGTTCCCACAACTCACTGCAGCCCATCCATATGCCACTGGGATCCTGAAGGCAGAGGTAGCCTGTGACTTCCAACTCACTGCTCTCAGCCCCTTTCCACTGCCATCTAGGGAGTCATGACTCTTCCCACCAGCACACAAGACCCATTTGGTCAAAGAAGAAGAGCAGAAGCAGCAGGTCCTTGCCTTTTGATCCTGGCAGCCATTGGAGATCTATGTTGCCATCCCAGGAGGCACAACTAGGTTCATGTAGAGGAAGGAGATGGAGCCATCAATTTTCCCTTTGCAAGTATCAGTAGGACGCTTTGCTGGGTATGGGGAGAGCGATATCAACATGAAATGAGGATGTGCTGGAAGTCAAGGGCATTGCCTGCCTTCAGGGAAGCAATTTAAACACCTGTAAGACTCGCCTCTATGGAATATGAAATAGGCTCTCAAAGCACTTAAGGAGGCAAGCACGTTTTTAATTTTCTCTATAACAGAGACAGGCAGAATGTTTCAAATGATGATAAAAGTGTGAAATAGAAATAGATGGTAAAAATGAAGGAACAAGAAAGAGAGAGGGACAGAACCTGTGTAACAGCCGATAGCAATCCAAGTTTTATCAAGAAATTAATTCAAAAAACATGAGTACAGGGCAGGACTCATTTTTAAGCTGGAACTAAGCATGCTTTGTGTTTTGCTATATAGCCCATGGAAGGCTGGCTGTTTCAGTGTAAAAAACACCGAGACACCAACATACGATTCTGGAAACCTGCAGACACCCGAAGGGAACACTCCATGTATTTAAGGTGAAGGACACTGCTACCTGCCATAAGTTTCAGCCTCTCATTCTGACAAATCTCCCCTCTCCCTGTCACTTTTTTTTCAGATGCAAGTGCCTGTGACAAGTGCCCTGAGGATCACTGGTCCAATGAGAACCACACATCCTGCATCCCCAAGCAGATAGAATTTTTGTCCTGGACCGAGCCCTTTGGGATTGCTCTGACTCTCTTTGCTGTGCTGGGAATTTTCCTGACTTCTTTTGTCCTAGGAGTCTTCACCAAATTTCGTAACACACCCATTGTCAAGGCCACAAACCGGGAGCTGTCCTACCTCCTCCTCTTCTCCTTGCTCTGCTGCTTCTCCAGCTCATTGTTCTTCATCGGCGAGCCCCAGAACTGGACTTGCCGTCTGCGGCAGCCAGCTTTTGGCATCAGCTTTGTCCTCTGCATCTCCTGCATCCTGGTGAAAACTAACCGTGTCCTGCTCGTCTTTGAGGCAAAGATCCCCACAAGCCTCCATCGAAAGTGGTGGGGCCTCAACCTCCAGTTCCTCCTGGTCTTTTTGTGTACATTTGTGCAGATTGTCATCTGTGTGATTTGGCTTTACACAGCCCCACCATCCAGTTACCGAAACCACGAACTGGAGGATGAGATTATCTTCATCACCTGCCATGAAGGCTCTCTGATGGCCCTTGGCTTCCTCATTGGATACACGTGCCTCTTGGCGGCTATCTGCTTCTTCTTTGCCTTCAAGTCTCGAAAGCTGCCTGAGAATTTCAACGAGGCCAAGTTCATCACCTTCAGCATGTTGATCTTCTTCATTGTCTGGATCTCCTTCATCCCTGCTTATGCCAGCACATATGGCAAGTTTGTCTCTGCTGTGGAGGTGATTGCAATACTGGCTGCCAGCTTTGGGCTCCTGGCCTGCATCTTTTTCAACAAAGTCTACATCATCCTTTTCAAGCCCTCCCGCAACACAATTGAGGAGGTGCGCTGCAGTACAGCCGCCCATGCTTTCAAGGTGGCAGCCAGGGCCACACTGAGACGGAGCAACGTGTCACGTAAGCGCTCCAACAGCCTGGGGGGCTCCACCGGCTCCACCCCTTCCTCCTCCATCAGCAGCAAAAGCAACCACGAAGACCCTTTTCCTCTGCCAGCCTCTGCCGAGCGCCAGCGCCAGCAGCAGCGTGGGTGCAAGCAAAAAGTCAGCTTCGGAAGTGGCACAGTCACCCTGTCGCTGAGCTTTGAGGAGCCACAGAAGAACGCCATGGCCAACAGGAATGCCAAGCATAGGAACTCCCTGGAAGCCCAGAACAGCGATGACAGCCTGATGCGGCACCGGGCCCTGCTTCCCCTGCAGAACAACGAGCCCCTCGGTGCTGAGCCCAGCTTCCAGGCAGCTTCCAGTCCAGAGACCAGCTCACAAGAGTCAGTAGTGGGAGAAACCAAAGAAGAGGTACCAAGCCCTGAGACAGAGCCTTCCATGCCATCGGCTAACTCCCGAAATTTTATAGGCACTGGAGGTGGCTCTGTCACAGAGAACACAGTACATTCCTAACAAAAGAAGATTGTGAAGACTACACCAGCCCTCCAAAGAGGAACTTGTTCACCTCTTGCTTGTGAATGGGAAAGACAAAAAAGACACAGCCCTGTGACACAGCCCCACCACACCTTACTGCTAGCACCGGCAGGGTAACACACGTGCCTCCAGAGGAAGGACTGTGTCTGGGGAGCCTTGGACTGAATTTGCTTTCGCTTTATTGAAACCAGGACACCTCAGAAGGACAAGGGAAGATCACCTCTGGTGGGGCTTAAGCAGAAGTCTGCGTGCTGCCTTGCCTCTGTAAGCTTTTCCTGCCAGACTGCAACTCAGCTGACTATGGGAGGCACTAGGCAATTCCACTATACACTGCTTTTACATTTATGTATAATATTCATCTTTCCCACTATGTATAATATTCCCTCTTTATCCAGTATATGTGATCTGTAACCATGTGCATCAGGACTCTCAGCTCTACAAAAGCAAGGTACACGGTTTCGTTTGGGGAAAGCACAGTCGTGAGGAAAATAAAAATGCCCCCAACATCCAGCATGCTGTGTACAGCCAAGGGTGTGAACATGTAAAGTATTTAATGTGACAGAGCGCCCTGCTATTTATATTTAGTAATGTCCCAGTCTCTCCTTTCTGCCCAGTTGGAAATACTGGACAATACTCTTCATAGACTCCATTGCACTAGACCAAGCTACTAGGTTCCTACTGGTTTCCTCCAGCTGAGGTAGCTTTACCTCCAGCCTGCCTGCTTTGGTGGAGGGGGAGAACAGCTTCTAAGTTCCTCCAGAGAACAGTGTGAGAGCACAATGAGATGTATCCTTGATTGATTATGTCGCTAGTAGTTGTATGCTTAACAAAGTGTTGCTGCTGTAATATTCCACATGGCATACATGGCTAACTCTTTCACACCATAATCAGTGTTGTGCTTTGCCATATTAATCTGCCTCACACCTACACAGAGCATTGCACTAGTCGTGACGATACTGGTGGGCCTGATACAAAGAAAATGAAACAAGATGAAGATGGAGGAATTAGGGATGGAGAAATAGCCCCCAAACGTGCTAATATGATTGCAGGAGTGGGTGAATATCTGAAGCGTGTGTGCTAGTAGGTGACTGGATGAGGAAGATATACAGGCCTGGGCTCTAAGATGTGCACACACACAAATGGGTAAATTGGATATGCTTTGGTTCCTACAGCCCTCCTACTAGGTTATTTTCTTCCTGGCCCAGCTTGAAGACAGGGCACCTAGCACAAGAAGGGTGGACTGTACCTAAAGAAAAACAGTAAGGACTTCAGTAAAGAACATAGCAGAACTTCCTTACTCTTGACACTTGTCCCGCTCCCCCAAAAGCAGACGTAAGTGCTTCTGGTTTTACAAGGTATGTCTCTTTCTCCTCCATCCATGCTGGAAAGTTTGGAAGTAAGAGAGTTGTTATTGCAGCCCGATGAGAGAAAAAGTACCCCTTGACAGCCTGGCAGAATTGGGTAGGGTTATGCTGCAGAATTTATTTCTCCCTTCCCAGATTCCACGTGTAACAACAAGCATCTGGCATGAAGATGTCAGTACTCTTCCTCATCAGACAAGAAGGTAATCTACACCACTGTGGAAAGGTGCATGGGCCTGAAGCTTAGTGTAAGCAGAGATGAAAGGACGGTGTGAATGTGTTGGGGAAAATGCCATAATTCTCTTGTTACTGTTTTTGCTTGGTTGTTCTTTTGCCAGGGCAGGTGAATAAAACTTACAGGTGACATTACTGCATAAAACCTTGTTTTGCTGCCTCCACTTGTTGCTGATGATGAAGCGGAGCTTTGGCTTAGGAGAGCGCAGTAGAAGTCCATAACCCCAAGAATCATGCTATTCACACAAGTTATTATATTTCAGACCTTTTGTGGATCTGTTACATCCATCTCAAAGTGGGCTCAAATTTTAATTATGCCATGTAAGAACTAATCCAACTTTAATTGTAAGGCCTCCAAATTACAATCTTTGATTAAAGCTATGGCACAGCTGGTTAAAAGAAAAAAAAAAAGAGAGAGAGTTTGAAAACACAAATCCTTGTGGCCACAACTTTGGAAACCACATTCTGCCCCTGGATGCATGGGGAGTTGCTCGTTGCTTCTTAAAAGTCAGTCACTTCCCGTGGCTGCTGGTTGTGGCTTAAAGACCCAAAGTCTCCTGAAGTATAAATGCACGACCAAAACCGGGCACTAGATGGCAGGAAGGGATAAAGAAAAATACTTCGGTTATGGCCTACGTTTCAAATAATCTCAAGAGCCGAATAGTTTTAGTGCCAGTGAATCATTCCTACAGGCCAAAACCAGCACAATAGCCCCTGAGGTGAAGATGACAGCACTGAAAGCATAGCAGTGCTTAATGAATGAAGTGAAAATGACACCAGGACACAAACCGAAGACTGTGCATGAACACAGGCAATGTGAGCAACAAAGTCGCCATCGGCTGCCTTGTTTAGAGAACAGTGTTCACAGGCTATGCACACAGTAGGGAATGTTGAAATCTGAGTATTTTTTCTTCTCTGGATGGTTTTCATCCTTGAGGTGTTTTTCGTTCTTTACATCTGCTTAAAAGGAATTTGTACCCTGGCACACGATGAGGTTCTAAAAGCTACCATAATTTCACAGCAACAGACTGACCACGCTCTGTTTGCATGCACGCCTTCAGCTGCACGCCTGCCCATCGGCTCTAAGCCTGAAGCTCCCCATGCTGTGTGAGATGCTGCTGCAGCCTGTTCTAGGGACACACATGCTAGACGCAAGGGAAGTTCAGTAAAAAAGGACCCTCTTCATGCAGATTTGCAACCAGACCCTTTTTCCCCATGCACAGAGGAGGGTATATGTTCTCATCCCGTCAAGCCCAGGAGAAGAGCAAGTTTGCTTACACACCTGTCCAAAAGCCTGTCTGTTGCCACACAAGCCAATACTGATGAAGACAAGTTGGGTGACATTCTTCTGTTGAAAGCTGAAGCCTGAGAACTTCCACTGGCATGTCCCACCAGAAGCCGCCCGTGTGAATGGCTGTCATATGCCACTCCCCACAGCACAAAAACCTACAGGAAAGTATATGCCAAGGTTGGTGCCTCCTGAACCATCCAGTAGTGACACAACAACAGTGGGGACAGAAGCATGGAGTATATCAATTCTGTGGTGAGATTTCCATTGGCAAACTTTGCTGATGGGCAGGGAGCGATTTTAGTGAACCGCTCAGTACTTTACTCTCACTCTGCTCAAAACCCAGCTGAGTTCTGTCTGTCCAGAGCCCAGGCAGAGCATTCATTTGCTCTCCACAGAGGAGACAGATGATAGCAAGGGAAAGAAATCCATCTTCCCCATTCTATTTCATGCTTCTTATCATGTCCTCCATGCCAGTGCAGAAGGCCCATTCAGTAGGAAATACCTGCTGGTGTTAAAGTTAGGGTTGCATTTGACACATGTACCAAGGGGTGCTAGGAAGTAGTGGGAGGAAGGTAGGTTTCTGGGGTTTTTTTATTTTTCCAAAGAATCTGGATGTTCAAACTGGGGGGAAATTTTGCTAAGGGCCTGAACATTCAGACTGAAATCTCACCAGGATATTTCCCAAAGGCTGTGTAATTCATCACAACCTTCAGTGTGCTGGCTGAGGAACAGCAAAATGAGCCTGGTAGAGGGAATGAGGAATACAGTGAACATAGAGGGAAAATTGCTGTGCTGCTAAAGAATAATAGATTCATAGAATGTCCTGAGTTGGAAGGGACCCACAAAGACTCCTATTCATGCATGGAACAACCCCAACATTCACACCATGTGTCTGAGAGTGCTGTCCAAGTGCTTCTGGAACATCGTAAGGCTTGGTGCCATTACTGCTTCCCTGCAGAGCTGTTCCAGTGCTCCACCACCCTCTGGGCGAAGAACCTTTTCCTAGTATCCAACCTAAACCTGGCACATCTTCTTGCCATTCCCTTAGGTCCTACCACTGGTGACCAAAGAGAAGAGATCAGTGCCTACTCCTCCTCCTCCCCTTGTGAGGAAGCTGTAGACTGTGACGAGGTCTCCCCTCAGTCCCCTCTCCTCCCGGCTGAACAAACCAAGTGACTTTAGGTGCTCCTCATACAGCTTCCCCTCTAAACACTTTACCAACATTGTGGCCTCCTCTGGACACTCTCCAGTAGCTTTCTATACTTTTTATACTCTGAAATCCAAAACTGCACCCAGTGCTCAAGGTGGGGCCGCATCAGTGTGGAGTAAAGCAGGACAATCACCTCCCTCAACCAGCTGGCAAAGCTGTCCTGGATGCACCCCAGGACACAGTTGGCCTTCTTGCCGTGCTTCTGAAGAGTCAAAGTGATAACAAAAATGCCAGCAAATAAACTCTAAGACTCATTTTGGAGTTTTACAAAGCAAGCATCCTTTATCAGGGCTGGGCAACACAAGGCAGCGATCTCCATCATTCGTTTGCAGCCAGACGGGAGCTGGGACAGAACAGATTTCCCACTGACAGGCACGTGGATAAACTTTCCCAGAAATCTTATGCATATTCTACTACTTTCCAAGGACTCATTTTAATGTTATTATGAACTTCACATCAGCCAAATCTCTTGCTAATTTGGAGCTTTGGAGCCAGTTCTGCCTGACCTTGCTTTTGAGCTAGGGAAAGGCTGCGAGCAGGGACTGCAGAGGGAGAGACACCTGTTCAGCACAGATCACACCAAGCATAAAAATAACAGAGGCTGGAAATCACTATTTCAAAAAAAACACCATGCTATAAGAAAAACATGCTATAAGAAACATGCTATTAAAAGTGCTATTAAAAATGCTGCAAAAAAACCCACATTATATTTAAAAAAACATGCTATCAGAGGGACACTCTGTCTCACTTTCGAGAAATTATAGAATCATAGGACAGTTTGGGTTGGAAGGGACCTTAAAGATCATCCAGCTCCAACCCCTCTGCCATGGGCAGGGACACCTTCCACTAGATCAGGCTGTTCAAAACCTCATCCAACGTGGCCTTGAACACCTCCAGGGATGGGGCAGCCACAGCTTCCCTGGGCAACCTGTGCCAGAGCCTCAGCACTCTCATTGTGAAGTTCCTCCTTGTGTCTAGTCTAAATCTGCCCCTCTCCAGTTTATACCCATTGCCCCCAGTCCTGTCACCACAAGCCTTTGTAAACAGCCCCTCCCCAGCTTTCCTGTAACCCCTTCAGGTACCAGAAGGTCACTGTAAGGTCTCCTTGGAGCCTTCTCTTCTCCAGGCTGAACAACCCCAACTCTCTCAGCCTGTCCTCGTACGGGAGGTGCTCCAGCCCTGGGATCATCCTTGTAACCCTCCTCTGGACCCGTTCCAACAGCTCCATATCCTTCTTACGTTGAGGATTCCAGAACTGGACGCAATCCTCCAGATGAGGTGTCACAAAGAGGAGTAGAGGGGCAGAATCCCCTCCCTCGCCCTGCTGGCCACGCTTCTTTGGATGCAGCCCAGGATGGCTTTGTAAATACAGATATTCGGATGAAGCGAACCCCACTTTAGCTGAACCCCAAGTGCCACAGCACGTCCCCCTCCCCACCTTCTCCCTGCAATCATCGGGGTGGGTGTGGTGACTTGTCCTTGTGCAGGGGGTGGCAGGGAAGGGGACAGGTGAGTTCGGGCATTTTCCAGCAGCTGTCACATCCGTGACAAGGGCGAGTGCCTGGGACGCAGCAGCCCTGGCTGTGCATACGGACTGGGGAGTGGGGCTGGAGAGCAGCCCTGTGCAAAGGGATCTGGGTGTTCTGGTTGAACAAGTCGAGCTTGAGCCAGCAGTGCCCTGGCAGCCAAGAGGGCCAACCGTGTCCTGGGGTGCATCAAGCACTGCATTGCCAGTGGGTCAAGGGAGGGGGTTGTCCCGCTCTACTCTGTACTGGTGTGGCCCCTTCTCAGGTCCTGGGTTTCCCAGTATAAAAAGGATATCAAGCTACTGGAGAGTGTCCAGAGGAGGCCACAGAGTTGATGAAGGGTTTGGAGAGGAAGCGGCTGAAGTCACCTGGTCTGTTCAGCCTGGAGAAGAGAAGATTGAGGGGAGACCTCATCACAGTTTGCTGCTTCCTCATGAGGGGAAGAGGAGGAGGAGCAGGCACTGATCTCTTCTCTCTGGTGACCAATGATAGGAGCCGAGATGTGCGAGGAGAGGTTTAGGTTGGACATCAGGAAAAGTCTCTTCACTGAGAGGGTGGAGGAGCACTGGAACAGCTCCCCAGAGAAGCAGTCATAGTCCCAACCCTGACAATATTCCAGAAGCTTTTAGACAACAGCCTCAGAGATATGGTGTGAATGTTTGGGTTCTCGTATGCAGGCACAGGAGTTAGACTTGGTGATGCTTGTGGGTCCCTTCCAACTCAGGTCATTCTATGAACATCCAGTACAGGGTGGGTCTGCATGGCTGGAAAGCAGGTCTGCAGAGAACAACTTGGGAGTGGTCCTGTAGGACACCTTGCAGCAAAGGTAGCCAGTGGTATCCATTCTACATTTCTGTGCACTGACGGCAGGGCTGCCCTTCCTCCCTCTTTGGAAGAAAAGCAGGAAGCCTGACAAACTGTGGAGATGTACTCAGCAGTCACTGGCTCTCCAGAACCCTCTCTGTGCCTGCTTGGCTTGGCACAGTTTGATTGAGTGGAGCAGGTTGAGGGTTTTAAGTGGATGTTTTTGAGGGACTTCGGGAGGAGCCATTGGCAGCATTGACTGCTGAGAGGGAGCCAGGGTTCCTGTCTGTGCAGGTGATGTGCTACCTGTCTGTGCAGGTGATGTGCTACCTGCCTGCTTCAGTACAGAGCCACCCCACAACCCCTGTGCCTCACGTTTTCTTGAACTTGAGGAAGGAGCTCAGATGGTTCTTGCAAAGTGAATCTTATAACTAAGACTTTTTTTTTTTTTTGCTGGGGAAATAAGCAAGCACATTTCTCTGCTGTTTCTGCTGTTCCCCGACACAGAATTCAACTCTAACCACTGCCAGCTCCAAATCCTGACACTACTTCCTTAAATTAACGTCCATGTCAATGAAGCACAGACTTTTGTTCTAAAAATGCCAATGTACAACTACATTCTCTCAAAGCACGTGGTCTTGTTCAGGCATGGGAGCTCAAGTTCCTTCTGCTTTTTGGTTTTAGCAGCTAGAGTATGTCAAGCCAGTGAAAAAAAGATGAAGGACAAGCTCCAGCTTCTTCTGCTCTTTGTCACTGTCTGGATTTGTTCCCCAGGCTGCAGCAGTTTCTAAACACATACAGAGCACCCAAAAGCACAGCAGTCATTGAAATGACCGTTTAGCTTGTAGAACCTGATGAGTCATCATCATGTGCATCACCTAACCTCCAACCTGAGTTTGCAATAATGAGAATTGTAGAGAGAGTCTCAGCGATTCTTTTGACCTGAGAAGGTCTGTGTGTCGTGTTAAAGATAATGCAAATATGCAATTAACATTGCAGATGGATTGAAAACTAGTTTTGAAATCCTGGCTGTCTGTTCTGTGGTAGAATACAGTGGTCTGGTAAACCAAAAATAAGATGAAGAGCATGAAAAATGAAACCCAGTTGGATTCAGAAGTGAACAGAATTAACCAAAACTTTGGCATTTTCATTTAAGTCACATAAATATTTCAGAGTTTGTCCAGCTTGTTTTGAATGCCAGTTTAAGTTGCATTATTTACTGAAATACAAGCAGGAAAACCTCAAACTGAATATTTTTGCCCATGTAGTCATATCCTCATTTGGATACAGACTGTGAAGGAAACATTAGTTTTGTTAAATCAAGATAGAACTTCTCAAATTGTTTTGTTTGCTTAAAATCAAGTCTTTGTGGAGATTTGTTAGAGCCTGCCAGTTTGCTTGCCACATTTCCTGTTCCTGCTTTTCCAGTTCTCATCTCTTGTATTGCTTCATAAGAGTTGCCGTGACAGCTGAATGTTGTTCAGTTTCATGGTCCTGGCAAGTAGCGCTACTCACCCAGAGCAGGTACAGCATGAGACAGAGCAGGACAGCTTCTATTTGTCAGTGTCTCTGGCTCAGGAGTTCCATAGGAGCTGCCTCTCCATGATATCACACCTCTAATCAATGACCCACTCCTCTAATCCTCCTATAGTCCCTTCTGGAGTGATAACATCTGGGTTATCAGTCAGCCCAGCTCCTTATCTTCTTTACCTTTGGCCAGTGGCGCTACTCGTAAGGGACATGGTGGGTTGCTTTGGCCCCCCTGCCAGTGCAACCTCCACCAATGTGTAGGGATCCGAAAAACTCCAGGGTCATACATCAAGCCATTTCAAACACACAAAACTCACTGTTTCCACATCCATAAGTCATCCAAGTACAACATATATTGGTTTCTATTCATAAATCTTATTAATACTTTTGTTTTCATGATGACCTCTGATTCTTTGTTCTGTGGCTGTGGTGTAACTCTGCATGCCTGCGTTTATATGCAGGAGGGAGTGACCAGCGGCCAGTATGGTCATCCTGATAGGCAAACGAGTGGTAGAGACATAATGGCTAGCTCATTCCCCCCGACTCATCCTTGCTGCACACATGGGCTTTGATGGGGCCACTGATATCAAGCGGCCACCAGACCTTTGTCTCGTTCCTCTACACCCCGTGGCTCAGCAAAGCAGCAGCCCTCTTCAGCAGCTTCAAGATTGGGTAGGGGTATGTCACATGGCAAGGATTTACACCCTGGCCTGTTCAGCCTTTGGCTTCTCAGGGGCAGCTGTGGCAGAGATTAGTCAGGGTGATTTTGGAACCATCTGCTTTTTATTAGCTGCTCTGGGAGTAAGCTACAGGCTGTGCAGAACAGCAAAGAGCCTTCAGGTCATGAGAATTATCAGCGCGGTGACTGAATCACGGATTGTTTGGGTGAGAAGGGACCGCACCTCCTGCTGAGCACATGGTCAGCACCCCCAGGCTGCGCTGGGCTTTGTCCAGCCAGGTCTTAAACCTCTGAGGATGGAAACTGCACAGTTTCTCTGGGCAACCTGCTCTACTGCCAGAGTGCCCTCAGAGGGAGGAAGTTTTTCCTTAAATCCAGTCTCAATCTCCATTTCAATTTATGACCATTGGGTCTCATTTTTCTGCCCCTCTGTAAAAATCCTGGCTTCTTGTAGACACTGGAAAGCTCTCCTCAAAGCCTCCTCTTCTGCAGGCTGAGCAAGCTCATTTTCTTTCTCTGCTCACAGCGCAGGTGCTTCAGCCATATGACCTGATGGTGGCCCTCCAGTGAGCTTGCTACATTTTATTAACATCTTTCTTGCATTGGGAGCCCAAAACTGGACACAGTATGGAATCATTAAGGTTGGAAAAGACCTCTGAGATCATCAGGTCCAGCTGTCAGCCCAATACCACAGTGCCTACTAAACCTTGTCCTGAAGTGACACATCTACGTGCTTTTTTAACACCTCCAGGGATGCACCACTGCCCTGGGCAGCCTGTTCCAATGCTTCACCACTCTTCCAGTAAAGAGATTTTACCTGATATCGAATCTGAATCTCCACTGGTGCAACTCGAGGCCATTTCCTCTATCTAACAAGTGCCAATTAAAGGGCAGTAATCACATCTCTCTTCTGGCTGGGCTCCTCCTGGTGCAGCCCAGTATGCTGTTACCTTTGTTACTACCAGGACGCAGTGCTGGCTTGTATTTAGCACACTGCCCACCAGGACCCCCAGATCTAGACCATGATCATGAACTAGCAGGGTGGGCTGGTAGCAGCCAGAGAGCATCACTGCAGAGAGCAGCACTCCCTGTGCCGTCCCTCCCTATACTGAATCAGGATACCCATTTGTCACATGCCGGGGTGAGTCATTGGCACAATGCACCCTGACTAACTTGCAGCCACATGTGGCACTGAGCTGTCTGCAGTCTTGGAGCACAGTGTTCAGCCTTCTGGTAGAAATTCAAAATGTACTGAGCCAGCGTGATGTTGAGACCTAAGAAACCAACCTTGCACAACTTCTGATAGGGTCAGTGGGATGCTTATGTCCGCCCTTTCCCCCAGTTCTTAAAATTTGTAAGAGTGCTGAAAACTGAAACCACTTGCTCCATCCTCTGACTCAGGAGAAGGGGAGGAGGGAGGACTGCATCCCTGCACTTTTGGCGCTCTGCCGTTCCTTGCATTGTACCATACAAAGTTGTTTGGTGTGCTTTGATTTCCATATGGCAAAACACATCTGTACAAAACATCCAAACATTGTTATCTTACTGTCTTACTGGTCACAGCACAGAATAAGCCTAGAGGTAGCACCTCTGAGAGAAGATGTACAGTATGGTCAAAGCTCCCAGGGACAGGATGGTCACTGATCAGCTATCTTGGAAAGGCACCAAAGTTTGGTTCTGCACCTTCTCGGTTCTGGAGTGGGAGAACATACCCTGTCGGAGAGATTGCTTCTGTTCCTACTTCACCTAGAGCAGCTGAGCAGCAGCAAACTGGCACCTGTTTTCCCCCAAGGAAGCTGGGGGATTTAAGGCAGGATAGCCAATATATTCATTCCCATTGTATTTTGGAAGAAAGGGAAGTTCACCGTATAGCTGGAAAATCTACTCAATGCTGGTATTGTTGCACTGAGACTGGAGGGTGGGCTACACAATGATGTAGTGCAGGAGGTAAGGCCTGCGTAGAACTGCGCTTACAGCAAGGACTACCAAGATTAATTCATACTGCCCTGTAAACAAAGCCTGTACTGTACAGCTGTGATGTTCTGGAGAGCCAAGTGTAGGAAATACGAGCTGCAGCTCCTGTAAGTTCATGCCCTCCCTCTAGGGTATTGGGCAAGTTATTCTGACTTCTTGAGCACTGGCTTTACACTCTGGAAACTGGGATGATAGCTCAGAAGGCTTTATGGTTTACTTAGTTTTTGGAAAATATTTGCAGTTTGAAAACATAGACTCCAGCAGATGTGCTGGAAGAACTGTCAAACAAATGTTGTAAATCCTCGGACTTGGGTAATTTGCTTTCAAAGCTTGATTTTTGGATGTCTGTCTGTTCTGTGGTGCCGGGTCTGTAATAACTTGTTCTGGATTTTAAAAGGTATCTAATGCTGAAGGTTGTTAGAATGATGCATATTAAAACCTTCTCTTTAAAAAGACCTGTAGCCTTGTGTATGTAGATACTGAACCACTTTGCGTTTGGCTTGGAGTATACAGGATGGAAAGGGAAGCTGAGACAATGATATAAGAAATCATTTGTCAAAATAAGTTTTCTAGTTTTTCACGCAGTTCTGTGTTGGAAGCTCCAGACGTGGTGTCAGTCTTTGGTGGCTGAATCACATCGCTGTCCTGGCTTTGCTGCTTGTCTAGGTTTCTGGTCTTTCTGTAACAGAAAAATTAACAATATTCATTTTGATCTTTTAATAACTTAGAAAAGCAGGAACTCTGTGGGTACTGAGCAGCAGTGACCTGAGGGGTACTGAGGCACGCTGAAAATGTGGGCCTTAAGTCCTAAATACTTGAATGTTGCATCAGTCTCAAATAACCTGTTGTTTCCTTAAGGTGAAACCTCAGCTAGAAGAAAAAGAAGGGAAAACATTTGATGTCTTCACTGCGGTGGAGTTTAAAACTCAAGTGGTTGCTGGAACAAACTACTTCATCAAGGTAGAGGACACTGGCAATTGGGATTTGGGTTTTTTTAAATTCAAATGCATAATAGTTGGAATGTGAGGTTTTTTTCTGTGCTTAACTACAGAGGGATGCTTATGATTTGAACTTAATAAAAAAAAACCTGGACATTAGAAAACAAAAATCCACTCCCAACCTCCCTGACTATCTCCCTGTCTGTATTAAATGCAGATAAGAGCGCTTCTCTATTTTCATAATGATTTTTGTCAGTTACTTTGTGAAATTTACTTTTGGGGATGATTACGTATTTGTGATGTTGAGCACTAATGTTCCGTTAAGCAAAGTCACAAGTGTAAAGACACAGTGAAGTGCCAAACCTGTAGTGGTAGCACACACAGAAGAAAGCAATGGTGATCAAAGCATTGAAGAGCTGCTTGTGCCAGATAAGATTGGACCATTTTTAATGTATTTAATATATTAATCACTTCTCTGCAACTCAGATTGCCTACCTGTATGTTCCCCATCCAAGAGATAGGGAAAGTTAAAAAGCATAGAAGGATTAGATGATATTTTCTTGCTGCTTTGCTGCTTCCCCGTCCTCAAAACATGCCAACCTACACCATCCTTCCCGCTGAAGGCTGTAGTGACTCCGTGGAACTCACTGGTTTTCATGCTTTGCAGGTCCATGTTGGCAATGACGAGTTCCTGCACCTGCGGGTGTTCAGAAGCCTCCCTCACGAGAACAAGCCGCTGAGTCTCCACAGTTACCAGAGCAGCAAGACCAAGGATGATGAACTGGCTTATTTCTAGCAAGCTGATCTTGGGGCCTTTTTCTAATTGTTTCTTACGTGCAATTTCTGTAGGCTGCAAAATGTTGATTCCTGTGCCAACAGAATAGAAAATAAAATGTCTTTTTTTAAACTTAATGCTGGGAAAAATCAATTGCTTTTCTGCCATTCCCTTCCTGTGCGATAGCTAAACTGTAGGCTCACACAGCTTTCCTTTTGCCTGCACTAACACAAACCCAAGTGTCAGCACTGACTTCAGTGCAACTGAACAGGAATTCCATTGTCTGAGTCCTGTTGGTGGATTCCTTGGTCTGGAAATTGAAAGAGGAGCGACACTGGCACTCCTGTTTGCAGGAAGGAGGGAGAGGAAACCTGAATCTTTTCTGTGCTGTTCTGCAGCTTTGAATCCATCTGAAGATTTAAATTGTAAGGCGTATCGCATGGGCAAAGACCTGAACAGAGACTTGAGCTGAAGCAGTTTTGAAAGCAAGAGAAAGAGGAAGATTATTGTCTTTGAAAGAAAAATTCCCGTCATCATGCTCATCCTCTTGCAGCAGCAGGACAGAGTGTCCAGTAGAGGGTGTACAAGTTAAAAAAAAAAAAACAACAAATCAACAGCTTGCTTATTTCCTCAGTCCTAAGGAAAGTTCCTGGAAAGGAACTCAAGCTGGACAAGCATGTCTGCATTAACAACAATAAACATTTCTCTTAACCTGAGATGGCAGATATGAGTGGTGTTTTGCTGTTCTCTTTACTGGTTCTCAATATCGGTTGTGTTGCTTAGAGGTTTTTTCCATGAGTGTTTTTCATATTCCAGATAACTTCACGTGTTTTCTATGTTATAGTTATAAATATTTTATTGTAGGCCTGTGAGAGACATGAAAGGCAGCCTTTACAGGTAAGACTTGCCTTTAGGAGCACGAGGTCCCTACGATGAGCAGGAAAGTCTGGAAACAGGAAGACTTCCCTCAGCAGAGCTGGATCAGACTGAAGGAATACTTAACAAAACTGGACTTAGACAATGCCATGGGACTTGAGGGGATGAATCCATGGATGCTTAGGGAGTTGCCCAATGTCATAGCAAGGCAACACTCAATACCCTTTGAAAGCTCATGGGCACTGGTGGGCACTGGTGGAGGTTCCCAAGGACTGAAGGAATCATAGAATCATAGAATCACCAGGTTGGAAGAGACCCACCGGATCATCGAGTCCAACCATTCCTATCAACCACTAAACCATGTCCCTCAGCACCTCATCCCCCCGTGACTTCAACACCTCCAGGGAAGGTGAATCAACCACCTCCCTAGGTAGCCTGTTCCAGTGCCCAATGACCCTTTCTGTGAAAAATTTTTTCCTAACGTCCAGCCTAAACCTCCCCTGGCGGGGCTTGAGGCCATTCCCTCTTGTCCTGTCCCCTGTCACTTGGGAGAAGAGGCCAGCACCCTCCTCTCTACAACCTCCTTTCAGGTAGTTATAGAGAGCACTGATGTCTCCCCTCAGCCTCCTCCAGGCTAAACAACCCCAGCTCTCTCAGCTGCTCCTGATAAGGCCTGTTCTCCAGCCCCTTCACCAGCTTCATTGCTCTTCTCTGGACTTGCTCCAGAGCCTCAACATCCTTCTTGTGGTGAGGGGCCCAGAACTGAACACAGGATTCGAGGAGCGGTCTCACCAGTGCCGAGTACAGAGGGAGAATAACCTCCCTGGACCTGCTGGTCACGCCGTTTCTGATACAAGCCACGATGCCATTGGCCTTCTTGGCCACCTGGGCACACTGCTGGTTCATGTTCAGTCGCTGTCAACCAACACCCCCAGGTCCCTCTCCTCCAGGCAGCTTTCCAGCCAGACTTCTCCTAGTCTGTAGCACTGCACGGGGTTGTTGTGCCCCAAGTGCAGGACCCGGCATTTGGCCTTGTTAAACCTCATCCCATTGGTCTCAGCCCAGCGGTCCAGCCTGTTCAGATCCCTTTGCAGAGCCTCCCTACCCTCCAGCAGATCAACACTTCCACCCAGCGTAGTGTCATCCGCAAACTTGCTAAGGGTGCACTCGATGCCTTCATCCAGGTCATTGATAAAGACATTGAACAGGGCTGGACCCAGCATTGAGCCCTGGGGAACCCCACTTGTCACTGGCCTCCAGCTGGATTTAACTCCATTTACCCCCACTCTCTGGGCCCGGCCATCCAACCAGTTTTCCACCCAGTGTGGAAAGTGTGCGCCTGTCCAGGCCAGAGGCTGACAGTTTCCAAAGCAGAATACTGTGAGAAACTGTGTCAAAGGCTTTACTGAAGTCCAGGAAGACCACATCCACAGCCTTTCCCTCATCCAGCAGCCGAGTCACTTTGTCATAGAAGGCGATCAGGTTAGTTTGGCAAGACCTGCCTTTTGTGAACCTGTGTTGACTGGGCCTGATCACCTGGTTCTCTTGCATGTGCTTCATGATAGCACTCAAGATCACCTGTTCCATGACTTTCCCTGGCACTGAGGTCAGACTGACAGGCCTGTAGTTCCCTGGATCCTCCCTGCGACCCTTCTTGTAGATGGGCACAACATCAGCCAGCCTCCAGTCCAGTGGGACTTCCACAGTCTTCCAGGACTGTTGGAAGATGATGGAAAGGGGTTTGTCCAGCACATCCGCCAGCTCCTTCTGTACCCTTGGGTGAATTCCATCTGGCCCCATAGACTTGTGGGTGTCTAGTCGGGCTAGCAAGGCTCTGACCACCTCCTCTTGGATCACGGGAGCCTCATTATGCTCCTCTAGCTCCTGGGTTTGTACACAGACGGAACGACCCTCCTTACGACTAAAGACTGAGGCAAAGAAGGCATTAAGTACCTCAGCCTTTTCCTCATCCCCTGTCACTGTTGTTCCTTCTGTGTCCAATAGGGACTGTATGGTCTCCCTAGTCCTCCTTTTATTATTTATATATTTATAGAAAGATTTTTTGTTATCTTTCACAGACTTTGCCAATCTGATTTCTAGTTGAGCCTTAGCCCTTCTGATTTTTTCTATACACAATCTCACTTCCCTCCTGTAGTCCACCCAAGAGGCCTGTCCCCTCTTCCAGAGCCCATAAACGTTTCTCTTCTTGATATCACTTAAGATCTCTCTGTTAAACCAAGCTGGCTTTTTCCCCTGCCGGCTTTTTTTCTGGAACATGGGGATGGCTTTCTCCTGAGCTGCTAGGATTTCCTTTTTGAAGAGCTCCCAGCCCTCATGGGCTCCCTTGCCCTTAAGTACTGTCTCCCATGAGACTTTGCCAACCAGCCTTCTGAAGAGTTCAAAGTCTGCCCTCTGGAAATTTAATGCTACTGTCCTGCTAACCACCCTCTTCACCTAGAACAGAAAACCTTATCATCTCATGATCGCTTTGCCCTAGGCGTCCACCTACTGCCACATCCCCCACAAGGCCTTCTCTGTTCACAAGGAGCAGGTCCAGGAGGGCACCTTCCCTTGTTGGTTCATTCACCAGCTGTGCAAGGAAGTTGTCTTCCACGCACTCCAGGAACCTCCTAGACTGCTTTCTTTCTGCTCTATTGTACTTCCAGCAGATATCGGGAAGATTGAAGTCTCCCACAAGAACAAGAGGTATTGATCTAGAGATTAACCCCAGCTGTTTATAGAAGAGCTCATCAGCTGCTTCTCCTTGGCTGGGTGGTCTGTAACAGACTCCCATCACAAAATCTACCTTCTTGTGTGGCCCCTCTGATTTTAACCCACAGGCACTCAATCTCCTCATCACCACAATCCATCTCAATGGAGTCCAAGTCCTCCCTTACAAAGAGGGCTACCCCGCCTCCTCTCCTACCCTTCCTATCCCGCCTGAAGAGTTTGTACCCCACCATAGCTGCACGCCAGTTATATGAGTCATCCCACCACGTTTCTGTGATGGCAACGACATCATAGGCTCCTTGCCCTATGACAGCTTCCAGGTCTTCCTTCTTATTACCCATGCTGCGTGCATTGGTGTAAATGCACTTCAGCTGAGCTGCTGAGCCTTCAGCCCACTAGATGGGAACAGAGTTCGTTCCCAATTGCCTGATAACTGGAGTAGCTAGCCCCAGATTGCCCGTATCTTGCCCATATCTCCCTTAGCACCCCCAGGTGTGTTCTCCCCCACTTTCTGTGTGGTGAGGTACTGGTGGTCCTCACCAGCACACCCTCTCCAAATCACCAGTGCCCCATGTCCAGGCTCGCTCCTGTCTAGCCTGGTCTCAATCCCCTCCCCCTTCACATCTAGTTTAAAGCTCGATTTATGAGCTTAGCTAGGTTTTTAGCGAGGGCTTTAGCCCCCCTAGGAGACACCCGTGTCCCATCCTTAGCAACAAAGTCTGGGGGTGCATGAGCCACCCCATGATCGAAGAAGCCAAAGCCCCTCTCCTCACACCAGGCTCGGAGCCAGGCATTAATCAAATTCTTCTTCCTGACTTCCAGCTCCTCTCTACTTAGCCTGGGGATGGAGCAGAACACTATTTGTGCCCCAGAGCCCTCTATCACTTTCCCAATGGCCCTGAAGTCTTTCTTGATGGCTTTGGTCTTTCTGTTTACTAGATCATCATTACCAGCTTGGACTGCTATCAGAGGATAGTAGTCTGTCTTGTGGACCCGGGAAGGAAGTTTCCTAGCTGCCTCCTTCACTGAGGAAAACCTCACTCCACTGTTCAAGAAGGGCAAGAAGGAGCATCTGTATCTCTACAGGCTCATCAGCCTCACTTCCGTCCCTGGAAAGGTGATGGAGCAAATTATGCTGCAAGCCAATTCCATGCATACTAAGGACAAAAAGGGTGCTTGGAAAGAGTCAGCATGGATTTAGAAAGGGAAAATCATGCTTACTCAACCTGATTGATATCCTGCTATGACTCAATATATGTCCTGATAGAGGAGAGAAGATGGACCTTATTGATCTTGAGTTTAGTAAGGCTGATTCTCTTCCATAACCTCCTCAAGGAGAAACTGATGATGTGCTAGATAAGTGGACTGCAAACAAGCTGAACTGCTGCACTCAAAGGTTTCATCGGCACAGAGTCTAGTTACAGCTCAGCCCCTAGCGGTGAACCCTAGGGATCAGTCCTGGGACCAATCCTGTCTAACACAATCACTGACCTGGATGATGGGACTGAGCACGCCCTCAGCACATTTGCAGTTATTAAAACGGAGAGGAGTGGCTGATAACAGCGTGTGGCTGTGCTGCCCTTCAGAGGAAGGCCAACAGGCTGGAGAAACAGGCAGAGAGTCATCTCACAAGCGTGAGCAAATGGGGATGCCAAGTGCTGCATCCTGGGAAAGACTAACTGGTAGGGGCTGGGCCTGCCTGGCTGGAGAGCAGCTCTGCAGAGGAGGACCTGGGAGACACCTTGTGGCAAAGGTGCCCTCTGGCACCCATGGGCTGCATTAGGAAGAGCTCTGCTGGCAGGGCCATTCCTCCCCTCCCTGCTATTCCACACTGATATCTACACCAGGGTCGCTGCCCCTGTCCTGGGCTCCCCAGTAAAAGTCCGGCATGGATGTACCAGGGCAAACCCAGCTAAGGGCCAGAGATTTGCTCTTCTCAGGTGTGCTCAGTGCAGTGAAGGGGCAAAAGAGGCAGCAGCCACAAACTGAAAGACACAAATTCCATGTAGATGTAGGGATTCTTTTTCCCCTTTAGCAATTGCAGGGATGGTCAAGCAGGGGGCTAGGCTGCCCAGAGATTTTGGTGGCTCCATCGATGGAGAATGCCAAAATTTAGGCTACATGCGGTCCTTAGCTACCTGGTTTAGTTAACCTCCCTTTTAGCCAAAGGGTTGGATGCTGTGCGGAATCTTCCAACGACTACCAGCCTGTGATTTGTGCATTTGTTTGCTTGTGTCAATATTGCTGGTTTTAACTGCTCAGAAAATGTTGTTACCAGGCTGAGCAGCTGCTAAGTGGAAAGCTCTTCAGAGCTGCCGGACAGAAAGCTGGAATGCATGTGCTCTGTCTTACAGCTCTAGTACCTCAGGTGGCAGGAACAGCCTTGAACAGTATTTCAGAGCCTACCTGAGCCTTAGCTAGGCAGCAAACCTAGATGTGACATACAACAGAAGGAGAAATAGCTTTCAAAATTTATTTTATTGTCCTGCATTTAGTGATGCAGGCAGAATCCACATGCAGTTTGCACAACTGAGGCACCACTCCCTGTGATCTCTCAGCACTCCAGAGGATCATCTCTGGTTTTGCCAGTCCAATACCTGACAAGTTTGGGATCTTGGTTCTCCACAGGAAGGGCCTGAAATACCCGTAAGTGGACACATTCGTCATCAGAAACTTGGACCTAGAAATAAAAACAGCAGGAAAGTGAGGAAGTGAGTGAAGCAGGTTCAAACAAAAGGATGTTCTTACATACTAGGAAAAATATCTTCTCTCAGGAGCAAAATTTTAGGTACGTCTCCATTTTTAACTTCAACACCTCTTAACAGTCCTGGACAGTGCCTGGTGACAGAAACTGTCTAGCACTGTAGAAAACAGTAATAACCTTCAGACTCCTGTGAACAGAAAAGAAGTAGGACTGCTTGGGTGTGGAAGCACTAGAAGGCACAACAGCAGAAAGGTTTCAATGGTGTTCTCTTTTAGTCGTCAAGATCCCAGCACATCAACTCATAGTTCCTTGTGACACTCCGTGTAGCAGAGAAGAGGCAATGAGGAAGTCTTGATGACTCAAAGTGGGGCAAGATGCAGACCATGTCAGCTCCCAGAAGGTAGAGAAAGAAGTATCCAAAACCTGCTTATGATCCTAAGAAGCAAGGACAACCTGAAAGCCAAGACTCCTTGTCTGTGAACATCCTCATAGAAAGACTTGCTACAAAGCTGTGCATAATTTGGTACTTGAAGAGTCAAGCACAAGAGATGCTAAGCTCTTCTGTTTGAGGCTTATGGTATTAAGGGAAAGTTTCATGCCTTGCACTCTAAGAGGTCTTTACACATTTTCTGGTGGCTGCAACGTGGCACTATGTCTGTATCAGACTGGATTACATCTCAGCTGTGAGTCTGTGAGTAAAATATCGGTGATGTGGAAAATTCAGAAGTACAAAAGAATCTTGTGATAGAGCTAAAATGAATACCTGTCTCCTGCCACTTGCAAGTCTGGGAACGAAGAGACAAACCATCTCTTTTCAGTGTTAGAAGTGGTTTTCTCCCAAGCTCAGTAACATGTTGATCTTGATTCCTAAGTAGTTTGGTCATGAGGGTTAGCACGAACTACAGGCAAGTATTTTACACTGCCTTGGTCAGCAATAAAATGGCATGAAGGGAACAAATGCAACTGGGTGTGACTTCTGGCTTTAGTGCAACCTCCTGTAAACTGTTCCGCTTCTTACTCAGTGCTTTGTCTGCAAAGTGACAGCATGCCTCACAGGAGCAAAGGAAGGAAACCACCTCTCATGTAAGAAATCCCTGGTGCCCAGAGAGCAGAAATATCTGTTAATAAGCATTACTTGAAGGAAGGACCCAGGAAAGAAGGTTTGGCAGTGTCTGTCCTTCCTGCGATCAATCAAGTATGAGAAGCACAGAGCAAATGTTCACAATGCCTCTCTGCAGAAATACTATCCCCCAAAACCTACCTGTGTCTTTTAATAAAAAGATCTTGACCCTTGTAAAGTGAACATATCCTACCAGGCAAACCTCTGCACACCTGTGTGGTTAAGATACAGTAGTCACATGTAACGTTTGCCCTGCTGCCACAAAGCCAGCCTGCCACTGAGCAAAGCCTTCTGGCATTCACTTGCAAAATATGCACAGCAACTTCTTAAATGTTCCTTCACAGAAAGCTGCTCAAATCCATGGGGCAGGTTTTCTAGGAGTAGAGGGATGGCATGACCAGAAGGCTCCAAATCAAGCATTACCCGTTCTTCCTACTCAACACAAAGAGGGTTTTGAAAATATAGAAAGAACTGGCAGGCAGGCTGTACCTCTGCCAAACTGGAATTTTAGAACCATCAGCAGATAGCCCAAAGCTCCAGTAGTCACTTCAGGTGGTTTCCCACAACAGCTGCTTCTCTTGCCTGCCCCTGTGCAAGTCACCTAGGTTCTTGAACTACAGAACACCCCCTCCTATAATGCATACAAACCTTAATCAAGTAGTTGGTCCCAACAAACATCTGACACCTATATAGCACAGCAAAAAAAAGGTGGGAAATGTCTTGCAGACCTCCCTTTCAAGTTGCCCCTGTGCAACCCACTTAGGTTCTTGAACTACAACACACCCCCTCCTATAATGTAAACAAACCTTAATACAGTAGTTGGTCCCAGCAACCACCTGAGACTTATATTCTAAGGCATTAAAGGTGGCATATGTCCTGTCCTCCTCCTTTTCAAGTACTGGCTTCACCTGTAAAAAGAAAGGGGAAAACGGTTGGCAGGTTCATACACAGACTTTTCTTTCACATCTACCATTCCAACTTTCATCCTTTCAAACAACACGCCCTTAAAGGAAAGAAATGCAAACCCCCTAAAAGAATTCCTTGTACACCTCCAGCCCTCGTTCCTAGCATTGCCTCCGGCATTCTTTAAAACTCTGTTAGAACTGGACTTCCCAGGCACCTGCCCCCTGCCCCAAAAGCTGCCCAGCTATGCTGTCTCCTGCTCAGCAGAGGGAAACTGCTACTTCTGGCCTTTCACCTTTTCATCAAAGCAGCAAGGTACCAAGCCGTGCTCCCTAGCAGGGTCCACCCCATGTCAACCACGCTGTTACGCAGCCGTGCAAGGCAGCCCCTTGCCCTTGCAACACCTGCGCCTGTGCCCATCAGCCTGCAACCCTGTTGTGTTTCACAGCCTTGGAGCTGCACTTCATCTCTTTAATGTTTTTCTTTAAGGATTGGCAAGAAACAGGGCTGTTTGGGAGTATCAAGACAACTACCTGATCAAGTAGTTCCTGAAAGTTATACTAGTGTCAGTGGAAGCTCTGCAGCTAAAGCTGTAATTTAAACTCAGCAGGCCCCCGGGCATCTAGAACTGTAACCATGAGTGGACACAGTTCAGCCAGATAGGTTTATGCACAGTACTCCATTTAAGCCTTTGTCACGGATTAGCCCTGGCCCAGCCTCAGCAGCAGCCACCTACAAACAGTTAAAGTCACTAATCCACAGCTCACAACCCAGAGAAAGGGGAAAGGGAAATGAAAGAGAATTGTGAGTTGGAAAATAAAATAAAAAGTGCTGTAGTGAAACTATTATTATTGTTGTTGTTGTTGTTATTGTTATTATTATTATGTACAAATATGCAAAATTGCAGCACTATTCAATGTCTCCGTCACCACAGATGCTGCAGAGGCATGGAGAAAAGGTCCTGGCAGCAGGAGGGAACTGGACTTAGGAACTGGATTTGGGGATACAGGGACCAGGGGCAAAAAGGAGCTTGCCCCTTATGATCCCTCAGTATATAGCATGTTTTCTGTTCTAGAGAGAAACCCAGCCTGAAAAGCATGCAGTTAACTTTCAGAGAATGAAGTTACTTAAACAAGGCTAGGCTGCAAAGTTAGAAAACTGATTCTACTTCAGCCCAAACCAGAACAGCCCTGTGGATCTTAACACCTGCAGACAGCTACCTTTCATGAACAGAGTTGAATTACAATAAAAACCTGCAGCAGCTTTCCCTGAAACCCACAAAGTGTAGGGAGAGTTTGAAATTCATTAGCAATCGCCATGGTACAGTCTAGGCTGAAAGGACAAGGAGGGAGCGAGGGAGACAGCAGTGATCAGCGGTGGAAGTCAGGCCAGTCGTCGGAGGCACCATGATTTATGGACCAGCTCCTGTTTGACTGCAGTTGTTTGCATCAGATGACACCAGTTCTCTACAGAAATGCAGCTGCAGTGAATGTAAACCAAAATCTTATTTGTAAGATGAGGAGACTGAATAAATAACATTCACAGCTTATGAAGAATGACTACAGACAAGGCACAGGCATAAGCAAATAATCATGTAATCCCAGGATCACATAGACCTTGGGACACCCAAGGCCTGCAGATGTTCTTCACAGCTTCACTCAAATCATAGGGATTGTTCCACCTCAAAGCAGAGCTTAAAATCCCACAGAATTGCATCATACAAGGGTCACACCATCATCCAGCTGGAGGCAGAGCTTGATTGCTCCAATGTAAGGTTTGACTCCACAAGACTGTTTCCTAGAAAACTACACCAAAGCCTCTGCAGTGGAGTGTGAGCCATTTCCAAGGAAAAGGACCAGGGAGAGCGCTCTCTCTCGTTCTCAGCACAACGGAAAAATGTCATACTGCAGACAATAAAGAGCAAAGATTTGTGCCCATACATAAAAGAGGATTTCTGATCTTTGCAAGTGCTGCTCCTTCCAGCCCTTGTGCCACTGCAGGAGGAACAGTGATACTGCTCCTAAGCAGTGTAGCCAGTGTCACTCAAAACAATTGTGAAGAATCCCTTTCAGTTCTGCAGTAAATGATCTCCTCTCTGATTGACCTGGTGTCACGTTCTCCAGCCCTCCTCCACGCACCTATGCCCTGCTCTGGCAATTCCAGCTGTGACTAACCAGGAAGGTTCTACAATGGAAAAAGGCGCAGAGGAGCTGAGCAAGAGGGATGAACCTGCGAAACTCAGAAGATAATGCAGGGTGTGACTGACTACAGCTTTTGCAAAGAACCTGACTTTATCTCAACAAAAAGTGGATAAGAGTAGGGTTGGTTTAGAAAAACAGCTGTTTCAGTGGAGTGGCTCATCTGGTGCTAGAAAAATGTGAACACCTCCCAGAACTGGCCTGACAGGCGTGGGGAGAGAGAATACACGGCCCCACCCAACACAGAGCACAAAAAGAGAACAAAATAAGTTCAAAGGAAACAGCAGGTTTGAACTGGCTTCAACTCACCTGCTCTCTGAGGACACCCGGTGTCGTGACAGTGAAACAGTGTAGGGCCAATAATGGAGATGACAGTGGTATTGTGACTGAACCATGTCTGGCAACTGCGGTGTTTTCGTAAGAGTAACCTACATCTGTATCCTGTTCCCACTGTATTTACAGAATCACAGAATAACCAGGTTGGAAGAGACCCACCGGATCACCGAGTCCAACTGTTCCTACCAAACACTAAACCATATCCCTCAGCACCTCGTCCACCCGTGCCTTAAACACCTCCAGGGAAGGTGACTCAACCACCTCCCTGGGCAGCCTGTTCCAGTGCCCAATGACCCTTTCTGTAAAGAATTTTTTCCTAACGTCTAGCCTAAACCTCCCCTGGCGGAGCTTGAAGCCATTCCCTCTTGTCCTGTCCCCTGTCACTTGGGAGAAGAGGCCAGCACCCTCCTCTCTACAACGTCCTTTCAAGTAGTTGTAGAGAGCAATGAGGTCACCCCTCAGCCTCCTCTTCTCCAGGCTAAACAACCCCAGCTCTCTCAGCCGCTCCTCATAAGGCCTGTTCTCCAGCCCTTTCACCAGCTTTGTTGCTCTTCTCTGGACTCTCTCCAGAGCCTCAACATCCTTCTTGTGGTGAGGGGCCCAGAACTGAACACAGTATTCGAGGAGCGGTCTCACCAGTGCCGAGTACAGAGGGAGGATAACCTCCCTGGACCTGCTGGTCACGCCGTTTCTGATACAAGCCAAGATGCCATTGGCCTTCTTGGCCACCTGGGCACACTGCTGGCTCATATTCAGTCGGCTGTCAACCAACACACCCAGGTCCCTCTCCTCCAGGCAGCTTTCTAGACAGACTTCTCCCAGTCTGTAGCACTGCATAGGGTTGTTGTGCCCCAAGTGCAGGACCCGGCATTTGGCCTTGTTAAACCTCATGCCATTGGACTCTGCCCAGCGGTCCAGCCTGTTCAGATCCCTTTGCAGAGCCTCCCGACCCTCCAGCAGATCGACACTTCCACCCAGCTTAGTGTCGTCCGCAAACTTGCTCAGGGTGCACTCGATGCCTTCATCCAGATCATTGATGAAGACATTGAACAGGGCTGGACCCAGCACTGAGCCCTGGGGAACCCCACTTGTCACTGGCCTCCAGCTGGATTTCACACCATTTACCACCACTCTCTGGGCTCGGCCATCCAACCAGTTTTCCACCCAGGAGAGTGTGTGCCTGTCCAGCCCAGAGGCTGACAGTTTCTCAAGCAGAACGCTGTGAGAAACTGTGTCAAAGGCTTTGCTGAAGTCCAGGAAGACCACATCCACAGCCTTTCCCTCATCCAGTAGCCGGGTCACTTTGTCATAGAAGGCGATCAGGTTAGTTTGGCAAGACCTGCCTTTTGTGAACCCATGTTGACTGGGCCTGATCACCCGGTTCTCTTGCATGTGCTTCATGATAGCACTCAAGATCACCTGTTCCATGACTTTCCCTGGCACTGAGGTCAGACTGACAGGCCTGTAGTTTCCTGGGTCCTCCCTGCGGCCCTTTTTGTAGATGGGCACAACATCAGCCAGCCTCCAGTCCAGTGGGACTTCCCCAGTCTTCCAGGACTGTTGGAAGATGATGGAAAGGGGTTTGGCCAGCACATCCGCCAGCTCCTTCTGTACCCTAGGGTGAATCCCGTCCGGCCCCATAGACTTGTGACTGTCCAGTCGGGCTAGCAAGGCTCTGACCACCTCCTCTTGGATCACGGGAGCCTCATTATGCTCCTCTAGCTCCTGGGTTTGTACACAGACGGAACGACCCTCCTTACGACTAAAGACTGAGGCAAAGAAGGCATTAAGTACCTCAGCCTTTTCCTCATCCCCTGTTACTGTTGTCCCTTCTGTGTCCAATAGGGACTGTATGGTCTCCCTAGTCCGCCTTTTATTATTTATATATTTGTAGAAAGATTTTTTGTTATCTTTCACTGACTTGGCCAATCCAATTTCTAGCTGAGCCTTAGCCCTTCTGATTTTTTCCCTACACAATCTCACTTCCCTCCTGTAGTCCACCCAAGAGGCCTGTCCCTTCTTCCAGAGGCCATAAACATTTCTTTTTTGTATCTATTTGTATCACTCTGCCTAACCAGCAACCTCCTGTAACATTAAGTAAGTCTGATAGCAAACATTATACCCTCCACATGTGGGCTATCTACAAGAAACTGGTCAGAGAGCACTGGGCTATGGCATTATCCTACACAGCCTGTTTATAGATCTCCTCTGGTGGCCCTGACCCTGTGTGGGCACAGCCCAGCTCACCTCAGTCAGCTTTAACCAATGCCTGGGCTCAACCTGCAAGCTCACAGGACATGTGAGTTGGTACCAGTGCACCCAGGAGGGTGCAGCACTACGAGGCAACATGGTCAGCCCCTCTTCTTCCTCTTTTGGTGTTTGCATAGCTGCTTCCAGGAGAGGATCACTGCCTGGAACCAAACACCATGGCAACTGGACTCACCTCTCTGCCTTGCAAGGACCTCACCTTACTCTGCTGGCTCGCCAGCAGCCCCTGCAGCACAGCTAGAACTGTGACGCCTGAAAACACTGGGTGCCGGCAGAGAATATGCCGTTTATCCGTAGCCTTTTCCTGTATGGATCTTTCCTTAGTGCATACTACTAGATGGTTTGTCCCATCCATGTCCTCCAGAGAGTTCATTCTACCAGGTAGGATTGCCTCTACTTCAAATACACCACCTTTAATTCAAAACAAGCAACCTACTGTCAGTCCAGGGGATTCCCATGTTCAGCCCTAGCCTCAGCATCACCACCTGGACTCCCAGCCTTTGCACAAGCTTCAAACTCAGCCCTTTGCACAGAGTGTTCATCTTCAGAGAGGCTGCAACTCACCTTCTTAGCAGTCTCCTGGATTTCTGGAGTAGCAGGCGCAGGATCAGTGCAGTGGTCAGACATGATGGTGACAGGTAATGTCTCTGCAATGAGGGATGTTTCTGAAGACAGGCCTTCAGCGCAGTCTGAGCAGAGGCACAGGGCACCTGGTATATACACAGGTGTCATGGGATCATATGACTTGTAACATAAGGAGCCAATATCTGTGTTTAGGAAATGGATTAACGTCACACCTAATATTTCCCTACACCATTTTGATTTGAATATCAGAAGCAAGCATGCAGTCATTTCCACAGTGCAGGTCCCATTCCAGTTGCAATTGCACTCTCTCCATAGCCTTCCAAGTGGGAAAGAGAAGCTGACTGTATTTCCCTCTGAGTGACTTTGCTTCCCTCTGCCTGACCAAAAAGGTGCCAAGGGAAACACCAGAACCAGAGGGGAAACCAAAAAGTACATCCTAGGTTCAGGTAAGTACTGCCAATAAGTTATTCCTGTTTCTTTCCCATCAAACCTACAGCTGCCTCCTGGCAAGCGCAGGAACAACTGAACATGCAGTACCAGTGGCATTGTCATTGCAACGCTAGTGCCCATTTCCCAGGGAACAAAGCACAATCCCTCTCACTCCAGGAGCTGCGTGTGCACAAGAGCTGTTCTCATTGCAAGACACTGCTCAAATCCCTAACGTGCAGAAAGTATAGTCAGGAGCATTCATTCTGCTGTTACAGTCACACACACTCATATTCATGACCATGTATGAAATCAGAGAGCCTAAAACATACTCAACCTGTTGAGGAAAGGCTCACAACTCCTAGCAGCCCTGCCTGCTAAGGGAGAACTCCCACTTCAGGAGCACAGGAAAGCGACTTTCAGTGTTCCTGCCATCCACCTCTGCAGCAAATGGGAGGAATGTTATTCTAGAGCCTAGATGACAGAATCAGCAACAGACCCGACAATCTGAAGTCCATAGATGGTTGGTTCAAGGAGAGGGCGTGAAATGAGAATGTGTGCGGCACAGGGGAAATGGGAAAGGTTACAGCTGCAAGTCTGCCATTTTCTCCAAATTCATCCCTACAGATGAGGAGCCCCTCACAGCCCAATTTGTGGAGGAACTGAATGACTGGAAGTGACAGCTCATCTCCCTGAGGCCACACGATGCACCCAGCACCCATGCAGCACCTGTGACAGACCAGGATATTTGATAAACTCCTCCACTCACTGCATGCAAATCTCACTGACTGCCCTAGGAAGGGACGCTGATGAGATCCCCAAGGCAGCACTGCCCCTCTGCACAACTCTGGATTCTGATGAGTAAGAAATGCAATGAGCACAATGACTCGCAGGGTTCATTTCTAACCCTGGTAAAACTCTACGTGTGAAACTCAAGCAATTAGAGCTGTGTGGATTCCATGTTTTCTGGGTTTTGACTTCAAAAGAGTAGAACTGGAAGGGAAATCAACACGAACTGTCAGCAAGCCGATGCTCGAGTTTACACCGGCAAATCAGCCTCTTTGCTTTCCAAGGGACTGGCAATGGCTGCCCCAAACCCCAGTGCTATTTCTAAGACTGGCACGCAGTACTCATCCTGCACACAGACTTCATCAAGTTGCTTGGATACCTGGATATATCAGAGACCTGCCACCAATGATGACCAGTGGCAACAGACTGTCCTAGGCAACGCTCACCTATACGTCTCTCCATTAGGGTTTGGATGCAATGAAACAGCACTCGGCTTGCTGCCTTGCAGAGAAGAGCTGTCCCCATTCCATCTCCTGCACCACATCCACAAGCTAGTGGGTGTCTCCATGTCAGTATTCCAGATGCGTTTGATGTCACACACTATTCCAGCTGCACTTACTATTTGCAAAAGTGGCCGTTTCTCCTTATGTATCCGTACTGCTGTTAACTTGATGGATCTGTGCTGGGAGAACAGGAGTGGGATTCTGTACACTGTGCACTATTCCAATAGTGAAGAAACAAATCTTTGCAGCTTGAAGGCCGATCTCTGGTCTTGCATATGCTTACTTCGTGAAATTGCTCAAGGCAATAAATGACGAGGGCAGGCACTGAAAAAAAATAAAGCTACTTCTGTTGCGGAAGTCAAGAGATTAATCTTCTACCAATCGAGGATCTTATCATCATCAAAGTAACAGCCCTGACTTTCAACATGCTGACCTGCAAAACATATTTCACTTCCTGCTCCCTACCTTAATTCCACAGAATTTCCAACACTGCCCATCACCTAGGATTAACAGAAACCTGAACTTCAGCAGAAATGGACTGTGTCCTATTTCATCAGTCGTGAGCACCTGCGGCCTGAAGAAGAACTCAGCATTCATCAGAAAAACCTCCCCCTTCCTATTTTACAGGAGGAAATAAGATGCACAGACTTGACAAGATGTTCCAAGGAACCAGGATCTTCCCACCTATAATCACCACTCCCAAGCAATGGAAAAGCCCAGGAGAGGAGAAAGCCACCCAAAGGAGATCCATGCTCTGGACAGGGGCTTCTGATAGGCTTTTGGTTCTAGTATCCTCACCTGCAGGAATAAAGTTAGAATCAGGAAAAGGATGGAAACCTGGTATTTGTGAGGTCCATTATTTGATGCACGTACATCAAGCAGCCCAGTAATTGTCTAACTACCTTGATGGTAAAGTTGAAACAGAAGTCAATCACAGAACAGACATGATCCTATGATGTGCAGGGGTCAGCGCACTAGAGACTTGACTTGCCTTTCTTTAGTACGGTGTGGTAGCCATTCCCAGCCCCATAGAAAGCAAAGAGGCTGAATTGCCCCTGTAAACTCGAGCATCAGCTTGCTGACAGTTGATTTCCCCAGTGTTGATTTCCCTTCCATTCTGCATAACCCAGTGCATGCTGGGGGGAAAAAAAGCTGTTCTTCTGCTTTGAAGTCAAAACCCAGAAAACATGGAATCCACACATCATTAACTGCTTGAGTCACCATCCCTGGAGGTGTTTAAAAGAAGGGTGGATGACATGCTCAGGGGCATGGTTTAGTGGTTGATAGGAATGGTTGGACTCGATGACCCTGTGGGGCTTTTCCAACCTAGTGATTCTGTGATTTTGTGATAACACTGATGTCCAAGTTAGGGACTGTTGACTTTAGGTGCCAGTGCAGTCCCAGTTTCTCCATCTCGGGTCCTTTGTGCCCGGAACAGGCCTTGAAGTTAGTCGTGAAGTACTTGTTTACAGGCTTGTTGCATCACTTGTCTCCTGTCAGGAGGGCCAGTGGGCTGGTTAGGACACTGACCAGCCCGTGCTGTGCAGTCAGTGCTGCACTGGCCAGGGACAGGTTTGTTTCCAGCAGATTCCCTGATGCTGATTCCAGCAGAAAAGCCCATTCCCCCTGTACAGCACATTCTCATTTCATGTCCTCTGCCAGAACCCACTGTCTACGGACTTCAGATTGTTTGGTCTGTTGCTGATTCTGTGGCCCAGGCTCTGGAACAACATTCCTCCCATTTGCTGGAGAGGCGGATGGCAGGAACATCAAAGGCTGGTTTGCTGTGCTCTTTTTCTGGAAGTTGATTTCCTGAACTCTAAGAGGGAGTTCTCCCTTAGAAGGCAGGACGGCTGAGAGTTCCAGGCCTTTCCTCAGCAGGTTGTGTGTGTTTTAGGCTCTCTGATTTCATACATGGTCATGAATATGACTGTGTGTGTGACTGCAACAGCAGAATGAGTGCTCCTGACTACACTTTCTGCAAATTACGGATTTGAGCAGTGTGTGAGCTGCAAGCACCTTGCAATGAGAGTAGCTCTTGTGCACACGCAGCTCCTGTAGTGAGAGAGATTGTGCTTTGTCCGCTGGGAAATGGGCACTAGCGTTGCCATGACAATGCCACTGGTACTGCATGTTCAGTTGTTCCTGTGCTTGCCAGGAGGCAGCTGTAGGTTTGATGGGGAAGAAGCAGGAATAACTTATTGGCAGTACTTACCTGAACCTAGGATGTACTTTTTGGTTTCCCCTCTGGTTCTGGTGTTTCCCTTGGCACCTTTTTGGTCAGGCAGAGGGAAGCAAAGTCACTCAGAGGGAAATACAGTCAGCTTCTCTTTCCCACTTGGAAGGCTATGGAGAGAGTGCAATTGCAACTGGAATGGGACCTGCATTGAGGAAATGACTGTGTGCTTGCTTCTGATATGCAAATCAAAATGGTGTTGGGAAATCCTGGGTGCCACTCTGATGTGCTGCCAAAACACAGAGACTGGCTCCTTATGTTACAAGTCATATGATGCCATGACACCTGTATATATACCAGGTGCCCGGTGCCTCTGCTCAGACTGCGCTGAAGGCCTGTCTTCAGAAACATCCCTCATTGCAGAGACATTACCTGTCACCATCATGTCTAACGACTGTTCTGATCCTGCGCCTGCTACTCCAGAAATCCAGGAGATTGCTAACAAGGTGAGTTGCAGCCTCTCTGAAGGTGAAGTCTCTGTGCAAAGGGCTGAGTTTGAAGCTTGTGCAAAGGCTGGGAGTCCAGGTGGTGATGCTGAGGCTAGGGCTGAACATGGGAATCCCCTGGACTGACAGTAGGTTGCTTGTTTTGAATTAAAGGTGGTGTATTTGAAGTAGAGACAATCCTACCTGGTAGAATGAACTCTCTGGAGGACATGGATGGGACAAACCATCTAGTAGTATGCACTAAGGAAAGATCCATACAGGATAAGGCTATGAATAAATGGCATATTCTCTGCCGGCACCCAGTGTTTTCAGGTGTCACAGTTCTAGCTGTGCTGCAGGGGTGCTGGTGAGCCAGCAGGGTAAGGTGAGGTCCTTGCAAGGCAGAGAGGTGAGTCCAGTTGCCATGGTGTTTGGTTCCAGGCAGTGATCCTGTCCTGGATGCAGCTATGTGACCAACACCTCTACAGACCCTCTAATGCCCTGTGGTGCAGCAGCTCTTCCAAGGGTATAAAGTGCATCCAGAGGAGAGGGAGGGAGACAACATGGCATAGGAAAGCTCCCTCATCCCTCTTGCCCAGCTCCTTGGAGCCTTCTTCCATTGGAGGACTTTCCAGGTCAGTCAAAGCTGGAATTGCCAGAGCTGGGCATAGGAGCGTGGAGGAGGGATGGAGTATATGATAAGAGGTCAGTCAGAGAGGAGATCATTTACAGCAGAACAGAAAGGGAAAGGGATTCTCTACAATTGTTTGTGGTGACCCCAACTGCATTGCTGAGGAGCAGTATCACTGTTCCCCCTGCGCTGGCACAAGGGGTGGAATGAGCAGCACTTGGCTCACACTCCACTGCAAGGGCTCTGGTACAGCTTTCTAGGGAGAATATTCTTGTGGACAGGAAGCTTACATTGGGGCAATCCTGCTCTGCCTCCAGCTGGATAACGGCCTGACCCTTACATGATGCAATTCTCTGGTATTTTAAGCTCTGCTTTGAGGTGGAGCAATCCCTAAGATTTGAGTGAAGCTGTGAAGAACATCTGCAGGCCTTGGGCATCCCAAGCTCTATCTGATCTTGGGATTACATGATTATTTCCTAATGCCTGTGCCTTTCCTGGAGTCATCCTTCATAAGCTGGGGAATGTTATTTCTTCAGTCTCCTTGTCCTACAGCTGTTCTATGGCTTTTTAGGTGACAGAAATAAGATCTTGGTTTACATTCACTGCAGCTGTGTTTCTGTAGAGAATTGCTGACATCAGATGAAAACAACTGTAATAAATCAAGTGCTGATCCATGAATCATGGTGCTTCAGTTTAGCTGGGCAGCTTCTGGGTCAGGGGGCAGGTGCCTGGGAAGTCCAGTTCTAACAGAGTTTTAAAGAATGCTGGAGGCAGTGCTAGGAACGAGGGCTGGAGGTGTTGATGGAATTCTTTTGGGGGGTCTGGGTTTCTTTCCTTTATGGGTGTGTTGTTTGAGAGGATGAAAATTGGAATGGTAGATGTGAAAGAAAAGTCTGTGTATGAACCTGCCAACCATTTTCGTGTTTCTTTTTACAGGTGAAGCCACAGTTTGAACAGCATAGCAGGAGGACATATCCCACCTTTTTTGCTGTGCTATATAGGTCTCAGGCAGTTGTTGGGACCAACTACTTGATTAAGGTTTGTATTCATTATAGGAGGGGGTGTTCTGTAGTTCAAGAACCTAGGTGACTTGCACAGGGGCTTACAGCAAGCAAGAGAAGCAGCTGTTGTGGAAAACCACCTCAAGTGACTAATGGAGCTTTGGGCTATCTGCAGATGCTTCTAAAATTCCTCTGCTTTGCACTACAGGTACAGAAAATCTTAATAGCGTGTGCACAGTGCTTGTCAGATATGAATATTCATTTCCTTAGGGCCATCAAAGTCATAAGTCTACTTCCCTGCTTCAAGGCCCAGTAGCTTTCCTGTCACTTTTAAGTCCTCCAAGTGTGTTTCTCATGCCAAATTGGACCTCAGCCTGAGGACCTGATGCAGAGTTAGAGTGATTTTTTTCATTTCCTTCAAGCATGTCGTACCTGAGGTGATGTGTATCGATGTTTGGTTCTGTGTCATGTGCTGCAGAGTTACAGCCTCCCTGATGGTTATTTCTCTATTTTCAAACCCCTCTTTTCTTTGTTTGGTTTGGCTGGTTGGTTTGGAGGTTTCTGACAGCGTCATTCCTCTTCTCCTAGAAAAGCTTATCGATGTACTTGAACAGCTTCCTGTGAAGCAAGGTTGAAGAAATTGCTGGGTCTGTTTTGCAAGTGAAGGCCAGAAAGCCTTGCTCAGTGGCAGGCCGGCTTTGTGTCAGCAGAGCAAACATTGCATGTCACTGCTGTATCTTAACCACACTGGTGTGCAGACATTTGCCTGGTCACCCATGATCCTCACTTTCCTCCTGTTTTCATTTCTAGGTCGAAGTTGCTGATGGCGATTATGTCCACTTGCTGGTGTTTCAGGCCCCTCCGGAGAGGAAACAAGGTCCTGAACTTGTCCAATATTGGACAGGCAAAACCAGAGATGATCCTCTGGAATGGTGAGAGACCATGGGAATGTTACCTCATTTGTGCAAACTGTACATGGATTCTGCCTGTGTCGGTAAATGCAGCACAATAAAATAAGTTTTGAAAGCTATTTGTCCTCCTGCTGCATGCCACGTATAGGTCTGCTGCCCAGCTAAGGCTCAGGTAGGCTCTGAAATGCTGTTCAAGGCTGTTTCTGCCACCCGAGGTACTAGAGCTGTAAGACAGGGCATATTCATTCCAGCTGCTCTGTCTGGCAGCTCTGAAGACAAAGCTTGGGCCTCCTCAGTCTCCTTTAGGTGTTATCAGGCTGCCTACTTCAGCGTGTGGCTTCTTGTGTTTGTTTACATGTGTTAAATACAGACCATTGGCCATTCCCCAGAAAGTGCTAGAATTTGTGGCAAGGCTGGGCTGAGAAGCCCAACTGTGTTCCCCTGTGGAAGTTCAGCTTCAGTGATGGGAGCAGGGCAGGGGTTAGGAATGAGCTCCTTGAAGAAGCTGAGACAGTGGAATGCCAGCACTCAGCCCTGGGAGCAGGGAGTGACTGCCCTGCCATCAAGGCTCTGCTTCAAGGGAAACTTGTGAAGCTCATGCCTTTTTTTGTAGTAGCAAACACCTTCAGTGTGAGCATTCTTCAGGTGAGGTCTGCAGTGACAAAGATGGAGCGCAGGTCCAATTCACAACAGAAATAACTTTCCTCTTAGCAGCTGATCAGTTGTGGCCTTTGCATCAGTTCCAGGCAGCTGGGACCCAGCTACAATATACGAAATAAGTAACAGGGTTTGAGGCCATGCTTTGCTTCTATTCCTGTTTTGGTGCTGTAGTGAAGGATAGGTATGTAGCTGTCACAGCAAAGAGTGCCTGGAAAGTTGTGGCATCTGCCCCTTCCTCTCTATGCCAAGCTCCTACATCAGATGTTTTAATTCCTCAAAGTGGGAAGACAGTCTATGGCTTCTTGTGACACTGATCCTTCCACTGTGCATCCTCCACAGGAGCTCACTCCTGCGGTGTAACATTACAAACCTTTGAGAAGTAGCAAGTCTCACATTAGCACCAGTAATGAACATCCTCTCGCAGAGGAGCACTTGGACATAAAGCTCAGCTTTCTGAGCCATGAAAACTCTCTGTGGTGAGAAGTTACCAGCACCAAAAAAGACGTTGTGGCTCCAAACTAATTTTATTTTAACAAAGCACCAATTGGTCTAATGCACCAGACTTACTCTCTCCCTTTATTTCATCTTGGGGAAATGGGGATGGGACTCTAGGGGCTGATAGGAGCAAAGGCATGTAAATCCTCCGTAGCAATCAGGAGGTAGAACATGCTCCTGCTAAGCAGTGCTGGTTCTACACTCAGAACACGCCTGCAACGAGAAGCCTGATAACACCCATAAGTTCACCGTGCCCTCTCCTCTCAAAGCTGCTTGGCCTTTCTTCAGGCTGTGGCCGAGAACACACAGCAGAGTCATCTCAGAGTGGGCTCTGTTGAGATTGTGCATCCCCTGTGCGACTCACAAATTAATGATACAAGGCAAACATCAACATTTCCAAGGCTGGTAACAGCATTTTCTGAGCAGTTAAAACCAGGAATACTGACACCACAAACAAACAAAAGAACAAATCACAGACTGGTGGTAGCTGGAGGATTGTGCACAGCATCCAACCTTTCTGCTCACAGCAAGATCAGCTAAACCAGTTGCCCACAACCTCTCTGGGCAGCCTGGCCCTCTGGGTGACCACCAATGCAATGGTCAAAGGGGCTGGGGGAACCCCTACGTGGCTGTTGCCTTTTTTCCCTTTCCCTGCACGGAACACCACTGAGAGGAGCCTGGCTCTTCACTGCCTCACCTTTCACTTGGCTTTCCCAGGGCTGAAGAAGCCCAGGTTTCCCAGCCTCTCCTTTGAAGTCACCTGCTCCAAGCAGTTGTCGGGCTGGCTGGATTTGCTCTGGTACATCCATGTCTGGCCAGGACAGGGGCAGTGGCCCTGGTGTGGATATCAGCGTGGAATAGCAGGGAGGGGAGGAATGGCCCTGCCGGCAGAGCTCTCCCTAATGCAGCCCATGGGTGCCAGAGGGCACCTTTGCCACAAGGTGTCTCCCAGGTCCTCCTCTGCAGAGCTGCTCTCCAGCCAGGCAGGCCCAGCCCCTACCAGTTCTTCTTTCCCAGGATGCAGCACTTGGCATCCCCATTTGCTCACACTTGTGAGATGACTCTCTGCCTGTTTCTCCAGCCTGTTGGCCTTCCTCTGAAGGGCAGCACAGCCACACGCTGTTATCAGCCACTCCTCTCCGTTTTAATAACTGCAAATGTGCTGAGGGCGTGCTCAGTCCCATCATCCAGGTCAGTGATTGTGTTAGACGCATATCGAGTCATAGCAGGATATCAATCGGGTTGAGCAAGCATGATTTCCCCTTTCTAAATCCATGCTGACTCTTTCCAATCACCCTTTTTGTCCTTAGTGTGCATGGAACTGGCTTCCAGCATAATTGGCTCCATCACCTTTCCAGGGACGGAGGTGAGGCTGATGAGCCTGTAGAGATGCTGATGCTCCTTCTTGCCCTTCTTGAACAGTGGAGTGAGGTTTTCCTTTCTTCAGACCTTGGGAACCTCCAGCAGTGCCCATGAGCTTTCAAAGGATAGTGAGTGTTGCCTTGCAATGACATTGGGCATCTCCCTAAGCATCCATGCATTCATCCCCTCAAGTCCCATGGCATTGTCTAAGTCCAGTTTTGCTAAATGTTCCCTTAGCCCGACCCGGCTCTGCTGAGGGAAGTCTTTGTGTTTCCAGACTTTCCTACTCATCGTAGGGACCTTGTATTTCTGAAGGCAAGTCCTCCCTGTAAAGGTTGCCTTTCATGTTCCTTACTGGCTTACAATAAAGTATTTCGAATTAAAATATAAAACACAAGTAAGTTTGTCTGGAATATGAAAAACGCACATGGAAAAAAACTCTGAGCATCATAAATGATACTGAGAACCAGTACAGACAAGAGCAAAACACCAGTCAGATCCGCCATATCAATTCCAGAGGAATGTTTATTGTTGTTAATGCAAACGTGGTTGTCCAGCTTGAGTTCCTTTCCAGGAACTTTCCTTAGGACTGAGGAAACAAGCATGGTGTTTGTATTTTTTAACTTGTACACCCTCTACTGGACATTCTGTCCTGCTGCTGCAAGAGGATTAGTGACATTGCAGGGGAAAGTTTTTTTCAAAATACTACAATCTTCCTCTTTCTCTTGCTTTCAAAACTGCTGCAGCTCAAGTCTCTGTTCCAGTCTTTGCCCATGCCATACGCCTTACAATTTAAATCTTTAGCTGGATTCAAAGTTGCAAAGCAGCACAGAAAAGATTCAGGCTTTCCTCTCCCTCCTTGTGGCAAACACATGAGTGCCAGTGTCGCTCCTCTTTCAATTTCCAGACCAAGGAATCCACCAACAGGACTCAGACAATGGAATTCCTGTTCAGTTGCACTGAAGTCAGTGCTGACACTTGGGTTTATGTTAGTGTAGGCGAAAGCGTATATATACTGGTATATATACAGGTGTCATGGGATCATATGACTTGTAACATAAGGAGCCAGTCTCTGTGTTTTGGCAGCACATCAGAGTGGCACCCAGGATTTCCCAACACCATTTTGATTTGCATATCAGAAGCAAGCATGCAGTCATTTCCTCAATGCAGGTCCCATTCCAGTTGCAATTGCACTCTCTCCATAGCCTTCCAAGTGGGAAAGAGAAGCTGACTGTATTTCCCTCTGAGTGACTTTGCTTCCCTCTGCCTGACCAAAAAGGTGCCAAGGGAAACACCAGAACCAGAGGGGAAACCAAAAAGTACATCCTAGGTTCAGGTAAGTCCTGCCAATAAGTTATTCCTGTTTCTTCCCCATCAAACCTACAGCTGCCTCCTGGCAAGCGCAGGAACAACTGAACATGCAGTACCAGTGGCATTGTCATTGCAACGCTAGTGCCCATTTCCCAGCGGACAAAGCACAATCTCTCTCACTACAGGAGCTGCGTGTGCACGAGAGCTACTCTCATTGCAAGGTGCTTGCAGCTCACACACTGCTCAAATCCGTAATTTGCAGAAAGTGTAGTCAGGAGCACTCATTCTGCTGTTGCAGTCACACACACAGTCATATTCATGACCATGTATGAAATCAGAGAGCCTAAAACACACACAACCTGTTGAGGAAAGGCCTGGAACTCTCAGCCGTCCTGCCTTCTAAGGGAGAACTCCCTCTTAGAGTTCAGGAAATCAACTTCCAGAAAAAGAGCACAGCAAACCAGCCTTTGATGTTCCTGCCATCCACCTCTCCAGCAAATGGGAGGAATGTTGTTCCAGAGCCTGGGCCACAGAATCAGCAACAGACCAAACAATCTGAAGTCCATAGACAGTGGGTTCTGGCAGAGGACATGAAATGAGAATGTGCTGCACAGGGGGAATGGGCTTTTCTGCTGGAATCAGCATCAGGGAATCTGCTGGAAACAAACCTGTCCCTGGCCAGTGCAGCACTGACTGCACAGCACGGGCTGGTCAGTGTCCTAACCAGCCCACTGGCCCTCCTGACAGGAGACAAGTGATGCAACAAGCCTGTAAACAAGTACTTCACGACTAACTTCAAGGCCTGTTCCGGCCACAAAGGACCCGAGATGGAGAAACTGGGACTGCACTGGCACCTAAAGTCAACAGTCCCTAACTTGGACATCAGTGTTATCACAAAATCACAGAATCACTAGGTTGGAAAAGCCCCACAGGGTCATCGAGTCCAACCATTCCTATCAACCACTAAACCATGCCCCTGAGCATGTCATCCACCCTTCTTTTAAACACCTCCAGGGATGGTGACTCAAGCAGTTAATGATGTGTGGATTCCATGTTTTCTGGGTTTTGACTTCAAAGCAGAAGAACAGCTTTTTTTCCCCCAGCATGCACTGGGTTACGCAGAATGGAAGGGAAATCAACACTGGGGAAATCAACTGTCAGCAAGCTGATGCTCGAGTTTACAGGGGCAATTCAGCCTCTTTGCTTTCTATGGGGCTGGGAATGGCTACCACACCGTACTAAAGAAAGGCAAGTCAAGTCTCTAGTGTGCTGACCCCTGCACATCATAGGATCATGTCTGTTCTGTGATTGACTTCTGTTTCAACTTTACCATCAAGGTAGTTAGACAATTACTGGGCTGCTTGATGTACGTGCATCAAATAATGGACCTCACAAATACCAGGTTTCCATCCTTTTCCTGATTCTAACTTTATTCCTGCAGGTGAGGATACTAGAACCAAAAGCCTATCAGAAGCCCCTGTCCAGAGCATGGATCTCCTTTGGGTGGCTTTCTCCTCTCCTGGGCTTTTCCATTGCTTGGGAGTGGTGATTATAGGTGGGAAGATCCTGGTTCCTTGGAACATCTTGTCAAGTCTGTGCATCTTATTTCCTCCTGTAAAATAGGAAGGGGGAGGTTTTTCTGATGAATGCTGAGTTCTTCTTCAGGCCGCAGGTGCTCACGACTGATGAAATAGGACACAGTCCATTTCTGCTGAAGTTCAGGTTTCTGTTAATCCTAGGTGATGGGCAGTATTGGAAATTCTGTGGAATTAAGGTAGGGAGCAGGAAGTGAAATATGTTTTGCAGGTCAGCATGTTGAAAGTCAGGGCTGTTACTTTGATGATGATGATAAGATCCTCGATTGGTAGAAGATTAATCTCTTGACTTCCGCAACAGAAGTAGCTTTATTTTTTTTCAGTGCCTGCCCTCGTCATTTATTGCCTTGAGCAATTTCACGAAGTAAGCATATGCAAGACCAGAGATCGGCCTTCAAGCTGCAAAGATTTGTTTCTTCACTATTGGAATAGTGCACAGTGTACAGAATCCCACTCCTGTTCTCCCAGCACAGATCCATCAAGTTAACAGCAGTACGGATACATAAGGAGAAACGGCCACTTTTGCAAATAGTAAGTGCAGCTGGAATAGTGTGTGACATCAAACGCATCTGGAATACTGACATGGAGACACCCACTAGCTTGTGGATGTGGTGCAGGAGATGGAATGGGGACAGCTCTTCTCTGCAAGGCAGCAAGCCGAGTGCTGTTTCATTGCATCCAAACCCTAATGGAGAGACGTATAGGTGAGCGTTTCCGAGGACAGTCTGTTGCCGCTGGTCATCGTTGGCAGCAGGTCTCTGAAATATCCAGGTATCCAAGCAACTTGATGAAGTCTGTGTGCAGGATGAGTACTGCGTGCCAGTCTTAGAAATAGCACTGGGGTTTGGGGCAGCCATTGCCAGTCCCTTGGAAAGCAAAGAGGCTGATTTGCCGGTGTAAACTCGAGCATTGGCTTGCTGACAGTTCGTGTTGATTTCCCTTCCAGTTCTACTCTTTTGAAGTCAAAACCCAGAAAACATGGAATCCACACAGCTCTAATTGCTTGAGTTTCACACGTAGAGTTTTACCAGGGTTAGAAATGAACCCTGCGAGTCTTTGTGCTCATTGCATTTCTTTCTCATCAGAATCGAGAGTTGTGCAGAGGGGCAGTGCTGCCTTGGGGATCTCATCAGCATCCCTTCCTAGGGCAGTCAGTGAGATTTGCATGCAGTGAGTGGAGGAGTTTATCAAATATCCTGGTCTGTCACAGGTGCTGCATGGGTGCTGGGTGCATCGTGTGGCCTCAGGGAGATGAGCTGGCACTTCCAGTCATTCAGTTCCTCCACAAATTGGGCTGTGAGGGGCTCCTCATCTGTAGGGATGAATTTGGAGAAAATGGCAGACTTGCAGCTGTAACCTTTCCCATTTCCCCTGTGCCGCACACATTCTCATTTCACGCCCTCTCCTTGAACCAACCATCTATGGACTTCAGATTGTCGGGTCTGTTGCTGATTCTGTCATCTAGGCTCTAGAATAACATTCCTCCCATTTGCTGCAGAGGTGGATGGCAGGAACACTGAAAGTCGCTTTCCTGTACTCCTGAAGTGGGAGTTCTCCCTTAGCAGGCAGGGCTGCTAGGAGTTGTGAGCCTTTCCTCAACAGGTTGAGTATGTTTTAGGCTCTCTGATTTCATACATGGTCATGAATATGAGTGTGTGTGACTGTAACAGCAGAATGAATGCTCCTGACTATACTTTCTGCACGTTAGGGATTTGAGCAGTGTCTTGCAATGAGAACAGCTCTTGTGCACACGCAGCTCCTGGAGTGAGAGGGATTGTGCTTTGTTCCCTGGGAAATGGGCACTAGCGTTGCAATGACAATGCCACTGGTACTGCATGTTCAGTTGTTCCTGCGCTTGCCAGGAGGCAGCTGTAGGTTTGATGGGAAAGAAACAGGAATAACTTATTGGCAGTACTTACCTGAACCTAGGATGTACTTTTTGGTTTCCCCTCTGGTTCTGGTGTTTCCCTTGGCACCGTTTTAGTCAGGCAGAAGGAAGCAAAGTCACTCAGAGGGAAATACAGTCAGCTTCTCTTTCGCACATGGAAGGCTATGGAGAGAGTGCTATTGCAACTGGAGTTGGACTTGCACTGAGGAAATGACTGCATGCTTGCTTCTGATATTCAAATCAAAATGGTGTTGGGAAATGCTGGGTGCGACTCTGATGTGCTTCCTAAGCACAGAAACTGGTCACCTGCACGTGGGTAGAGAGGCAAGAGGTTCTGGTTTCAGCTGAAACCAACTCTCTTTATTTGTGTGTGTCTGGGGCTGTTGTGTGATTTATTTTTATTAACGCAGTGCCTATATACATCTAAGATTTTTAAGTGATTTTTATATTTACTGTTAACATTATCCGTGCTCTGCATTGCTTTACCCCCCTTCTTTCCCATTGTCTCCTTCTCCAGTTCAGTAATGGTAGGCTCCATACATTACAAGTCATATGATCCCATGACACGTGTATATATATACCAGGTGACTGGTGACTCTTCTCAGACTGTGCTGAAAGCTTGTCTTCAGAAACACCCCTCATTGCAGAGACATTACCTGCCACTATGATACCCGGGGGCTTCACCGATCCCAGGCCTGCTACTCCAGAAATCCAGGAGATTGCTAACAAGGTGAGTTGCAGCCTCTCTGAAGATGAACACTCTGTGCAAAGGGCTGAGTTTGGAGCTTGTGCCAAGGCTGGGAGACCAGGTGGTGATGCTGAAGCTAGGGCTGAACATGGGAATCCCCTGGATTGACAGTAGGTTGCTTGTTTTGAATTAAAGGTGGTTTATTTGAAGTGAGACGATCCAACCCGATAGAATGAACTCTCTGGAGGACATGGATGGGACAAACCATCTAGTAGTATGTGCTAAGGGAAGATCCATACAGGACAAGGCTATGGATAAATGGCATATTCTCTGCCGGCACCCAGTGTTTTCAGGCGTCACAGTTCTAGCTGTGCTGCAGGGGCTGCTGGTGAGCCAGCAGGGTAAGGTGAGGTCCTTGCAAGGCAGAGAGGTGAGTCCAGTTGCCATGGTGTTTGGTTCCAGGCAGTGATCCTCTCCTGGAAGGAGCTATGCAAACACCAAAAGAGGAAGAAGAGGGGCTGACCATGTTGGCTCGTAGTGCTGCACCCTCCTGGGTGCACTGGTACCAACTCACATGTCCTGTGAGCTTGCAGGTTGAGCCCAGGCATTGGTTAAAGCTGACTGAGGTGAGCTGGGCTGTGCCCACACAGGGTCAGGGCCACCAGAGGAGATCTATAAACAGGCTGTGTAGGATAATGCCAGAGCCCAGTGCTCTCTGACCAGTTTCTTGTAGATAGCCCACATGTGGAGGGTGTAATGTTTGCTATCAGACTTACTTAATGTTACAGGAGGTTGCTGGTTAGGCAGAGTGATACAAATACAGTGGGAACAGGATACAGATGTAGGTTACTCTTACGAAAACACCGCAGTTGCCAGACATGGTTCAGTCACAATACCACTGTTATCTCCATTATTGGCCCTACACTGTTTCACTGTCACGACACCGGGTGTCCTCAGAGAGCAGGTGAGTTGAAGCCAGTTCAAGCCTGCTGTTTCCTTTGAACTTATTTTGTTCTCTTTTTGTGCTCTGTGTTGGGTGGGGCCGTGTATTCTCTCTCCCCACGCCTGTCAGGCCAGTTCTGGGAGGTGTTCACATTTTTCTAGCACCAGATGAGCCACTCCACTGAAACAGCTGTTTTTCTAAACCAACCCTGCTCTTATCCACTTTTTGTTGAGATAAAGTCAGGTTCTCTGCAAAAGCTGTGGTCAGTCACACCCTGCATTATCTTCTGAGTTTCGTAGGTTCATCCCTCTTGCTCAGCTCCTCTGCGCCTTTTTCCATTGTAGAACCTTCCTGGTTAGTCACAGCTGGAATTGCCAGAGCAGGGCATAGGTGCGTGGAGGAGGGCTGGAGAACGTGACACCAGGTCAATCAGAGAGGAGATCATTTACTGCAGAACTGAAAGGGATTCTTCACAATTGTTTTGAGTGACACTGGCTACACTGCTTAGGAGCAGTATCACTGTTCCTCCTGCAGTGGCACAAGGGCTGGAAGGAGCAGCACTTGCAAAGATCAGAAATCCTCTTTTATGTATGAGCACAAATCTTTGCTCTTTATTGTCTGCAGTATGACATTTTTCCGTTGTGCTGAGAACGAGAGAGAGCGCTCTCCCTGGTCCTTTTCCTTGGAAATGGCTCACGCTCCACTGCAGAGGCTTTGGTGTAGTTTTCTAGGAAACAGTCTTGTGGAGTCAAACCTTACATTGGAGCAATCAAGCTCTGCCTCCAGCTGGATGATGGTGTGACCCTTGTATGATGCAATTCTGTGGGATTTTAAGCTCTGCTTTGAGGTGGAACAATCCCTATGATTTGAGTGAAGCTGTGAAGAACATCTGCAGGCCTTGGGTGTCCCAAGGTCTATGTGATCCTGGGATTACATGATTATTTGCTTATGCTTGTGCCTTGTCTGTAGTCATTCTTCATAAGCTGTGAATGTTATTTAGTCTCCTCATCTTACAAATAAGATTTTGGTTTACATTCACTGCAGCTGCATTTCTGTAGAGAACTGGTGTCATCTGATGCAAACAACTGCAGTCAAACAGGAGCTGGTCCATAAATCATGGTGCCTCCGACGACTGGCCTGACTTCCACCGCTGATCACTGCTGTCTCCCTCGCTCCCTCCTTGTCCTTTCAGCCTAGACTGTACCATGGCGATTGCTAATGAATTTCAAACTCTCCCTACACTTTGTGGGTTTCAGGGAAAGCTGCTGCAGGTTTTTATTGTAATTCAACTCTGTTCATGAAAGGTAGCTGTCTGCAGGTGTTAAGATCCACAGGGCTGTTCTGGTTTGGGCTGAAGTAGAATCAGTTTTCTAACTTTGCAGCCTAGCCTTGTTTAAGTAACTTCATTCTCTGAAAGTTAACTGCATGCTTTTCAGGCTGGGTTTCTCTCTAGAACAGAAAACATGCTATATACTGAGGGATCATAAGGGGCAAGCCCCTTTTTGCCCCTGGTCCCTGTATCCCCAAATCCAGTTCCTAAGTCCAGTTCCCTCCTGCTGCCAGGACCTTTTCTCCATGCCTCTGCAGCATCTGTGGTGACGGAGACATTGAATAGTGCTGCAATTTTGCATATTTGTACATAATAATAATAACAATAACAACAACAACAACAATAATAATAGTTTCACTACAGCACTTTTTATTTTATTTTCCAACTCACAATTCTCTTTCATTTCCCTTTCCCCTTTCTCTGGGTTGTGAGCTGTGGATTAGTGACTTTAACTGTTTGTAGGTGGCTGCTGATGAGGCTGGGCCAGGGCTAATCTGTGACAAAGGCTTAAATGGAGTACTGTGCATAAACCTATCTGGCTGAACTGTGTCCACTCATGGTTACAGTTCTAGATGCCCGGGGGCCTGCTGAGTTTAAATTACAGCTTTAGCTGCAGAGCTTCCACTGACACTAGTATAACTTTCAGGAACTACTTGATCAGGTAGTTGTCTTGATACTCCCAAACAGCCCTGTTTCTTGCCAATCCTTAAAGAAAAACATTAAAGAGATGAAGTGCAGCTCCAAGGCTGTGAAACACAACAGGGTTGCAGGCTGATGGGCACAGGCGCAGGTGTTGCAAGGGCAAGGGGCTGCCTTGCACGGCTGCGTAACAGCGTGGTTGACATGGGGTGGACCCTGCTAGGGAGCACGGCTTGGTACCTTGCTGCTTTGATGAAAAGGTGAAAGGCCAGAAGTAGCAGTTTCCCTCTGCTGAGCAGGAGACAGCATAGCTGGGCAGCTTTTGGGGCAGGTGGCAGGTGCCTGGGAAGTCCAGTTCTAATAGAGTTTTAAAGAATGCCGGAGGCAGTGCTAGGAACGAGGGCTGGAGGTGTACAAGGAATTCTTTTAGGGGGTTTGCATTTCTTTCCTTTAAGGGCGTGTTGTTTGAAAGGATGAAAGTTGGAATGGTAGATGTGAAAGAAAAGTCTGTGTATGAACCTGCCAACCGTTTTCCCCTTTCTTTTTACAGGTGAAGCCAGTACTTGAAAAGGAGGAGAACAGGACATATGCCACCTTTAATGCCTTAGAATATAAGTCTCAGGTGGTTGCTGGGACCAACTACTGTATTAAGGTTTGTTTACATTATAGGAGGGGGTGTGTTGTAGTTCAAGAACCTAAGTGGGTTGCACAGGGGCAACTTGAAAGGGAGGTCTGCAAGACATTTCCCACCTTTTTTTTGCTGTGCTATATAGGTGTCAGATGTTTGTTGGGACCAACTACTTGATTAAGGTTTGTATGCATTATAGGAGGGGGTGTTCTGTAGTTCAAGAACCTAGGTGACTTGCACAGGGGCAGGCAAGAGAAGCAGCTGTTGTGGAAAACCACCTGAAGTGACTACTGGAGCTTTGGGCTATCTGCTGATGGTTCTAAAATTCCAGTTTGGCAGAGGTACAGCCTGCCTGCCAGTTCTTTCTATATTTTCAAAACCCTCTTTGTGTTGAGTAGGAAGAACGGGTAATGCTTGATTTGGAGCCTTCTGGTCATGCCATCCCTCTACTCCTAGAAAACCTGCCCCATGGATTTGAGCAGCTTTCTGTGAAGGAACACTTAAGAAGTTGCTGTGCATATTTTGCAAGTGAATGCCAGTTTACAGGAGGTTGCACTAAAGCCAGAAGTCACACCCAGTTGCATTTGTTCCCTTCATGCCATTTTATTGCTGACCAAGGCAGTGTAAAATACTTGCCTGTAGTCCATGCCAAACCTCATGACCAAACTACTCAGGAATGAATATCAACCTGTTACTGAACTTGGGAGAAAACCACTTCTAACACTGAAAAGAGATGGTTTGTCTCTTCGTTCCCAGACTTGCAAGTGGCAGGAGACAGGTATTCATTTTAGCATTAACTGGAATGAGCTCTATCACAAGATTCTATTGTACTTCGGAATTTTCCACATCACCGATATTTTACTCACAGACTCACAGCTGAGATGTAATCCAGTCTGATACAGACATAGTGCCACGTTGCAGCCACCAGAAAACGTGTAAAGACCTCTTAGAGTGCAAGGCATGAAACTTTCCCTTAATACCATAAGCCTCAAACAGAAGAGCTTAGCATCTCTTGTGCTTGACTCTTCAAGTACCAAATTATGCACAGCTTTGTAGCAAGTCTTTCTATGAGGATGTTCACAGACAAGGAGTCTTGGCTTTCAGGTTGTCCTTGCTTCTTAGGATCATAAGCAGGTTTTGGATACTTCTTTCTCTACCTTCTGGGAGCTGACATGGTCTGCATCTTGCCCCACTTTGAGTCATCAAGACTTCCTCATTGCCTCTTCTCTGCTACACGGAGTGTCACAAGGAACTATGAGTTGATGTGCTGGGATCTTGACGACTAAAAGAGAACACCATTGAAACCTTTCTGCTGTTGTGCCTTCTAGTGCTTCCACACCCAAGCAGTCCTACTTCTTTTCTGTTCACAGGAGTCTGAAGGTTATTACTGTTTTCTACAGTGCTAGACAGTTTCTGTCACCAGGCACTGTCCAGGACTGTTAAGAGGTGTTGAAGTTAAAAATGGAGACGTACCTAAAATTTTGCTCCTGAGAGAAGATATTTTTCCTAGTATGTAAGAGCATCCTTTTGTTTGAACCTGCTTCACTCACTTCCTCACTTTCCTGCTGTTTTTATTTCTAGGTCCAAGTTTCTGATGACGAATGTGTCCACTTACGGGTATTTCAGCCCCTTCCTGTGGAGAACCAAGATCCCAAACTTGTCAGGTATTGGACTGGCAAAACCAGAGATGATCCTCTGGAGTGCTGAGAGATCACAGGGAGTGGTGCCTCAGTTGTGCAAACTGCATGTGGATTCTGCCTGCATCACTAAATGCAGGACAATAAAATAAATTTTGAAAGCTATTTCTCCTTCTGTTGTATGTCACATCTAGGTTTGCTGCCTAGCTAAGGCTCAGGTAGGCTCTGAAATACTGTTCAAGGCTGTTCCTGCCACCTGAGGTACTAGAGCTGTAAGACAGAGCACATGCATTCCAGCTTTCTGTCCGGCAGCTCTGAAGAGCTTTCCACTTAGCAGCTGCTCAGCCTGGTAACAACATTTTCTGAGCAGTTAAAACCAGCAATATTGACACAAGCAAACAAATGCACAAATCACAGGCTGGTAGTCGTTGGAAGATACCGCACAGCATCCAACCCTTTGGCTCAAAGCGAGGTTAACTAAACCAGGTAGCTAAGGACTGCATGTAGCCTAAATATTGGCATTCTCCATCGATGGAGCCACCAAAATCTCTGGGCAGCCTAGCCCCCTGCTTGACCATCCCTGCAATTGCTAAAGGGGAAAAAGAATCCCTACATCTACATGGAATTTGTGTCTTTCAGTTTGTGGCTGCTGCCTCTTTTGCCCCTTCACTGCACTGAGCACACCTGAGAAGAGCAAATCTCTGGCCCTTAGCTGGGTTTGCCCTGGTACATCCATGCCGGACTTTTACTGGGGAGCCCAGGACAGGGGCAGCGACCCTGGTGTAGATATCAGTGTGGAATAGCAGGGAGGGGAGGAATGGCCCTGCCAGCAGAGCTCTTCCTAATGCAGCCCATGGGTGCCAGAGGGCACCTTTGCCACAAGGTGTCTCCCAGGTCCTCCTCTGCAGAGCTGCTCTCCAGCCAGGCAGGCCCAGCCCCTACCAGTTAGTCTTTCCCAGGATGCAGCACTTGGCATCCCCATTTGCTCACACTTCTGAGATGACTCTCTGCCTGTTTCTCCAGCCTGTTGGCCTTCCTCTGAAGGGCAGCACAGCCACACGCTGTTATCAGCCACTCCTCTCAGTTTTAATAACTGCAAATGTGCTGAGGGCGTGCTCAGTCCCATCATCCAGGTCAGTGATTGTGTTAGACAGGATTGGTCCCAGGACTGATCCCTAGGGTTCACCGCTAGGGGCTGAGCTGTAACTAGACTCTGTGCCGATGAAACCTTTGAGTGCAGCAGTTCAGCTTGTTTGCAGTCCACTTATCTAGCACATCATCAGTTTCTCCTTGAGGAGGTTATGGAAGAGAATCAGCCTTACTAAACTCAAGATCAATAAGGTCCATCTTCTCTCCTCTATCAGGACATATATTGAGTCATAGCAGGATATCAATCAGGTTGAGTAAGCATGATTTTCCCTTTCTAAACCCATGCTGACTCTTTCCAATCACCCTTTTTGTCCTTAGTATGCATGGAATTGGCTTGCAGCATAATTTGCTCCATCACCTTTCCAGGGACGGAAGTGAGGCTGATGAGCCTGTAGAGATACAGTTGCTAAGGATGGGACACGGGTGTCTCCTAGGGGGGCTAAAGCCCTTGCTAAAAACCTAGCTAAGCTCATAAATCGAGCTTTAAACTAGATGTGAAGGGGGAGGGGATTGAGACCAGGCTAGACAGGAGCGAGCCTGGACGTGGGGCACTGGTGATTTGGAGAGGGTGTGCTGGTGAGGACCACCAGTACCTCACCACACAGAAAGTGGGGGAGAACACACCTGGGGGTGCTAAGGGAGATATGGGCAAGATACGGGCAATCTGGGGCTAGCTACTCCAGTTATCAGGCAATTGGGAATGAACTCTGTTCCCATCTAGTGGGCTGAAGGCTCAGCAGCTCAGCTGAAGTGCATTTACACCAATGCACGCAGCATGGGTAATAAGAAGGAAGACCTGGAAGCTGTCATAGGGCAAGGAGCCTATGATGTCGTTGCCATCACAGAAACGTGGTGGGATGACTCATATAACTGGAGTGCAGCTATGGTGGGGTACAAACTCTTCAGGTGGGATAGGAAGGGTAGGAGAGGCGGCAGGGTAGCCCTCTTTGTAAGGGAGGACTTGGACTCCGTTGAGATGGATTGTGGTGATGAGGAGATTGACTTCCTGTGGGTTAAAATCAGAGGGGCCACACAAGAAGGTAGATTTTGTGATGGGAGTCTGTTACAGACCACCCAGCCAAGGAGAAGCAGCTGATGAGCTCTTCTATAAACAGCTGGGGTTAATCTCTAGACGACAACTTCCTTGCACAGCTGGTCAATGAACCAACAAGGGAGGATGCCCTCCTGGACCTGCTCCTTGTGAACAGAGAAGGCTTTGTGGGGGATGTGGCAGTAGGTGGACGCCTAGGACAAAGCGATCATGAGATGATAGGGTTTTCTGTTCTAGGTGAAGTGAAGAGGGTGGTTAGCAGGACAGTAGCATTAAATTTCCAGAGGGCAGACTTTGAACTCTTCAGAAGGCTGGTTGGCAAAGTCTCATGGGAGACAGTACTTAAGGGCAAGGGAGCCCATGAGGCTGGGAGCTCTTCAAAAAGGAAATTCTAGCAGCTCAGGAGAAAGCCATCCCCATGTTCCAGAAAAAAAGCCGGCAGGGGAAAAAGCCAGCTTGGTTGAACAGAGGGATCTTAAGTGATATCAAGAAGAGAAACGTTTATGGGCTCTGGAAGAGGGGACAGGCCTCTTGGGTGGACTACAGGAGGGAAGTGAGATTGTGCAGAGAAAAAATCAGAAGGGCTAAGGCTCAACTAGAAATCAGATTGGCAAAGTCTGTGAAAGATAACAAAAAATCCTTCTATAAATATATAAATAATAAAAGGAACTAGGGAGACCATACAGTCCCTATTGGATGCAGAAGGAACAACAGTGTCAGGGGATGAGGAAAAGGCTGAGGTACTTAATGCCTTCTTTGCCTCAGTCTTTAATTGTAAAGAAAGTCGTTCCCTCTGTGTACAAACCCAGGAGCTAGAGGAGCAAAATGAGGCTCCCATGATCCAAGAGGAGGTGGTCAGAGCCTTGCGAGCCTGAATAGACACCCACAAGTCTATGGGGTCAGATGGGATTCATCCAAGGGTACAGAAGGAGCTGGCGGATGTGCTGGCCAAACCCCTTTCTATCATCTTCCAGCAGTCCTGGAAGACTGGGGAAGTCCCACTGGACTGGAGGCTGGCTGATGTTGTGCCCATCTACAAGAAGGGCCGCAGGGAGGATCCAGGGAACTACAGGCCTGTCAGGCTCACCTCAGTGCCAGGGAAAGTCATGGAACAGGTGATCTTGAGTGCTATCATGAAGCACATGCAAGAGAACTAGGTGATCAGGCCCAGTCAACACGGGTTCACAAAAGGCAGGTCTTGCCAAACTAACCTGATCGCCTTCTATGACAAAGTGACTCGGCTGCTGGATGAGGGAAAGGCTGTGGATGTGTTCTTCTTGGACTTCAGTAAAGCCTTTGACACAGTTTCTCACAGCATTCTGCTTTGGAAACTGTCAGCCTCTGGCCTGGACAGACGCACACTCTCCTGCGTGGAAAACTGGTTGGATGGCCGGGCCCAGAGAGTGGGGGTAAATGGAGTTAAATCCAGCTGGAGGCCAGTGACAAGTGGGGTTCCCCAGGGCTCAGTGCTGGGTCCAGCCCTGTTCAATGTCTTTATCAATGACCTGGATGAAGGCATTGGCTGCACCCTTAGCAAGTTTGAAGATGACACTAAGCTGGGTGGAAGTGTGGATCTGCTGGAGGGTAGGGAGGCTCTGCAAAGGGATCTGAACAGGCTGGACCGCTGGGCAGAGTCCAATGGGATGAGGTTTAACAAGGCCAAATGCCGGGTCCTGCACTTGGGGCACAACAACCCTATGCAGTGCTACAGACTAGGAGAAGTCTGGCTGGAGAGCTGCCTGAAAGATAGGGACCTGGGGGTGTTGGTTGACAGCCGACTGAACATGAGCCAGCAGTGTGCCCAGGTGGCCAAGAAGGCCAATGGCATCTTGGCTTGTATCAGAAATGGCGTGACCAGCAGGTCCAGGGAGGTTATTCTCCCTCTGTACTCGGCACTGGTGAGACTGCTCCTCGAGTACTGTGTTCAGTTCTGGGCCCCTCACCACAAGAAGGATGTTGAGGCTCTGGAGCAAGTCCAGAGAAGAGCAATGAAGCTGGTGAAGGGGCTGGAGAACAGGCCTTATCAGGAGCAGCTGAGAGAGCTGGAGTTGTTTAGCCTGGAGGAGGCTGAGGGGAGACATCAGTGCTCTCTATAACTACCTGAAAGGAGGTTGTAGAGAGGAGGGTGCTGGCCTCTTCTCCCAAGTGACAGGGGACAGGACAAGAGGGAATGGCCTCAAGCTCCACCAGGGGAGGTTTAGGCTGGAAAAAATTTTTCGCAGGAAGGGTCATTGGGCACTGGAACAGGCTACCCAGGGTGGTGGTCGATTCACCTTCCCTGGAGGTGATTAAGGCAGGGGTGGACGAGGTTTTAAGGGGCACGGTTTAGTGTTTGATAGGAATGGTTGGACTCGATGATCCGGTGGGTCTCTTCCAACCTGGTGATTCTATGATTCTATGATTCCTTCAGTCCTTGGGAACCTCCACCAGTGCCCATGAGCTTTCAAAGTGTATTGAGTGTTGCCTTGCAATGACATTGGGCATCTTCCTAAGCATCCATGGATTCATCCCCTCAAGTCCCATGGCATTGCCTAAGTCCAGTTTTGCTAAGTATTCCCTCAGCCTGATCCAGCTCTGCTGAGGGAAGTCTTCCTGTTTCCAGACTTTCCTGCTCATCGTAGGGACCTCATGTTCCTAAAGGCAAGTCCTACCTGTAAAGGCTGCCTTTCATGTCTCTCACGGGCCTACAATAAAGTATTTCTAATTATAACATAGAAAACACGTGAAGTTATCTGGAATATGAAAATCACTCATGGAAAAAACCTTTAAGCAACACAACCAATATTGAGAACCAGTAAAGAGAACAGCAAAACACCACTCATATCTGCCATCTCAATTTAAGAGAAATGTTTATTGTTGTTAATGCAGACATGCTTGTCCAGCTTGAGTTCCTTTCCAGGAACTTTCCTTAGGACTGAGGAAATAAGCAAGCTGTTGATTTGTTGGGTTTTTTTTAACTTGTACACCCTCTACTGGACACTCTGTCCTGCTGCTGCAAGAGGATGAGCATGATGACAGGGGAATTTTTCTTTCAAAGACAATAATCTTCCTCTTTCTCTTGTTTTCAAAACTGCTTCAGCTCAAGTCTCTGTTCAGGTCTTTGCCCATGTGATACGCCTTACAATTTAAATCTTCAGATGGATTCAAAGTTGCAAAACAGCACAGAAAAGATTCAGCCTTTCCTCTCCCTCCTTTCTGCAAACAGGAGTGCCAGTGTCGCTCCTCTTTCAATTTCCAGACCAAGGAATCCACCAACAGGACTCAGACAATGGAATTCCTGTTCAGTTGCACTGAAGTCAGTGCTGACACTTGGGTTTGTGTTAGTGCAGGCAAAAGGAAAGCTGTGTGAGCCTACAGTTTAGCTATCGCACAGGAAGGGAATGGCAGAAAAGCAATTCATTTTTCCCAACATTAAGTTTAAAAAAAGACATTTTATTTTCTATTCTGTTGGCACAGGAATCAACATTTTGCAGCCTACAGAAATTGCACGTAAGAAACAATTAGAAAAAGGCCCCAAGATCAGCTTGCTAGAAGTAAGCCAGTTCATCATCCTTGGTCTTGCTGCTCTGGTAACTGTGGAGACTCAGCGGCTTGTTCTCGTGAGGGAGGCTTCTGAACACCCGCAGGTGCAGGAACTCGTCATTGCCAACATGGACCTGCAAAGCATGAAAACCAGTGAGTTCCACGGAGTCACTACAGCCTTCAGCGGGAAGGATGGTGTAGGTTGGCATGTTTTGAGGACAGGGAAGCAGCAAAGCAGCAAGAAAATATCATCTAATCCTTCTATGCTTTTTAACTTTCCCTGTCTCTTGGATGGGGAACATACAGGTAGGCAATCTGAGTTGCAGAGAAGTGATTAATATATTAAATACATTAAAAATGGTCCAATCTTATCTGGCACAAGCAGCTCTTCAATGCTTTGATCACCATTGCTTTCTTCTGTGTGTGCTACCACTACAGGTTTGGCACTTCACTGTGTCTTTACACTTGTGACTTTGCTTAACGGAACATTAGTGCTCAACATCACAAATGTGTAATCATCCCCAAAAGTAAATTTCACAAAGTAACTGACAAGTAAAAATCATTATGAAAATAGAGAAGCGCTCTTATCTGTATTTAATACAGACAGGGAGATAGTCAGGGAGGTTGGGAGTGGATTTTTGTTTTCTAATGTCCAGGGGTTTTTTTATTAAGTTCAAATCATAAGCATCCCTCTGTAGTTAAGCACAGAAAAAAACCTCACATTCCAACTATTATGCATTTGAATTTAAAAAAACCCAAATCCCAATTGCCAGTGTCCTCTACCTTGATGAAGTAGTTTGTTCCAGCAACCACTTGAGTTTTAAACTCCACCGCAGTGAAGACATCAAATGTTTTCCCTTCTTTTTCTTCTAGCTGAGGTTTCACCTTAAGGAAACAACAGGTTATTTGAGACTGATGCAACATTCAAGTATTTAGGACTTAAGGCCCACATTTTCAGCGTGCCTCAGTACCCCTCAGGTCACTGCTGCTCAGTACCCACAGAGTTCCTGCTTTTCTAAGTTATTAGAAGATCAAAATGAATAATGTTAATTTTTCTGTTACAGAAAGACCAGAAACCTAGACAGGCAGCAAAGCCAGGACAGCGATGTGATTCAGCCACCAAAGACTGACACCACGTCTGGAGCTTCCAACACAGAACTGCGTGAAAAACTAGAAAACTTATTTTGACAAATGATTTCTTATATCATTGTCTCAGCTTCCCTTTCCATCCTGTATACCCCAAACCAAACGCAAAGTGGTTCAGTATCTACGTGCACAAGGCTACAGGTCTTTTTAAAGAGAAGGTTTTAATATGCATCATTCTAACAGCCTGCAGCATTAGATACCTTTTAAAATCCAGAACAAGTTATTACAGACCCGGCACCACAGAACAGACAGACATCCAAAAATCAAGCTTTGAAAGCAAATTACCCAAGTCCGAGGATTTACAACATTTGTTTGACAGTTCTTCCAGCACATCTGCTGGAGTCTATGTTTTCAAACTGCAAATATTTTCCAAAAACTAAGTAAACCATAAAGCCTTCTGAGCTATCATCCCAGTTTCCAGAGTGTAAAGCCAGTGCTCAAGAAGTCAGAATAACTTGCCCGATACCCTAGAGGGAGGGCGTGAACTTACAGGAGCTGCAGCTCGTATTTCCTACACTTGGCTCTCCAGAACATCACAGCTGTACAGTACAGGCTTTGTTTACAGGGCAGTATGAATTAATCTTGGTAGTCCTTGCTGTAAGCGCAGTTCTACCCAGGCCTTACCTCCTGCACTACATCATTGTGTAGCCCACCCTCCAGTCTCAGTGCAACAATACCAGCATTGAGTAGATTTTCCAGCTATACGGTGAACTTCCCTTTCTTCCGAAATACAATGGGAATGAATATATTGGCTATCCTGCCTTAAATCCCCCAGCTTCCTTGGGGGAAAACAGGTGCCACTTTGCTGCTGCTCAGCTGCTCTAGGTGAAGTAGGAACAGAAGCAATCTCTCCGACAGGGTATGTTCTCCCACTCCAGAACCGAGAAGGTGCAGAACCAAACTTTGGTGCCTTTCCAAGATAGCTGATCAGTGACCATCCTGTCCCTGGGAGCTTTGACCATACTGTACATCTTCTCTCAGAGGTGCTACCTCTAGGCTTATTCTGTGCTGTGACCAGTAAGACAGTAAGATAACAATGTTTGGATGTTTTGTACAGATGTGTTTTGCCATATGGAAATCAAAGCACACCAAACAACTTTGTATGGTACAATGCAAGGAATGGCAGAGCGCCAAAAGTGCAGGGATGCAGTCCTCCCTCCTCCCCTTCTCCTGAGTCAGAGGATGGAGCAAGTGGTTTCAGTTTTCAGCACTCTTACAAATTTTAAGAACTGGGGGAAAGGGCGGACATAAGCATCCCACTGACCCTATCAGAAGTTGTGCAAGGTTGGTTTCTTAGGTCTCAACATCACGCTGGCTCAGTACATTTTGAATTTCTACCAGAAGGCTGAACACTGTGCTCCAAGACTGCAGACAGCTCAGTGCCACATGTGGCTGCAAGTTAGTCAGGGTGCATTGTGCCAATGACTCACCCCGGCATGTGACAAATGGGTATCCTGATTCAGTATAGGGAGGGACGGCACAGGGACTGATGCTCTCTGCAGTGATGCTCTCTGGCTGCTACCAGCCCACCCTGCTAGTTCATGATCATGGTCTAGATCATGATCAAGGTAACAGCATACTGGGCTGCACCAGGAGGAGCCCAGCCAGAAGAGAGACGTGATTACTGCCCTTTAATTGGCACTTGTTAGATAGAGGAAATGGCCTCGAGTTGCACCAGTGGAGATTCAGATTCGATATCAGGTAAAATCTCTTTACTGGAAGAGTGGTGAAGCATTGGAACAGGCTGCCCAGGGCAGTGGTGCATCCCTGGAGGTGTTAAAAAAGCACGTAGATGTGTCACTTCAGGACAAGGTTTAGTAGGCACCGTGGTATTGGGCTGACAGCTGGACCTGATGATCTCAGAGGTCTTTTCCAACCTTAATGATTCCATACTGTGTCCAGTTTTGGGCTCCCAATACAAGAAAGATGTTAATAAAATGTAGCAAGCTCACTGGAGGGCCACCATCAGGTCATATGGCTGGAGCACCTGCGCTGTGAGCAGAGAAAGAAAATGAGCTTGCTCAGCCTGCAGAAGAGGAGGCTTTGAGGAGAGCTTTCCAGTGCCTACAAGAAGCCAGGATTTTTACAGAGGGGCAGAAAAATGAGACCCAATGGTCATAAATTGAAATGGAGATTGAGACTGGATTTAAGGAAAAACTTCCTCCCTCTGAGGGCACTCTGGCAGTAGAGCAGGTTGCCCAGAGAAACTGTGCAGTTTCCATCCTCAGAGGTTTAAGACCTGGCTGGACAAAGCCCAGCGCAGCCTGGGGGTGCTGACCATGTGCTCAGCAGGAGGTGCGGTCCCTTCTCACCCAAACAATCCGTGATTCAGTCACCGCGCTGATAATTCTCATGACCTGAAGGCTCTTTGCTGTTCTGCACAGCCTGTAGCTTACTCCCAGAGCAGCTAATAAAAAGCAGATGGTTCCAAAATCACCCTGACTAATCTCTGCCACAGCTGCCCCTGAGAAGCCAAAGGCTGAACAGGCCAGGGTGTAAATCCTTGCCATGTGACATACCCCTACCCAATCTTGAAGCTGCTGAAGAGGGCTGCTGCTTTGCTGAGCCACGGGGAGGAGAGGAACGAGACAAAGGTCTGGTGGCCGCTCGATATCAGTGGCCCCATCAAAGCCCATGTGTGCAGCAAGGATGAGTCGGGGGGAATGAGCTAGCCATTATGTCTCTACCACTCGTTTGCCTATCAGGATGACCATACTGGCCGCTGGTCACTCCCTCCTGCATATAAACGCAGGTATGCAGAGTTACACCACAGCCACAGAACAAAGAATCAGAGGTCATCATGAAAACAAAAGTATTAATAAGATTTATGAATAGAAACCAATATATGTTGTACTTGGATGACTTATGGATGTGGAAACAGTGAGTTTTGTGTGTTTGAAATGGCTTGATGTATGACCCTGGAGTTTTTCGGATCCCTACACATTGGTGGGGGTTGCACTGGCAGGGGGGCCAAAGCAACCCACCATGTCCCTTACGAGTAGCGCCACTGGCCAAAGGTAAAGAAGATAAGGAGCTGGGCTGACTGATAACCCAGATGTTATCACTCCAGAAGGGACTATAGGAGGATTAGAGGAGTGGGTCATTACTGGAGCTCCCTCTCAGTTAATCTGAGACCCCCCAGCGATGTCAACATAACATCATGGATCCAATCCCTCCGAGCAGCGGAGCGTCTGGAAAACTTCACCTGCAGCAATCTCATGGAAACATCTAGAAAGACTTTATCACTGAACTCCAGACAGGTCATAGAGTCCCTCAGAAACCCTTCTAAAATGCTAACATTGGTCTAGACTTAAGCTTATATTCTTGACTTAGAATTGTAACATTATAGGTAATAAACTAAATGTTTAAGTGCAGTTCTGGGTCCTCCAGCTACTGTCTTTCTCGGTGTGATATCATGGAGAGGCAGCTCCTATGGAACTCCTGAGCCAGAGACACTGACAAATAGAAGCTGTCCTGCTCTGTCTCATGCTGTACCTGCTCTGGGTGAGTAGCACTACTTGCCAGGACCATGAAACTGAACAACATTCAGCTGTCACGGCAACTCTTATGAAGCAATACAAGAGATGAGAACTGGAAAAGCAGGAACAGGAAATGTGGCAAGCAAACTGGCAGGCTCTAACAAATCTCCACAAAGACTTGATTTTAAGCAAACAAAACAATTTGAGAAGTTCTATCTTGATTTAACAAAACTAATGTTTCCTTCACAGTCTGTATCCAAATGAGGATATGACTACATGGGCAAAAATATTCAGTTTGAGGTTTTCCTGCTTGTATTTCAGTAAATAATGCAACTTAAACTGGCATTCAAAACAAGCTGGACAAACTCTGAAATATTTATGTGACTTAAATGAAAATGCCAAAGTTTTGGTTAATTCTGTTCACTTCTGAATCCAACTGGGTTTCATTTTTCATGCTCTTCATCTTATTTTTGGTTTACCAGACCACTGTATTCTACCACAGAACAGACAGCCAGGATTTCAAAACTAGTTTTCAGTCCATCTGCAATGTTAATTGCATATTTGCATTATCTTTAACACGACACACAGACCTTCTCAGGTCAAAAGAATCCCTGAGACTCTCTCTACAATTCTCATTACTGCAAACTCAGGTTGGAGGTTAGGTGATGCACATGATGATGACTCATCAGGTTCTACAAGCTAAACGGTCATTTCAATGACTGCTGTGCTTTTGGGTGCTCTGTATGTGTTTAGAAACTGCTGCAGCCTGGGGAACAAATCCAGACAGTGACAAAGAGCAGAAGAAGCTGGAGCTTGTCCTTCATCTTTTTTTCACTGGCTTGACATACTCTAGCTGCTAAAACCAAAAAGCAGAAGGAACTTGAGCTCCCATGCCTGAACAAGACCACGTGCTTTGAGAGAATGTAGTTGTACATTGGCATTTTTAGAACAAAAGTCTGTGCTTCATTGACATGGACGTTAATTTAAGGAAGTAGTGTCAGGATTTGGAGCTGGCAGTGGTTAGAGTTGAATTCTGTGTCAGGGAACAGCAGAAACAGCAGAGAAATGTGCTTGCTTATTTCCCCAGCAAAAAAAAAAAAAAGTCTTAGTTATAAGATTCACTTTGCAAGAACCATCTGAGCTCCTTCCTCAAGTTCAAGAAAACGTGAGGCACAGGGGTTGTGGGGTGGCTCTGTACTGAAGCAGGCAGGTAGCACATCACCTGCACAGACAGGTAGCACATCACCTGCACAGACAGGAACCCTGGCTCCCTCTCAGCAGTCAATGCTGCCAACGGCTCCTCCCGAAGTCCCTCAAAAACATCCACTTAAAACCCTCAACCTGCTCCACTCAATCAAACTGTGCCAAGCCAAGCAGGCACAGAGAGGGTTCTGGAGAGCCAGTGACTGCTGAGTACATCTCCACAGTTTGTCAGGCTTCCTGCTTTTCTTCCAAAGAGGGAGGAAGGGCAGCCCTGCCGTCAGTGCACAGAAATGTAGAATGGATACCACTGGCTACCTTTGCTGCAAGGTGTCCTACAGGACCACTCCCAAGTTGTTCTCTGCAGACCTGCTTTCCAGCCATGCAGACCCACCCTGTACTGGATGTTCATAGAATGACCTGAGTTGGAAGGGACCCACAAGCATCACCAAGTCTAACTCCTGTGCCTGCATAGGAGAACCCAAACATTCACACCATATCTCTGAGGCTGTTGTCTAAAAGCTTCTGGAATATTGTCAGGGTTGGGACTATGACTGCTTCTCTGGGGAGCTGTTCCAGTGCTCCTCCACCCTCTCAGTGAAGAGACTTTTCCTGATGTCCAACCTAAACCTCTCCTCACACATCTCGGCTCCTATCATTGGTCACCAGAGAGAAGAGATCAGTGCCTGCTCCTCCTCCGCTTCCCCTCATGAGGAAGCAGCAAACTGTGATGAGGTCTCCCCTCAATCTTCTCTTCTCCAGGCTGAACAGACCAGGTGACTTCAGCCGCTTCCTCTCCAAACCCTTCATCAACTCTGTGGCCTCCTCTGGACACTGTCCAGTAGCTTGATATCCTTTTTATAGTGGGAAACCCAGGACCTGAGAAGGGGCCACACCAGTACAGAGTAGAGCGGGACAACCCCCTCCCTTGACCCACTGGCAATGCAGTGCTTGATGCACCCCAGGACACGGTTGGCTCTCTTGGCTGCCAGGGCGCTGCTGGCTCAAGCTCAACTTGTTCAACCAGAACCCCCAGATCCCTTCTATCATCCTTCTGTGATATTTAAGGAACGAGACAAGGAAGGCCGCAGAAGACAGACGCCGGGCCAGCCCTTCAGGAGCCAAAAGAAGACGGGAGATCAAGATAACCCTTATTTTGAACCTGACGTGGAGGCTTCAAAGGGGGAGGCAGATGCCAAAGGAACAGGGGAGGGGGTTGCTTTGCAGAAGCAGAGAATCGCCAGGTTGGAAAAGACCTCCCGGAGCATCCCGTCCAACCATTCCTATCGGGCATGCGCGAGGGGGCGGGCACCTATTATAATAAGCACTGCGAAACGCGACTAATAAGCGCGGCTCTGAGGAGAAATACAACGCGTACGTGCAAATTCACCGCATAAAACCCCGCTACTTGTAGTCCCCGGTAGAAAGACCGACCTCGCGGTGCCGAATAAAGAGAACGCTTGCTTCTTAAGACCCCCCAGACGGTGTTAAGGAGGTTTTTTCCCCAGCCCGATCTCGGCCGCTGCGTTCGCTCCGCCCCCCCCCATCTCCCCAGCCCGGGGTCCCTGCGGGCGCAGCCACCGCAGATGCCGGGGGGCCCTTCCCTCACCTCCTCCGCTATCTGCTGCGTCTCCTGGGTGGCGGCCCGGGCAGCCGAGGGTCCCCCGCACATCATGGCGCCGCGGCTGAGCTCGGCTTCGCTCCGCCCGCACAGGCGGGGCGGGAGAGGGGGATGCGGAGGGAGGGGGAGAGGGGCGGGTCTCGGGGCAGGGAGAGGGTGGGGAGGGGGACGTGCCGTGACACTTGGGGTTCAGCTAAAGTGGGGTTCGCTTTATCCGAATATCTGTATTTACAAAGCCATCCTGGGCTGCATCCAAAGAAGCGTGGCCAGCAGGGCGAGGGAGGGGATTCTGCCCCTCTACTCCTCTCTTGTGAGACCTCACCTGGAGGATTGTGTCCAGTTCTGGAATCCTCAACATAAGAAGGATATGGAGCTGTTGGAACGGGTCCAGAGGAGGGTTACAAGGATGATCCCAGGGCTGGAGCACCTCCCGTACGAGGACAGGCTGAGAGAGTTTGGGTTGTTCAGCCTGGAGAAGAGAAGGCTCCAAGGAGACCTTATAGCGACTTTCCAGTACCTGAAGGGGTTACAGGAAAGCTGGGGAGGGACTGTTTACAAAGGCTTGTGGTGACAGGACTGGGGGCAATGGGTATAAACTGGAGAGGGGCAGATTTAGACTAGACACAAGGAGGAACTTCACAATGAGAGTGCCGAGGCTCTGGCACAGGTTGCCCAGGGAAGCTGTGGCTGCCCCATCCCTGGAGGTGTTCAAGGCCACGTTGGATGAGGTTTTGAACAGCCTGATCTAGTGGGAGGTGTCCCTGCCCACAGCAGAGGGGTTGGAGCTGGATGATCTTTAAGGTCCCTTCCAACCCAAACTGTCCTATGATTCTATAATTTCTCAAAAGTGAGACAGAATGTCCCTCTGATAGCATGTTTTTTTTAAATATAAAGTGGGTTTTCTTACAGTATTTTTAATAGCACTTTTAATAGCATGTTTCTTATAGCATGTTTTTCTTATAGCATGGTGGTTTTTTTTGAAATAGTGATTTCCAGCCACTGTTATTTTTATGCTTGGTGTGATCTGTGCTGAACAGGTGTCTCTCCCTCTGCAGTCCCTGCTCGCAGCCTTTCCCTAGCTCAAAAGCAAGGTCAGGCAGAACTGGCTCCAAAGCTCCAAATTAGCAAGAGATTTGGCTGATGTGAAGTTCATAATAACATTAAAATGAGTCCTTGGAAAGTAATAGAATATGCATAAGATTTCTGGGAAAGTTTATCCACGTGCCTGTCAGTGGGAAATCTGTTCTGTCCCAGCTCCCGTCTGGCTGCAAACGAATGATGGAGATCGCTGCCTTGTGTTGCCTAGCCCTGATAAAGGGTGCTTGCTTTGTAAAACTCCAAAATGAGTCTTAGAGTTTATTTGCTGGCATTTTTGTTATCACTTTGACTCTTCAGAAGCACGGCAAGAAGGCCAACTGTGTCCTGGGGTGCATCCAGCACAGCTTTGCCAGCTGGTTGAGGGAGGTGATTGTCCTGCTCTGCTCCACACTGATGCGGCCCCACCTTGAGCACTGGGTGCAGTTTTGGATTTCAGAGTATAAAAAGTATAGAAAGCTACTGGAGAGTGTCCAGAGGAGGCCACAATGTTGGTAAAGTGTTTAGAGGGGAAGCTGTATGAGGAGCACCTAAAGTCACTTGGTTTGTTCATCCGAGAGGAGAGGGGACTGAGGGGAGACCTCGTCACAGTCTACAGCTTCCTCACAAGGGGAGGAGGAGGAGTAGGCACTGATCTCTTCTCTTTGGTCACCAGTGGTAGGACCTAAGGGAATGGCAAGAAGATGTGCCAGGTTTAGGCTGGATACTAGGAAAAGGTTCTTCGCCCAGAGGGTGGTGGAGCACTGGAACAGCTCTGCAGGGAAGCAGTAATGGCACCAAGCCTTACGATGTTCCAGAAGCACTTGGACAGCACTCTCAGACACATGGTGTGAATGTTGGGGTTGTTCCATGCATGAATAGGAGTCTTTGTGGGTCCCTTCCAACTCAGGACATTCTATGAATCTATTATTCTTTAGCAGCACAGCAATTTTCCCTCTATGTTCACTGTATTCCTCATTCCCTCTACCAGGCTCATTTTGCTGTTCCTCAGCCAGCACACTGAAGGTTGTGATGAATTACACAGCCTTTGGGAAATACCCTGGTGAGACTTCAGTCTGAATGTTCAGGCCCTTAGCAAAATTTCCCCCCAGTTTGAACATCCAGATTCTTTGGAAAAATAAAAAAAACCCAGAAACCTACCTTCCTCCCACTACTTCCTAGCACCCCTTGGTACATGTGTCAAATGCAACCCTAACTTTAACACCAGCAGGTATTTCCTACTGAATGGGCCTTCTGCACTGGCATGGAGGACATGATAAGAAGCATGAAACAGAATGGGGAAGGTGGATTTCTTTCTCTTGGTATCATCTCTCTCCTCTGTGGAGAGCAAATGAATGCTCTGCCTGGGCTCTGGACAGACAGAACTCAGCTGGGTTTTGAGCAGAGTGAGAGTAAAGTACTGAGCGGTTCACTAAAATCGCTCCCTGCCCATCAGCAAAGTTTGCCAATGGAAATCTCACCACAGAATTGATATACTCCATGCTTCTGTCCCCACTGTTGTTGTGTCACTACTGGATGGTTCAGGAGGCACCAACCTTGGCATATACTTTCCTGTAGGTTTTTGTGCTGTGGGGAGTGGCATATGACAGCCATTCACATGGGCGGCTTCTGGTGGGACATGCCAGTGGAAGCTCTCAGGCTTCAACTTTCAACAGAAGAATGTCACCCAACTTGTCTTCATCAGTATTGGCTTGTGTGGCAACAGACAGGCTTTTGGACAGGTGTGTAAGCAAACTTGCTCTTCTCCTGGGCTTGACGGAATGAGAACATATACCCTCCTCTGTGCATGGGGAAAAAGGGTCTGGTTGCAAATCTGCATGAAGAGGGTCCTTTTTTACTGAACTTCCCTTGCGTCTAGCATGTGTGTCCCTAGAACAGGCTGCAGCAGCATCTCACACAGCATGGGGAGCTTCAGGCTTAGAGCCGATGGGCAGGCGTGCAGCTGAAGGCGTGCATGCAAACAGAGCGTGGTCAGTCTGTTGCTGTGAAATTATGGTAGCTTTTAGAACCTCATCGTGTGCCAGGGTACAAATTCCTTTTAAGCAGATGTAAAGAACGAAAAACACCTCAAGGATGAAAACCATCCAGAGAAGAAAAAATACTCAGATTTCAACATTCCCTACTGTGTGCATAGCCCGTGAACACTGTTCTCTAAACAAGGCAGCCGATGGCGACTTTGTTGCTCACATTGCCTGTGTTCATGCACAGTCTTCGGTTTGTGTCCTGGTGTTATTTTCACTTCATTCATTAAGCACTTCTATGCTTTCAGTGCTGTCATCTTCACTTCAGGGGCTATTGTGCTGGTTTTGGCCTGTAGGAATAATTCACTGGCACTAAAACTATTCGGCTCTTGAGATTATTTGAAACGTAGCCCATAACCGAAGTATTTTTCTTTATCCCTTCCTGCCATCTAGTGCGCGGTTTTGGTCGTGCATTTATACTTCAGGAGACTTTGGGTCTTTAAGCCACAACCAGCAGCCACGGGAAGTGACTGACTTTTAAGAAGCAACGAGCAACTCCCCATGCATCCAGGGGCAGAATGTGGTTTCCAAAGTTGTGGCCACAAGGATTTGTGTTTTCAAACTCTCTCTCTCTTTTTTTTTTTTTAACCAGCTGTGCCATAGCTTTAATCAAAGATTGTAATTTGGAGACCTTACAATTAAAGTTGGATTAGTTCTTACATGGCATAATTAAAATTTGAGCCCACTTTGAGATGGATGTAACAGATCCACAAAAGGTCTGAAATATAATAACTTGTGTGAATAGCATGATTCTTGGGGTTATGGACTTCTACTGCGCTCTCCTAAGCCAAAGCTCCGCTTCGTCATCAGCAACAAGTGGAGGCAGCAAAACAAGGTTTTATGCAGTAATGTCACCTGTAAGTTTTATTCACCTGCCCTGGCAAAAGAACAACCAAGCAAAAACAGTAACAAGAGAATTATGGCATTTTCCCCAACACATTCACACCGTCCTTTCATCTCTGCTTACACTAAGCTTCAGGCCCATGCACCTTTCCACAGTGGTGTAGATTACCTTCTTGTCTGATGAGGAAGAGTACTGACATCTTCATGCCAGATGCTTGTTCTTACACGTGGAATCTGGGAAGGGAGAAATAAATTCTGCAGCATAACCCTACCCAATTCTGCCAGGCTGTCAAGGGGTACTTTTTCTCTCATCGGGCTGCAATAACAACTCTCTTACTTCCAAACTTTCCAGCATGGATGGAGGAGAAAGAGACATACCTTGTAAAACCAGAAGCACTTACGTCTGCTTTTGGGGGAGCGGGACAAGTGTCAAGAGTAATGAAGTTCTGCTATGTTCTTTACTGAAGTCCTTACTGTTTTTCTTTAGGTACAGTCCACCCTTCTTGTGCTAGGTGCCCTGTCTTCAAGATGGGCCAGGAAGAAAATAACCTAGCAGGAGGGCTGTAGGAACCAAAGCATATCCAATTTACCCATTTGTGTGTGTGCACATCTTAGAGCCCAGGCCTGTATATCTTCCTCATCCAGTCACCTACTAGCACACACGCTTCAGATATTCACCCACTCCTGCAATCATATTAGCACGTTTGGGGGCTATTTCTCCATCCCTAATTCCTCCATCTTCATCTTGTTTCATTTTCTTTGTATCAGGCCCACCAGTATCGTCACGACTAGTGCAATGCTCTGTGTAGGTGTGAGGCAGATTAATATGGCAAAGCACAACACTGATTATGGTGTGAAAGAGTTAGCCATGTATGCCATGTGGAATATTACAGCAGCAACACTTTGTTAAGCATACAACTACTAGCGACATAATCAATCAAGGATACATCTCATTGTGCTCTCACAGTGTTCTCTGGAGGAACTTAGAAGCTGTTCTCCCCCTCCACCAAAGCAGGCAGGCTGGAGGTAAAGCTACCTCAGCTGGAGGAAACCAGTAGGAACCTAGTAGCTTGGTCTAGTGCAATGGAGTCTATGAAGAGTATTGTCCAGTATTTCCAACTGGGCAGAAAGGAGAGACTGGGACATTACTAAATATAAATAGCAGGGCGCTCTGTCACATTAAATACTTTACATGTTCACACCCTTGGCTGTACACAGCATGCTGGATGTTGGGGGCGTTTTTATTTTCCTCACGACCATGCTTTCCCCAAACGAAACCGTGTACCTTGCTTTTGTAGAGCTGAGAGTCCTGATGCACATGGTTACAGATCACATATACTGGATAAAGAGGGAATATTATACATAGTGGGAAAGACGAATATTATACATAAATGTAAAAGCAGTGTATAGTGGAATTGCCTAGTGCCTCCCATAGTCAGCTGAGTTGCAGTCTGGCAGGAAAAGCTTACAGAGGCAAGGCAGCACGCAGACTTCTGCTTAAGCCCCACCAGAGGTGATCTTCCCTTGTCCTTCTGAGGTGTCCTGGTTTCAATAAAGCGAAAGCAAATTCAGTCCGAGGCTCCCCAGACACAGTCCTTCCTCTGGAGGCACGTGTGTTACCCTGCCGGTGCTAGCAGTAAGGTGTGGTGGGGCTGTGTCACAGGGCTGTGTCTTTTTTGTCTTTCCCATTCACAAGCAAGAGGTGAACAAGTTCCTCTTGGAGGGCTGGTGTGGTCTTCACAATCTTCTTTTGTTAGGAATGTACTGTGTTCTCTGTGACAGAGCCACCTCCAGTGCCTATAAAATTTCGGGAGTTAGCCGATGGCATGGAAGGCTCTGTCTCAGGGCTTGGTACCTCTTCTTTGGTTTCTCCCACTACTGACTCTTGTGAGCTGGTCTCTGGACTGGAAGCTGCCTGGAAGCTGGGCTCAGCACCGAGGGGCTCGTTGTTCTGCAGGGGAAGCAGGGCCCGGTGCCGCATCAGGCTGTCATCGCTGTTCTGGGCTTCCAGGGAGTTCCTATGCTTGGCATTCCTGTTGGCCATGGCGTTCTTCTGTGGCTCCTCAAAGCTCAGCGACAGGGTGACTGTGCCACTTCCGAAGCTGACTTTTTGCTTGCACCCACGCTGCTGCTGGCGCTGGCGCTCGGCAGAGGCTGGCAGAGGAAAAGGGTCTTCGTGGTTGCTTTTGCTGCTGATGGAGGAGGAAGGGGTGGAGCCGGTGGAGCCCCCCAGGCTGTTGGAGCGCTTACGTGACACGTTGCTCCGTCTCAGTGTGGCCCTGGCTGCCACCTTGAAAGCATGGGCGGCTGTACTGCAGCGCACCTCCTCAATTGTGTTGCGGGAGGGCTTGAAAAGGATGATGTAGACTTTGTTGAAAAAGATGCAGGCCAGGAGCCCAAAGCTGGCAGCCAGTATTGCAATCACCTCCACAGCAGAGACAAACTTGCCATATGTGCTGGCATAAGCAGGGATGAAGGAGATCCAGACAATGAAGAAGATCAACATGCTGAAGGTGATGAACTTGGCCTCGTTGAAATTCTCAGGCAGCTTTCGAGACTTGGAGGCAAAGAAGAAGCAGATAGCCGCCAAGAGGCACGTGTATCCAATGAGGAAGCCAAGGGCCATCAGAGAGCCTTCATGGCAGGTGATGAAGATAATCTCATCCTCCAGTTCGTGGTTTCGGTAACTGGATGGTGGGGCTGTGTAAAGCCAAATCACACAGATGACAATCTGCACAAATGTACACAAAAAGACCAGGAGGAACTGGAGGTTGAGGCCCCACCACTTTCGGTGGAGGCTTGTGGGGATCTTTGCCTCAAAGACAAGCAGGACACGGTTAGTTTTCACCAGGATGCAGGAGATGCAGAGGACAAAGCTGATGCCAAAAGCTGGCTGCCGCAGACGGCAAGTCCAGTTCTGGGGCTCACCGATGAAGAACAATGAGCTGGAGAAGCAGCAGAGCAAGGAGAAGAGGAGGAGGTAGGACAGCTCCCGGTTTGTGGCCTTGACAATGGGTGTGTTACGAAATTTGGTGAAGACTCCTAGGACAAAAGAAGTCAGGAAAATTCCCAGCACAGCAAAGAGAGTCAGAGCAATCCCAAAGGGCTCGGTCCAGGACAAAAATTCTATCTGCTTGGGGATGCAGGATGTGTGGTTCTCATTGGACCAGTGATCCTCAGGGCACTTGTCACAGGCACTTGCATCTGAAAAAAAAGTGACAGGGAGAGGGGAGATTTGTCAGAATGAGAGGCTGAAACTTATGGCAGGTAGCAGTGTCCTTCACCTTAAATACATGGAGTGTTCCCTTCGGGTGTCTGCAGGTTTCCAGAATCGTATGTTGGTGTCTCGGTGTTTTTTACACTGAAACAGCCAGCCTTCCATGGGCTATATAGCAAAACACAAAGCATGCTTAGTTCCAGCTTAAAAATGAGTCCTGCCCTGTACTCATGTTTTTTGAATTAATTTCTTGATAAAACTTGGATTGCTATCGGCTGTTACACAGGTTCTGTCCCTCTCTCTTTCTTGTTCCTTCATTTTTACCATCTATTTCTATTTCACACTTTTATCATCATTTGAAACATTCTGCCTGTCTCTGTTATAGAGAAAATTAAAAACGTGCTTGCCTCCTTAAGTGCTTTGAGAGCCTATTTCATATTCCATAGAGGCGAGTCTTACAGGTGTTTAAATTGCTTCCCTGAAGGCAGGCAATGCCCTCGACTTCCAGCACATCCTCATTTCATGTTGATATCGCTCTCCCCATACCCAGCAAAGCGTCCTACTGATACTTGCAAAGGGAAAATTGATGGCTCCATCTCCTTCCTCTACATGAACCTAGTTGTGCCTCCTGGGATGGCAACATAGATCTCCAATGGCTGCCAGGATCAAAAGGCAAGGACCTGCTGCTTCTGCTCTTCTTCTTTGACCAAATGGGTCTTGTGTGCTGGTGGGAAGAGTCATGACTCCCTAGATGGCAGTGGAAAGGGGCTGAGAGCAGTGAGTTGGAAGTCACAGGCTACCTCTGCCTTCAGGATCCCAGTGGCATATGGATGGGCTGCAGTGAGTTGTGGGAACAAACATTCAGAAACCTCCTTCAGAGCAACCTCTCCCTGAGGGCAGAGGATTTCAAGCTCTCTTGTTCTGGAGGGGTGGTTGGAGGGAGCATTTGTGACCTGATATGATAATGCTTTCCTAAGGACTGTTTGCCTTACCTAAGCTGTTCATGTGAAAAACTTGCACTCGAAGCAAAAGCTCAGTCAGAAGATCCCATCACCACATATTATTTAATTTACATCCATTCAGTTAATTTTTATTTTTCTTGTGCCTTTTACCTGGAGGCCTGTTGCAAACTGCAGGCAAGGAGGAGATAACTTCATATACCAGTCTCTGTTTCCTGGGTCATTCTTCACAGCTTCTGCTTAAGTGAAGAAGCTTTCCCACAGCAGCTGAGCAAACATCTGGATGGACAGAGGAGCATGGGGATTAACACTCACTACAATCCCTAGTTTCAACAGAAATACAAGACAAGCTCAAATTTCAAGACTATTGATGTCCACTCTGTGCCTGATGGCAGTTTCTAACATACAATTGGCTTCCAAGGACACTTTGTCCTCGCAGTTGTAGATCCAGGCCTTGGAGAGAACAAATAGTTTAGGCACCCATATTAGAGGTGAATATTAGAGTTCCAGCTTTGAAATCAAAACTAACGTTTCCCAACATCTCGGTAGTTGACAGCCTCCTCTGGAAATTATGTTACTGACAATTCAGCCCACTGTTCTGAGCAGTGTTTGATACCCACTTTGAGATAAATAATCATAAGAATTTAACAGCTCAAGAACAAACCTGTTTTCTGCTTTAACAGTTGCAGAAAAACAAGGAGAATGCCCTACAAATGAGACAAGTGCTCCAACTGAAATAAAGTTCTGCTTGGAGTAGTTGCAGTGCCTTGGGGAAAAATGAAGTTTGAACATTAGAACTTATATCCTCAGCCTCATGGGACCAAGTAATCAGAGTCTCTACCAGACAAAAACCTATCAAATAGATGATGCTGCCCAGGTCTCTGCCAGATTCCAGCAACACAGGTACAACTATCATTTATGTTTCATCCTGCACACATGCACAACTTTCAAGGATGCCAGAGCGTGCAGTTATTTCAGAAGGGACGATATAGGGTCACTGGGCAGTTAACTGTCTCATTCCTAAATGAGGTTATCTTTATCAGCAACCCAAAGCGGTTGTAATCAATACCACATTCACTATTTCAAGAGAAAAACCAGAAATTGGTAACACGGAAAACAGGACAGAACACAATAGATGCTGCCTGTCAGCATTGTGGAAACAATGGCAAACCTGCACCACATGCAGCTCTGAACCACTGCTGCTGTTCTTGAGCAATTCAGAACAAGGCTGGTAGCTTCTTCCTTTCAAGGATGATGAACCTCGTACTGTTATTGCCTTTCAGATTTTAGTAGATTATTCCTATAAACACACCATGTTCCCTGAGTCTTTGGCCGGCACCAGCTCAGGGAGGGCCCTGTCCTACCTCCTTAGAGCTGGTTTTTACTTTTGCTTCCCTTCCTTGGCTGCTGAAGCTCTAGAAATCCAGAAAGATGCCAGTTCCACATTCCATTTGAAAATTATTTTAATACTATAAAACTCATTTGTTCAAATATTTTGTACAAAAGATGAGTTGCTTTCTCTTAATTACAGGAAAATCGTTTCCACCTTAACATTTCCGCTCAGTAGGTCCAAAACAAAACAAGACTGGGTTCTACTGGTTCTGAAGGGTAACAAGCTCTCCCAAGGTCTCTTTCCAGTATGGCTTTCAGGGTTACGGACCACCTCGATGGAAAATACCTACATCATTGACTCTTTGGAGGCTTGTAGTGAATTCGGCAACGCTCATTAAATACCTGAGACACCAAAACAGAAGAACAAAAGCAAATCAGTCCCCATCCAGGAGATGAGCAGAACTTCAGAGCTAGTTCAGGCAACTCTCTCTTCATGTAGCACCCATCTCAAGCCACCCAGCCCTGCTGGACCAGTCAGTGGCACTTACCCAAGGACTCTGTCTCCATTCTCACCTTCTCTCCTGGCTGTAGGGAATCCAAAGTTTGCAGCCTGATGCTGGGGGCCTGGACAGCACTAAAAGTGCTCTCCCTCAGATAAGGTGGGCTCATAATCATAACAGTCTGTTATCCTCAGAGATGATGATGCCTTTCTTTTCATTTTATTTTAGTGAAGCAGGAGGGAATTTCTCTGTGGGAGCTCCTGAGCAGCTTCAACTCGGGCACCTTCTCTGGGTTAAGATTTAACACACAGAATCAGAGGCTGAAGATCTTGTTAATGTAGATGGAACCAGAGGCCTTGTCAAACAGACTGCTGACTGAAACCAAATTCTAACTTTAAGAGATTACTATAAAGACATTACCTATTTCATCCATCTTCAATGCCTACAGGCTGGTAGAAACCAGTTCCACTCACCTTGTTGTCATCTGTATCCTTGCTTAGAGAACCAATTAATCAGTTTCAGGACCAATCCTGTCTAACATCATCAGTGACCTGGATGATGGGACCAAGCACGCCCACAGCATGTTTGCAGATAACAAAAACTGACAGGAGTAGCTGATACATAGGAACAGAGAAGATAAACAAGCATAGAAGGTTTAGGTGGTGTTTGTACAACGTCATGACTCCCTGTCTGGTTTAAAACAAGAACACACCTTCTGAGGTGATAGATTTCCTTGCCACCTTGCTGCTGGGAAAAATCCATTGCTTTTATGCAATTCCCTTGTATTGCTTCTCCATCCTCAAAACACGTCAATCTACACCATCCCTCCCACTGAAGGCTGCAGTGACTCCAAGGAACTCACTAGTTTTCCTGCTTTGCAGGTCCTTGTTGGCAATGATGAGTTCCTGTACCTTCACAATATCTAAACTGTAGGGTCACACAGCTCTCCTTTGCCTACACTAACACAAACCCAAGTGTCAGCACTGACTTCATTGCAACTGAACAGGAATTCCATGGCTGAGTCCTCTTGGTGGATTCCTTGGTCTGGAAATTGAAAGCGGAGCGACACTGGCACTCATGTGTTTGCCGCAAGGAGGGAGAAGAAACCCTGAATCTTTTCTGTGCTGTTTTGCAACTTTGAATCCAGCTAATGATTTAAATTGTAAGGCGTATCTCATGGGCAAAGACCTGAACAGAGACTTGAGCTGCGGCAGTTTTGAAAGCAAGAGAAAGAGGAAGATTGTAGTATTTTGAAAAAAGCGTTCCCCTGCAATCTCGCTAATCCTCTTGCAGCAGCAGGACAGATTGAAAGCAAGAGAGTGTACAAGAAAAAAAAAAAAAAAACAACCAACACCTTGCTTCTTTCCTCAGTCCTAAGGAAAGTTCCTGGAAAGGAACTCAAGCTGGACAACCACGTTTGCACTAACAACAATAAACATTCCTCTGGAATTGATATGGCGGATCTGACTGGTGTTTTACTCTTCTCTGTACTGGTTCTCAGTATCATTTACGATGCTCAGAGTTTTTCTCCATGAGTATTTTTCATATTCCAGACAACTTTACTTGTGTTCTATGTTTTAACTAGAAATACTTTATTGCAGGCCCGTGAGGGACATGAAAAGAAGCCTTTACAGGTAGGACTTGCCTTCAGGAACACAAAGCCCCCACAATGAGCAGGAAAGTCTGGAAACACAAAGACTTCCCTCAGCAGAGCTGGATCGGGCTAAGGGAACACTTAACAAAACTGGACTTACACAATGCCATGGGACTTGAGGGGATGAATCCATGAATGCCTAAGGAGATGCCCAGTGTCATTGAAAGGCAACACTCACTATCCTTTGAAAGCTCATGGGCACTGCTGGAGGTTCCCAAGGTCTGAAGAAAGGAAAACCTCACTCCACTGTTCAAGAAGGGCAAGAAGGAGCATCTGTATCTCTACAGGCTCATCAGCCTCGCCTCCGTCCCTGGAAAGGTGATGGAGCCAATTATGCTGGAAGCCAGTTCCATGCACACTAAGGACAAAAAGGGTGATTGGAAAGAGTCAGCATGGATTTAGAAAGGGGAAATCACGCTTCCTCAACCCGATTAATATCCTGCTATGACTCGATATGCGTCTAACACAATCACTGACCTGGATGATGGGACTGAGCACGCCCTCAGCACATTTGCAGTTATTAAAACGGAGAGGAGTGGCTGATAACAGCGTGTGGCTGTGCTGCCCTTCAGAGGAAGGCCAACAGGCTGGAGAAACAGGCAGAGAGTCATCTCAGAAGTGTGAGCAAATGGGGATGCCAAGTGCTGCATCCTGGGAAAGACTAACTGGTAGGGGCTGAGCCTGCCTGGCTGAAGAGCAACAGCCACGTAGGGGTTCCCCCAGCCCCTTTGACCATTGCATTGGTGGTCACACAGAGGGCCAGGATGCCCAGGGAGGTTGTGGGCAACTGGTTTAGCTGACCTTGCTGTGAGCAGAAAGGTTGGATGCTGTGCACAATCCTCCAGCTACCACCAGTCTGTGATTTGTTTTTTTATTTGTGGTGTCAGTATTCCTGATTTTAACTGCTCAGAAAATGATGTTATCAGCCTTGGTAATGTTGATGTTTGCCTTGTATCATTAATTTGTGAGTCGCACAATATTCTCACTAGAAAGCTGTACCAGAGCCCTTGCAGTGGAGTGTGAGCCAAGTGCTGCTCGTTCCACCCCTTGTGCCAGCACAGGGGGAACAGTGATACTGCTCCTCAGCAATGCAGTTGGGGTCACCACAAACAATTGTAGAGAATCCCTTTCCCTTTCTGTTCTGCTGTAAATGATCTCCTCTCTGACTGACCTCTTATCATATACTCCATCCCTCCTCCACGCTCCTATGCCCAGCTCTGGCAACTACAGCTTTGACTGACCTGGAAAGTCCTCCAATGGAAGAAGGCTCCAAGGAGCTGGGCAAGAGGGATGAGGGAGCTTTCCTATGCCATGTGGTCCCCCTCCCCCTCCTCTGGATGCACTTTATACCCTTGGAAGAGCTGCTGCACCACAGGGCATTAGAGGGTCTGTAGAGGTGTTGGTCACATAGCTGCATCCAGGACAGGATCACTGCCTGGAACCAAACATCATGGCAACTGGACTCACCTCTCTGCCTTGCAAGGACCTCACCTTACCCTGCTGGCTCACCAGCACGCCCTGCATCACAGCTAGAACTGCGACCTCTGAAAACACTGGGTGCCAGCAGAGAATATGCCGTTTATCCATATCCTTGTCCTGTATGGATGTTTCCTTAGCGCATACTACTAGATGGTTTGTCCCATCCATGTCCTTCAGAGAGGAATTCATTCTACCCAGTAGGATCTTCTCCCTTCAAATCAACCAACTTTATCTCAAAACAAACAACCTACGGGCAGTCCAGCCTTTGGACAAGCTTCAAATTTAGCCTTTTGCACAGAGACTTCATCTTCAGAGAGGCTGCAACTCACCTTCTTAGCAATCTCCTGGATTTCTGAAGTAGCTGGAATTGGATCAAAGTAGTGGTCAGTCATGATTGTGACAGGTAATGTCTCTGCAATGAGGGATGTTTCTGAAGACAGGCCTTCAGCGCAGTCTGATCAGTGGCACCGGGCACCTGGTATATATACAGGTGTCATGGGATCATATGACTTGTAACATAAGGAGCCAGTCTCTGTGTTTTGGAAGCACATCAGAGTTGCACCCAGGATTTCCCAACACCATTCTGATTTGCATATCAGACACAAGCATGCAGTCATTTCCTTAATGCGAGTCCCATTCCAATTGCAACTGCACTCTCTCCATAGCCTTCCAAGTGGGAAAGAGAAGCTGACTGTATTTCCCTCTGAGTGACTTTGCTTCCCTCTGCCTGACCAGAAGGTGCCAAGGGAAACACCAGAACCAGAGGGGAAACCAAAAAGTACATCCTAGGTTCAGGTAAGTACTGCCAACAAGTTATTCCTACAGCTGCCTCCTGGCAAGCGCAGGAACAACTGAACATGCAGTACCAGTGGCATTGTCATTGCAACGCTAGTGCCCATTTCCCAGGGGACAAAGCACAATCCCTCTCATTCCAGGAGCTGCGTGTGCACAAGAGCTGTTCTCATTGCAAGGCGCTTGCAGGTCATTATCAGAAAGCTCCAAATCAACCAGCCAAATCAGACAAACTGAAGAGGAGTTTGAAAATAGAGAAATAACCATCAGGGAGGCTGTAACTCTGCAGCACATGAGAGAGCCGAACACCAACACACAACGAATCAGAATTTGACATGTTTGAAGGAAACGAAAAAATTCTCTCTAACTCTGCATCAGGTCCTCAGGCTGACTTCCAATTTGCCATGCTGTGACCATGTATGAAATCAGAGAGCCTAAAACACACACAACCTGCTGAGGACAGGCCCACAACTCTCAGTAGGTCTGCCTGGTATTGGAGAACTCCCTCTTTAGGTTCAGTAAAACATCTTCTAGAAAAAGAGCAAAGGAAAGCGACTTTTGATGTTCCTGCCATCCACTTCCCCAGCAAATGGGAGGAATGTTGTTCCAGAGCCTGGGCCACAGATTCAGCAACAGACCAAACAGTCTGTCCATAGACAGTGGGTTCTGACCGAGGGCATGAAATGAGAATGTGTGCTGCACAGGGGAAATGGGCTTTTCTGCTGGAATCAGCATCAGGGAATCTGCTGGAAACAAACCTATCCCTGGCCAGAGCAGCACTGACTGCACAGCACGGGCTGGTCAGTGTCCTAACCAGCCCACTGGCTCTCCTGACAGGAGACAAGTGATGCAACAAGACTGTAAACAAGTACTTCACAACTAACCTGAAGGCCTGTCCTTGACACAAAGGACTCGAGGTGGAGAAACTGGGACTGCACTGGCCCTAAAGTCAACAGTCCCGAACTTGGGCCACAGTGTTATTACAGAATCACCAGGTTGGAAGAGCCCCACAGGATCTTTTAAACACCTCCAGGGATGGTGACTCAACCACCTCCCTGGGCACCTTGTTCCAGTGTCTATTGAAGGTTTCCATGAACAACGTGGGACCAGACAAGATGCCTTTGTAGGTCTGAGACCACATCTTTCTCAAGAAAGAGAAAAATGTTCCCAGTTCTTGGGAATCAAGGGAATGGGAAAGGTTAGAGCTGCAAGTCTGCCATTTTCTCCAAATTCATCCCTGCAGATGAGGAGCCCCTCACAGCCCAATTTGTGGAGGAGCTAAATGACTGGAAGTGACAGCTCATCTCCCTGAGGCCACACGATGCACCCAGCACCCATGCAGCACCTGTGACAGACCAGGATATTTGATAAACCTCTCCACTCACTGGCATGCAGACCTCACTGACTGCCCTAGGAAGGGATGCTGATGAGATCCCCAAGGCAGCACTGCCCCTCTGCCCAACTCTGGATTCTGATTAGTGAGAAATGCACGGAGCAAGGACTAGCAGGGTTCATTTCTAGCCTTGGGAAAACTCTAGGTGTGAAACTCAAGTAGTTAAATCTGTGTGGATTCCATGTTTTCTAGATTTTGGCTTCAAAGCAGAAGCACAGCTTTTTCCCCCCAGCATGCACTGGGTTATGCAGAATGGAAGGGAAATACACACTGGGGAAATCAACTGTCAGCAAGCTGATGCTCGCGTTTACACGGGCAAATCAGCCTCTTCACTTTCTATGGGGCTGGGAATGGCTGCCCCACACCATACTAAAGAAAGGCAAGTCAAGTCTCTAGTGTGCTGACACATGCACATCATAGGATCATGTCTGTTCTGCGACTAAAATCTGTTTCAACTTTACCATTAAGGTAGTCAGCAAATTACTGGGCTGCTTGGTGTGGTATGTGAATCAAATAATGGACTCACAAATACCAGTTTTTCATCCCTTCCCTGATTCTACCATTCGGACTGTTGAGTTTAGGGCCAGTGCTGCCCCAGTTTCTCAATCTTGGGTCCTTTGTGGCAGATAAGAGGCGGGCAGATCCTGGCTCTTTGGAACATCTTGTCAAGTCCGTGCATCTTATTTCCTTCTGTAAAATAGGAAGGGGCACATTCTTCTGGCAGTGAATGCTGTCTTCTTCAGGCTGTAGGTGCTCACGACTGATGAAATATCGTAGAGTCCACTTCTGCTGAAGTTCAGGTTTCTGTTAATCCTACGTAATCCTAGGCAGTGTGGAAAATTCTTTGGAATCAATGTGGGGAGCAGGAAGTGAAATGCTTTTTGCAAGTCAGCATGTTGAACGTCACGGCTTTTACTGTGATGATGTTAATGATAAATTTCTCAATTGGTAGATGGTGGGCTGTGAAGACCCTGTGTCATCTCATCCAGCCACTGTGATATCAGAAGATTAATCTCTTGACTTTCACAATCATTTCTACAGAAGTGGATTCATTATTATCAGTTACTGCCCTCTTTATTTATTGCTTTGAGCAATTTTATGAAGTAAATGCGTGTACAAGCCCAGAGACATCCCGCCTGCAAGCTGCAAGGATTTGTTTCTTCGCTCTTGGAATAGAACATACTTTACAGAATCCCAGTGCTGTTCTCCCAGCACAGATCCATCAAGTTAACAGCAGTACGGATATGTGAGGAGAAACAGCCACCTGTGCAAATGGTGAGTGCAGGCTGCAATGGAGTGTGATATCAGACAAGCCTGAAATACTGACATGGAGACACCCACTAACTTGTGGATTTGGTGCAGGAGATGGAACGGGGACAGCTCTACTCTGCAAGGCAGCAAGCCGAGTGCTGTTTCATTGCATCCAAACCCTAATGGAGAGAGGTATAGGTGAGCGTTGCCTAGGACAGTCTGTTGCTGCTGGTCATCGTTGGTAGCAGGTCTCTGAAATATTCGGGTACCTAAGACACTTCATGAAGTCTGTGTGCAGGATGAGTACTGCGTGCCAGTCTTAGAAATAGCACTGGGGTTTGGGGCAGCCATTGCCAGTCCCATGGAAAGCAAAGAAGCTGATTTGCTGGTGTAAACTCGAGCATCGGCTTGCTGACAGTTTGTGTTGTTTTCCCTTCCAGTTCTTCTGCTTTGAAGTCAAAACCCAGAAGACATGGAATCCACACAGCTTTAACTGCTTGAGTTTCACACGTAGAGTTTTACCAGGGTTAGAAATGAACCCTGCGAGTCTTTATGCTTCATATATTTCTCACTAATCAGAATCGAGAGTTGTGCAGAGGGGCAGTGCTGCCTTGGGGATCTCATCAGCATCCCTTCCTAGGGCAGTCAGTGAGATTTGCATGCAGTGAGTGGGGAAGTTTATCAAGTTTATTAAATATCCTGGTCTATCACAGGTGCTGCATGGGTGCTGGGTGCATCCTGTGGCCTCAGGGAGATGAGCTGTCACTTCCAGTCATTTAGCTCCTCCACAAATTGAGTTATGAGGGGCTCCTCATCTGTAGGGATGAAGTTGGAGAAAATGGCAGACTTGCAGCTCTAACCCTTCCCATTCCCTTCATTCCCAAGAACTGGGAACATTTTTCCCTTTCTTCAGAAAGACTTTGTCTCAGGCCTACAAAGGCATGTCTTCTGGTCCCAAAGCACTACTGCCACGGTACTGGACCTTTGAGTTGTAGACTTGCAGCTCCAACTGTTCCCATCCCCCTATGCAGCACTCATTCTCATTTCAGGCCCTTTCTCAAAACCCACCATCTATGGACGTCACATTGTTTGGTCTGTTGCTGATTCTGTGTTCCAGGCTCTGGAGCAACATGCCTCCCATTTGCTGGAGAGGCGGATGCAGGAACACCGAACCTTGCTTTCCTGTGCTCCTGAAGTGAGAGTTCTCCCTTAGCAGGCAGGGCTGCTAGAAGTTGTGAGCCTTTCCTCAACAGGTTGTGTGTGTTTTAGGCTTTGTGATTTCATACATGGCCATGTATGTGCGAGTGTGTGTGCGACTGTAACTGCAGAATGAATGCTCCTGACTGTACATTCTGCCACTGGTACTGCATGTTCAGTTGTTCCTGCGCTTGCCAGGAGGCAGCTGTAGGTTTGATGGGAAAGAAGCAGGAATAACTTATTGGCAGGACTTACCTGAACCTAGGATGTACTTTTTGGTTTCCCCTCTGGTTCTGGTGTTTCCCTTGGCACCTTTCTGGTCAGGCAGAGGGAAGTACAGTCGCTCAAGGGAAAATACAGACAGCTTCTCTTTCCCACTTGGAAGGCTATGGAGAGAGTGCAATTGCAACTGCACTGAGGAGATGCTTGCTTCTGATATGCAAATCAGAATGGTGTTGGGAAATACTGGGTGCGACTCTGATACCTTTCTTAAACACTGAGACAAGTCATATGATGCCATGACACCTGTATATATACCAGGTGCCCAGTGCTCTGCTCAGTCTGCACTGAAGGCCTGTCTTCAGAAACATCCCTCATTGCAGAGACATTACCTGTCACCATCATGTCTGACCACTGCACTGATCCTGCGCCTGCTACTCCTGAAATCCAGGAGATTGCTAAGAAGGTGAGTTGCAGCCCCTCTGAAGACGAAGTCTCTGTGCAAAGGGCTGAGTTTGAAGCTTGTGCAAAGGCTGGGAGACTAGGTGGTGATACTGAAACTAGGGCTGAACATGGGAATCCCCTGGACTGCCTGTAGGTTGCTTGTTTTGAAATAAAGTTGGTTGATTTGAAGGGAGAAGATCCTACTGGGTAGAATGAATTCCTCTCTGAAGGACATGGATGGGACAAACCATCTAGTAGTATGCGCTAAGGAAACATCCATACAGGATAAGGCTATGGATAAACGGCATATTCTCTGCCGGCACCCAGTGTTTTTGGCATCACAGTTCTAGCTGTGATGCAGGGGGTGCTGGTGAGCCAGCAGGGTAAGGTGAGGTTCCAGGTAGGTGATCCTGTCCTGGATGCAGCTATGTGACCAACACCTCTACAGACCCTCTAATGCCCTGTGGTGCAGCAGCTCTTCCAAGGGTATAAAGTGCATCCAGAGGAGGGGGAGGGGGACCACATGGCATAGGAAAGCTCCCTCATCCCTCTTGCCCAGCTCCTTGGAGCCTTCTTCCATTGGAGGACTTTCCAGGTCAGTCAAAGCTGGAATTGCCAGAGCTGGGCATAGGAGCGTGGAGGAGGGATGGAGTATATGATAAGAGGTCAGTCAGAGAGGAGATCATTTACAGCAGAACAGAAAGGGAAAGGGATTCTCTACAATTGTTTGTGGTGACCCCAACTGCATTGCTGAGGAGCAGTATCACTGTTCCCCCTGCGCTGGCACAAGGGGTGGAATGAGCAGCACTTGGCTCACACTCCACTGCAAGGGCTCTGGTATAGTTTTCTAGGGAGAATATTCTTGTGGACAGGAAGCTTACATTGGGGCAATCCTGCTCTGCTTCCAGCTGGATAACAGTCTGGCCCTTACATGATGCAGTTCTCTGGGATTTTAAGCTCTGCTTTGAGGTGGAGCAATCCCTATGATTTGAGTGAAGCTGTGAAGAACATCTGCAGGCCTTGGGCATCCCAAGCTCTATCTGATCTTGGGATTACATGATTATTTCCTAATGCCTGTGCCTTTCCTGGAGTCGTCCTTCGTAAGCTGGGGAATGTTATTTCTTCAGTCTCCTTGTCCTACAGTTGTTCTATGGCTTTTTAGGTGATAGAAATAAGATGTTGGTTTACATTCACTACAGCTGTGTTTCTGTAGAGAATTGCTGTCATCAGACACAAACAACTGTAATAAAGCAGGAGCTGGTCCATAAATAATGATGGTGCTGGGCAGCTTGTGGGTCAGGGGGCAGGTGCCTGGGAAGTCCAGTTCTAACAGAGTTTTAAAGAATGCTGGAGGCAATTCTAGGAACGAGGGCTGGAGGTGTTGATGGAATTCTTTTGGGGGGTCTGGGTTTCTTTCCTATAAGGACGTGTTGTTTGAAAGGAGGCAAATTGGAATGGTAGATGTGAAAGAAAATTCTGTGTATGAACCTGCCAAGCATTTTCCCCTTTCTTTTTACAGGTCAAGCCACAACTTGAAAAGGCAGCGAGCAGGACCTATGGCATCTTTCTTGCTGTGCTATATAGGTCTCAGGCAGTTGTTGGGACCAACTACTTGATTAAGGTTTGTATTCATTATAGGAGGGGGTGTTCTGTAGTTCAAGAACCTAGGTGACTTGCACAGGGGCTTACAGCAAGCAAGAGACGCAGCTGTTGTGGAAAACCACCTCAAGTGACTAATGGAGCTTTGGGCTGTCTGCAGATGCTTCTAAAATTCCTCTGTTTGGCACTACTGTAGTACACGAATAGAAAAACTCAATAGCATGTGCACAGTGCTCCTCACATGTGAATATTCACTTCCTTAAGGCCATCAAAGAAGTCATAAGTCCACCCTCCTATTTCAAGACCCAGTAGCTTTCCTGTCACTTTTAAGTCCTCCAAGTGTGTTTGTCATGTCAAATTGGAACTCAGCCTGAGGACCTGATGCAGAGTTAGAGTGAATTTTTTAATTCCTTCAAGCATGTCATCCTCTGAGTCGATGTGTGTTGATGTTTGGTTCTGTGTCATGTGCTGCAGAGTTACAGCCTCCCTGATGGTTATTTCTCTATTTTCAAACCCCTCTTTTCTTTCTTTGGTTTGGCTGGTTGGTTTGGAGTTTTCTGATAGTGTTGTTCCTCTTCTCCCAGAAAAGCTTATCAATGTACTTGAACAGCTTCCTGTGAAGCAAGATTGAAGAAATTGCTGGGTCTGTTTTGCAAGTGAAGGCCAGAAAGCCTTGCTCAGTGGCAGGCTGGCTTTGTGGCAGCAGAGCAAACCTTGCATGTCACTGCTGTATCTTAACCACACCGGTGTGCAGACATTTGCCTGGTCACCCATGATCCTCACTTTCCTCCTGTTTTCATTTCTAGGTCGAAGTTGGTGATGAAGATTATGTCCACTTGCTGGTGTATCAGGCCCCTCCAGAGAGGAGTCATGGTCCTGAACTTGTCAGGTATTGGCCTGGCAAAACCAGACATGATCCTCTGGAATGCTGAGGCATCATGGGAATGCTGCCGCAGTTGCGCGCACTCCGTGTGGATTCTGCCTGTGTCAGTAAATGCAGCACAATAAAATAAGTTTTGAAAGCTATTTCATGGAATCATAGTATCATAGAATCACTAGGTTGGAAATGACCCACTGTATCATTGAGCCCAACCATTCCTAACGGTCACTAAACCATGCCCCTCAGCACCTCATCCACCCGTCCCTTAAACACCTCCAGGGATGGTGACTCAACCACCTCCCTGGACAGCCTGTTCCAGTGCCCAGTGACCCTTTCCGTAGAATATTTTCTCCTAATGTCCAGCCTGAATCTCCCCTGCTGGAGCTTGAGGCCATTCCCTTTTGTCCTGTCCCCTGTCACTTGGGAGAAGAGGCCAGCTCCCTCCTCTCCACAACCTCCTTTCAGATAGGTGTAGAGAGCAATAAGGTCTCTCCTCACCCTCCTCTTCTCCAGGCTAAACAATTCCAGCTCTCTCAGCCACTCCTCATGAGACTTGTTCTCCAGCCCCCTCACTGGTTTTATTGCTCATATCTGGACTTGCTCCAGAGCCTCAACATCCTTCTTGTGGTGAGGGGCCCAGAACTGAACACAGGATTCGAGGTGCGATCTCACCAGTGCCAAGTACAGAGGGAGAATAACCTCCCTGGGCCTGCTGGTCACACCGTTTCTGATACAAGCCAAGATGCCATTGGCCTTCTTGGCCACCTGGGCACACTGCTGGCACATGTTCAGTCGCTGTCAACCAACATGCCCAGGTCTTTCTCCTCCAGGCAGCTTTCTAGACAGACTTCTCCTAGCCTGTAGCACTGCACAGGGTTGTTGTGTCCTAAGTGCAGGACCCGGCACTTGGCCTTGTTAAACCTCATGCCTCTGGTCTCAGCCTAGCTCTCCAGCCTGTTCAGATCCCTTTGCAGAGCCTCCCTACCCTCCAGCAGATCAACACTGCCACCCAGCTTAGTGTCATCTGCAAACTTGCTAAGGGTGCAGCCAATGCCTTCATCCAGGTCATTGATAAAGACATTGAACAGGGCTGGACCCAGCACTGAGCCCTGGGGAACCCCACTGGTCACTGGCCTCCAGCTGGATTTCACACCATTTACCCCGACTCTCTGGGCCCGGCCATCCAAACAGTTTTCCACGCAGGAGGGTGTGCGCCTGTCCAGGCCAGATGCTGACAGTTTCCAAAGCAGAATGCTGTGAGAAACTGTGTCAAAGGCGTTACTGAAGTCCAAGAAGACCACATCCACAGCCTTTCCATGGTCCAGCAGCCGAGTCACTTTGTCATAGAAGGTGATCAGGTTAGTTTGGCAAGACCTGCCTTTTGTGAACCTGTGTTGACTGGGCCTGATCTCCCGGTTCTCTTGCATGTGCTTCACGATAACACTCAAGATCACCTGTTCCATGACTTTCCCTGGCACTGAGGTCAGACTGACAGGCCTGTAGTTCCCTAGATCCTTCCTGCGACCCTTCTTGTAGATGGGCACAACATCAGCCAGACTCCAGTCCAGGGAAACTTCCCCAGACATCCAGGACTGCTGGAAGATGATGGAAAGGGGTTGGGCAAGCACATGGATTTGTCCTCCTGCTGAATGCCATGTCTAGGTCTGCTGCCCGGCTAAGGCTCAGGTAGGCTCTGAAATGCTGTTCAAGGCTGTTTCTGCCACCCGAGGTACTAGAGCTGTAAGACAGGGCACATGCATTCCAGCTGCTCTGCCCAGCAGCTCTGAAGACAAAGCTTGGGCCTCCTCAGTCTCCTTTAGGTGTTATCAGGCTGCCTACTTCAGCGTGTGGCTTCTTGTGTTTGGTTTACATGTGTTAAATACAGACCATTGGCCATTCCTCAGAAAGTGCTAGAATTTGTGGCAAGGCTGGGCTGAGAAGCCCAACTGTGTTCCCCTGTGGAAGTTCAGCTTCAGTGATGGGAGCAGGGCAGGGGTTAGGAATGAGCTCCTTGAAGAAGCTGAGACAGTGGAATCCCAACACTCAGCCACTGGAGCAGGGAGCGACTGCCCTTCAATGTGGGAAGAGAGTCTGTGGCCTCCTGTGACACTGGTCCTTCCGTTGTGCATCCTCCACAGGAGCTCACTCCTGTGGTGTAACGTTACAAACCTTTGAGAAGTAGCAGGTCTCACATTAGCACCAGTAATGAACATCCTCTCGCAGAGGAGCACTTGGAGATAAAACTCAGCTTTCTGAGCCATGAAAACTCTCTGTGGCGAGAAGTTACCAGCACCAAAAAAGACGTTGTGGCTCCAAACTAATTTTATTTTAACAAAGCACCAATTGGTCTAATGCACCAGACTTACTCTCTCCCTTTATTTCATCTTGGGGAAATGGGGATGGGACTCTAGGGGCTGATAGGAGCAAAGGCATGTAAATCCTCCGTAGCAATCAGGAGGTAGAACATGCCCCTGCTAAGCAGTGCTGGTTCTACACTCAGAACACGCCTGCAACAAGAAGCCTGATAACACCCATAAGTTCACCGTGCCCTCTCCTCTCAAAGCTGCTTGTCCTTTCTTCAGGCTGTGGCCGAGAACACGCAGCAGAGTCATCTCAGAGTGGGCTCTGTTGAGATTGTGCATCCCCTGTGCGACTCACAAATTAATGATACAAGGCAAACATCAACATTTCCAAGGCTGGTAACAGCATTTTCTGAGCAGTTAAAATCAGGAATACCCACACCACAAACAAACAAAAGAACAAATCACAGACTGGTGGTAGCTGGAGGATTGTGCACAGCATCCAATCTTTCTGCTCACAGCAAGGTCAGCTAAACCAGTTGCCCACAACCTCCCTGGGCAGCCTGGCCCTCTGGGTGACCACCAATGCAATGGTCAAAGGGGCTGGGGGAACCCCTACGTGGCTGTTGCCTTTTTTCCCTTTCCCTGCACGGAACACCACTGAGAGGAGCCTGGCTCTTCACTGCCTCACCTTTCACTTGGCTTTCCCAGGGCTGAAGAAGCCCAGGTTTTCCAGCCTCTCCTTTGAAGTCACCTGCTCCAAGCAGTTGTCGGGCTGGCTGGATTTGCTCTGGTACATCCATACCTGCCCAGGACAGGGGCAGTGGCCCTGCTGTAGATATCAGCGTGGAATAGCAGGGAGGGGAGGAATGGCCCTGCCGGCAGAGCTCTCCCTAATGCAGCCCATGGGTGCCAGAGGGCACCTTTGCCACAAGGTGTCTCCCAGGTCCTCCTCTGCAGAGCTGCTCTCCAGCCAGGCAGGCCCAGCCCCTACCAGTTCTTCTTTCCCAGGATGCAGCACTTGGCATCCCCATTTGCTCACGCTTGTGAGATGACTCTCTGCCTGTTTCTCCAGCCTGTTGGCCTTCCTCTGAAGGGCAGCACAGCCACACGCTGTTATCAGCCACTCCTCTCAGTTTTAATAACTGCAAATGTGCTGAGGGCGTGCTCAGTCCCATCATCCAGGTCAGTGATTGTGTTAGACACATATCGAGTCATAGCAGGATATCAATTGGGTTGAGGAAGCATGATTTCCCCTTTCTAAATCCATGCTGACCCTTTCCAATCACCCTTTTTGTCCTTAGTATGCATGGAACTGGCTTCCAGCATAATTGGCTCCATCACCTTTCCAGGGACGGAGGCGAGGCTGATGAGCCTGTAGAGATACAGATGCTCCTTCTTGCCCTTCTTGAACAGTGGAGTGAGGTTTTCCTTTCTTCAGACCTTGGGAACCTCCAGGAGTGCCCATGAGCTTTCAAAGGATAGTGAGTGTTGCCTTGCAATGACATTGGGCATCTCCTTAGGCATCCATGGATTCATCCCCTCAAGTCCCATGGCATTGTCTAAGTCCAGTTTTGTTAAGTGTTCCCTTAGCCCGATCCAGCTCTGCTGAGGGAAGTCTTTGTGTTTCCAGACTTTCCTGCTCATTGTGGGGGCCTTGTGTTCCTGAAGGCAAGTCCTACCTGTAAAGGCTTCTTTTCATGTCCCTCACGGGCCTGCAATAAAGTATTTCTAGTTAAAACATAGAACACAAGTAAAGTTGTCTGGAATATGAAAAATACTCATGGAGAAAAACTCTGAGCATCGTAAATGATACTGAGAACCAGTACAGAGAAGAGTAAAACACCAGTCAGATCCGCCATATCAATTCCAGAGGAATGTTTATTGTTGTTAGTGCAAACGTGGTTGTCCAGCTTGAGTTCCTTTCCAGGAACTTTCCTTAGGACTGAGGAAAGAAGCAAGTTGTTGGTTGTTTTTTTTTTAACTTGTACACTCTCTTGCTTTCAATCTGTCCTGCTGCTGCAAGAGGATTAGCGAGATTGCAGGGGAACGCTTTTTTCAAAATACTACAATCTTCCTCTTTCTCTTGCTTTCAAAACTGCCGCAGCTCAAGTCTCTGTTCAGGTCTTTGCCCATGAGATACGCCTTACAATTTAAATCTTTAGCTGGATTCAAAGTTGCAAAACAGCACAGAAAAGATTCAGGCTTTCTTCTCCCTCCTTGCGGCAAACACATGAGTGCCAGTGTCGCTCCTCTTTCAATTTCCAGACCAAGGAATCCACCAAGAGGACTCAGCCATGGAATTCCTGTTCAGTTGCAATGAAGTCAGTGCTGACACTTGGGTTTGTGTTAGTGTAGGCAAAGGAGAGCTGCGTGACCCTACAGTTTAGGTATTGTGAAGGTGCAGGAACTCATCACTGCCAACAAGGACCTGCAAAGCAGGAAAACTAGTGAGTTCCTTGGAGTCACTGCAGCCTTCAGTGGGAGGGATGGTGTAGATTGACGTGTTTTGAGGATGGAGAAGCAATACAAGGGAATTGCATAAAAGCAATGGATTTTTCCCAGCAGCAAGGTGGCAAGAAAATCTATCACCTCAGAAGGTGTGTTCTTGTTTTAAACCAGACAGGGAGTCATGACGTTGTACAAACACCACCTAAACCTTCTATGCTTGTTTATCTTCTCTGGCTTCAAACCCTGTTAATTATTTCTTATGTTGTAGCTGGGTCCCAGCTGCCTGGAACTGATGCAAAGGCCACAACTGATCAGCTGCTAAGAGGAAAGTTATTTCTGTTGTGGATTGGACCCGCGCTCCATCTTTGTCACTGCAGACCTCACCTGAAGAATGCTCACACTGAAGGTGTTTGCTACTACAAAAAAAGGCATGAGCTTCACGAGTCTCCAGTGAAGCAGAGCCTTGATGACAGGGCAGTCACTCCCTGCTCCCAGGGCTGAGTGCTGGGATTCCACTGTCTGAGCTTCTTCAAGGAGCTCATTCCTAACCCCTGCCCTGCTCCCATCACTGAAGCTGAACTTCCACAGGTGAACACAGTTGGGCTTCTCAGCCCAGCCTTGCCACAAATTGTAGCACTTTCTGGGGAATGGCCAATGGTCTGTATTTAACACATGTAAACAAACACAAGAAGCCACATGCTGAAGTAGGCAGCCTGATAACACCTAAAGGAGACTGAGGAGGCCCAAGCTTTGTCTTCAGAGCTGCCGGACAGAGCAGCTGGAATGCATGTGCCCTGTCTTACAGCTCTAGTACCTCAGGTGGCAGAAACAGCCTTGAACAGCATTTCAGAGCCTACCTGAGCCTTAGCCGGGCAGCAGACCTAGACATGGCATGCAGCAGGAGGACAAATGGCTTTCAAAACTTATTTTATTGTGCTGCATTTACTGACACAGGCAGAATCCACGTACTGTTTGCACAAATGAGGTAACATTCCCATGATCTCTCAGCATTCTAGAGGATCATCTCTGGTTTTGCCTGTCCAATATTGGACAAGTTCGGGACCTTGTTTCCTCTCTGGAGGGGCGTGAAACACCAGCAAGTGGACATAATCTTCATCACCAACTTCGACCTAGAAATGAAAACAGGAGGAAAGTGAGGATCATGGGTGACCAGGCAAATGTCTGCACACCGGTGTGGTTAAGATACAGCAGTGACATACAATGTTTGCTCTGCTGCCACAAAGCCGGACTGCCACTGAGCAAGGCTTTCTGGCCTTCACTTGCAAAACAGACCCAGCAATTTCTTCAATCTTGCTTCACAGGAAGCTGCTCAAGTGCTTTTCTAGGAGAAGAGGAACGACGCTGTCAGAAACCTCCAAATCAACCAGCCAAACCAAACAAAGAAAAGAGAGGTTTGAAAACATAGAAATAACCATCAGGGAGGCTGTAAGCCTGCAGCACATGACACAGAACCAATCATCAACACCCATCGACTCAGAGGATGACATGCTTGAAGGAATTAAAAAATTCACTCTAACTCTGCATCAGGTCCTCAGGCTGAGTTTCAATTTGCCATGACAAACACACTTGGAGGACCTAAAAGTGACAGGAAAGCTACTGGGCCTTGAAACAGGAGGGTGGACTTACGACTTCTTTGATGGTCCTAAGAAGTGAACATTCACATGTGAGGAGCACTGTGCACATGCCATTAAGTTTTTCTATTCGTGTACTACAGTAGTGCCAAACAGAGGAATTTTAGAAGCATCTGCAGATAGCCCAAAGCTCCATTAGTCACTTGAGGTGGTTTTCCACAACAGCTGCGTCTCTTGCTTGCTGTAAGCCCCTGTGCAAGTCACCTAGGTTCTTGAACTACAGAACACCCCCTCCTATAATGAATACAAACCTTAATCAAGTAGCTGGTCCCAACAATTGCCTGAGACCTATATAGCACAGCAAGAAAGATGCCATAGGTCCTGCTCGCTGCCTTTTCAAGTTGTGGCTTGACCTGTAAAAAGAAAGGGGAAAATGCTTGGCAGGTTCATACACAGAATTTTCTTTCACATCTACCATTCCAATTTGCCTCCTTTCAAACAACACGCCCTTAAAGGAAAGAAACACAGACCCCCCAAAAGGGGGGATGCAACAAGACTGTAAACAAGTACTTCACAACTAACCTGAAGGCCTGTCCTTGGCACAAAGGACTCGAGACATAGAAACCGGGTCTGCACTGGCCCTAAAGTTAATGGTCCCAAACTTGGGCAGCAGTGTTATTACAGAATCATTAGGTTGGAAGAGACCCACCAGATCATCGAGTCCAACAAATCCTATCACACTCTAAACCATGCCCCTTAGCACCTCGTCCACCCATGACATAAACACCTTCAGGGAAGGTGACTCAACCATCTCCCCGGGCAGCCTGTTCCAGTGCCCAATAACCCTTTCTGTGAAAAACTTTTTCCTAATGTCCGGCCTAAACCTCCCCTGGGAGAGCTTGAGGCCATTCCCTCTTGTCTTGTCCCCTGTCACTTGGGAGAAGAGGCCAGCACCCTCCTCTCTACAACCTCCTTTCACATAGTTATAGAGAGCAATGAGGTCTCCCCTCAGCCTCCTCTTCTCCAGGCCAAACAACCCCAGCTCTCTCAGCCGCTCCTCGTAAGGCCTGTTCTCCAGCCCCTTTACCAGCTTTGTTGCTCTTCTCTGGACTCGCTCCAGAGCCTCAACGTCCTTCTTGTGGTGAGGGGCCCAGAACTGAAGACAGTATTAAAGGAGCTGTCTCACCAGTGCCAAGTACAGGGGGAGAATGTTGCTCCACCTCAAAGCAGAGCTTAAAATCCCAGAGAACTGCATCATGTAAGGGCCAGACTGTTATCCAGCTGGAAGCAGAGCAGGATTGCCCCAATGTAAGCTTCCTGTCCACAAGAATATTCTCCCTAGAAAACTATACCAGAGCCCTTGCAGTGGAGTGTGAGCCAAGTGCTGCTCGTTCCACCCCTTGTGCCAGCGCAGGGGGAACAGTGATACTGCTCCTCAGCAATGCAGTTGGGGTCACCACAAACAATTGTAGAGAATCCCTTTCCCTTTCTGTTCTGCTGTAAATGATCTCCTCTCTGACTGACCTCTTATCATATACTCCATCCCTCCTCCACGCTCCTATGCCCAGCTCTGGCAATTCCAGCTTTGACTGACCTGGAAAGTCCTCCAATGGAAGAAGGCTCCAAGGAGCTGGGCAAGAGGGATGAGGGAGCTTTCCTATGCCACGTGGTGTCCCTCCCCCTCATCTGGATGCACTTTATACCCTTGGAAGAGCTGCTGCACCACAGGGCATTAGAGGATCTGTAGAGGTGTTGGTCACATAGCTGCTTCCAGGAGAGGATCACTGCCTGGAACCAAACACCATGGCAACTGGACTCACCTCTCTGCCTTGCAAGGACCTCACCTTACCCTGCTGGCTCACCAGCAGCCCCTGCAGCACAGCTAGAACTGCGATACCTGAAAACACTGGGTGCCAGCAGAGAATATGCCGTTTATCCATAGCCTTATCCTGTATGGATGTTTCCTTAGCGCATACTACTAGATGGTTTGTCCCATCCATGTCCTTCAGAGAGGAATTCATTCTACCCAGTAGGATCTTCTCCCTTCAAATCAACCAACTTTATCTCAAAACAAGCAACCTACGGGCAGTCCAGCCTTTGCACAAGCTTCAAACTCAGCCCTTTGCACAGAGACTTCGTCTTCAGAGAGGCTGCAACTCACCTTCTTAGCAATCTCCTGGATTTCTGGAGTAGCTGGAATTGGATCAAAGTAGTGGTCAGTCATGATTGTGACAGGTAATGTCTCTGCAATGAGGGGTGTTTCTGAAGACAGGCCTTCAGCGCAGTCTGAGCAGAGGCACCGGGCACCTGGTATATATACAGGTGTCATGGGATCATATGACTGGTAACATAAGGAGCCAGTCTCTGTGTTTTGGAAGCACATCAGAGTTGCACCCAGTATTTCCCAACACCGTTTTGATTTGAATATCAGACACAAGCATGCAGTCATTTCCTTAATGCGGGTCCCACTCCAATTGCAACTGCACTCTCTCCATAGCCTTCCAAGTGGGAAAGAGAAGCTGACTGTATTTCCCTCTGAGTGACTTTGCTTCCCTCTGCCTGACCAGAAGGTGCCAAGGGAAACACCAGAACCAGAGGGGAAACCAAAAAGTACATCCTAGGTTCAGGTAAGTACTGCCAACAAGTTATTCCTGCTTCTTCCCCATCAAACCTACAGCTGCCTCCTGGCAAGCGCAGGAACAACTGAACATGCAGTACCAGTGGCATTGTCATTGCAACGCTAGTGCCCATTTCCCAGGGAACAAAGCACAATCCCTCTCACTCCAGGAGCTGCGTGTGCACAAGAGCTGTTCTCATTGCAAGGCGCTTGGAGGTCATTATCAGAAAGCTCCAAATCAAGCAGCCAAATCAGTCAAACAAAAGAGGAGTTTGAAAATAGAGAAGTAACCATCAGGGAGGCTGTAACTCTGCAGCACGTGAGAGAACCAAACATCCACACACAACGAATCAGAATATGACATGTTTGAAGGAAATGAAAAAAATTCTCTCTAACTCTGCATCAGGTCCTCAGGCTGACTTCCAATTTGCCGTGCCATGACCATGTCTGAAATCAGAGAGCCTAAAACACACACAACCTGCTGAGGAAAGGCCCACAACTCTCAGTAGGTCTGCCTGGTAATGGAGAACTCCCTCTTTAAGTTCAGTAATACGTCTTCCATCTGCTGGAACCAAACCTGTCCTTGGCCAGAGCAGCACTGACTGCACAGCACAGGCTGGTCAGTGTCCTAACCAGCCCACTGGCTATCCTGACAGGAGACAAGTGATGCAACAAGACTGTAAACAAGTACTTCACAACTAACCTGAAGGGCTGTCCTTGGCACAAAGGACTCGAGGTGGAGAAACTGGGACTGCACTGGCCCTAAATTCAACAGTCCCGAACTTGGGCCGCAGTGTTATTACAGAATCACCAGGTTGGAAGAGCCCCACAGGATCATTGAGTCCAACCATTCCTATCAACCACTAAACCATGTCCATGAGCACCTCATCCAACCATCTTTTAAACACCTCCAGGGATGGTGACTCAACAACCTCCCTGGGCACCTTGTTCCAGTGTCTATTGACCATTTCCATGAACAAAGTGGGACCAGACAAGATGCCTTTGTAGGTCAGAGACAACATCTTTCTCAAGAAAGAGAAAAATGTTCCCAGTTCTTGGGAATCAAGGGAATGGGAAAGGTTAGAGCTGCAAGTCTGCCGTTTTCTCCAAATTCATCACTACAGATGAGGAGCTCCTCACAGCCCAATTTGTGGAGGAGCTAAATGACTGGAAGTGACAGCTCATCTCCCTGAGGCTACACGATGCACCCAGCACCCATGCAGCACCTGTGACAGACCAGGATATTTGATAAACCTCTCCACTCACTGGCATGCAGACCTCACTGACTGCCCTAGGAAGGGATGCTGATGAGATCCCCAAGGCAGCACTGCCTGCCCCTCTGCACAACTCTGGATTCTGGTTAGTGAGAAATGCACGGAGCAAAGACTAGCAGGGTTCATTTCTAGCCTTGGGAAAACTCTAGGTGTGAAACTCAAGTAGTTAAATCTGTGTGGATTCCATGTTTTCTGGATTTTGACTTCAAAGCTGAAGGACAGTTTTTTCCCCCCAGCATGCACTGGGTTATGCAGAATGGAAGGGAAATACACACTGGGGAAATCAACCGTCAGCCAGCTGATGCTCGCGTTTACACGGGCAAATCAGCCTCTTCACTTTCTATGGGGCTGGGAATGGCTGCCCCACACCATACTAAAGAAAGGCAAGTCAAGTCTCTAGTGTGCTGACACATGCACATCATAGGATCATGTCTGTTCTGCGACTGAAATCTGTTTCAACTTTACCATCAAGGTAGTCAGCAAATTACTGGGCTGCTTGGTGTGGTATGTGAATCAAATAATGGACTCACAAATACCAGTTTTTCATCCTTTCCCTGATTCTACCATTCGGACTGTTGAGTTTAGGGCCAGTGCTGCCCCAGTTTCTCAATCTTGGGTCCTTTGTGGCAGACACGAGGCGGGCAGATCCTGGCTCTTTGGAACATCTTGTCAAGTCCGTGCATCTTATTTCCTTCTGAAAAACAGGAAGGGGCACGTTCTTCTGGCAGTGAATGCTGTCTTCTTCAGGCTGTAGGTGCTCACGACTGATGAAATATCGTAGAGTCCACTTCTGCTGAAGTTCAGGTTTCTGTTAATCCTACGTAATCCTAGGCAGTGTGGAAAATTCTTTGGAATCAATGTGGGGAGCAGGAAGTGAAATGCTTTTTGCAAGTCAGCATGTTGAACGTCAGGGCTTTTACTGTGATGATGTTAATGACAAATTTCTCAATTGGTAGATGGTGGGCTGTGAAGACCCTGTGTCATCTCATCCAGCCACTGTGATATCAGAAGATTAATCTCTTGACTTTCACAATCATTTCTACAGAAGTGGATTCATTATTATCAGTTACTGCCCTCTTTATTTATTGCTTTGAGCAATTTTATGAAGTAAATGCGTGTACAAGCCCAGAGACATCCCGCCTGCAAGCTGCAAGGATTTGTTTCTTCGCTCTTGGAATAGAACATACTTTACAGAATCCCAGTGCTGTTCTCCCAGCACAGATCCATCAAGTTAACAGCAGTACGGATATGTGAGGAGAAACAGCCACCTGTGCAAATGGTGAGTGCAGGCTGGAATGGAGTGTGATACCAGACAATACTGTTCAAGACTGTTTCTGTCACCTGAGGTACTAGAGCTGTAAGACAGGGCATGTGCATTCCAGCTGCTCTGCCCAGCAGCTCTGAAGACAAATCTTGGGCCTCCTCAGTCTCCTTTAGGTGTTATCAGGCTGCCTACTTCACGTGTAGGCAGCTTCAGCTTCTTGCGTTTGTTTTACCTGTGTTAAATACAGAACATTGGCCATTCCTTTGAAAGTGCTAGAATTTGTGGCAAGGCTGGGCTGAGAAGCCCAACTGTGTTCCCCTGTGGAAGTTCAGGTTCAGTGATGAGAGCAGGGCAGGGGTTAGGAATGAGCTCCTTGAAGAATCTGAGACAGTGGAATCCCAACACTCAGCCCCTGGAGCAGGGAGCTTTCTGAGGAATGGCCAATGGTCTGTATTTAACACATGTAAACCAAACACAAGAAGCCACACGCTGAAGTAGGCAGCCTGATAACACCTAAAGGAGACTGAGGAGGCCCAAGCTTTGTCTTCAGAGCTGTTGGGCAGAGCAGCTGGAATGCACGTGCCCTGTCTTACAGCTCTAGTACCTCAGGTGGCAGAAACAGTCTTAAAAAGCCTTTCAGAGCCTACCTGAGCCTTAGCCGGGCAGCAGACCTAGACATGGCATGCAGCAGGAGGACAAATCCATGTGCTTGCCCAACCCCTTTCCATCATCTTCCAGCAGTCCTGGATGTCTGGGGAAGTTTCCCTGGACTGGAGTCTGGCTGATGTTGTGCCCATCTACAAGAAGGGTCGCAGGAAGGATCTAGGGAACTACAGGCCTGTCAGTCTGACCTCAGTGCCAGGGAAAGTCATGGAGCAGGTGATCTTGAGTGTTATCGTGAAGCACATGCAAGAGAACCGGGAGATCAGGCCCAGTCAACACAGGTTCACAAAAGGCAGGTCTTGCCAAACTAACCTGATCGCCTTCTATGACAAAGTGACTCGGCTACTGGATGAGGGAAAGGCTGTGGATGTGTTCTTCTTGGACTTCAGTAACGCCTTTGACACAGTTTCTCACAGCATTCTGCTTTGGAAACTGCCAGCCTCTGGCCTGGACAGGCGCACACTCTCCTGGGTGGAAAACTGGTTGGATGGCCGGGCCCAGAGAGTGGGGGTAAATGGTGTGAAATCCAGCTGGAGGCCAGTGACCAGTGGGGTTCCCCAGGGCTCAGTGCTGGGTCCAGCCCTGTTCAATGTCTTTATCAATGACCTGGATGAAGGCATTGGCTGCACCCTTAGCAAGTTTGCAGATGACACTAAGCTGGGTGGAAGCGTTGATCTGCTGGAGGGTAGGGAGGCTCTGCAAAGGGATCTGAACAGGCTGGACCGCTGGGCAGAGTCCAATGGCATGAGGTTTAAAAAGGCCAAGTGCCGGGTCCTGCACTTGGGGCACAACAACCCTGTGCAGTGCTACAGACTAGGAGAAGTCTGTCTAGAAAGCTGCCTGAAAGAGAGGGACCTGGGGGTGTTGGTTGACAGCGACTGAACATGAGCCAGCAGTGTGCCCAGGTGGCCAAGAAGGCCAATGGCATCTTGGCTTGTATCAGAAACGGTGTGACCAGCAGGTCAAGGGAGGTTATTCTCCCTCTGTACTTGGCACTGGTGAGATCGCACCTCGAATCCTGTGTTCAGTTCTGGGCCCCTCACCACAAGAAGGATGTTGAGGCTCTGGAGCGAGTCCAGAGAAAAGGAACGATGCTGGTGAAGGGGCTGGAGAACAGGCCTTATGAGGAGCGGCTGAGAGAGCTGGAATTGTTTAGCCTGGAGAAGAGGAGGCTGAGGAGAGACCTTATTGCTCTCTACACCTATCTGAAAGGAGGTTGTGGAGAGAAGGGAGCTGGCCTCTTCTTCCAAGTGACAGGGGACAGGACAAGAGAGAATGGCCTCAAGCTCCAGCAGGGGAGATTCAGGCTGGACATTAGGAGAAAATATTCTACGGAAAGGGTCACTGGGCACTGGAACAGGCTGTCCAGGGAGGTGGTTGAGTCACCATCCCTGGAGGTGTTTAAAGGACGGGTGGATGAGGTGCTGAGGGGCATGGTTTAGTGACTGTTAGGAATGGTTGGGCTCGATGATACAGTGGGTCATTTCCAACCTAGTGATTCTATGATACTATGATTCCATGAAATAGTTTTCAAAACCTATTTTATTGTGCTGCATTTACCGACACAGGCAGAATCCACACGGAGTGTGCGCAACTGCGGCAGCATTCCCATGATGCCTCAGCATTCCAGAGGATCGTCTCTGCTTTTGCCAGGCCAATATTGGACAAGTTCTGGACCATGACTCCTCTCTGGAGGGGCCTGATACACCAGCATGTGGACATAATCTTCATCACCAACTTCGACCTAGAAATGAAAACAGGAGGAAAGTGAGGATTATGGGTGACCAGGCAAACGTCTGCACACCGGTGTGGTTAAGATACAGCAGTGACATGCAAGGTTTGCTCTGCTGCCACAAAGCCAGCCTGCCACTGAGCAAGGCTTTCTGGCCTTCACTTGCAAAACACACCCTGCAATTTCTTCAATCTTGCTTCACAGGAAGCTGTTCAAGTACATCAATAAGCTTTTCTGGGAGAAGAGGAACGACACTATCAGAAAGCTCCAAATCAACCAGCCAAACCAAACAAAGAAAAGAGGGGTTTGAAAATTGAGAAATAACCATCAGGGAGGCTGTTACTCTGCACCATGTGAAACAGAACCAAACACCAACACACATCGACTCAGAGGATGACATGCTTGAAGGAATTAAAAAATTCACTCTAACTCTGCATCAGGTCCTCAGGCTGAGTTCCAATTTGCCATGACAAACACACTTGGAGGACTTAAAAGTGACAGGAAAGCTACTGGGTCTTGAAATAGGAGGGTGGACTTATGACTCCTTTGGTGGTCCTAAGGAAGTGAACATTCACATGTGAGGAGCACTGTGCACATGCCATTAAGTTTTTCTATTCGTGTACTACAGTAGTGCCAAACAGAGGAATTTTAGAAGCATCTGCAGATAGCCCAAAGCTCCATTAGTCACTTGAGGTGGTTTTCCACAACAGCTGCGTCTCTTGCTTGCTGTAAGCCCCTGTGCAAGTCACCTAGGTTCTTGAACTACAGAACACCCCCTCCTATAATGAATACAAACCTTAATCAAGTAGTTGGTCCCAACAACTGCCTGAGACCTATATAGCACAGCAAGAAAGATGCCATAGGTCCTGCTCGCTGCCTTTTCAAGTTGTGGCTTGACCTGTAAAAAGAAAGGGGAAAATGCTTGGCAGGTTCATACACAGAATTTCCTTTCACATCTACCATTCCAATTTGCCTCCTTTCAAACAACACGTCCTTATAGGAAAGAAACCCAGACCCCCCAAAAGAATTCCATCAACACCTCCAGCCCTCGTTCCTAGAATTGCCTCCAGCATTCTTTAAAACTCTGTTAGAACTGGACTTCCCAGGCACCTGCCCCCTGACCCACAAGCTGCCCAGCTAAACTCCGGCACCATCATTATTTATGGACCAGCTCCTGCTTTATTACAGTTGTTTGTGTCTGATGTCAGCAATTCTCTACAGAAACACAGCTGCAGTGAATGTAAACCAACATCTTATTTCTATCACCTAAAAAGCCATAGAACAGCTGTAGGACAAGGAGACTGAAGAAATAACATTCCCCAGCTTATGAAGGATGACTCCAGGAAAGGCACAGGCATTAGGAAATAATCATGTAATTCCAAGATCAGATAGAGCTTGGGATGCCCAAGGCCTGCAGATGTTCTTCACAGCTTCACTCAAATCATAGGGATTGCTCCACCTCAAAGCAGAGCTTAAAATCCCAGAGAACTGCATCATGTAAGGGCCAGACTGTTATCCAGCTGGAGGCAGAGCAGGATTGCCCCAATGTAAGCTTCCTGTCCACAAGAATATTCTCCCTAGAAACCTATACCAGAGCCCTTGCAGTGGAGTGTGAGCCAAGTGCTGCTCGTTCCACCCCTTGTGCCAGCGCAGGGGGAACAGTGATACTGCTCCTCAGCAATGCAGTTGGGGTCACCACAAACAATTGTAGAGAATCCCTTTCCCTTTCTGTTCTGCTGTAAATGATCTCCTCTCTGACTGACCTCTTATCATATACTCCATCCCTCCTCCACGCTCCTATGCCCAGCTCTGGCAATTCCAGCTTTGACTGACCTGGAAAGTCCTCCAAGGAGCTGGGCAAGAGGGATGAGGGAGCTTTCCTATGCCACGTGGTGTCCCTCCCCCTCCTCTGGATGCACTTTATACCCTTGGAAGAGCTGCTGCACCACAGGGCATTAGAGGATCTGTAGAGGTGTTGGTCACATAGCTGCTTCCAGGAGAGGATCACTGCCTGGAACCAAACACCATGGCAACTGGACTCACCTCTCTGCCTTGCAAGGACCTCACCTTACCCTGCTGGCTCACCAGCAGCCCCTGCAGCACAGCTAGAACTGCGATACCTGAAAACACTGGGTGCCAGCAGAGAATATGCCGTTTATCCATAGCCTTATCCTGTATGGATGTTTCCTTAGCGCATACTACTAGATGGTTTGTCCCATCCATGTCCTTCAGAGAGGAATTCATTCTACCCAGTAGGATCTTCTCCCTTCAAATCAACCAACTTTATCTCAAAACAAGCAACCTACGGGCAGTCCAGCCTTTGCACAAGCTTCAAACTCAGCCCTTTGCACAGAGACTTCGTCTTCAGAGAGGCTGCAACTCACCTTCTTAGCAATCTCCTGGATTTCTGGAGTAGCAGGCGCAGGATCAGCGTAGTGGTCAGACATGATGGTGACAGGTAATGTCTCTGCAATGAGGGATGTTTCTGAAGACAGGCCTTCAGCGCAGTCTGAGCAGTGGCACCGGGCACCTGGTATATATACAGGTGTCATGGCATCATATGACTTGTCTCAGTGCTTAAGAAATGTATCAGGGTTGCACCTAATATTTCCCAACACCATTCTGATTTGCATATCAGAAGCAAGCATCTCCTCAGTGCGGGTCCCATTCCAGTTGCAATTGCACTCTCTCCATAGTCTTCCCAGTGGGAAAGAGTAGCTGACTGTATTTTCCCCTGAGTGACCGTGCTTCCCTCTGCCTGACCAGAAAGGTGCCAAGGGAAACACCAGAACTAGATGGGAAACCAAAAAGTACATCCTAGGTTCAGGTAAGTCCTGCCAATAAGTTATTCCTGCTTCTTTCCCATCAAACCCACAGCTGCCTTCTGGCAAGTGCAGGAACAACTGAACATGCAGTACCAGTGGCAGAATGTACAGTCAGGAGCATTCATTCTGCAGTTACAGTCGCACACACTCATATTCATGACCATGTATGAAATCACAAAGCCTAAAACACACACAACCTGTTGAGGAAAGGCTCACAACTTCTAGCAGCCCTGCCTGCTAAGGGAGAACTCTCACTTCAGGAGCACAGGAAAGCAAGGTTCGGTGTTCCTGCATCCGCCTCTCCAGCAAATGGGAGGCATGTTGCTCCAGAGCCTGGAACACAGAATCAGCAACAGACCAAACAATCTGATGTCCATAGATGGTGGGTTTTGAGAAAGGGCCTGAAATGAGAATGAGTGCTGCATAGGGGGGATGGGAACAGTTGGAGCTGCAAGTCTACAACTCAAAGGTCCAGTACCGTGGCAGCAGTGCTTTGGGACCAGAAGACATGCCTTTGTAGGCCTGAGACAAAGTCTTTCTGAAGAAAGGGAAAAATGTTCCCAGTTCTTGGGAATGAAGGGAATGGGAAGGGTTAGAGCTGCAAGTCTGCCAGTTTCTCCAACTTCATCCCTACAGATGAGGAGCCCCTCACAACCCAATTTGTGGAGGAGCTAAATGACTGGAAGTGACAGCTCATCTCCCTGAGGCCACAGGATGCACCCAGCACCCATGCAGCACCTGTGACAGACCAGGATATTTGATAAACTTGATAAACTTCCCCACTCACTGCATGCAAATCTCACTGACTGCCCTAGGAAGGGATGCTGATGAGATCCCCAAGGCAGCACTGCCCCTCTGCACAACTCTCGATTCTGATGAGTGAGAAATACATGAAGCACAAAGACTCACAGGGTTCATTTCTAACCCTGGTAAAACTCTACGTGTGAAACTCAAGCAGTTAAAGCTGTGTGGATTCCATGTCTTCTGGGTTTTGACTTCAAAGCAGAAGAACTGGAAGGGAAAACAACACGAACTCTCAGCAAGCCGATGCTCGAGTTTACACCAGCAAATCAGCCTCTTTGCTTTCCAAGGGACTGGCAATGGCTGCCCCAAACCCCAGTGCTATTTCTAAGACTGGCACGCAGTACTCATCCTGCACACAGACTTCATGAAGTGTCCTAGGTACCCGAATATTTGAGACCTGCTACCAACGATGACCAGCGGCAACAGACTGTCCTAGGCAACGCTCACCTATACCTCTCTCCATTAGGGTTTGGATGCAATGAAACAGCACTCGGCTTGTTGCCTTGCAGAGAAGAGCTGTCCCCGTTCCATCTCCTGCACCACATCCACAAGTTAGTGGGTGTCTCCATGTCAGTATTTCAGACTTGTCTGATATCACACTCCATTCCAGCCTGCACTCACCATTTGCACAGGTGGCTGTTTCTCCTCACATATCCGTACTGCTGTTAACTTGATGGATCTGTGCTGGGAGAACAGCACTGGGGTTCTGTAAAGTATGTTCTATTCCATAGTACATACAAGAGCGAAGAAACAAATCCTTGCAGCTTGCAGGCGGGATGTCTCTGGCCTTGTACACGCATTTACTTCATAAAATTGCTCAAGGCAATAAATAAAGAGGGCAGTAACTGATAATAATGAATCCACTTCTGTAGAAATGATTGTGAAAGTCAAGAGATTAATCTTCTGATATCACAGTGGCTGGATGAGATGACACAGGGTCTTCACAGCCCACCATCTACCAATTGAGAAATTTGTCATTAACATCATCACAGTAAAAGCCGTGACGTTCAACATGCTGACTTGCAAAAAGCATTTCACTTCCTGCTCCCCACATTGATTCCAAAGAATTTTCCACACTGCCTAGGATTACGTAGGAGTAACAGAAACCTGAACTTCAGCAGAAGTGGACTCTACGATATTTCATCAGTCGTGAGCACCTACAGCCTGAAGAAGACAGCATTCACTGCCAGAGGAATGTCCCACTTCCTATTTTACAGAAGGAAATAAGATGCACGGACTTGACAAGATGTTCCAAAGAGCCAGGATCTGCCCACCTCGTGTCTGCCACAAAGGACCCAAGATTGAGAAACTGGGGCAGCACTGGCCCTAAACTCAACAGTCCGAATGGTAGAATCAGGGAAGGGATGAAAAACTGGTATTTGTGAGTCCATTATTTGATTCACATACCACACCAAGCAGCCCAGTAATTTGCTGACTACCTTGATGGTAAAGTTGAAACAGATTTCAGTCGCAGAACAGACATGATCCTATGATGTGCATGTGTCAGCACACTAGAGACTTGACTTGCCTTTCTTTAGTATGGTGTGGGGCAGCCATTCCCAGCCCCATAGAAAGTGAAGAGGCTGATTTGCCCATGTAAACTCGAGCATCAGCTGGCTGACGGTTGATTTCCCCAGTGTGTATTTCCCTTCCATTCTGCATAACCCAGTGCATGCTGGGGGGAAAAAACTGTCCTTCAGCTTTGAAGCCAAAATCCAGAAAACATGGAATCCACACAGATTTAACTACTTGAGTTTCACACCTAGAGTTTTCCCAAGGCTAGAAATGAACCCTGCTAGTCTTTGCTCCGTGCATTTCTCACTAACCAGAATCCAGAGTTGTGCAGAGGGGCAGGCAGTGCTGCCTTGGGGATCTCATCAGCATCCTTTCCTAGGGCAGTCAGTGAGGTCTGCATGCCAGTGAGTGGAGAGGTTTATCAAATATCCTGGTCTATCACAGGTGCTGCATGGGTGCTGGGTGCATCCTGTGGCCTCAGGGAGGTGAGCTGGTTTCCAGTCATTTAGCTCCTCCACAAATTGGGCTGTGAGGGGCTCCTCATCTGCAGGGATGAAGTTGGAGAAACTGGCAGACTTGCAGCTCTAACCCTTCCCATTCCCTTCATTCCCAAGAACTGGTAACATTTTTCTCTTTCTTGAGAAAGACGTGGTCTCATGCCTACAAAGGCATCTTGTCTGGTCCCACTTTGTTCATGGAAACGGTCAATAGACACTGCTGCCCATGTTCGGGACTGTTGACTTTAGGGCCAATGCAGTCCCAGTTTCTCCATCTCGGGTCCTTTGTGCCAAGAACAGGCCTTCAGGTTAGTTGTGAAGTACTTGTTCACAGTCTTGTTGCATCACTTGTCTCCTGTCAGGAGGGCCAGTGGGCTGGTTAGGACACTGACCAGCCTGTGCTGTGCAGTCAGTGCTGCTCTGGCCAAGGACAGGTTTGTTTGGAGAAACCAGCAGACTTGCAGCTCTAACCTTTCCCATTCCCCCTGTGCAGCACACATTCTCATTTCATGCCCTCGGCCCTCGGCCAGAACCCACTGTCTATGGACAGACTGTTTGGTCTGTTGCTGCTCCTCTGGCCCAGGCTCTGGAACAACATCCCTTCCATTTGCTGGAGAAGCCGATGGCAGGAACATCGAAAGTCACAGAATCATAGAATAACCAGGTTGGAAGAGACCCACCAGATCATCGAATCCAATCATAGTCGCTTTCCTTTGCTCATTTTCTGGAAGATATTTTACTGAACCTGAAGAGGGAGTTCTCCAATACCAGGCAGACCTACTGAGAGTTGTGGGCCTGTCCTCAGCAGGGTGTGTGTGTTTTAGGCTCTCTGATTTCAGACATGGTCATGGCACGGCAAATTGGAGCTCAGCCTGAGGACCTGATGCAGAGTTAGAGTGAATTTTTTCATTTCCTTCAAACATGTCTTATTCTGATTCATTGTGTGTGGATGTTTGGTTCTCTCACATGCTGCAGGGTTACAGCCTCCCTGATGGTTATTTCTCTATTTTCAAACTCCTCTTCTGTTTGACTGATTTGGCTGCTTGATTTGGAGCTTTCTGATAATGACCTCCAAGCGCCTTGCAATGAGAACAGCTCTTGTGCACACGCAGCTCCTGGAGTGAGAGGGATTCTGCTTTGTTCCCTGGGAAATGGGCACTAGCGTTGCCATGACAATGCCACTGGTACTGCATGTTCAGTTGTTCCTGCGCTTGCCAGGAGGCAGCTGTAGGTTTGATGGGGAAGAAGCAGGAATAACTTATTGGCAGGACTTACCTGAACCTAGGATGTATTTTATGGTTTCCCCTCTGGTTCTGGTGTTTCCCTTGGCACCTTTCTGGTCAGGCAGAGGGAAGCAAAGTCACTCAGGAACATACAGTCAGCTTCTCTTTCCCACTTGGAAGGCTATTGCAACTGGAATAGGACCCGCACTGAGGAAATGACTGTGTGCTTGTGTCAGAATGATGTTGGGAAATGCAGGGTGTGACTCTGATGTGCTTCCTAAGCACAGAGACTGGCTCCTTATTTTACCAGTCATATGATCCCACGACACCTGTATATATACCAGGTGCCCAGTGCCTCTGCTCAGACTGCGCTGAAGGCCTGTCTTCAGAAACACCCCTCATTGCAGAGACATTACCTGTCACAATCATGACTGACCACTACTTTGATCCAATTCCAGCTACTCCAGAAATCCAGGAGATTGCTAAGAAGGTGAGTTGCAGCCTCTCTGAAGATGAAGTCTCTGTGCAAAGGGCTGAGTTTGAAGCTTGTGCAAAGGCTGGACTGCCCGTAGGTTGCTTGTTTTGAGATAAAGTTGGTTGATTTGAAGGGAGAAGATCCTACTGGGTAGAATGAATTCCTCTCTGAAGGACATGGATGGGACAAACCATCTAGTAGTATGCGCTAAGGAAACATCCATACAGGACAAGGATATGAATAAACGGCATATTCTCTGCTGGCACCCAGTGTTTTTGGCATCACAGTTCTAGCTGTGATGCAGGGGCTGCTGGTGAGCCAGCAGGGTAAGGTGAGGTCCTTGCAAGGCAGAGAGGTGAGTCCAGTTGCCATGATGTTTGGTTCCAGGCAGTGATCCTGTCCTGGATGCAGCTATGTGACCAACACCTCTACAGACCCTCTAATGCCCTGTGGTGCAGCAGCTCTTCCAGGGGTATAAAGTGCATCCAGAGGAGGGGGAGGGACACCACATGGCATAGGAAAGCTCCCTCATCCCTCTTGCCCAGCTCCTTGGAGCCTTCTTCCATTGGAGGACTTTCCAGGTCAGTCAAAGCTGTAGTTGCCAGAGCTGGGCATAGGAGCGTGGAGGAGGGATGGAGTATATGATAAGAGGTCAGTCAGAGAGGAGATCATTTACAGCAGAACAGAAAGGGAAAGGGATCCTCTGAGTCGATGTTTGTTGATGTTTGGTTCTGTGTCATGTGCTGCAGAGTTACAGCCTCCCTGATGGTTATTTCTATGTTTTCAAACCCCTCTTTTCTTTGTTTGGTTTGGCTGGTTGGTTTGGATCTTTCTGACAGCATCGTTCCTCTTCTCCTAGAAAAGCTTATCGATGTACTTGAGCAGCTTCCTGTGAAGCAAGATTGAAGAAATTGCAGGGTGTGTTTTGCAGGTGAAGGCCAGAAAGCCTTGCTCAGTGGCAGGCTGGCTTTGTGGCAGCAGAGCAAAAACTGCATGTCACTGCAGTATCTTAACCACACTGGTGTGCAGACATTTGCCTGGTCACCCATGATCCTCACTTTCCTCCTGCTTTTCATTTCTAGGTTGAAGTTGCTGATGGCGATTATGTCCACTTGCTGGTGTTTCAGGCCCCTCCAGAGAGGAATTACGGTCCTGAACTTGTCCAATATTGGCCTGGCAAAACCAGAGATGATCCTCTGGAATGCTGAGAGTTCATGGGAATGCTGCCGCAGTTGCGCACACTCCGTGTGGATTCTGCCTGTGTCGGTAAATGCAGCACAATAAAATAAGTTTTGAAAGCTATTTTATGGAATCATAGTATCATAGAATCACTAGGTTGGAAAAGACCCACTGGATCATCGAGTCCAACCATTCCTAACAGTCACTAAACCATGCCCCTCAGCACCTCATCCGCCCGTCCTTTAAACACCTCTAGGGAAGGTGACTCAACCACCTCCCTGGGCAGCCTGTTCCAGTGCCCAAATAAGATTTGAAAGCTATTTGTCCTCCTGCTGCATGCCATGTCTAGGTCTGCTGCCCGGCTAAGGCTCAGGTAGGCTCTGAAATGCTGTTCAAGGCTGTTTCTGCCACCTGAGGTACTAGAGCTGTAAGACAGGGCATATGCATTCCAGCTGCTCTGTCCGGCAGCTCTGAAGACAAAGCTTGGGCCTCCTCAGTCTCCTCTAGGTGTTATCAGGCTGCCTACTTCAGCGTGTGGCTTCTTGTGTTTGGTTTACATGTGTTAAATACAGACCATTGGCCATTCCTCAGAAAGTGCTAGAATTTGCGGCAAGGCTGGGCTGAGAAGCCCAACTGTGTTCCCCTGTGGAAGTTCAGCTTCAGTGATGGGAGCAGGGCAGGGGTTAGGAATGAGCTCCTTGAAGATGAGACAGTGCAGTGAGACTTTGCAGGTCCATGTTTGCAACGACAAGTTCCTGCACCTGCGGGTGTTCAGAAGCTTCCCTCACAAAAACAAGCCACTGAGTCCCACAGTTAGCAGAACAGTAAGACCAAGGGTGATGAACTGGCTTGTTTCTAGCATCCCTCCCACTGAAGGCTGCAGTGACTCCAAGGAACTCACTAGTTTTCATGCTTTGCAGGTCCTTCTTCGCAATGATGAGTTCCTGCACCTTCACAATATCTAAACTGTAGGGTCACACAGCTCTCCTTTTGCCTACACTAACACAAAGCCAAGTGTCAGCACTGACCTCAGTGCAACTGAACAGGAATTCCATTGTCTGAGTCCTCTTGGTGGATTCCTTGGTCTGGAAATTGAAAGCGGAGCAACACTGGCACTCGTGTTTGCAGCAAGGAGGGAGAGGAAAGCCTGAATCTTTTCTGTGCTGTTTTGCAACTTTGAATCCAGCTAAAGATTTAAATTGTAAGGCGTATCTCATGGGCAAAGACCTGAACAGAGACTTGAGCTGCAGCAGTTTTGAAAGCAAGAGAAAGAGGAAGATTGTAGTATTTTGAAAAAAATGTTCCCCTGCAATCTCGCTAATCCTCTTGCAGCAGCAGGACAGAATGTCCAGTAGAGGGTGTACAAGTTAAAAAATGCCAACACCTTGCTTCTTTCCTCAGTCCTAAGGAAAGTTCCTGGAAAGGAACTCAAGCTGGACAACCACGTTTGCACTAACAACAATAAACATTCCTCTGGAAATGAAATGGCGGATCTGACTGGTGTTTCACTCTTGTCTGTACTGGTTCTCAGTATCATTTACGATGCTCAGAGTTTTTCTCCATGAATATTTTTCATATTCCAGACAACTTTACTTGTGTTCTATGTTTTAACTGGAAATACTTTATTGCAGGCCCGTGAGGGACATGAAAAGAAGCCTTTACAGGTAGGACTTGCCTTCAGGAACACAAGGTCCCCACGATGAGCAGGAAAGTCTGGAAACACAAAGACTTCCCTCAGCAGAGCTGGATCGGGCTAAGGGAACACTTAACAAAACTGGACTTACACAATGCCATGGGATTTGAGGGGATGAATCCATGGATGCCTAAGGAGATGCCCAATGTCATTGCAAGGCAACACTCACTATCCTTTGAAAGCTCATGGGCACTGCTGGAGGTTCCCAAGGTCTGAAGGAAGGAAAAACTCACTCCACTGTTCAAGAAGGGCAAGAAGGAGCATCTGCATCTCTACAGGCTCATCAGCGTCACCTCTGTCCCTGGAAAGGGTATGGAGCCAATTATACTGGAAGCCAGTTCCATGCATACTAAGGACAAAAAGGGTGATTGGAAAGAGTCAGCATGGATTTAGAAAGGGGAAATCACGCTTCCTCAACCCAATTGATATCCTGCTATGACTCGATATGCGTCTAACACAATCACTGACCTGGATGATGGGACTGAGCACGCCCTCAGCACATTTGCAGTTATTAAAACTGAGAGGAGTGGCTGATAACAGCGTGTGGCTGTGCTGCCCTTCAGAGGAAGGCCAACAGGCTGGAGAAACAGGCAGAGAGTCATCTCACAAGCGTGAGCAAATGGGGATGCCAAGTGCTGCATCCTGGGAAAGAAGAACTGGTAGGGGCTGGGCCTGCCTGGCTGGAGAGCAGCTCTGCAGAGGAGGACCTGGGAGACACCTTGTGGCAAAGGTGCCCTCTGGCACCCATGGGCTGCATTAGGGAGAGCTCTGCCGGCAGGGCCATTCCTCCCCTCCCTGCTATTCCACACTGATATCCACACCAGGGCCACTGCCCCTGTCCTGGGCAGACATGGATGTACCAGAGCAAATCCAGCCAGCCCGACAACTGCTTGGAGCAGGTGACTTCAAAGGAGAGGCTGGGAAACCTGGGCTTCTTCAGCCCTGGGAAAGCCAAGTGAAAGGTGAGGCAGTGAAGAGCCAGGCTCCTCTCAGTGGTGTTCCGTGCAGGGAAAGGGAAAAAAGGCAACAGCCACGTAGGGGTTCCCCCAGCCCCTTTGACCATTGCATTGGTGGTCACCCAGAGGGCCAGGCTGCCCAGAGAGGTTGTGGGCAACTGGTTTAGCTGACCTTGCTGTGAGCAGAAAGGTTGGATGCTGTGCACAATCCTCCAGCTACCACCAGTCTGTGATTTGTTCTTTTGTTTGTTTGTGGTGTGGGTATTCCTGATTTTAACTGCTCAGAAAATGCTGTTACCAGCCTTGGAAATGTTGATGTTTGCCTTGTATCATTAATTTGTGAGTCGCACAGGGGATGCACAGTCTCAACAGAGCCCACTCTGAGATGACTCTGCTGCATGTTCTTGGCCACAGCCTGAAGAAAGGACAAGCAGCTTTGAGAGGAGAGGGCACGGTGAACTTATGGGTGTTATCAGGCTTCTCGTTGCAGGCGTGTTCTGAGTGTAGAACCAGCACTGCTTAGCAGGAGCATGTTCTACCTCCTGATTGCTACAGAGGATTTACATGCCTTTGCTCCTATCAGCCCCTAGAGTCCCATCCCCATTTCCCCAAGATGAAATAAAGGGAGAGAGTAAGTCTGGTGCATTAGACCAATTGGTGCTTTGTTAAAATAAAATTAGTTTGGAGCCACAGGGTCTTTTTTGGTGCTGGTAACTTCTCACCACGAAGAGTTTTCATGGCTCAGAAAGCTGAGCTTTATCTCCAAGTGCTCCTCTGCGAGAGGATGTTCATTACTGGTGATAATGTGACACTCGTTGCTTCTGAAAGGTTTGTAACTTTAGACTGCAGGAGTGAGCTCCTGTGCAGACTGCATGGGATGCACAACGGAAGGACCAGTGCCACAGGAGGCTGCGGACTCTCTTCCCACTTTGAAGGGCAGTCGCTCCCTGCTCCAAGGGCTGAGTGCTGGGATTCCACTGTCTCAGCTTCTTCAAGGAGCTCATTCCTAACACCTGCCCTGTTCCCATCACTGAAGCTGGACGTCCACAGGGGAACACAGTTGGGCTTCTCAGCCCAGCCTTGCCGCAAATTCTAGCACTTTCTGAGGAATGGCCAATGGTCTGTATTTAACACATGTAAACCAAACACAAGAAGCCACACGCTGAAGTAGGCAGCCTGATAACACCTAGAGGAGACTGAGGAGGCCCAAGCTTTGTCTTCAGAGCTGCCGGACAGAGCAGCTGGAATGAATATGCCCTGTACCTCAGGTGGCAGAAACAGTCTTGAACAGCATTTCAGAGCCTACCTGAGCCTTAGCCGGGCAGCAGACCTAGACATGGCATGCAGCAGGAGGACAAACACATGTGCTTGCCCAACCCCTTTCCATCATCTTCCAGCAGTCCTGGATGTCTGGGGAAGTTTCCCTGGACTGGAGTCTGGCTGATGTTGTGCCCATCTACAAGAAGGGTAGCAGGAAGGATCTAGGGAACTACAGGCCTGTCAGTCTCACCTCAGTGCCGGGGAAAGTCATGGAGCAGGTGATCTTGAGTGCTATCATGAAGCACATGCAAGAGAACCGGGAGATCAGGCCCAGTCAACACAGGTTCACAAAAGGCAGGTCTTCCCAAACTAACCTGATCACCTTCTATGACAAAGTGACTCGGCTACTGGATGAGGGAAAGGCTGTGGATGTGGTCTTCTTGGACTTCAGTAAAGCCTTTGACACAGTTTCTCACAGCATTCTGCTTAGGAAACTGCCAGCATCTGGACTGAACAGGCGCACACCCTCCTGGGTGGAAAACTGGTTGGATGGCCGGGCCCAGAGAGTGGGGGTAAATGGTGTGAAATCCAGCTGGAGGCCAGTGACCAGTGGGGTTCCCCAGGGCTCAGTGCTGGGTCCAGCCCTGTTCAATGTCTTTATCAATGACCTGGCTGAAGGCATTGAGTGCACCCTTAGCAAGTTTGCAGATGACACTAAGCTGGGTGGCAGTGTTGATCTGCTGGAGGGTAGGGAGGCTCTGCAAAGGGATCTGAACAGGCTGGACCGCTGGGCAGAGTCCAATGGCATGAGGTTTAAAAAGGCCAAATGCCGGGTCCTGCACTTAGGGCACAACAACCCTGTGCAGACCTACAGACTAGGAGAAATCTGTCTAGAAAGCTGCCTGGAGGAGAGGCACCCAGGGGTGTTGGTTGACAGCCGACTGAACATGAGCCAGCAGTGTGCCCAGGTGGCCAAGAAGGCCAATGGCATCTTGGCTTGTATCAGAAATGGCATGGCCAGCAGGCCCAGGGAGGTTATCCTCCCTCTGTACTTGGCACTGGTGAGATCGCACCTCGAATCCTGTGTTCAGTTCTGGGCCCCTCACCACAAGAAGGATGTTGAGGCTCTGGAGCGAGTCCAGAGATGAGCAACAAAACTGGTGAGGGGGCTGGAGAACAAGTCTCATGAGGAGTGGCTGAGAGAGCTGGGGTTGTTTAGCCTGGAGAAGAGGAGGGTGAGGAGAGACCTTATTGCTCTCTACACCTATCTGAAAGGAGGTTGTGGAGAGGAGGGAACGGGCCTCTTCTCCCAAGTGACAGGGGACAGGACAAGAGGGAATGGCCACAAGCTCCAGCAGGGGAGATTCAGGCTGGACATTAGGAGAAAATATTTTACAGAAAGGGTCACTGGGCACTGGAACAGGCTGCCCAGGGAGATGGTTGAGTCACCATCCCTGGAGGTGTTTAAAGGACGGGTGGATGAGGTGCTGAGGGGCATGGTTTAGTGACTGTTAGGAATGGTTGGGCTCGATGATACAGTGGGTCATTTCCAACCTAGTGATTCTATGATACTATGATTCCATGAAATAGTTTTCAAAACCTATTTTATTGTGCTGCATTTACCGACACAGGCAGAATCCACATGGAGTGCGCGCAACTGCGGCAGCATTCCCATGATGCCTCAGCATTCCAGAGGATCATCTCTGCTTTTGCCAGGCCAATATTGGACAAGTTCTGGACCATGACTCCTCTCTGGAGGGGCCTGATACACCAGCATGTGGACATAATCTTCATCACCAACTTCGACCTAGAAATGAAAACAGGAGGAAAGTGAGGATCATGGGTGACCAGGCAAATGTCTGCACACCAGTGTGGTTAAGATACTGCAGTGACATGCAAGGTTTGCTCTGCTGCCACAAAGCCAGCCTGCCACTGAGCAAGGCTTTCTGGCCTTCACTTGCAAAACACACCCTGCAATTTCTTCAATCTTGATTCACAGGAAGCTGTTCAAGTACATCGATAAGCTTTTCTAGGAGAAGAGGAACGACGCTGTCAGAAACCTCCAAACCAACCAGCCAAACCAAACAAAGAAAATTGAGAAATAACCATCAGGGAGGCTGTAACTCTGCACCATGTGACACAGAACCAAACATCAACACCCATCGACTCAGAGGATGACATGCTTGAAGGAATTAAAAAATTCACTCTAACTCTGCATCAGGTCCTCAGGCTGAGTTCCAATTTGCCGTGACAAACACACCCGGAGGACATAAAGGTGATAACAAGCTACTGGGCCTTGAAACAGGAGGGTGGACTTATGACTTCTTTGATGGTCCTAAGAAGTGAACATTCACATGTGAGGAGCACTGTGCACATGCTATTAAGTTTTTCTATTCGTGTACTACAGTAGTGCCAAACAGAGGAATTTTAGAAGCATCTGCAGATAGCCCAAAGCTCCATTAGTCACTTGAGGTGGTTTTCCACAACAGCTGCGTCTCTTGCTTGCTGTAAGCCCCTGTGCAAGTCACCTAGGTTCTTGAACTACAGAACACCCCCTCCTATAATGAATACAAACCTTAATCAAGTAGTTGGTCCCAACAACTGCCTGAGACCTATATAGCACAGCAAGAAAGATGCCATAGGTCCTGCTCGCTGCCTTTTCAAGTTGTGGCTTGACCTGTAAAAAGAAAGGGGAAAATGCTTGGCAGGTTCATACACAGAATTTTCTTTCACATCTACCATTCCAATTTGCCTCCTTTCAAACAACACGTCCTTATAGGAAAGAAACCCAGACCCCCCAAAAGAATTCCATCAACACCTCCAGCCCTCGTTCCTAGCACTGCCTCCAGCATTCTTTAAAACTCTGTTAGGACTGGACTTCCCAGGCACCTGCCCCCTGACCCACAAGCTGCCCAGCTAAACTCCGGCACCATCATTATTTATGAACCAGCTCCTGCTTTATTACAGTTGTTTGTGTCTGATGACAGCAATTCTCTACAGAAACACAGCTGTAGTGAATGTAAACCAACATCTTATTTCTGTCACCTAAAAAGCCATAGAACAGCTGTAGGACAAGGAGACTGAAGAAATAACATTCCCCAGCTTATGAAGGATGACTCCAGGAAAGGCACAGGCATTAGGAAATAATCATGTAATCCCAAGATCAGATAGAGCTTGGGATGCCCAAGGCCTGCAGATGTTCTTCACAGCTTCACTCAAATCTTAGGGATTGCTCCACCTCAAAGCAGAGCTTAAAATCCCAGAGAACTGCATCATCTAAGGGCCAGACTGTTATCCAGCTGGAGGCAGAGCAGGATTGCCCCAATGTAAGCTTCCTGTCCACAAGAATATTCTCCCTAGAAAACTATACCAGAGCCCTTGCAGTGGAGTGTGAGCCAAGTGCTGCTCGTTCCACTCCTTGTGCCAGCGCAGGGGGAACAGTGATACTGCTCCTCAGCAATGCAGTTGGGGTCACCACAAACAATTGTAGAGAATCCCTTTCCCTTTCTGTTCTGCTGTAAATGATCTCCTCTCTGACTGACCTCTTATCATACACTCCATCCCTCCTCCACGCTCCTATGCCCAGCTCTGGCAATTCCAGCTTTGACTGACCTGGAAAGTCCTCCAATGGAAGAAGGCTCCAAGGAGCTGGGCAAGAGGGATGAGGGAGCTTTCCTATGCCACGTGGTGTCCCTCCCCCTCCTCTGGATGCACTTTATACCCCTGGAAGAGCTGCTGCACCACAGGGCATTAGAGGGTCTGTAGAGGTGTTGGTCACATAGCTGCATCCAGGACAGGATCACTGCCTGGAACCAAACATCATGGCAACTGGACTCACCTCCCTGCCTTGCAAGGACCTCACCTTACCCTGCTGGCTCACCAGCAGCCCCTGCATCACAGCTAGAACTGTGATGCCAAAAACACTGGGTGCCAGCAGAGAATATGCCGTTTATCCATAGCCTTATCCTGTATGGATGTTTCCTTAGCGCATACTACTAGATGGTTTGTCCCATCCATGTCCTTCAGAGAGGAATTCATTCTACCCAGTAGGATCTTCTCCCTTCAAATCAACCAACTTTATCTCAAAACAAACAACCTACGGGCAGTCCAGCCTTTGGACAAGCTTCAAACTCAGCCCTTTGCACAGAGACTTCATCTTCAGAGAGGCTGCAACTCACCTTCTTAGCAATCTCCTGGATTTCTGGAGTAGCAGGCGCAGGATCAGTGTAGTGGTCAGACATGATGGTGACAGGTAATGTCTCTGCAATGAGGGATGTTTCTGAAGACAGGCCTTCAGCGCAGTCTGATCAGTGGCACCGGGCACCTGGTATATATACAGGTGTCATGGCATCATATGACTTGTCTCAGTGCTTAAGAAATGTATCAGGGTTGCACCTAATATTTCCCAACACCATTCTGATTTGCATATCAGAAGCAAGCATCTCCTCAGTGCGGGTCCCATTCCAGTTGCAATTGCACTCTCTCCATAGCCTTCCAAGTGGGAAAGAGAAGCTGACTGTATTTTCCCCTGAGTGACCGTGCTTCCCTCTGCCTGACCAGAAAGGTGCCAAGGGAAACACCAGAACTAGATGGGAAACCAAAAAGTACATCCTAGGTTCAGGTAAGTCCTGCCAATAAGTTATTCCTGCTTCTTTCCCATCAAACCTACAGCTGCCTCCTGGCAAGCGCAGGAACAACTGAACATGCAGTACCAGTGGCAGAAAGTACAGTCAGGAGCATTCATTCTGCAGTTACAGTTGCACACACTCATTTTCATGACCATGTATGAAATCACAAAGCCTAAAACACACACAACCTGTTGAGGAAAGGCTCACAACTTCTAGCAGCCCTGCCTGCTAAGGGAGAACTCTCACTTCAGGAGCACAGGAAAGCAAGGTTCGGTGTTCCTGCATCCGCCTCTCCAGCAAATGGGAGGCATGTTGCTCCAGAGCCTGGAACACAGAATCAGCAACAGACCAAACAATCTGATGTCCATAGATGGTGGGTTTTGAGAAAGGGCCTGAAATGAGAATGAGTGCTGCATAGGGGGGATGGGAACAGTCGGAGCTGCAAGTCTACAACTCAAAGGTCCCGTACCTTGGCAGCAGTGCTTTGGGACCAGAAGACATGCCTTTGCAGGCCTGAGACAAAGTCTTTCTGAAGAAAGGGAAAAATGTTCCCAGTTCTTGGGAATGAAGGGAATGGGAAAGGTTAGAGCTGCAAGTCTGCCAGTTTCTCCAACTTCATCCCTACAGATGAGGAGCCCCTCACAACCCAATTTGTGGAGGAGCTAAATGACTGGAAGTGACAGCTTCATCTCCCTGAGGCCACACGATGCACCCAGCACCCATGCAGCACCTGTGGTAGACCAGGATATTTGATAAACTTGATAAACTTCCCCACTCACTGCATGCAAATCTCACTGACTGCCCTTGGAAGGGATGCTGATGAGATCCCCAAGGCAGCACTGCCCCTCTGCGCAGCTCTGGATTCTGATGAGTGAGAAATACATGAAGCACAAAGACTCACAGGGTTCATTTCTAACCCTGGTAAAACTCTACGTGTGAAACTCAAGCAGTTAAAGCTGTGTGGATTCAGTGTTTTCTGGGTTTTGACTTCAAAGCAGAAGAACTGGAAGGGAAAACAACACAAACTGTCAGCAAGCCGATGCTCGAGTTTACACCGGCAAATCAGCCTCTTTGCTTTCCAAGGGACTGGCAATGGCTGCCCCAAACCCCAGTGCTATTTCTAAGACTGGCACGCAGTACTCATCCTGCACACAGACATCATGAAGTGTCCTAGGTACCCGAATATTTCAGAGACCTGCTACCAACGATGACCAGCGGCAACAGACTGTCCTAGGCAACGCTCACCTATACCTCTCTCCATTAGGGTTTGGATGCAATGAAATAGCACTCGGCTTGCTGCCTTGCAGAGAAGAGCTGTCCCCGTTCCATCTCCTGCACCACATCCACAAGTTAGTGGGTGTCTCCATGTCAGTATTTCAGATTTGTCTGATATCACACTCCATTCCAGCCTGCACTCACCATTTGCACAGGTGGCTGTTTCTCCTCACATATCCGTACTGCTGTTAACTTGATGGATCTGTGCTGGGAGAACAGCACTGGGATTCTGTAAGGTATGTACTATTCCATAGTACATACAAGAGCGAAGAAACAAATCCTTGCAGCTTGCAGGCGGGATGTCTCTGGGCTTGTACACGCATTTACTTCATAAAATTGCTCAAAGCAATAAATAAAGAGGGCAGTAACTGATAATAATGAATCCACTTCTGTAGAAATGATTGTGAAAGTCAAGAGATTAATCTTCTGATTTCACAGTGGCTGGATGAGGTGACACAGGGTCTTCACAGCCCACCATCTACCAATTGAGAAATTTGTCATTAACATCATCACAGTAAAAGCCGTGACGTTCAACATGCTGACTTGCAAAAAGCATTTCACTTCCTGCTCCCCACATTGATTCCAAAGAATTTTCCACACTGCCTAGGATTACATAGGAGTAACAGAAACCTGAACTTCAGCAGAAGTGGACTCTACGATATTTCATCAGTCGTGAGCACCTACAGCCTGAAGAAGACAGCATTCACTGCCAGAAGAATGTGCCCCTTCCTATTTTACAGAAGGAAATAAGATGCACGGACTTGACAAGATGTTCCAAAGAGCCAGGATCTGCCCGCCTCTTATCTGCCACAAAGGACCCAAGATTGAGAAACTGGGGCAGCACTGGCCCTAAACTCAACAGTCCGAATGGTAGAATCAGGGAAGGGATGAAAAACTGGTATTTGTGAGTCCATTATTTGATTCACATACCACACCAAGCAGCCCAGTAATTTGCTGACTACCTTGATGGTAAAGTTGAAACAGATTTCAGTCGCAGAACAGACATGATCCTATGATGTGCATGTGTCAGCACACTAGAGACTTGACTTGCCTTTCTTTAGTATGGTGTGGGGCAGCCATTCCCAGCCCCATAGAAAGTGAAGAGGCTGATTTGCCCATGTAAACTCGAGCATCAGCTGGCTGACGGTTGATTTCCCCAGTGTGTATTTCCCTTCCATTCTGCATAACCCAGTGCATGCTGGGGGGAAAAAACTGTCCTTCAGCTTTGAAGTCAAAATCCAGAAAACATGGAATCCACACAGATTTAACTACTTGAGTTTCACACCTACAGTTTTCCCAAGGCTAGAAATGAACCCTGCTAGTCTTTGCTCCGTGCATTTCTCACTAATCAGAATCCAGAGTTGCGCAGAGGGGCAGGCAGTGCTGCCTTGGGGATCTCATCAGCATCCCTTCCTAGGGCAGTCAGTGAGGTCTGCATGCCAGTGAGTGGAGAGGTTTATCAAATATCCTGGTCTGTCACAGGTGCTGCATGGGTGCTGGGTGCATCGTGTGGCCTCAGGGAGGTGAGCTGGCACTTTCAGTCATTTAGCTCCTCCACAAATTGGGCTGTGAGGAGCTCCTCATCTGTAGTGATGAATTTGGAGAAAACGGCAGACTTGCAGCTCTAACCTTTCCCATTCCCCCTGTGCAGCACACATTCTCATTTCATGCCCTCGGCCCTCGGCCAGAACCCACTGTCTATGGACAGACTGTTTGGTCTGTTGCTGCTCCTCTGGCCCAGGCTCTGGAACAACATCCCTTCCATTTGCTGGAGAAGCCAATGGCAGGAACATCGAAAGTCACAGAATCATAGAATAACCAGGTTGGAAGAGACCCACCAGATCATCGAATCCAATCATAGTCGCTTTCCTTTGCTCTTTTTCTGGAAGATATTTTACTGAACCTAAAGAGGGAGTTCTCCAATACCAGGCAGACCTACTGAGAGTTGTGGGCCTTTCCTCAGCAGGGTGTGTGTGTTTTAGGCTCTCTGATTTCAGACATGGTCATGGCACGGCAAATAGGAACTCAGCCTGAGGACCTGATGCAGAGTTAGAGTGAATTTTTTCATTTCCTTCAAACATGTCATATTCTGATTCGTTGTGTGTTGATGTTTGGTTCTCTCACGTGCTGCATAGTTACAGCCTCCCTGATGGTTATTTCTCTATTTTCAAACTCCTCTTCTATTTGACTGATTTGGCTGCTTGATTTGGAGCTTTCTGATAATGACCTCCAAGCGCCTTGCAATGAGAACAGCTCTTGTGCACACGCAGCTCCTGGAGTGAGAGGGATTCTGCTTTGTTCCCTGGGAAATGGGCACTAGCGTTGCCATGACAATGCCACTGGTACTGCATGTTCAGTTGTTCCTGCGCTTGCCAGGAGGCAGCTGTAGGTTTGATGGGGAAGAAGCAGGAATAACTTATTGGCAGGACTTACCTGAACCTAGGATGTATTTTATGGTTTCCCCTCTGGTTCTGGTGTTTCCCTTGGCACCTTTCTGGTCAGGCAGAGGGAAGCAAAGTCACTCAGGAACATACAGTCAGCTTCTCTTTCCCACTTGGAAGGCTATTGCAACTGGAATAGGACCCGCACTGAGGAAATGACTGTGTGCTTGTGTCAGAATGATGTTGGGAAATGCAGGGTGTGACTCTGATGTGCTTCCTAAGCACAGAGACTGGCTCCTTATTTTACCAGTCATATGATCCCACGACACCTGTATATATACCAGGTGCCCAGTGCCTCTGCTCAGACTGCGCTGAAGGCCTGTCTTCAGAAACACCCCTCATTGCAGAGACATTACCTGTCACAATCATGACTGACCACTACTTTGATCCAATTCCAGCTACTCCAGAAATCCAGGAGATTGCTAAGAAGGTGAGTTGCAGCCTCTCTGAAGATGAAGTCTCTGTGCAAAGGGCTGAGTTTGAAGCTTGTCCAAAGGCTGGACTGCCTGTAGGTTGCTTGTTTTGAGATAAAGTTGGTTGATTTGAAGGGAGAAGATCCTACTGGGTAGAATGAATTCCTCTCTGAAGGACATGGATGGGACAAACCATCTAGTAGTATGCGCTAAGGAAACATCCATACAGGACAAGGATATGAATAAACGGCATATTCTCTGCTGGCACCCAGTGTTTTTGGCATCACAGTTCTAGCTGTGATGCAGGGGCTGCTGGTGAGCCAGCAGGGTAAGGTGAGGTCCTTGCAAGGCAGAGAGGTGAGTCCAGTTGCCATGATGTTTGGTTCCAGGCAGTGATCCTGTCCTGGATGCAGCTATGTGACCAACACCTCTACAGACCCTCTAATGCCCTGTGGTGCAGCAGCTCTTCCAGGGGTATAAAGTGCATCCAGAGGAGGGGGAGGGACACCACATGGCATAGGAAAGCTCCCTCATCCCTCTTGCCCAGCTCCTTGGAGCCTTCTTCCATTGGAGGACTTTCCAGGTCAGTCAAAGCTGTAGTTGCCAGAGCTGGGCATAGGAGCGTGGAGGAGGGATGGAGTATATGATAAGAGGTCAGTCAGAGAGGAGATCATTTACAGCAGAACAGAAAGGGAAAGGGATCCTCTGAGTCGATGTTTGTTGATGTTTGGTTCTGTGTCATGTGCTGCAGAGTTACAGCCTCCCTGATGGTTATTTCTCTATTTTCAAACCCCTCTTTTCTTTCTTTGGTTTGGCTGGTTGGTTTGGATCTTTCTGACAGCATCGTTCCTCTTCTCCTAGAAAAGCTTATCGATGTACTTGAGCAGCTTCCTGTGAATCAAGATTGAAGAAATTGCTGGATGTGTTTTGCAAGTGAAGGCCAGAAAGCCTTGCTCAGTGGCAGGCTGGCTTTGTGGCAGCAGAGCAAACCTTGCATGTCACTGCAGTATCTTAACCACACCGGTGTGCAGACGTTTGCCTGGTCACCCATGATCCTCATGTTCCTTCTGTTTTCATTTCTAGGTCGAAGTTGGTGATGAAGATTATGTCCACTTGCTGGTGTTTCAGGCCCCTCCGGAGAGGAAACAAGGTCCTAAACTTGTCCAATATTGGACAGGCAAAACCAGAGATGATCCTCTAGAATGCTGAGAGATCATGGGAATGTTACCTCATTTGTGCAAACAGTACGTGGATTCTGCCTGTGTCGGTAAATGCAGCACAATAAAATAAGTTTTGAAAGACATTTGTTCTCCTGCTGCATGCCACGTCTAGGTCTGCTGCCCGGCTAAGGCTCAGGTAGGCTCTGAAATGCTGTTCAAGGCTGTTTCTGCCACCTGAGGTACTAGAGCTGTAAGACAGGGCACATGCATTCCAGCTGCTCTGTCCGGCAGCTCTGAAGACAAAGCTTGGGCCTCCTCAGTCTCCTTTAGGTCAGTGATGGGAGCAGGGCAGGGGTTAGGAATGCGCTCCTTGAAGAAGCTCAGACAGTTGAATCCCAACACTCAGCCCTGGGACCCGCGCTCCATCTTTGTCACTTCAGACCTCACCTGAAGAATGCTCACACTGAAGGTGTTTGCTACTACAAAAAAAGGCATGAGCTTCACAAGTTTCCCTTGAAGCAGAGCCTTGATGGCAGGGCAGTCACTCCCTGCTCCCAGGGCTGAGTGTTGGGATTCAACTGTCTCAGCTTCTTCAAGGAGCTCATTCCTAACCCCTGCCCTGTTCCCATCACTGAAGCTGAACTTCCACAGGGGAACACAGTTGGGCTTCTCAGCCCAGCCTTGCCGCAAATTCTAGCACTTTCTGAGGAATGGCCAATGGTCTGTATTTCACATGTAAACGAAACACAAGAAGCCACACGCTGAAGTAGGCAGCCTGATAACACCTAAAGGAGACTGAGGAGGCCCAAGCTTTGTCTTCAGAGCTGCCGGACAGAGCAGCTGGAATGAATATGCCCTGTCTTACAGCTCTAGTACCTCAGGTGGCAGAAACAGCCTTGAACAGCATTTCAGAGCCTACCTGAGCCTTAGCCGGGCAGCAGACCTAGACATGGCATGCAGCAGGAGGACAAATCCATGTGCTTGCCCAACCCCTTTCCATCATCTTCCAGCAGTCCTGGATGTCTGGGGAAGTTTCCCTGGACTGGAGTCTGGCTGATGTTGTGCCCATCTACAAGAAGGGTCGCAGGAAGGACCTAGGGAACTACAGGCCTGTCAGGCTCACCTCAGTGCTGGGGAAAGTCATGGAACAGGTGATCTTGAGTGCTATCATGAAGCACATGCAAGAGAACCGGGAGATCAGGCCCAGTCAACACAGGTTCACAAAAGGCAGGTCTTGCCAAACTAACCTGATCGCCTTCTATGACAAAGTGACTCGGCTACTGGATGAGGGAAAGGCTGTGGATGTGGTCTTCTTGGACTTCAGTAAAGCCTTTGACACAGTTTCTCACAGCATTCTGCTTTGGAAACTGCCAGCATCTGGACTGAACAGGCGCACACGCTCCTGGGTGGAAAACTGGTTGGATGGCCGGGCCCAGAGAGTGGGGGTAAATGGCGTTAAATCCAGCTGGAGGCCAGCGAGAAGTGGGGTTCCTCAGGGCTCAGTGCTGGGTCCAGCCCCGTTCAATGTATTTATCAATGACCTGGATGAAGGCATTGGCTGCACCCTTAGCAAGTTTGTGGATGACACTAAGCTGGGTGGAAGCGTTGATCTGCTGGAGGGTAGGGAGGCTCTGCAAAGGGATCTGAACAGGCTGGACCGCTGGGCAGAGTCCAATGGCATGAGGTTTAAAAAGGCCAAGTGCCGGGTCCTGCACTTAGGGCACAACAACCCTGTGCAGTGCTACAGACTGGGAGAAGTCTGGCTGGGAAGCTGCGTGGAGGAGAAAGACCTGGGGATGTTGGTTGACAGCCGACTGAACATGAGCCAGCAGTGTGCCCAGGTGGCCAAGAAGGCCAATGGCATCTTGGCTTGTATCAGAAACGGTGTGACCAGCAGGTCCAGGGAGGTTATTCTCCCTCTGTACTTGGCACTGGTGAGATCGCACCTCGAATTCAATTCTGGGCCCCTCACCACAGAAGGATGTTGAGGCTCTGGAGCAAGTCCAGAGATGAGCAACAAAACTGGTGAGGGGGCTGTAGAACAAGTCTCATGAGGAGTGGCTGAGAGAGCTGGGGTTGTTTAGCCTGGAGAAGAGGAGGGTGAGGAGAGACCTTATTGCTCTCTACACCTATCTGAAAGGAGGTTGTGGAGAGGAGGTAACGGGCCTCTTCTCCAAGTGACAGGGGACAGGACAAGAGGGAATGGCCACAAGCTCCAGCAGGGGAGATTCAGGCTGGACATTAGGAGAAAATATTCTACAGAAAGGGTCACTGGGCACTGGAACAGGCTGTCCAGGGAGATGGTTGAGTCACCATCCCTGGAGGTGTTTAAAGGACGGGTGGATGAGGTGCTGAGGGGCATGGTTTAGTGACTGTTAGGAATGGTTGGGCTCGATGATACAGTGAGTCATTTCCAACCTAGTGATTCTATGATACTATGATTCCATGAAATAGTTTTCAAAACTTATTTTATTGTGCTGCATTTACCGACACAGGCAGAATCCACACGGAGTGCGCGCAACTGCGGCAGCATTCCCATGATGCCTCAGCATTCCAGAGGATCGTCTCTGCTTTTGCCAGGCCAATATTGGACAAGTTCAGGACCTTGTTTCCATCCGGAGGGGCCTGATACACCAGCATGTGGACATAATCTTCATCACCAACTTCAATCTAGAAATGAAAACAGGAGGAAAGTGAGGATCATGGGTGACCAGGCAAATGTCTGCACACCAGTGTGGTTAAGATACAGCAGTCACGTGCAATGTTTGCTCTGCTGCCACAAAGCCAGCCTGCCACTGAGCAAGGCCTTCTGGCCTTCTCTTGCAAAACACACCCAGCAATTTCTTAATTCTTGCTTCACAAGAAGCTGCTAAAATACATCAGCAAGCTTTTCTAGGAGAAGAGGAATGATGTTGTCAGAAAGATCCAAACCAACCAGCCAAACCAAACAAAGAAAAGAGGGGATTGAAAATAGAGAAATAACCATCAGGGAGGCTGTAACTCTGCAGCACGTGACACAGAAACAAACATCAATACACATCGACTCAGAGGATGATATGCTTGAAGGAATTAAAAATTTCACTCTAACTCTGCATCAGGTCCTCAGGCTGAGTTCCAATTTGCTGTGCTGTGACAATGTATGAAATCAGAGAGCCTAAAACACACACAACCTACTGAGGAAAGGCCCACAACTCTCAGCAGCTCTGCCTGCTAATGGAGAACTCCCTCTTTAGAGTTCAGGAAAACATCTTCCAGAAAAAGAGCAAATGAATGCGACTTTTCGTGTTCCTCCCACCCGCCTCTCCAGCAAATGGGAGGAACGAAGTTCCAGAGCCGAGGTGACAGAATCAGCAACAAACCAAACAGTCTGAAGTCCATAGACAGCGGGTTCTGGCTAAGGGCCGAGGGCATGAAATGAGAATGTGTGCTGCACAGGGGGAATGGCTTTTCTGCTGGAATCAGCATCAGGGAATCTGCTGGAAACAAACCTGTCCTTGGCCAGAGCAGCACTGACTGCACAGCACGGGCTGGTCAGTGTCCTAACCAGCCCACTGGCCCCCCTGACAGGAGACAAGTGATGCAACAAGACTGTAAACAAGTACTTCACAACTAACCTGAAGGCCTGTTCTTGGCACAAAGGACCCGAGATGGAGAAACTGGGACTGCACTGGCCCTAAAATCAACGGACCTGAACCAGGGCAGCAGTGTTTTGGGACCAGACAACATGCCTTTGTAGGCCTGAGACCACGTCTTTCTCAAGAAAGAGAAAAATGTTACCAGTTCTTGGGAAAAAAGGGAATGGGAAGGGTTAGAGCTGCAAGTCTGCCAGTTTCTCCAACTTCATCCCTACAGATGAGGAGCCCCTCACAGCCCAATTTGTGGAGGAGCTAAATGACTGGAAACCAGCTCACCTCCCTGAGGCCACAGGATGCACCAACACCCATGCAGCACCTGTGCTAGACCAGGATATTTGATAAACTTCACTCACCGGCATGTAGACCTCACTGACTGCCCTAGGAAGGGATACTGATGAGATCCCCAAGGCAGCGCTGCCCCTCTGCACAACTCTGGATTCTGATTAGTGAGAAATGCACGGAGCACAAAGACTAGCAGGGTTCATTTCTAACCTTGGGAAAATTCTAGGTGTGAAACTCAAGCAGTTAAAGCTGTGTGGACTCTGTATTTTCTGGGTTTTGACTTCAAAGCAGAACAACTGTTTTTTCCCCCTTAGCACGCACTGGGTTATGCAGAACGGACGAGAACTCAACACAATCCATCAGCAAGCCGATGCTCGAGTTTACACCAGCAAATCAGCCTCTTTGCTTTCCAAGGGACTGGCAATGGCTGCCCCAAACCCCAGTGCTATTTCTAAGACTGGCATGCAGTACTCATCCTGCACACAGACATCATGAAGTGTCTTAGATACCCGAATATTTCAGAGACCTGCTACCAACGATGACCAGTGGCAACAGACTGTCCTAGGCAACACTCACCTATACGTCTCTCCATTAAGTTTTGGATGCAATGAAACAGCGTTAGGCTTGCTGCCTTGCAGAGAAGAGCTACCTCTGTTCCATCTCCTGCACCACATCCACAAGTAAGTGGGTGTCTCTACTTTAGTATTTGAGACATGCTTGATATTACACTCCATTCGATCCCACACTCACCATTTGCACAGGTAGCTGTTCCTCCTCACATATCCATACTGCTGTTAACTTGATGGATCTGCGTTGGGAGAACAACACCGGGATTCTGTAAACTATGTACTATAACAATAGTGAAGAAACAAATCCTTGCAGCTTGCAGGCCGGATGTCTCTGGGCTTGTATATGCACGTACTTCATAAAACTGCTCAAGGCAATAAATAAAGAGGGCAGTAACTGGTAATAATGAATCCACTTCTGTAGAAATGATTGTGAAAGTCAAGAGATTAATCTTCTGATTTCACAGTGGCTGGATGAGATGACACATGGTCTTCACAGCCCACCATGTACCAGTCAAGGATCTTCTCATCATCATCACAGTAACAGCCCTGACTTTCAACATGCTGACCTGCAAAACAATTTTCTTCCTGCTCCCCACCTTGAATCCAAAGAATTTTCAACACTGCCCATCACCTAGAATTAACAGAAACCTGAATTTCAGCAGAAGTGGACTCTATGATATTTCATCAGTCATGAGCACCTACAGCCTGAAGAAGACAATAGCATTCACTGCCAAAAAAACATGCCCCTTCCTATTTTACAGGAGGAAATAAGATGCGCAGACTTGACAAGATGTTCCAAGGAACCAGGATCTTCCCAACTATAATCACCACTCCCAAGCAATGGAAAAGCCCAGGAGAGGAGAAAGCCACCCAAAGGAGATCCATGCTCTGGACAGGGGCTTCTGATAGGCTTTTGGTTCTAGTATCCTCACCTGCAGAAATAAAGTTAGAATGGGGGAAAGGATGAAAACCTGGTATTTGTGAGGTCCTTTATTTGATGTATGTAGGACATCAAGCAGCCCAATAATTGTCTGACTACCTTGGTGGTAAAGTTGAAACAGAAGTCAATCACAGAACAGACATGATCCTGTGATGGGCAAGGGTTAGCACACACAGAGACTTGACCTGCCTTTCTTTAGTACGGTCCACAGCTCATACCAATGCCATTTACAAACCATCACAAAACATCCCACTTCACAGGCAGATCTTCCATACTCAAAAATAACAAAGCCTTTTTCTCCCTCCCCATGCCCTAAAGCATGGAATGCTATTCCACTTACCTTCATGTTCCACTAAGTTCTACAGCAATATTCAAACTGCCTCCAATTCACGTGGTTGGCCACGTACTGCAGAGACATCCCTCTGTCCACAGAGCAAACTAAACAGAGTAATTCAGTTGCATAGTGCAACCCCCTGGAGACAAGCTGCGAACACCTGAAGAAGGGATGCTTGGGACTCAGAAGTCTTCTTTCTTATGCCGTCAGGAGTTTTTCATAGACAGATTTGTATAGATCCAATTCTTTGACCTTACATTCATATGCTATGTTTGGCTTATTTTACACATTTTTCTTACAACAAATGCTTCGCTGGGCTACTAAAAGAAAAAAAAAAAAACAACCCTGGATATTTATCACCTCCATTTCCCAGGTCACTCTTTACTGCCTCTGCTTAAGTGAAGAAGCTTTCCCACAGCAGCTCAGCAAACATCTGGATGGACAGAGGAGCACAGAGATTAACTCTCATTACCATCTCTATTTTATGCAGAAATACAATACGCATTTAAATTTCAAGAGTATTGATGCCCACTGTGTACTCAATGGCATAAGTTTCTTACATTGGCTTCAAAGGACACTTTGTCCTCGCAGTTGTAGATCCAGGCCCTGGACAGAACAAGTATTTTAGGCATCCATATTAGAGATCAGTATTAGAGCTCCAGCTTTGAAATCAAAACTAACAGTTCCCAAGATCTCAGTAGTGGACCATCTCCTGTGGAAATTACATCGCTGAAAATTAAGCCCAGTGTTCTGAGCAGTATTTGATATTGACTTTGAGAATAAACAATCATAAGAATTTAACAGCTCAACAACAAACGTTTTCTGCTTCAAGAGTTGCAGAAAAACAATGCGGATACTTCACAAATGAGACAAGTGCTCCAACTGGAGTAAAGTTCTGCTTGGAGCAGTTGCAGAACCTTGGGGAAAAACGAAGTTTGAATATTACACTTACACCCTCAAAGTCTTCTTTTAAATGCTCTGTCAATGCAGGTCTGTTGCATGTAGAGCTTTCTAAATACAACACTATGGCTACAATCGACAAGATCGGGCAGACACACCTATTTTCTCAGTTCAAATGCAGTTCACCGATTGCCTTAATGGCAAAGGTTCAGAAGAAGGGACAATATAGGGTCACTGGATAGTTAACTGTCTCATTCCTAAATGAGATTATCTTCATCACCAACCCAAAGTGGTTTTAATCGACATCACATTCCCTATTTCAAGGAAAAATCCAGAACTTGGCAACACGGAAAACAATACAGAACACAATAGATGCTGCCTGTCAGCACCCACACGGAACTCTGAACCACTGCTGCTGTTGTTGAGCAATTCAGAACAAGGCTGGTAGCTTCTTCCTTTCAAGGATGATGAACCTCGTACTGTTATTGCCTTTCAGATTTTAGTGGATTGTTCCCCGAGTCTTTGGCCGGCACCAGCTCAGGGAGGGCCCTGTCCTACCTCCTTAGAGCTGGTTTTTACTTTTGCTTCCCTTCCTTGGCTGCTGAAGCTCTAGAAATCCAAGAAAGATGCCAGTTCCACATTCCATTTGAAAATTATTTTAATACTATAAAACTCATTTGTTCACATATTTTGTACAAAAGATGAGTTGCTTTCTCTTAATTACAGGAAAATCATTTCAACCTTGACATTTCCGCTCAGTAGGTCCAAAACAAAACAAGGCTGGGTTCTACTGGTTCTGGAGGGTCCCGAGCTCACCCAAGGTCTCTTTCCAGTTTGGCTCTCACGGTTATGGATCACCTTGATGGAAAATACCCAACATCATTGACTCTTTGGAGGCTTGTAGTGAATTCGGCAACGCTCATTAAATACCTGAGACACCAAAACAGAAGAGCAAAAGCAAATCAGTCCCCATCCAGGAGACGAGCAGAACTTCAGAGCTAGTTCAGGCAACTCTCTCTTCATGTAGCACCCATCTCAAGCCATCCAGCCCTGCTGGACCAGTCAGTGGCACTTACCCAAGGACTCTGTCTCCATTCTCACCTTCTCACCTGGCTTTAGGGAATCCAAAGTTTGCAGCTTGATGATGGGGGCCTGGACAGCACTAAAAGTGCTCTCCCTCAGATAAGGTGGGCTCATAATCGTAACAGTCTGTTATCCTCAGAGATGATGATGCCTTTCATTTTATTTTAGTTTAGTAAAGCAGGAGGGAATTTATCAGTGGAGGCTCCTGACCAGCTGTGTTCAGTTAAGTGCTATCTGGCATTCTATGTTGGATACTATATTCTTCTCTTTCCTCAGCAAAGGCATTTCACATTGCTGTGACAGCTAAAAAGACATGTTAGGGCTCACACTTGTAGTTATCTGACAGTGGATGCTGACAGCTCTCCTATCGCAAGGGACACACTGCTCTTGCCTCATTCACCTCTGGCTCCTTGTATGGTGCCATACACACAGAAGCAGAGGCTGAAGATCTTGTTCACTTAGCTGGAACCACAGGCCTTGTCAAACAGGCTGCCGACCCTAAGTAGAGCCAATAATTGTGACTGGATAAAGTAAGGCAGTCTGAATGCAAAGCTCAACACAGGCCCACACCAAAGTCAGAGGTGCTCTTTACAAGCAATTCAGTCAGTTATCATTTTGGCTCCAAACTTTGTCCAGCACGTGTCCTGAAAAGTGACACGAGCACCACCTAGCACCAAGCTGAGGCACTGGTGGTTATAGGTTCTCCATCCAGCACTCCTGCAAGAGCACATTCTGCCAAGCTGTCCAGAGACTTTTCAGATCCAAATGCCTGTGCTCTTCATGATGTCAACTTTCACGAACTCTCCCATTAGCTTCACACGCAAAGCGAATGGTCTTGTAATTTTCGGGAAGTTATGCATCACTTACATGTTATTTTAAACCACACCTTCCTAGAATCTTCTACTGATACAAATGATCTCCTTATTTAGAATTTAGAACCTATGACAACTTCAGCAAAAGTGATGTTTGCAGTACGAATTGTTTTTAGCATTGATTCTTAACAATTTTTCAGTCATTTTCCACTTATTGTCAGGTTTAATTGACTCTAAGGAACAACACATACCAGAAACTGTTTCATATTGTAGAAAACAAAAGTTGTGATACACTTTTCTTTTGCACAAAGACAGCCTGTCCCGCTACATTTACCACATGCAATGGAAACCTCTAGAAGAGTTAAGTGTATGTAAAGGCCTGAGATCAGAGAAGCATTAGAAGGAAACTGGAAATTAAGAGGCACAAAGTGTTCCCACTCAGAAGCATTTTAATACTAAGCAAACTGGACCATTTTTGTCCATTGTCTATCAGAAACATTTTAAGGACATATATATCTTAAGGGGTACTGGAAATATACTTAAAAAAAAAGGACTGTAAGGGTCTCTTCCATCAAACAACTCATAAAAAAAAAAAAAATAGCAGCTTCCAGCTTGCTATCACGTAGATTTTTAAGGTTTCTTTAACAGTACCTCTGCAGCCTATGGAAGGAATATCAATATTGAATGAAGCATTACTAATACTGCCTCCTACTTTTAGGATCATTAACCCACAGATCTCAGTGTGTTACTTGGGTCAACTACCTCCACTGATCTACCTGTGAAGTGCTATTCTTAGTTTTCAGACAGGAAAAACAGCACCTGAGAAACTTTTATATTCAACTTACTATGTAGAAGTTTGATTTTGCTCTATTTATGTATTAATACAAAACACTCCAACAATAAACTTCAGCGTGGAGATGCTGCACAGAGACTGATGCAAGTGTCCTGTTTTGGAAGTCAATTCCTTGTTTAGTATCAGCCAAACAGAATTTGTCTGCATGCATATCTATAAAGCAGCATCTCTCTGTGTTGTCACTAGTGCTACCACTACCAAGAGTAAGTGTTTGAAACTAACTTTGTTTCCTAAACAGATTTTTTCCAATCAGTTTGCAACTGCTTAAGGTTAATGTAAATAGGTAAGTGTATTTTCCAACTAAAAGTCTACAACAGTAAAAAAGAGTGGAGGTCCTCACCTGCGAACCAATAACCACTTCCATGTGACAAACTGCATTCGGTCCACAACTATGACTGGGTCTAATTCCTTCAGTGACATGCTTTTACAGGCAGCTAAAGGAGCCATTTATGCCTATATTCGGATGGAGACAATAGCAGAGCTGCACATAAAACCCAGAAATACTTTTCTCCTCAAGCCCTACTTTAAACACTAGCTTTCTAAGATATCCCTGCATCACAGGCATCTCACTATTTATAAATGAAACGTTCTCCATCTTCAGATAAAAAATGGCCATTTCTATCACTAGCAAAAGCTTCATGCAGCTACAGGAAATAACAGGCATCAGCGCTACCTTTGGTACCAACCTTGGGCTTCAGAATGCAGAGAGCGTGGATGGGGGGAAAACTCCCTGACAGCAGAGTTGCCATGAAGTGTTTGCCGCTGGTGGCCTGCAGCATGTCAGTAAGGCTGTGGTGTTGCTTAGCCATATTTAAGCTGGCTTTACGCTTAATTAAGATTCAGGCCATGAATAAATTTTTCAGACAATACAAAGGCACTATTGACAGTAAAGCATACCTGGAAAAATGTGTAGATGCTTATCTAAGCAGCCTGCGTTGAGCTATATTGTGGTGGCTACACCTCCAAGAATACACAGGCTGTATTGCATCTATGCTGATGCAATTTAGAGGACTAAAATCTTGAAGTTGAGATTAAAAAGGGAGATGCAGCTAGTACTAGCTATTTGCAAAAATCCTTTTTGCATTTAGAGAGGAAAAGAGGTTCTCTACATGGTATTGAAAGCTCTAAAAAGCTATAACAAATGAGAAAAGGATGCCAGTTGTGAAATGCTGCAGGGACAGAATATAGCCACCTCAGAATTTAAGCTCAGCATTAAGCTGACTTTATAACAAGACAGTATCTGGAGCTATCAACGCAGAGGATGATTTGCCCCCTCTCTCGACACAGAAGTGCAATGGCAAGCCTGCCCTTTGCACCAGGGAGCATCAGTCCAGCCTGCAGAAACTACAGCATCAAAAGATTCAACTTTTCCAGCTCCACTTTCATCTGGCCTCTGCTTACTCAGAAGCACGATCAGTACCAAAGAGACAAATTTGAAAGAGTCATCCCTCTGACCTTATCAGAGGCTAGGCAAAGCTTTTCAGGCAGGCCACCACAGAAAAGTCTACGAAGAAAGGGATCTGCACAGGGAGTACTCAACAGTCTTTCCTCCCCTCTAAATGAGTCGCTTTTCTTTCCTTTGCAATGCAACTGAAAAGCTTTGATCTCTGCACCCAGAAGTGGGAAAATGTTAAATTTACCCCAGCGCTGCCCTCACCTATTTCTAATTAACCTTCCTCATAAGGCACCAGTCCCACACCTCGGTGCAGGACTCTCTGTTGGGACAAAACATCAACACTGCTTTAAATGACTAAGTACCTTCCAGCTTCTGTCGTTTACCACTTCTTCAACATTCAGCTCCGACTGCATCAATTTTAACTGCAGAAAGGAACAGATAAAGAGGTTATTGTCAAACAGGCCTCCCTGCAACCTTTAGCATTTACTAGCACTGCAGCGTTCTAGATCACAACCCCAGTACCAGGTGTGCATCCAATCTGATGGTGCAAACTGAAGGGCACGATGTATAATGACCCTGAAAGTCTGGCCTTTGCCTTCAGCCAGTACACAGGGCAGATGAAGTTTGCAGAGGCATGGTGAAGGCAGACTCCCAATGCAAGCCTGGTAGAAGCAGCTTCTGATTATCAATGCTCTTCTTAAATATTGCCCATCAAAATTTGCTAGTAATTAACTGATTAACATTTTAATGGCTCCACACACAGAGATAACTATGCCTAATTCAAACACTCAGCACAGGGAATGCCAGTGACAGGGCTAGGTCTGCAGCTTTGAGTTGTTTTTCTTCAACACATACATTAGACTTCTATAGAGAGCTGGCAGCAAAAAAATAGGACTGAATGCACAGTTCTCAGATTTTGGATTTAGAATTAAGATCATAAAGTGATCCCCACCACTTAGTTTGCCATCTGCTTCATGCACTGACCAAAAAAAGGGTCTACAAGAATAGACCATGTATGTTCATGCATGTTCATGCTATCTGAACCAGTTAATATATAGAATCACAGAATCATAGAATGACCAGGTTGGAAGAAATATGTTACATGACAGCTGTGTTCAGGAGGCCTGCAATAGTTTGACCCCACCACAAGGCCCAACAGCAGGAGATCTAAGAACCCATCTGCCATTTTGGCTTACATTTTGGACATATTTTTGCTGGAGTCTTTAACACAACAGACTAAGGATGAGAGTTTATCCATTTTAAATACATGGTTCCAACTGGAGAGCTGGTGAACAGGTGTAAGTCAAAGGAGCAATCCCATCAAAAAGTTTCCAAGTGAGACTTTGAGACACAAGTAGCTAATACAGCTGCTGCATAAAATGTTACCTACCCAATAAGACCCCAAACTGTTTGAAATAACAATACCAGATCCACAGGGTGATTAAATGACCACGATCAGTCTCTCTAAAATAACCACTCAGAAGATCCATGGCAGTTTGAAGAAGGGTTTTTCCTGCTGGAGGATGTGAATAGACCTACAAGCATCTGGACTGTCACATTAATCACCTTTGACACCAAGGCTAAGCAAAACTACTATTTTAGCTTTTTCCTTTTAGTTGCAGACCTGAACAGCAATATAGTGTCAACGTGGCTATATGGGGGAGGGGCTTGTTGTTTTTAAAACATACTCTGACATGTCAACAAGCCTTACTAATTCACTTGATAAATCTAATAATCATTTTGCTGTATGTTTTTGATTTCCAGAATTTATTTGGTTGGATATTTTATGATACTTCATTCAAGTAAACTAAGGCAATAACAAATTAATACAATAATCAAACGATGTTTTAATGTAAGTGGATTAAAAGAATTGGCTGCCATACTGACACTACCCCAAGTTTTCTTATTCTACAATCCAGAAGTAATAATTTTAGACAAAGTCCTCCAATTTGTTCCATCAGCAAGATGAGAGTAACACAAATGAAAGAGAAAACAGATCTGTACTGCAACCAAGTGAATATACATTTGAAATGCATCAACTTAAATGTAGGAAGTGTTCTGTCAAGAGAGCTTATCTGAAGTGTAGAAAAAAAACAGCTCTCGCAGAAAACAAAAAAAAAACCAACTCAAAGTCAAATTTGAGGTCATCTCATTATAAGATTTCTGGGATGTACCCAAATCATGGATTGCTTTTAACATCTGAAATCACCTCCAATCATTGTGATCCTCCTAGTGGTTTCAGTGATAGGTTTTGGGCTCAACAACTCAATGATTTGAAGAACTGGCTCTGCAAACAAAATTTGTAGAAAATACTAATTTACCATTCTAATTTTCCAAGCTAATATGGATAATTGTTAGCAGTTCTGTAAGTGAAGGTTCACAAATAAAAGGCAGGCACTCGCCTGCCACCTGGTTCTTTAAACCTGAGCTCATGACAGAGCACTTCTCTGAAGAACACATGAACAAACAGTTCACTCAATGCCTGGGAAAAATCAGATCCTCGAGTTAAGTCATTCCCTCAGGAAACTCTTACTACATCAGCATTCAACTGCCTTTTGCAAGAGGGGCTACAACAGGCTCCTCTTGGAAGTAAAGGGGTAAGTGGATTTTGAGGTCTTAATAGTATTGCAGCAGGGAAAGCTGCACCCAGGATATGGGTCCATATATATTTATATATATATGTAAAATGTATATAAATACATAATATATAATATTAATATATATAAAATATATAATTATATATTAATATATATAATATATAATGTATATATGTATATATATTTTTTTATATATATATATGTAAAATAGAATGGTTTGGGTGGGAATGGACCTTAAAGCTCATCCAGCTCCAACACCCCTGCCATGGGCAGGGATACTTCCCACCAGATCAGGCTGCTCAAAGCCTCATCGAACCTGGCCTTGAACACCTCCAGGGATGGGGCAGCCACAACTTCTCTCAACAACCAGTTCCAGCACCTCACCACCCTCATATAAAAACATTTCTTCCTAATGTCTCGTCTAAATCTCCCCTCTTTCAGTTTAAAATCATTCCCCCTCACACTATCACTGCTCCCCCTGATAAAGAGCCCCTCCCCAGCTTTCCTGTAGGCCCCATACATATAGATGTACATATATGATGGTGGGACATCTGGCTGTTACGAGAAGAACTCACCATTACATTGGAAACTCAAAGGCCCTGGTCTAGCAGCCCTGGTTAAGACATCCCTCATCAGAGGAAGGCTCACTAAACTGCTGAACACAACAGAAACACCTGGCCACTGTATGCAAAAAAAAAAAAAAAAAAGTAATAAGCAAGCAGTCGTATTTGACACGTGCTGCAAGCATAGGGTGTGGAAAAAAAAAAAATGTAAAGTGAACATGAGCCACATAGAACAGGTCTGGAAGAGAAATCAATGGAACAGTTCACATCCCTGCAAAATTCCATTCCTAGACCTACGCATGCAGTATTCTTTTCCCTACTAAGGAGGCCCTGGAATAGGGGCAAGAACTTCAGTGAGGTTCCCTTCTCCCCTTCTGATACTCCATCTAGATCACCTCTGTTCACTGCTTGTGAAGTACACTTTCCATCCAGAGATCAGAAGGTTGAGAGAGCATTTGTACATTAAAATTCCTTATATACACCCAGAAGTCTCTCACACCATCACGAGGTGCTCAAAAAAATTAATCTAAGAAAAACTAAACAGCAAAAAGTTTGGATTCAAGGTTGCCCAACAGCTTCTTGTAGAGAACAGCAACTCCAGTTAACACATAGAACAAGAATGATACTTCTCAGGGCAATGATGACAAGCGACAATCCTCTTCCTCTCTAAAGTGATCTCTAAAAAGCTCCCCCACTCACCTTTGTCTGCTCTTTCCTTAGTTGCTTTAACAACGCTACGTTATCCTCTGCCTTTTCCCTCTCTTCTCTGAGGGTTTTCACTACACTGGAAGTCTGAGCAATGCAGTTTTTGATGATTCTCTCTCTGCTGGTGTGTGCATCCATCAGCTAAGTGGGAGAAGAGAATAAGTCACAACAACTAGTTCAGCAAAGAATAGACAAATCCGAGTTGAAAGAAAGACTTTCTAAAGTCAAGGTATTGCTGTGCCTACAGGAATTCCTTTGACTTGAAAATCTATATGTTGGAAGCAAAACTACTCCAAGCAGCAGCTACCAATTGGATCAAAAGACAAAGATACACATGAGCTAGAGCGTTGCAAAGTAGTGCTGAAGTGTGATAGCCGCCATTCTTACAAGAAAGAAGAGGGCTGGGCTAACACCACCCACGGAAGCCTAAAGTACACATGAAAAGCATTGCAGAACAAGTCCCCCACATGGTTTTAAACTGAAGTACCTGTTATATACATGGGGCTAAGCCACATATAAAAGTCAAGCATGCCAGTTATGGACATATAAAGCACAAATATGCTAAGGCAGTGGTTTCCTTAGAAGCTGAGGATGCTTTACTGGCCACTGCACATAACAGAACATAGGAAGTGAGCTGAAAGTTAAAGGAGTGGACACTCACAGACTGGTACAGCTCTCTACACGTCTGGCTGGCATCAATTTTCCCCACGAAGGAAGCTGTTGGAATCGTAGTGTTTAATTCGTGAACGATTCTGTCATCAATTGTCCTCATCACCCTGAGAAACTCCTGTATTAAATAGAAAATCGAAGTCTTTACTTATATCTCTGAGGAGAACTTACTGCAAAAAACGTTGCGTGAGGCTTTTACAGAAGGATTAAGTAGATCATAGAATCACAGAACAGTTTTAGTTGGAAGGCACCTTAAGGATCATCTAGTTCCAACCCCCCTGCCATGGGCAGGGACAACTCCCACTGGATCAGGCTGCTCAAAGCCTCATCCAACCCAGCCTTGAAAACCTCCAGGGATGGGGCAGCCACAACTTCTCTGGGCAACCGGTTCCACTGCCTCACCACTCTCACAGGAAAACATTTCTTCCTAATGTCTAACCTAAATCTCCCCTCTCTCAGCTTAAAACCATTCCCTTGCCCTATCCCTGCACTTCCTGATACAGAGCCCCTCCCTGCTTTCCTGTAGTAGCCTTTCGGTACTGGAAGGCCACTATAAGTTCAACCCAGAGCCTTCTCTTCTCCAGGCTGAACAACCTCAACTCTCTCAGCCTGTTCTCCTAAGGGGGCTCCAGCCCTCTGATCATCTTCATGGCCTCCTCTGGATTCATGCTTCTTGCCCCTTCCTGTGCTGAGAACTCTAGAACTGAACACAGGACTCCAGGTGAGGTCTCATCAGAGCAGAGTAGAGGGGCAGAATCCCCTCCCTCGCCCTGCTGGTTGCTCTGCTTTTGATGCAGCCCAGGACACCATTGGCTTTTTGGGCTGCAAGCACATATTGCCAGCTCCTGTTGAGCTTCTCACTCACCAGCACCCCCAAGTCCTTCTTCTCAGGACTGCTCCCAATCCATTCTCTGCCCAGCCTGTATTTACGCTTGCCATTGCCCCAACACGAATGTAGGACCTTGCACTTGGCCTTTTTGAATTCATGAGTTGCGCACAGGCCCACTTCTCAAGCCTGTCAAGGTCTCCACGTCCTTGCTGTGCTGAGGTCTCTAGAAATGTAAAATCCCACCCAATGCACAATTCCTGCAGGCAGGAGCCCACGCTGCACACCAATGTGTTTCCCCATCAGCCAAGGACTGAGTGGGGAGCAGGCAGGGCTGGGCAATGAAGAACCTGGACCCTGTCCACCCCAGCAGTGGGTCCCGCATGATACTGAAAACACCAGCAAATAAACACTCTAAGACTTGTTTTGTTGGTTTAGAATGCAAATAGCCTTCATCAGGGCTGAGCAACACGAGGAGTGATCTCCATCAACTGCGTACAGACAGACAAGAGCTGGTACCGAACAGATTTCTCGCTGACATGCACATGGATAAACTTTCCCAGAAACCTTATGCATACTATACTACTTTACAAGGACTCATATCAATGTTATTATGAACTTCACAACAGCCAAATCGCTTGTGAATTTGGAGCTTTGAAGCCAGCTCTGCCCGACCTTGCGTGTGAGGCAGGGAAAGGCTGCGAGCAGGGACTGCAGGGGGAGAGACACCTGTTCAGCACAGATCACACCGAGCACAAGGCGTTATCAGCTCCAGAGGAGGAGCAGCGCCTGGAGAAACCCTGCTGGAAAGAAAACGCGCTCTCAGAGGGACATTCAGTCTGACTTTCAAAGAACGCAATTGCTTAGATGCAACTCAACTTTAGCTTTAATTAAAACATATTTCACTTTTTGTGCCAGTAATCGCTTCTTATATCACTCGAGAAGGCCCCATCCCTGCCCCTTCACGCTTCCAGGCGGGAAACCGCGCACCACTCGCACCAAACTTGAATGGAAAGCAGCGTTTTGGTGACACGAGGTGTTAAAGAGCAGCCGGCGCGGACCCTGCACTCGGAGCTCCCTCTGCGCGGGCTCCCCCTCCCGGCAGCCGTCAGGCGCGGTGACCTCGCCCCCGCTCCCACCTCCGCCCGGGGAGGAACGAGGAGGAGGAGGAAGAGGAGGCGGCGGGAGCAAACGCGCCCCCGTCCCCGCGTTCGTGGCTCCTCACCCCCGCCCAGCCCCACGCGGGTTACCTGGAACTCAGCGAAGTCCTCACAGCTCGCCGCTCCGCTGGGCGCCGCCATAATGGAAAGGCCGAGGGCCGCGGCGGCGGCCAATCAGGGTGGAGGGCGGGGTGAAGTGCGGCAAGGGGGCGGGGCTTAGTGGGAAGGCGGCCAATCGAGCTGCGGGGGCCCCCAGCAGCAGCCAATCAGGCGGCGGAGCGGGGTGACGCGCGGCGAGGGGGGGGGCTCTGCGAGGGGCAGCCAATCAGGGTGGAGGGCGGGGTGACTAGCGGCGGGGGGGCGGGGCTTGGTGGGAGAGCGGCCAATCGAGCTGCGAGGGCCCCCGGCAGCAGCCAATCAGACGGCGAGGCGGGCCCCATTCAAAGGAGGGGCCTGGCGGAGGAGAAGGAATGAGGCGAGGCGCAGAACGCGGGCGGCCCCTGGCGGTGCGGGGATCCCATGAAGAGGCCGGGCCGGGGGGCGGCGCGGCGCGCTCGGCTCCAGCGTCGACCGAGCTGGCGGTGGGTTGGGAAGACAAGCGGAAAGGGGGCGGGGCTTGTTGCGCGGGCGGCCAATGATGCGGCGGGGCGGGGAGACTAGCATCAAGGGGGCGGGGCTCAGCGAGCGACGGCCAATCAGGAGGTGAGATGGGATCACGCGTGGGGAACGGGGCGTGGCTTGTCCAACGAGCGGCCAATTGGGCGGCGGGGCGGGGAGACGAGCAGCCAGGGGGCGGGGCTCAGCGAGCTGCGGCCAATCAGGCGGCGAGTTGGAATCAGACGCGGGAAGGTGGGCGGGGCTTAACCATCGGGCGACCAATCGGGCGGCGGGGCGGGAAGAAGGGGCGGGGCTCTTCCCTCACGCAGCCAATCAGGGCGAGCGCCGCGCGGGAGCGGGACGGGGCTTGCCGCGGGGGCGGCCCCTCGGGCCTAGCGGCTCCGCGCGCGTGCGGCCCCTGTCGGCGCGGAGGCTCCGTGAGGGGCCCGGCGGCGCGGGGTCCCTGTGTTCCGCCGCTCCAATCGCGGGGCGGGGCGCGGCGGTGACATTGAGAGACCGCGACATGTGGCGCCGTGGCGGTGAGCGGGTGGCCCGGGAACGGCGCGGGGAGGAGGGGTGGGGAGGCTGCGCCGTGCGGGGCCGGGAGAAGAGATGGCAGCCCCGGGGCCGCCGAGGAGCGAGTGTTTCTGACCCGCGGCGGGCGACAGGGCTTATAGCCGCGCCAGGGGAGGCGCAGGTTTTGATACGGGGAAATATTCCTTCGCCGAAAGGGCTGCCGGCCACTGGCAGAGTCCCCTTCCCTGGAGGGGTTTAAGAGATGGGCAGGTGAGGTCCTCAGGGACATGATTTCACAGAATCACAGAATAACCAGGTTGGAAGAGACCCACCGGATCATCGAGTCCAACCATTCCTATCAACCACTAAACCATGCCCCTTAGCACCTCGTCCACCCGTGCCTTAAACACCTCCAGGGAAGGTGACTCAACCACCTCCCTGGGCAGCCTGTTCCAATGCCCAATGACCGTTTCTGTGAAAAATCTTTTCCTAATGTTCAGCCTAAACCTCCCCTGGCGGAGCTTGAGGCCATTCCCTCTTGTCCTGTCCCCTGTCACTTGGGAGAAGAGGCCAGCACCCTCCTCTCTACAACCTCCTTTCAGGTAGTTGTAGAGAGCAATAAGGTCTCCCCTCAGCCTCCTCTTCTCCAGGGTAAACAACCCCAGCTCTCTCAGCCGCTCCTCGTAAGACCTGCTCTTTAGTAGAGGACAGGTCTGGCCAGACTCCATCTCAAAGGTCTTTTCCAACCAAACGATTCTGTGATTACAAAACAGTGGAATAGTTTTATTTAAGCTCAGGTAGATTTCAGCTCGTGCAAAGATCTGTATTTTTTGAAAGTCACACAGAATGTCCCTCTGAGAACGTGTTTTTTCACATAGTGTTTTCCCAGACACTGGGAATTTTCTGCTCGGTGTGATCTGTGCTGAACAGGTGCCTCTCCCTCTGCAATCCCCTCTGCTTGCAGCATTTACCTGTCTCAAACTCAGGGTTGGGCAGAGCTGGCTCCAGAGCTACAAATAAGCAAGAGATTTGGCTGTTGTGAAGTTCATAATAACATTAAAATGAATCCTTATAAAGTAATAGAATATGCATAAGATTTCTGGGAAAGTTTATGCTGCTCTTCATGCAGGGTCTGCGCCGGCAGAGGCACTGACACATCGCTGCTCCTTACATGCCTTGTCCCCAAAAAACTGCCTTTCATTCCAAGTTTGGTGCGAGTTGTGTGCAGTTTCCCACCTGGAAGCGTGAAGGGGCAGGGATGGGGCCTTCTCGAGTGATAGGAGAAGAGGTCACTGTCACGAAAAGTGAAATATCTTTAATTTAAACTAAAGTTGAGTTACATCTAAGCAATTGTGTTCTTTGAAAGTCAGACTGAGTGTCCCTCTGAGAGTGTGCTTTCTTTCAAACAGTGTTTCTCCAGGCGCTGCTCCTCCTCTGGAACTAATAACACCTTGTGCTCAGTGTGATCTGTGCTGAACAGGTGTCTCTCCCTTTGCAGTCCCTGCTCGCAGCCTTTCCCTGTCTCAAACACAAGGTCTGGCAGGGCTGGCTCCAAAGCTCCAAGTTAGCAAGAAATTTGGCTGTTGTGAAGCTCATAGTAACATTAAAATGAGTCCTTGTAAAGTAGTAGAATATACGTATGATTTCTGGGAAGGTTTATCCACGTGCCTGTCAGTGGGAAATCTGTTCTGTTCCAGCTCCTGTCTGGCTGCACCCGATGGATGGAGATCGCTCCTTGTGTTGCGCAGCCCTGATAAAGGGCGATCGCTTTCTAAAACTCCAAAACGAGTCTTGGAGAGTTTATTTGCCAGCATTTTGGTTATCACAGTGTTCGTGGCCCTGGGTGACGAGGAGTGCAGAGTGGGGTCTCCCCTGCCCATGCAGTCCGGTGCGGCTGCAGGTGGTGGGGCAGTGGTGAAGGGAGGTGAGATTGGCCCTGTCTGGTGGGCATCAGCACAAGAGGCCTGGCTGCATCCTCAGAGACTGCCAAAATGAAAAAGAAAGGAATGGATTTGTGCGTTTTTATCCTAGAGGCTCAGGGGAGACCTTACTGCTCTCTACAACTGCCTGAAAGGAAGTTGTGCAGAGGTGAGCGCTGGTCTCTTCTCCCAAGTGCCAGGCAGTAGGACAAGAGGAAATGGCCTCAAGCTGCACCACGGGAGGTTCAGTTTGGACATTAGGAAACATTTCTGCACCAAAAAGATAAGCATGCATTGTCACAGGCTGCTCAGGGAGGTGGTTGAGTTGTCATGCCTGGAGGTATTAGAAGATGGGTAGGTGAGGTGCTCAGGGATCTGGTTCAGTAGTGGGCAGGTATGACTAGACCCAGTGATCTCAAAGGTATTTTCCAACCGAGCGATTCTATGGTTCTGTGATTTTTTTTCCTTCTCTGAATACTGTGGGTGAGAAGCTGAACATGAGCCAGCAACGTGCACTTGCAGTCCAGAAGGCCAACCATGTCCTGGGCTGCATCAAAAGCAGAGCAACCAGCAGGGCGAGGGAGGGGATTCTGCCCCTCTGCTCTGCTGTGGTGAGACCTCACCTGGAGTCCCGCATTTAGTTCTGGAAGCACAGGAAAGGCATGGATCTGTTGGACCGAGTCCAGAGCAGAGATGATCAGAGGTCTGGAGCACCTCTGCTGTGAGGGCAGGCTGAGAGAGAGAGTTGGGATTGTTCAGCCTGGAGAAGAGAAGGCTCTGGGGGACCTTATAGTGACCTTCCAGTATTTAATGGGGGCTTATAAGAAAGATGGGGAAAAACTTTTTAGCAAGGCCTGTAGGAATAGGACAGGGGGTAATGGTTTTAAACTAAAAGAGGAGAAGTTTAGACTAGATATAAGGAGGACATTTTTCATACTGAGGATGGCAAAACACTGGAACAGATTGCCCAGAGAGGTGGTAGATGCCCCATCCCTCGTAGCATTCAAGGTCAGGTTGGATGGGGCTCTGAGCAACCTGAATGAGTTGATGATGTCCCTGCTCACTGCAAGGGGGGTTGGACTGGATGACCTGTAAAGGTCCCTTCCAACCTAAGCCATTCTATGGTTCTGCAATCTCAAAAACGGTTGGGTTTCGTTTGTGGGGTCACCTATAATGTAAGATAAAGGACAACTGTTTCTCATGAGCCGTTTTGCCATTCAAAGTTGTTTTTCTCCCCTCCAATTTTTTCATTATATTAATTAATGAACTAGAATCTCTTTCTTGAGATTATATTTTACTATATAAGATCCCTTGTCCTTTTCTAATACACTATGAAGGTGTTACCTTGATATTGCAAGGTGTTGCTTTTTTTTAGCGTTTTTCCTTGACTCTGTCAAATCAGTGACTTACCTTTGGGATGTGACCAGGACTGGTGTCAATGTCCAGGGTGTATCTGAAGTATGTGAATAGCTAAGTTCCTTGAAATCGTGATGTGCGTCGCTTGTTAAAAATTGCTTACAGGTTGTAGTTTTGCATTCCCGTGTTTCTAAATAAGGGTACTGGGCAAGCCCAAATCATAGATAATAGACAAGCTGTAATTTATTTGGCAGGCTCTGTTACAACTAAATCTGGTGTTTCTTGCACAATATTTGATTTGTACCTATTGTTTTTCTTTCTTTTTCTTCTTCTGTTAAAACAAACAAACAGAAAAACAAAACCCCTGAAAGATTTAAGAGCAAATATTCCTGCTTTCTACTACTCTTGAATTATATTTGTCCCCTTGGCTTCCTCTGCTTTCTTTTCCAGATAGAGCTGTTAAAATGCTGGGAAGAAATATGCCCTCGATTCTGAGGATGACTAAAGGAGTGGATCTGAAGATAAGCAGGAGGTTTTGCATTAAATCCCAGGAAGAAAGTCAACTTCAGCCAAGAAGTAAGAAGTTTTGATAAAGATCACACTATGTTTCGTGCCATGAAATAGTTACATACCCAGGCTGCACAGGAATTTCGCTGACATAGATGCCAATATCCCTGATTTTTGTGAGAGGGAACTCTGATCTTTAGACTGAAGATCTGAGCATTAAATTTAGCAATAAAATCTTGTTTTCTAACCAAGCCAGGGATTAGTATTTTTTCTTGTGATAATAACACAGCATTTACTTAGTAGCAGCTCAATACCTTCTTATCTGATGTGCAGTCCTACACTGAGCAGCTTCAGCCGTGCTGTAGAACAGTGTGTTCAACCCCGATGTAAACTATCAATGTTTAGAAATGTCGTACGAGCTAAAATGCTTTTGCATACTAGAACCAGCTCCAGCTGTTCACAAAATGGAATATGCCCTGCAGGAGAGAGAGTCAGTCAGAATCCTTGGCTTTGTTCATGTTTAACAGTGGAGTTAAGTAAATGAGGTCCCATATATTTTTGTGAAGACTAACAGGAATGATAGCCAATAGCAAGGATCTAAGGAAGTGAATGGGAACAGGACAAAACATAATGTTTCTCCCTAGACAGCTGTCCCAGAGGTGGCCTCTTTGTGTTTAATGGTCTTTACTGGACTTTTCTTCCATAAATTTGCCCAGTCTTTCGAAGCTGGATGTATTTTTAGCGCGCACATCCTCTGGGAAGGAATTCTTCAGCTGAAGCATGCTGCGAGAAGACAAGTACAGTCTTGTCCTTCTTTTTGACCCTGGTGTGTGCTAGTTTCAATCCGATGTCCTTTCATTCAGTACCCTTCCCAAAACAGCACCTGATCATTGTAACCCACACTCCCAGCGTCACTTTTCTGGTGCCCTCTGTGTTGAAAGAAGCTTCAGTTACCTGTTTTTCCAAACCAAAGCTCTCCATCTGTGATATCATTTCTTATATGGCAGCCACTCCAAACCTGTGCTTGTCCTTACCAGTTTTCTCCATACCCATTCTATTTCAACAGCTTCTGAGATGAGGGATGAGTATTTCACCTGTTTTTCAAAGTGCTGGAGTCGTGGTTTTGTACAATGGCATAAGAACGTCTGTGTTGCTGATCACTGCTAATAGTGCTGTTCTCCTTTCTGACTGTTACTGAACATTTTGCCAAAACCTCTATGAAACCCAGGTTGCTGAGTTACTCCTCAGCAATAATGGTTAGGTGAGAGTCTGTCTTCTGTATGTGAACTGGAATTATTGAATTATAGAACGGTTTGGGTCGGAAGGGACCTTAAGGATCATCTGGTTCCAACCCCCCTGCCATGGGCAGGGACACCTTCCAGGAATTGCTTTCTGATTGTACACATGGGGTTTTACTGACCATCTCTTCAACTCAGGATTCTGAAACTCTGTGGCTCTTCACGCTTAGCCCTCTTCTTTATGTTTCTGAATAACTTGGTGTTGTCAGCAAGTTGACTGTTATCCTAGGTAATTCATGAAGCCATGAAGCAGCACATTTCCATACGGGATACAGGATACCTCCCACTGTTTAAAAAAAGAAAAAGGAAAAAAATGGCTATCTTTGGACTTTGTTAGATTATAATGGTGTGTTATGCATGGAAACCTTTCCTGATACATTCTGAGTATTTTTTTATATGGAGTTTGAAAGACTGAGCTGAAAATTAAGGGTCTCATCTTTGCCTATAGTCATCTGCTTGTTTATACCTTCCGATAAGATAAAATCTTATTCTTGTTGGAGAAGTTAACATTCTGTGATTCAACGGTGCAGAATATTGGCTTTTCTGTAGCAGTTGCATTTATTTTATTTTATTTTTCTTAAACTAATTTAAATGTAATAGGAAGACTAGTGTCACAGCAGCTTAGGAAGTGCTGGAGCAGGTTCTGCAAATTTAGAGCGACAAATATAGAGGTTCTGGGCAAGGTTTGACTTTCCTTACATGGCCTCAGTTTAATCCACATTTACAGGTTTTTAATCTGACTGAGATGTACTTTTTGTTCCCTAACCAATCCTAGCAATCATACTGAACATTCAACATTGCTTCCTTTAACTGGTTTCATACAGCTGTGGCAATTCATCTTCTCTGACTGTTGTTTTTTCAGTAGTTTGATTGTTTTTTTTTTCATTTGTGTGTTTGCTTGGGGTTCTTTTTTCAGGTCGTCCTACTTTGAGGGTGCCTGGACACAAGCCTACAGACTGGGAGAAAAAATTTTTGTTGTGGGCAGGCCATTTCAAAAAACCAGAGGACATACCAGAAACTGTCTCGTAAGTGCCAGTTTCTCACCTGTAAAAGAGACACAGTTTACACAGGAATAAGCTACTTGAAAGTAGCTCCAGAATAACTTCTCTTAGATGGAATGGGTTTTCACAGCTGAAAAATTATAACTGCTGTGTTTGGTATATCATCTTGTGGCTGAGATGACCTGAGCGGTTCTGTTTGCTTTTTTTTTCTGAAAGGATGACCAGGATCTATCAGTTTTTTCATTAGAAGAACATCACAAATCAGCTAATTTTTTTTTTCTCCCAAACCAAAAAGCTTTTTGCAAATAGCAGGAGCTCTTTCTAGGGTTTTTCTTTATATATCAGTCTCCTGTTGTGTGAAAGTTTCATGACATAGCTATAAAAATAACTGAAACTCATTTAAAATCTTTATTCATGAATGTCTAGAGGGCATGGGCCAACTTTCTTTAATCTTGGAATTTAAACTAACAGTGGAAAGGCTCCCTAACAAAAAATATATATAGTCAAAATTTCCCTGTTGCTGGTGGAGTCCAAATGTCAGTGCTTTGCCCTGTGTAAAAAGAAGAAAATAAAACTGCATGTTCTAATTTGCCTGTCTAAAATGAAGATCAAACTCAATAAAAACAACAACAGGCAATTATTAGTTTAGAAAACAGTCCTGGTTGTAATGTTGTTATCTTTTAAAACACGCTTATAATGCTATTAAATATATATATATTTATTTAAATTAAAAAAATAACAGTAAATCTTGTTCTGCTTGGGTGAGCAAACTACGCAGCTGCCTTCTAAACCTTCGAGGTTCAGATTAGACATTAGGAAAAATCCCTTCACTGAAAGGGTTCTCGGGTACTAGCAGAGGCTGCCCAGGGAGGTGGTGGAGTCCCCATCCCTGGATGCATTTAAGAGATGGGAAAATGAGTTGCTCAGGGATCTAGTTCAGTAGTGGACAGGTATGGTTGGACTCAATGATCTCAAAGGTCTTTTCCAAGCAAGCAATTCTATGATTCTAAAGATGCCCTTTTTGTTTGAATGCTTAGTAATTGAAGATCTACCCACGTATCTCATTTTTTTTCTAAATGTATCACAATGGGTAAATATTGCTAAAAAAGAATTCTTCAGTTTTGTATGGAATCATTTTCCCTAAAATTACATTTGAAATACATAAAGGCGTAAATTGTTAAAACTTAATATATTGTCAGTTGGGATATTTTTGTTTAACAAACGCTTGTTACGAGTAGTGGTTTGAAGAAAACGGAGTTAGAGTGATTGAAGTCATTTCAACAGTTTATTGATAAAAGTGGATCATTTTTGCAAGTGCATGGGGAATTCTTGTTTTTATTTAGGCAAATTGTTCAGGCAAAGCTGAGAGGATGATTAAGAACTATAAAAGAACAAAAGCTTGTTTTCCTGTTCTTAGCTGAATTAAGAGTGCTTTGTAAGGGCTTGTGATATAACTCAGTGATCTTGCAAGATGTAGTGATCAGAAGTAACTCTTTTATTAAACAAATGTTAATCTTAGCCCCTGAACTTATTTAAAATTGTGTTCAGATAACTGCCTTATTGTCTTGCATATTCTAACACATCTAAGGTACTTCAAAAATAAGCTAATACAGTTTTTAAATCCTACTTCTGTGCATTTTGGCTTAATTACAGCCTGCACCTAAGTTGTTCACCACAGATTATTAGTACAAAGTATTTAAGTCCAGCTTCCATCGCTTGTTAAATTTCACAGTAGATGGATGTGTTCTTTACCATCAGAAATCTTGTACTCTGATCAGTACCCTGAAACCGTGATCAAATCGCTCTTGCTCTGCTCGACAAAAACAGGAACAAAACTCTACAGTTCTCAGGTCCTGTGTGATTTAATATTGAACTGTCATAGATCCTTCAATATCATTTTTCCTCTAAGTATAATGCTCAAAACACGGGGAGTTAAATATACAGGGCATAGGGCTTTGGTTACCGTATCTAAAAGCACTGTGTGTTCTTCTTGCGTTGGCATCTCCAATACGAACTTTACATTTGCTGTCCCTCAGATGGCATTTGGGTAATCTGCAGAGTTTAACCTAACTTCAATTATTTTTTATTTTAACTCATCACGGCTGCACCTGGAAGGCTTCAATAATTGATATGCTTCTTGTGGATGATTTCTGGGGTTTAAAAGATAACAGTAGACTAGGCAACAGGTTTCACAAAGGAGTGGTGCAGGTACTGACATGGCTAGATAAACCCCCTGAATTAAATAGATTTAAAGGAGTCCTCTGTCTAAAACTGATGTTGGAAAGCTTACAAGTGTCCCTGCCTCCTTAGTGTCTTAGGAAAACAGCCTACCTTGTGACTATTATTTACTGTAGCAACCACTGGTCTTTTAGCAAGTCCTGTTTGGAATTTCTGAGTGCTATATGCAGCAGCCAGTGCATAACCTACAGCGCTATCAGATCCTGTAGCAGAGGATGCTCAGCGAAGGCATCCCTCTCCTTTTCCTGTTCTCCCCACAGTGAACAAATATAAAAGAATACTGCAGCCTTTGTCCTCTGCGTTGCACTCAGGTGGTGTAGGCAGTGTTGTTGCTTAACAATTCAATCAGTGAAAGTTAAAAATGCTGGGTTTGTTTCCAGTTTTAAGAGGAACCCCTTTGTGACAACAAATCTCCCAAGGTAGCAGGGGATCAGCCTTTCCCATTCTTGTAAAACCTTTTTGTGAAGGGAGACAAGTACAGTCAGCGTTACAGGAGAAATCAAACAGTCAGGCAGATGATTTATTTGGGTCTCTGATACTGAGTCTGTTCTTTTATTGTTATTTCTTGAGGATTGAAACAATCAGAGCAGCAAAGACCACACTGCGTGTGAAATTCAGCTACGTAATGATTGCCTTGACAATATTGGGATGCATAATCATGGTCATTAAAGGGAAGCAGGTAAGCACAGATTTTTGCCTGGTGAATGCAAATTAGTGTTCACATAAACTTCTCTTTTCCTCCTATGGACTGTTAGTACTGTTCTGTTTGGGGGGTTTCTTTTTCATTCTGTCACTGAGCAAAAATTAAAAATTAGCTCCCCAGAACGATTCCCAGGTCAGAGGAGGGCAGTGTCGCTGTTAGACTGCATAGGTTTCCTCTAAAAGGGAAAAAAAGTCTTTTTCTCAGTGCAGTATTTAATTTTAGCTCATGCTGCTTTAACTCAATTTTGCTGGCTGGCTGCAGGAGTTTGAAATGAAAGAGCAAGAGCACCTTCTTTTCTGTGTGCGGGGCCGGAAGGTAAATGTTCCTTTGGCCATAAGGTCCCTGCAGTTGCTGCACAGACCCATTACAAATACCTTTCTACACGCTTCAGCACTTGCAGAATCAGCATTAACAGAAGTAGCAAATGAGCAGGTTTCTCCACAGACAGACTCGAGAATTCTCAAAACTTTTTAAATGGTGGGGAGCTGGGCAGAAATAGTTCTGTGCCCTTTAATTGCATTGGAAAATAGCCCTCCTTCAGTACGGATGGAACAACTTTTCTCAAACTATTCTTGTCTGCTGAATTGAAAAACTACTTCATAGAAAAGCTTTCAAGTCCTGTAGAGGCTGAGCATCCTTCACTTGCATGGAATTTGGCGTCCAAGTTCAGCACGTGGCAGGTCTATGATTTAATTTGCATCATAAGAAGAAGGGTAAGCATGAGGCTTAAGTTTCCAAGTGTGGTAAAGGTTAGTTGTGCTTTAATTTTACGTGGTTTTTAACATAGCTGGTGAACTATTAACTTTGTGGTATTTCTGTAAAGAAGCAAGGACTGCTTTTTGTGTACTGAAGCCAAGCTAAGGTCCTTGGCAACATTAGTCTCAAAGTCAAGGAACGTGAATATAATCTGTCCAGCTTGTTATGTTGCTTTCGATTAAAGCACAGCAGTAACAGAAACATGGTCTACATTCTTCTAAGGATGACTGGAAGCAGAAAACCCCGAGCTTAAAGCATCTATGTGCGCAGAACCTTACTTGTGTGCTGCCTTTCTCAGAAGCAGTTCTTCTGAGGACAACGTGCAGATCTTGTTTCTATAGACTACTCGGTGTTCTAGAGAAAGCTTTAAACTGGTGACAGTCTCAACCCCAGCACTGACAACTACTGAAGTGTTGAGCAACACTTCTACTTGTCATCATTCCCATACCAAAATGAAAACAATGCAGCACTGTGAAACAAAACAGTGAAAAGATTTTCCCTGGATTTAGCAGAAGAGATCAAACATTGACAATTCCCAGAATGTTTTCCTCTTACATCGTAGTAGTATGAATGCAAACACCAGAAAGAGAGGAGGTCAGCTGCTTTGGGACCCTTTTTTTCACAGCAGCTGGAATCTACTGCTTAATTTTTGGTTTGTTTCCAGTACCTCTGACTTTTGAAGACCAGAGATTAATTTTAAATACTGGCCAGAAACACAGACTACATTGGCCGGTGCCTTTAACAAAAGGGTTTAATTTATTCCTAGAGAAGTAATAAGTTTAAGACAAAAAAGACTGAATGTTCTGTCAACCCTCTCTCTTCCTGGCATTAAAGCTGACAGAACTGTGCCTTACTAAGGATAGGCCAAGTATTTTGTAAACTATTGATCCAAGTTGCATCTCTGCGGTCCTTTAGGTGATGCTTTCTGCTCTGGCTTTGTTATTCTCTTGTAGGCTGTAAAAAGGCATGAAACTCTTACAACCATAAACCTGGAGAAGAAAGCTCAATGGAGGGAGGAAGCTACTACATCTGCTAAACCTTAGACGAAATGAAGAGACCAAGGACTGGGAAAGAAAAGCTGATGTCCTTTTCAGCAATGGAAAGAGGATATAGTCTCATCTGTCCTGTGTGATAATTCTGTACTCTCATATTCAAGAAAGAACAAGTACATTATCCTGTAATCATTAAAACCAGAAATACCTATTTTCTTTTTCTAACATCCTCCTCTTTCCTCCAAACTCTTTTTCACGATTAGTCGAATGGGACAAGTGAGCAAACTGGATAGACAGAATAGTTGTTTCCTACATGTGCAACGCACAAGACCGAGCGCCTTTTAAAACCCCACAGGAGCTGCACCTGCACTCATGGCACCAAGATCCTTTACCAAGTCTTACACTCATACCTGCTACTTAGGAGACGATAACTGGGACACAAGAGGACTTGTAGATCATAACTTAAATAAATGAAGTACCTTTGCTGGGCAGTCATCCACTATCACTATTTCAGGTATCTTCAGGAAGATCCTGCTCTATGTATTCTGTATTGCTACAGGCTGCTTAAAATATTCCATAAGTTCCTCTTTGTGCAAGAGAGAATATTTATTAGAGGACCCCTTGAGTCAAGAAAATTGTATGACCTGCATCAACATCATTGAAGTTATTAGAAAGTTTGCTTATGTACCTGTTCTAGGCTCAGTATAGCCTGGCTGCATTTGTTTAAGTGAAGGACTTGCCTCCCTTTGATAAAAAGAGGGGGAGTGATAGTGAAGAGGCATTCCAGAGAACCAGCGTGTCGCAGATAAACTAACAGCTTTTTACACCAGAGCTGGTAGTGAGGTGAGGAAATGGCCGAGCTAAGGGAAGAGAGATGAGTATTTTGAGGAACACTGACCCTGCCCTCTGCTGCTGAGCTCTTTTCCAAACTACTTTTATTTGCATTTTTCCCTGCTTTACTTTGTCATCTGTGCTCTCCTGATACTTGCTCATTTAAAGATTTAGGCCTCAAGTTTTAGAAGCAGTAACATCTGCAAAGAGCAACTCCTATCAGCCCTGTATCTGCCATTCATCCCAGGAGAGTCAGATGCTGCTCACATTGAGCAACCTGCAGCAACTAGACACCAGTATTTTCCCTCCTCTCAGTTTGTTTGGAAGCAAATGGAGCTTGAGATTGTGAGAACTGTTTCAAACTGTGTTAACTCCCCAGGACTACCTGCTAGCTGGCCACAGGGGATACTACAAATGGAAGAGGCATGTGTTTGACAGGTTTCGTTTGTGAGCTTTCTGATAGTGGGAGGCAGATTTTTTTTCAAAGCACTTAACTTGACTAAAAATTAGCACTACTGCTAACAAAAAATTAAAAGCTCTACTGAAAATACAGGGTAAATCTCATCTTTACATCTAGAAAGGAGAAGTAATAAGATACCTAGAACAGTCTTCTCTAGTACTTTATTCCTTTTCTCTAGAGCTGGAAAGTAACTGCTGCAGTCCACCTTTTTATGAATTGCATTTATGGGCATCCCTCACTGATGAGATGTACCCAATCAAACAAATCACAATCATAGAATGGGTTGGGTTGGAAGGGACCTCAAATCCCAGCCAGCTCCACCCCTCCTGCCATGGGCAGGGACACCTCCCACTGGTCAGGTTGCTCAAAGCCTCATCTAACCCGGCCTTGAACACCTCCAGGGATGGGGCAGCAAAACAAGCTATGCAGTCATTCCACCACAGCAGTTACAACCTTCAGCTGATGCCACAGCCCATCATCAGACCCTCTGTAAGGCAATTATCACAAGTGCACTATCAGTCAAACAGAGCAAGCTTCCACAGATTTGTCCACTTGGCCCTAAGTATAAGTTGCCCTCAGTTCCACTGCAGGTGCATGAACAGATCTTCCATGAGAGCTCTAGTTCTTTGCCATACTACTAAGCAGACAGGATCTCTCTTCCCTCACAATGTTCCTGTGCTCCTTTATGTATTGCATGAGACCAAAAAAGAACAACATGCACTTCAGGCAGTATTTCAGGTTACCAGGAAAATAAATTCATGTTTTGATTTATGCTTGGTAATGGCAGACTTTAAATCCATGCAGCACTCAAAACTATCTCCCTTTCAATAAGCACTTTGAGTGCTCTCTGTGAGCAGAGCTGGCAGGTACCTCACCTAGTTTGGGAAACAGAACTATTTAGAGTTGTACAGCTGGTAAAGTATTAAAAAAAAAAATATGTAAAATACCACTTAAAAAGCAAAACCCCAGAGCAGCAGCAGTCACCAGTTTTTCATTTTACTTAAATTTCTACAAGCCTTATGCTGTTTAGCCAAAAATTGAACTCTGGTCCAGTGGTTTGACAGAAGATCCACGTAGAAGTCATATATCCTTTCCTTTTATCACTCCATTATCCCCACCATTCAGTATCTACCATAAAACCTGCGCATCATTGCATACATTTGTGTCTCCTTTCAGCTTCCACGTAGGCTCCAGAGTCCCAAATAAAAGGCTGATCCACTGTCTCCAGTTTGCTCCCAACCGCAGCAGTATTTTCTGTGCAAGCAGCTGGGCACTACAAAAATCATATTTATCTTTCTCAGAGGGCAATGACAGAAACTGCCTCTTTCCTAGTGTGAAAGTTTCCAAGAAAACACTTCTAAACACAGACAATGACTAAAAAACTACCAGATAGTTCTGCCCTAAGCAGCCAGCCTCACTGACTGGGGAACTGAATACTACTTGCATCACCTGTTTAGCTCATAGCTTTAGCCCACAGCCTTATAACTGTGTCTGTTGGCAGGGAACATACTAAGCCCTTAAACAGTATTTAAGTTTCTTTCTCCCCTTTGCCTCCATCTGCACCACCACGCTTACTCAAAAAAAGGCAAATTACCAATCCTATACCCTGTGCCACATTGCTGTACCTGTTCCAGAGGCAACTTAAACTTCCCAGTGCTGGCAACTTGAACACAATCCGTCTGACAACTTGATCACTACCTTCAAAGAGCACACAGGAGCCCTATAGGCACGGCCACAGCAGCACATGAAAAGGTCCTGCTTATGTTCCTACTAAGACTCAGGTGTCTGAAGAAAGACCTTCACGTCTACTGGCTCAAATCGGCGCGGGGCAGTACTAACAACATGTTGTGTTGATCCCGGAAGCAAAGAAACCACCCTGGAAGATAAGAGAATTACTTAAGGCTGGCAGGGAGGTGCATCATCAGAATTGTCACGTTTAGGACTGGGTGTTGGGACTTGGTTCTTAACAGTCTCAGTGCTGATAAGTTCTGGAAATGCAGGTTCAAGAACATGTAGGTTTTCCAGGGTCAATGCCATCCTCCTTTCCCTTAAGAGTAGGTGAACAGACTTTGACCACCAGTAGTTGGTTGGCTGGCATCAAGGAACCAATGCAGGAACTTAAGATCCAGCAGAAGTCTCTGAGCAGCAGCTGCCTCAAAGGATTGTTTGTGTGTGTGGTGTCTTCCCAGGAGCCCCAAGCACTGGTTTTGGCTCAGTTACTGAGTTTTCGCTAACCTTCTGCCTATCGTCTGTTGCATCCTCCTGATTCCAGTGAGTGACCCTGCCCGACACATCCCACTAGGAGCTTTACCAAGAGAAGGAATGATGGCTCCTGTTTGCTGCTCCAGCAAATACACAATACTTAAAAGGCATGACAGGTCTGTGTACAGGATGGGCAGGTAACAGTTCTCTGTAGTCCCACATCTACCTTTTTCTAAAGCCCAGTTCAACAGATGCTACAAGAACAACTCCAAGATTCTTGTTCTCATGAATCTTTTCACCTTACCCGCTTTTGGGGCTTTCTAAAGGTGCTTTGACTGGTTCTCAACAAGTAGACAAAAAAATGTATTAACTTCCATTTTCAGGATAAGGGCAGAAAAAAAAGGCGAGATCACTTTTCTGGCACTACACACTACACAGCAGAGCTAAGAGAAGGACCCAAGAACCCCAGCTTGGCCTGTCCTTTATACATTAGACCACGCTCACTACTCATGTTTCCTACCTACACACAAAACAAGAATAGATCATTTAAAACACAGCGTGACCTTCACAGAAGTGGAAGCCAGAGGCGCTTTCCGAGTTATTTTCTGTCTGAGCACAGCACATCCTTAGGAAAGCAGAGAATACTGTTGTCAGTGCTTCTAGCAAGGGACGTAACCCTTGGTACTTTCCTGTCAGTCTCAAAAAAAATGCCTGGTGTCTCATCTGAGCGGAACTTACAACCTTTAAACATTCATTGCTGTTCTCAATTTTTTAGCAACCCCTTTTAGCTGCTGACAGCAACACACAGTGTTCCTGTAAAAAACAAACAAAAAAAAAAAAAGAGTTGCAAGTTGCAACAATGCTGACTATAAAGTTAATACAAATTCCCTGTTTCTACTAAGAATTCCTTTTGTACCTATAAGCATCATATCGGTCATACAGAAGCACATTAGCAAACAGTGTTCAAGTGAAACACACCATGATCCTCATACTCTTGCAGAGGCACTTTTCCTCCCAAAACAGAAAAACAGCCTGAACATTAGTTATTAGGTGGGTAACGTTACACTACATGTTTGACTCCGTTAAAACGCAAATAGTTTACTTGCCCTTGGTTTACCAGGTAATTCTGATCAGTCTGCACCAGTGAGCTGTCACTTTCATAATTCACAAGTCTGATCTCCCTTCAATACTCATATAACCTGCAGCCTTTGTTAGATTTTCTTTCCTTTCAACCCATTAATAAAGCTAAGGAAAGCAAGACCGATAATTGGTTGCTGGAAGATCTCGATGGACATACACTCAATTAAGCACCATTTAAAATTAAATTGAGACCTATGAGTTAGCCACATTTTTAATCCATTTAATGTGTGCCGTGTTGATTTTTTGTATTGTTTTAGTTTTCAGTCAAAATGTTATGCGCTACCAATCAAATGCCTTACACAGTCTAAGAATATATGACAACAACATTACCTGTGTCAACCAAGCCTGTCACCTCAAACAAACAAACCAAGCTGAAAGATTTATACTTATCTGCTCTGAATTCACAGATCCACTGCAAAAGTAACAAACACTAGCCCAGCTCCTCACACAGGAAGGCACACCATTCAGCTTAAATGGACTCTCTTTTTAATTCACTCGTTTAGAGGCAATTGTCATTATTTTCTTGGGGGACAGGGAAGGGAAACGCCAATGCACCACATTGTTTTCACTAGCCTGGAAGAGAAAACACTTATATATATATAGATATATAGATATATAGATATGTATATATATACACACATCTGCATGTGTATATATATACACACGTGTGTGTGGATATATGTATATATACACGCTGGTGTATATATACACAGAATATACATATATGAATATACAGAATATATGCACACACACTTTGCTCAGATTTGTTTACAAAATATGTAGCATTTTTATACCATCCAATAAGAGGTACATGATTTTAAACAAATCTTATAGAAATGACATGTTATTGGAAATTTACACGTAAAAAAATCCAGCACAAAAAAATCCAAAAGCTAAAACAAGATTTTGCTACTAATCAGTGCTTCTATCACCCTTCAAGAAAAGAGAAACACAGTTATTTATATGTGATGTAAAGGCAACATTGAGGGTTTTTTTGCTTTTTTTTTTTTTTAAATTAACCACCAAATTTAACCCCCTAAAATTACAAAGAATCGAAGTCCATTTACAGATCAAGTGCAGTAAACTAAATGTTCCTTCAGCACAAAGCAGCACTAGAGAAAATAACTGGGAGAAGGAAGGTGGAGGCCAACTGGCTTAGCTAGGGAGGCAGCAGGTGGCTTCTGCAGTGGCCACACAGGTCAGAGTCTCCATCCTGAACTGAAGACTGTATTTAAATATTGGTCACACAGAGCTGATGGTCAGGCCTTTGCCTCGCTTCTTTCAGCAGTTTGACGAGCAATTTGTAGATTTTTATTATTCTGTACCCAATGGGCTGGGTTTGCTTTTGCAGTGGCTTCTGACTGGCAGGAGGATCTTGCAGGCAGTTCTGCCGCTAACATTTACCACACATCCATGACGCTGCCATCATCGGTGGCAATTCTGAAATGTTTACACTGGACAAATGTGTGTTCCAAGCATCCAAAATGGCTTGAAAGAACATAGTCCAATGCAGGGGAGGGAGCAGACAGCCTGGAGAATCCAATGCTTTTACAGAAAAGGAAGCGCCACTTTCAACCACGTGGCATCTCCTCAGTTTTGTGAAGAGCTTGGTGTCGCTATCAGCTGAACTCGGTGAGGAGTGGCTGGCCTTTGCATCAGATCCAAGCAGGTTGCGGAGCCAAGAACATGCTGCTAGCAGAAGGGCAGTCTACAGCTGTGGATGACAGCTGTCATGCAGTCAGTGATGCCTTACAGATGTCACCTGTAGGAACCATGCGTTCCATGCTAATTCACCCACAGTCCCATAAACAGCAAAAGGGAAAAATGAAATGAAAAAGCCAGGCAGATCTGGCTGTGATATTACTATCCACTGAATGTAGTGTCATTTTAGTTGTTAAATAAGAGGCTTGACCAGGAGGACTCTATTTTATCAGGTGAGCTGGAGAGGAAGCTCTTGTCTTGTGAAAATGAAAAGGAGATCTAACACTCCTTGTGCCAAGGATTACATTAAAGATTCCTGTATTCAGAAGGTAATTTTTCAGAAGACAGATCTGTTCAAGTCACGCTGTGTAAAAATGTAGAGAGGCAGACAGGAATTTTTCAGCCATACCTATAATACCAAGGACCAGACTCTGGAGCATGAAGTCAGAAAGGGCTTGATTTGTAAGGAAGGCCCGGCTGGATCATACTATGCTGGCAAGCAGAAATGGGAGGAGCTTCTCCATTCTAGAAGCTGGTTTGGAAAGTCATTGCTGGGTAGGTGGTAAGAGTGACCTATTTGCAAGCTCTCTTTTTTGTGGATGGAGAGGAAAGACTGGGAAGGTATAAAAATCTCCACAGTGGTCTGCAATCCAGCTTGGGAGCTCAGTGTTGAGAAGGAATGGGGCCAGATGTGTACGGTATTCTTAAGAACCACAAAACACGTCCATTGCAGCGCCTGTTGTTGCAGGGGACAGAGAACTTACTCCATTATTTGCAACATGTTCTATATGCCGGGGGGCTGGCACATACAGCAAAGTGGATGGATACGTTGCATGTGAAGATTTAACTTCTCTCACACAGCCATCCAAAGAGGCATCCAGGGAAGAACATGGGGGATGAAATCAGCTCCGTTCTCAGAAAGTCTGAATGTCTCCCTGGACTGCAGGCACACACTGCAGCAAATACAAGAGAAAGGCAGCCTTATCTCGGATGCCAGGAGTGTGGGGGACAGTGGAGGAGGAATTATTTTCCTGTAATAGGAGCAGGGAATATCTCAAAGTATAGAAAGGTGCCTCAGCTCCACGAAGATGACAGTGGAGAGGTTCAGAACCTAGTGGAGAAGGGTGATTCTGGTGACCCCTTGCCAAGGAGGGGGCATCCTGCCACGGAGAGCCAAAAGTTTTCCAGACGTATGTAAGAGCATGTGCACAAGGCAAGCGAATGAGCGCAAACAGGGTTATGGAAAACATCGAAAGAATCACTCCAAGGGTGGCTTGTGGCTTGACAACAGGACTGGCTAGGTAGAGGAGCGCACAGCACAGGGGCACCTCAGAGCTGGAAGCCATCCATGGGAGCCTCGCACTGCTGGAAGATGTACTGTTGCTGGTTGATATCCACCTGTGGGGCAATGCTGCTGTCTTCATCTTCTGTTCCAAAGTAGTGCTCAATGAGATCAAAGGCCTTCTGATAAATCTCTTGATTCTCATGGCTCTGCAGGAATTCAATCTTGTCCAAGCCTGCAGAGAAAAGATGCACACAGAAGTTACAGCTCTGTGAAGGAATATGACCATGATCATTTTCAATCTGTGGTGAACATCAAGTTCTACAACAACTCCCTCCCACCTTCACAAAGAACAAGTCCCTCTATGGACACCATCTTGTACTCTCCACAACCAAGGAAAGCCAGGTTGAACTTCAGACTTCCCTGTAACTATGTGATATGTTTCATGCTTTCTGTCTGTCTCTACCCTCTCACTGAAAAAAAATGAAACCAATGAGCTTGAATGCATAAAGAACAAGGCCTCAAAGACTTTTAGGATCATGTTTCCTCAAAGCGTGTTCACAGTGCTTTGTTTATAAGGACTGTGACTACAGAATCACAAAATTGCAAGTTGGAAGAGATTTCTGGTAACCACCTAAGTCCAACCTGCAGCCCAGCCCAGCACTACTACCAACACCAGATTAGGTCAGCTACGTCTAGCCAAGTCTTTGACACTTCCAAGGATGGAGACTCCATTACCTAATCTGTATCGTGTAAAAACAATGCAAATAAACTCATGCAACCAGTTTTGGGGCAAATGGGCAAACTCAGGGCTTGAAGTCAGAAACAAATGAAAATAATACAGCTAGCTAAACCATCTCTGAAACCTAGGAATGATACTATATTGAAATGCACGTCTTAGCCACTATAGTAAATCTGTAATACTGGAGATTGTAGTGGCTTTCTTATCTGCTCGTTTTACTATGTATGAAGAACAGAGGAAACAATTCTGATACTCTATAAACATTTCCGTAACACAGACATGAAAACTGAAGTTAAAACCTAGAACCAGGCAAGAAAAAAAATATATATAAGATATATATATATAAGATATAATAGATATATATAAGATATAACTCTTCCCTGGAAGTCAAGGTAACCAGGAAAGGAACGCTGGTTCAAGAAACCATGTTCAGTGATACTGTATATGCTATCTCTTCTATACTGCTCTCAACAATCCAGTTTATTTTTCTTAATGAGTACTTGCCAGTCAACAAGGAAACTAACCTTAAGAGCAGCAGTGTCTCAGAACTGGGATGAAATTACGCTGGTGCATGCCAGAACCCCAGCACAAAAAAGGCAAACAAAAAAGTTGATGCTGCTGCCATAATTCTAACAGGGCAGCAGAGAGGGAAGGGAAAAGTTCGAAAGCTGAGCAACAGAGCAGTGCACCTGAACTTTTACCTGCTGCAGTGGGAAGATAGTGAGACTGAAGGACACCCAGAAGGCTGCCTCAGGGTCAGAAGAAATTAAGAAAAAAAGATCTGCACACACTGTCTCCAAGCTACATACAGACAAAGATAATGTAACAGATGGGAGTATGTTGGTAAACGGAAACCCATCGAAGAACAGTTAATTTTCAGGCGGTAGTGATGAGGAAATCAATAGAACTTTTATCTACTGCAAACTCTAATGGGTTCATGATCATTGCTGTAACCCCTGACTTCCACAGATGTTTTGCTCATACCATATGCTTCTTCGATGAGAGCACAGTAAGGATTAATGCCAGCGCCACTGCGTTTGGACTCCTGCTCTCCAAGCCTCAGGATATTCTCCAGCCCACTCAGTGCTACTTGCACAATCTTTGAGTCCATTACTGTAAGGAGGTCACAGAGTGGTTTGATGCATCCCAGTTCTACTAAATATCTGAAAAACACCACATAGAACCCAGTGAATTGTCTATAAATTATAATTGCTGTAGCCATTTAAGCACTTAGTGTGCAAGTCTAAGACCCAAACCAAAATAATAATAAAATATCAACTCAACTGCAGAAACTGGAGAAATTATAGACATCTATTTGTATCCAGTCAATTTTGGTGAAACAATGAAAGCAACTTCAGAATACCTTCTGTTTCACTCTCTCTATACATAGATATGAAATAATAATTTAATTTTGTGACTTAAATTTATAATCTTATGAATTTAATTTCTAAATATTTTATCTTAATATCAACTACATTGATTTAACATAGTCATAATTTTATTATTTTATACAAATTTTCATACAAGTATAATGTACTGGCATAAGTTAAACAGGAAAAGCAGTGCACGCAATGCCATTGTCTGGGGGCCTGAATTGTTCCTCCCCAAACTCCTAATGCAGTTAGTTACACTCTATTGCATTTGGTATTTTCACGTAAGAGAAGTGTTTCAATTAATTAAATAAGTATAACAGCTAAAATTCTTGTAAGATTTCTCCCTCCAGGAATGAATGGCTCATTCGTAACTCCACACGAAGATGCAGTCTCTCTGGAGACAAATACTGAAAGCATACAGAAAGGTTTTCCAGTTTCTAGGTTATCAGTTTTAATTCTTGCACAAACACTACTTCACCCAACTGCATTGAAAGATTCAAACTATTTCATACTTGATCTGTTCAGCAGAGCCTCCAGATGTTGCATTTGTGATTGCCCAAGCAGCTTCCTTCCTTGTCCGAAACTCAGCCGTTTGCAAAATATTTATAAGAGCTGGAAAGATATGGGCATCTATGACTGTCTGCAAAAAGAAATGACATGTCAGTGTTACAATAAAAGTTAGAAATTACTTGCTTGTCCTGAGCTAGTTGATGTCTATGCTCAGCATAAGCCATTTAACAATAAAAAGCTACTTATGAAGGGGCAAAAATAAGTTTTCAGCTTACACACTAAACCCTAGTGCCAGAGTCTGTGCTTTTCCCAAAGAAATCAAAACACGTTCAGAATGAAGTGACTGCCGTATTTAATGAGTAACTTGATCACTTGAGCAAATAAACACCATTCTTCCCTTATATTTCCAGGTAGTGAATCACTCTGCTATTAAATCAGTAAACCACTAAAGCCATTAAGATTCCCCAAACAAAGACGATGACTTCGTAATCCTGTGTGTCACACTACATTTCTACTGGGTGAGACAACACAGCAAAGAGAGTATGTATTGTAAGAACTCCTCAAAACATGCAAGCACAATATATCCTTTCCTGGTGAAAAATCAAAGCAACCAATGGTTTGGTAGCACAGCGAACAGCTGAACCTACCAAACTGATCTCAGTCAAATGAGTAGTTAGTCAGCAGCTCAAAGTTTCTAGAGAGTTCCTCTGGAAAGAACCTTTTATACAAATTAAACCTGTTTAGTTGCACACATACAATGAGGATCTGAAACACCTTCCTAAGGTTTATTCAAAGAAGCAAGAGTTCAGAATTACATTATTAGACTACAGTTTAACTAATAAAAGTCATCACAGAACTGGTAAAGGTAAGTTAAAAGAAAGCCAGAGATGCTTTTCAAGGAGCTCCACAGCATGAAACTAAACAGATTACATACAGTAAAAAACTACAGTCAATTCATAGTGTGGGTGGTTACCCAGTTTAAAAAAAAAACCAACTCTGATATCTTCCTTTTACCCTTCCTGTTTGCTTAGGCATCCATAATGCATCTACTTTGTAAATCCATACCACAGATCAGTTATATCAACAGCCTCATGAATACCACCTTCTTTGCCACAAAACTTCTTGCACTTCTTTCAACCCTCATTTACACTTCCATGCTACGTTTTATTAGATTTGCACTTTGTGTAGAAAATTTAGCAAAAAGTCCTTAATTGAAATTTTTGAAATGCTAGAAGTGGTAGGTCATGAACAGGAGACATCTATTATAAAAATGACAAAGACAAAAGAAAATATCTTAAAAAAAAAAAAAGCCAAGATGCATTTCCCTCTCAACATATTTCACTGGGAAAACACCCATTTTTTAAAACTACACAAAAGCAACACACCATAAGGGTATGTGGAAGTCAAGGGTATTCGCTTCATTAAGGTGCTCAGATCAAGGACCTTTCAGCTCAAAGGAAGATGTAAATAACAGGGAAGTAATGAATAAAACACATGGTGACACAAACCCAATAGACAAGGGATAAGAGAGACAATCACAAAGAGGGAAAGTCTCCAGTCACTAATTAATTGCCCATTAAGAAACTATAGGCACAGCTTCACAGAGAGACAGCCTGGACTTCCTAAATATGAGAGGGACAAGAGGGACTCTGCAAAACCTAATAATGAATCTTTTCTTAACTATCCTACCACGTAATCCCCCTCTCTAGCCCATGTGAGTGCTGTAAGGATTAGGTGCTAAGAACTGAGACTTGGCATGACAGAATTTGGGCCAGCAACCAGATCAGACCTCAAGAGAAAACCCTGCATCTGTGGGACCAGCAACTGGAGTGGATGGGGGTCTCAGCATCAGTAGATGGAGGGGCCATAGACTAGAGAGAAAGTTTCTGGGCTGCCCACAGAAGGTTAATTCAGAGCCAGCAATTGGTGTCAGACATTGGGTGGAAAGGCCCTTGCAACCAGAGTAGATGAGGTTCCCAGCGCTGGTGCTGGATCACAGTCATTAGGGCCAACGTGCCTGGATGGCAGCTACCTAGGGGGACTAGAGTAAAGCTGAGTGAGAGTCTCTGCATATCAGCTAGAACAGGACTGCAGGTCATAGGAATCCTGTGCCTGGGCACCGGCTCCGCAGGATGGAGGGTGGGGTTTACATTATCTCCAAGGTGGTGAAGGGAGCAAAGGATCACGGTGAAGATAATTTACTGGCAAAATGGACGAGGGAGTGAGCAAGAAGCCCAGGATCAAGGCATGGACAGAGGCCCTGTGCTGATATTCAAGGGGTCTGCAAGTGTGAGAATGCTGAAAGACAAATGCATGCATATATTTGTTACAGAGAATCGAGCTGACCTAGCCAGTATGCAAGTCCAGCAAGTTAAGAGAAGTCTGAATCCAGCCACAGACAGTACATCGGCAGAGAACCCACATGGATATTAAAAAGATCCATGAATTTGCATGTGTGCTTGTGGATCTAGAATGAGGGCATGCAAGTTTTCATTAGTGAACTTCAGTCCTGATCAGCTGGAGAGGAGAAAGGTGACTTGGCAGCCTACACTAACATTTTATGTAAGTCCAGGTAGTGCTTTTTGAGGTGTTTTTGAGATAGAACACCTTTTGAGAACAGTGTTTTAAGTGATGTTAGGTATTTTCTACTAAAAAAGCTTGTCTAGGATAGCATATTGTGAGGGCTTTAGTGTTCCATTAATATAGCAAAGAAAGTCAAAAACCTCATTATTGCTTTTTAAATCCTCTTCCTGAAAGTAAACTTTCACATGAGACTTATCTCCTTAGAAATTGCCCTCTTAAAACCAACATGTTTAGTATTATAATCAGTATATTTCATGACAGTATGCAATGAAGTCAGCACATCTTAGCCAAGAGGCAGTAATGTATTTTGAGTTGAGACTTCTCAACACACAAAAAAAAAAAAAAGTTACCTTAAAATGTTTTAATTTAAATTTGCAAACTAGTAGGAGAATACCAGCACAATGGGAACTAGCAATGGAAGGGCAGCAAGTGGGAGAATCACAGAAGATTGTTCATGTTTTCGTTCTGGCTCAATCAATTTTTAACTCTTTGCTTCAATGCAAAGACTGATGGGTAAAATTACTCTTCTCAGAGTGCAGAAAGTGCATTTGAACCTTTTTAGAAGGAACCAAATAGAGATCTCACATCTCTTGGATGTGTACTCTTATTTCTAATTCTATTTTTCTCTTTTTTATCTTACTGCACAAAAGGCTACAGGCCCTTTGTTTACTTTCTGCTCTACAGTGAAGTTGGCTAGCTTTACCCAAGCAGAACAGGTTAAAACACCATGATGAATTGTAGCCTCTCATAAGGCACTTCACTGAAAGAGACTGACTCAAGTGAGAAGCATATTATCAGTCACTATATTTTTGTGTTTCCTAAGGCTTGACATGCAATGTAGGTGCATGTCACCCTACCACGAGTCCCAAGTTAAAGGTACTTTACAGTGCCTCTGTAGCACAGCAAAGTTTTTCAACTAGAAGTCTGTTAACAGTTGAAAATGTCAGAGCTCAGGGGTTTTTTTGGAAAAAAAAAAAAGAAACCAAGAAAGCCCCATTAAATAGGCCAGAAAATAGTTTGCATTAACCTTTGTATCTTCACTAGATTGCTAAAGTCCAGTTAAGCTCAAAAAGGGTAGAAAAAATAAAGCATTAACTCAAAGAAAGCACTAGCAGCAACTATTATTTACATGCTATGTCTTGCACTCTTGCCCACAGCTGCTGCTCTTGAAATCAAACAAGAATGCCTAAGGATTTCTAGCTGTATGACATTTTACATGGCAGCAAGAGTTACTGTGGAAATAGGCCATGTTTCCCTTTCAGTTAAATTCCTTCTGAGTGTCAAAATAGTAAACTACTGAAATAAAATTTGTTTTTCTTTCTTGAAGAAAAGCAAACCTCAGGCAGAGGAAAACCCTAAAGGACAGTGGCAGAACAAGGTACCTAAAACTTCTGAGGATTTAGAAAGCATTAACTCAATTTACTTTACTTTTCAGCATTACTATACTCTGTGTACCTGACATGGAATTGTGTTGAGTGTAAAGTAACGTAGTGCATATAAAAACCCTCAAGATAAGCACAGCTTTCAAGCAAGCAAAACCAATGCAGTTAAGTGATTTCAGCTCAACAAGAATTTTGTGAAAGACAAAGAGGAAATTAAAACCATCAAATTGTAAGCTAAGTTCCTGTGTTCTGCTATTCCTCAAAAAATGAAGATGGCCTCGGCCACTCATGAAAAGATTGGGCAACTGCCTCATAAGTGCCATAAAGTAAAGGAAGTCTAAACATTCTTTCCAAGCTGCTGATGCATTTAAACATCTGCATTTATCCACGCCCTCTAATTGTGACCAGAACTTTAAGCAGTACAACAGCAGGCCAACAGGGTAACCAAAACTTAACACTCCAACACCTGTATCATTCTTAGCTGTCTTATATGGATTTTTCCAATCCAACATACGCTTGAGCCTGCACGTAAGAACAAAACATACTAACGTGCTGCTTCTGACAGCAGATGCACAGTAAAGCGCAAACTCTAGTCATGTTTACTTTTCTTTCTCTCATTTTTAAGTATTCACAGTTGCAGCTATGGGTTCCAGTTTGCCTACACCTGTATGAGAAGATATGTGCTTGTTTGTCAATGCAGCACCTGACTTTCTCTGATATCTCTTCTTTCAAGGATCTTGCTCAAAAAACAATGATCAATCATTCTTCATTTAACTTCTCAGGTGCCACCCGCATTTCTACAGCATTCTACCACATCTCCCTTGGCTTGCCTCATAGTCTACGGAGTTCTTCTTCATAAGAGATCCAGCTGACATTTTATGGTCCCTCCTTACAATCCACTCTTACCATGCCCTCTAAAGATGGATCTACCTACTGTGCAACACTGAAAACTTATACTAGAACAAGGATTCACCATTTGGTTTCTAATTCCTTTCCTGGTGATTTCTAATATTCATATCAGTTTTAGGCTGCTACTACCAGGCACTGAGGTGGTATCTTCAAAACACATAAGAAATCTCTCTTCTCTGTAATAGGGAACCCCAAGCTTTGAATACATTCAACTAACACTGAAATCTTTGCCCAAATGCATCCATTTGCATTTGTTGGAAGTCTTTCAGAAATCTGAAATTCAATTTTCATGGAAATCTCAATTTTCAAACTTAATTTGAAACCGAACTGAATTGTAATGCTTAGTCCTTCACTGGACTGGCCCTCACTTTTGAAATGTCACTTCTTATTTTTTCAAAGAGATGGCACCCCGGTGCTGTTGCCCTCTAAGAGGATTGTCTGTCTCTTGGAAACATTTTATCCTTCTTATTTATTTTAATCAAGCTTCTTAATTTTATAGTATTTGATTTTTACAGAATAAAGTGAAGTAAAAATGAATTTCCAAGTTTCATTACACCTGCATGGGTGCTGAATCTAAATAAGCTGTAGCTACTGTTAGCAAGCAGGTCTTCAGCAGCCATGCATATTAAATTAGTATTTTGAGCCGGTCAATACCAAGTTCATCTTCTTCTTTGGGTTCCTACAAATTAATCACTTATGATATGCAAAAATACACACACACATTTAGCATGCAAGTGTTAGCATTGCTTTTCTACATCTGATGCATCACATAAATGTGAAAGCAACCAAGTCTTACAGCACAGCTGTTTTCTTGCACTTGCAAGCTCTCTCATTACAAATCAAGATTACAGGCATCACCCCAGCTGGCAACTGTGAATACAAGCTTACTGCTATGATCTCCTCCCCCTGGCTGGAGATTCTAGTTCATAGAGGCTTCTCAGTTACTTGGGTTGCAGTTACCTTGTTTATTGACTGAATTCACAACTGCTTTTTAAATAACATAGCAAATATTTGTAGGCCAAAGCTACTTAACATGATGGCATAAGTACAAAACTGCTGCTGTCCAAGATTCAGGAAGGAAGCACTTCAGATCTCTGTTCTAATGGACTTCTACACTGTTGAAGCAGGCAGCTAAGCCTGCATATTCCAAACTGTATACAAAGCAATCTTCCAGGCAGTTTACACAAGGCTGCTACTGCTGCTAGGAAGAACCTGCACTATAACAAACAGCACCTTGTTGAGGTGTCTCCAGTTTTAGGCTCTGTCTTACAACAAAAAGATAGCAATATATATCTCCGACTGCTGAGGTTTTCAGGCAGAATAAAGGAATTCAAGGTATTCTAGCTCTGCTGCTCTCAATGTGGTAGGATGCATGGGATTCACCACATGCAGAAGCCAGAAAACAGACTCTGTACTTAAATCTGAAAGATCAATCTTTGACTTCTGCTGGTCCTTGGGGACATGGCTTAGTGGTGGACTTGGCAGTGTTAGGTTTATAGTTGGATGTAATGTTATTAAAGGTCATTTCTAACCAAAATGATTCTACAGTTCTATGACCTTGTCAGCAATGCCATATTTTGCTCCTACTTGAGACACTTTTACCTGCCATCACAAAGAGCATGTGAACCTGTTTACAAAGGCAGTGACAGGACTAGAGGCAATGGGTATGAACTGGAGAGAGGCAGATTTAAACTATACATAAGGAAGAACTTCACCATGAGAGTGGTGAGACACTTGCCTGGACCCAGGGAAGTTGTGGCTGCCCCATCCCTGAAGGTGTTCAAGGCCAGGTTGGATGGGGCCTTGGGCAGCCTGGTGTAGTGTCAGGTCTGTGGCAGGGGGGTTGGAAATAGATGATCTTTAAGGTCCCTTCCAACCCAAACTATTCTACGAATCTATGAAGATTTTACACCACTCATGCAAACAATGGCATAAACCAAACACTTTATATTTAAGTAATTTCATACACAGTTTGCTTGCGTAAACCCCAGCTCTGTGTGAATCACATTCCTTTTCCATGCCCCCAGTGTTACTGAGGTCTTTTTGGAGAACAGCCTCTGACAATTCTTAGCTTGTACCTTTACCCTAATTTGTAAAAATGTATTTAATTAGAGTTTTTAAAACTGACAGGCAAGGTATCATTTGCTACACTTCCCCAGGTCACATTTCAGCAAGGACATAAAACATGAAAGCAGGAAAAATACAGCACAGATCCTGTTGCTACCATGCCTACCCATACTCAGGTTTCTGGATGTTCTTGAGAGAACTTAAGGTATATTAGGAAAGAAGTGTTAAGTTTCTTAACCTGTCAACAGGAGAGAACTCCTATGATGTCTTCACTGTCAGATATAGAAGATTGTGTCTGATGTACTGCCTTTCATAGCTTTTCAACGCGTTGCGAAGTTAGACACAGAACATGTTCTGAGGTATGTGACAGCCTTTCATACCCTTCAGGAGGGTCGACAGTCAGGATTTAGCTTCAGTGGTGCAGTTCTCCTTCTGACTCCCAGGAAGATGTGGTTCCCCTTCTCCCTGAGTGGGGAAGCTATCCACTGAAGTACAGCAAAGCTGTATACAAACTAGGAAATTAACAAACAAAAACTATACTTAGTGACAATCAGGACTGCATCAGGATACACACATCCAACCCAAACCTTAAATGCACAGAAATAAAGAGGGGAAAGACTGCTGTATTCCACCAAATTTTTCTGTTGCCAAAGCACTCTTGATAACACACTCTGAAAGGCTTTCACTTCCACCTTTGGTGGGGGTAAAAAAAACCCAAACCTCCTGTGCTTTCATAACATCAGCTACAAAAGAAAGTCAGCATTTGCTCTCACATATTTCATGCACGTTAACTTCTATTGCCTTTACACTAGAAAGGGTTTACTTGATTGTGTTTGAGTGCAAATCTACTGGTGATAGGCTGCTGTCTTAACTTTATAAACGGCAGTGAAAGCCTTTGGAGTGCGCTACCAAACAGCAATGCAGGCAGTATGAAAGTGGAAATGAATGTAGAAGTCCTTCCCTCTACCTTTATATTTCTATACTTTAGAGTGGGTGGATGGAGGGCTTGTAACCCAATGCAATCTTAAACAACACTAAATATAGCTCTGTCTGTTAATATCGGTCAGGTAAAATACCTATTAGATTTACCAAAATACATAATTTCCTTCTTGGTGTACAGAAGGGACTGCTAAGTCACAGCTTGAGCACTAACCAAAGTTTCCATCGTATTCTAACATCTCGTCTGCCCTGGAGCAGAACCTACTAGTTATGTCAGCTGGTAACTTGCAATGATGCGGTTTATTATGCCAGACAGATTTTTATCTTTTAGGAAAAGAATACCATGTACTAAAATTATTTTTGTCTGATTTCTGGCTGAAGATTGTACATGTCCACAGTGCAATTAGGATAATAGAAACCAGAACAGATCTGGCTACAGTCTATGACCTCTAGTAGGAACCATCCAGCAATTTGGAAGGACTGGGGAGAAAGGAAAATAAACTGTTTAGTTTAGAGCTGCATCTAGCATTTTAGAATTCCTCCTGTAAGGAAGATCGTTCTCAAGCACTAATGGTTAAATTCACTGCAATGCAAAATCAATTTAGAGAAAGAAAAAAAATACCTCAACTCACAGATTAAGTCGTTTCATCCACGAACTTAAGTTAAATCAGATATCCTTCCCAGATGGGAATTATCCTTTCTCCTCACAGCTGTTGAGAACAGACTTTTTAGCATTTGAACGTCCTAAGGAAATACTTTAAGAAACCGCATTTTCCAACTTCAGAATTCATTTTTAAGTGGTTTTCAGCTCAAATGTTTACAATGATTTTGACATGGAGTACAAGTTGTCTGAAGTAACACCTCAGAGAAGGAGTCTTCTGAGAAAAGCAGATGTATCTCACATGATTCTCTAGGTGGAGATCAGAAACTAAAGAATTAGAGCCTTTCTGGAATTTGTTACACATCTGTGATGAGACTTTCCTTTCAACACAAGATAATCATTGCAATTACACCTGCAATTACCAAATTTCCTTCCAAGAAACAGTGCCCTCGAGATCCCCAATCAAGCATGTTGTAAGCATTCTTCAGTGTCCTTTACTTCACAATTTTCCTGTTAACAGTCCTCCTCCAGCAGTTCCAAAAATCTCAGCCTCATGAGGGCCATGATTTGCAATATGTCATTATTACCAGGATAGTCATCTCCTGCTCAGAATCAGGAGCACTATTTTTTTTTCATCTCATTTTTATAACTGCCCATATAGGTTAAATTGGGTATGCATGTAGGGGAGTCCATGTTTCACTGCATAGCACATATGCGCTCAGAGTTCGAAGGTAGCTCAATTACTCTGAATGAGACCTGAGGGATTCTTAAATGAACTACAGCTTTCACTTTTGAGAAGCTGCTTCTCCCATTTTTTCATGGGACTTGAGTAAATACATTAACATGCTTCCAACCTTGTCTGTGACATATTCTAAGGCAGCTGCTTTAAGTTGAATTCTTTTAAATCTCCATGCATTCTGGTGATTTGGTTGACAGTGTTTTCTTCCTGATGCAAGAATCCTGAGAAAACAAGCTTCTACCCACACAACCACAACTAGTCTTCTATGCAGAGTTAAGGGGGCTTTGTAATTCTGAAGAATCATCTGCTGGAAA